>NC_065449.1:119132017-120345045 GCF_917563875.1 Diabrotica virgifera virgifera
TAACCTTTTTCCACATTTCCCTTATGACCCCCCATGCTAAACAGGCTTTGAGGAGTTTGCATAGGTGTGGTATCAATACCTCTAATGCCATATGCAACAGTATCGGATATATGCCATCTATCCTTGGAGATTTATATGGCCGAAATTTATTTATACACCCTCTGATTCTGTTTGGCCCTTTGATTGCTGTGGCTATTTTCCAGTCTACAGGCCTCGGCCTAGTCAGCCTTTGGTCTATGTTGGTTTGCCTATCTGCATCATTAAGAATTGCTGAGCCCGGAAAGTGCGTGTTTATCAATTCTATATGACTTTCTTCTTTGGTGTCCGTAAATTTGCCATTAGCTTTCTTTGGGAAACGTACTTCTTTAGTTGTAGCACCATCCTTTGCCAGGACTTTATGGATTCGAGAACATGCCGGGATATCTGAAATCTTCTTGTAAAACTCTCTGCATGAATTCCTTTTAGCTTTCCCAATTTCTTTAATGTACAGCGTTAGCTTATACCTGTAGGCATCCCAATCTTGGTTACTTTTGGCTTTATTAAATAGGCTTGGCATTTCCGATCTCATCCTCTTTAAACCGTTGTTCCACTAGACTGTATTACTGCTCGTATTTTTCTCGTTTTTTTCTGGAAATTTTTCCTGGTAAGCCGCCATAATAGCTTCGCTTACTGTTTCTGCTGCCGAATCTTTACCTTCTGCGCCCTTAAACAAGGTCATACTTTCCCCGAGATTCTTACTGAGGGACTCCCTATATCCTACACAGTTTGTATTTCTAGGATTTCTGTATTCAATTTCTGATGGAAATATATCAAGGCCAAATTGTATATGTCTGTGATCCGAATATGAGGGTTCATCAGACACCCCAATTTGTTAATATATCACTTATCTTGCTTGCGCAGAGTGTTAAAACCAACACTTCTTTGCTTGCCCTAGTGACAAAAGTTGGCTTGTTTCACCTGGAAAGTAGGCTGAACAAATCACCAGTTCCTTCTCTCCTACTTCCTTGGTTATAGTTAGAATAGCTGTAAAAATATCATTGGTGCAGAGCGCCGGGATTAGTGTACATACAATCTACTCTATTACTGTGAATTATACACGACCTTGGTCTTACAGCTTTAGGTGTGGATAAAATCTTACCTTATTTAGTTGATAGGCCAGCAATCTTTTCACCTACTTTCACACATCAATGCGTTCTTGTTCAACTCTTCTAAATAGCGTTGCCGATGCGGCTTTTGCGTGATGAAGATTGGCCTGCAGAAGCAGAAGCTTTATTTCTCTCTTCACTGCGAAGAGATGTCCAGTTCTGGTTCTGTGGACTTTCCTTCCTCCGTGGGCCCGACGCACCCTTGGACATTAGTCCTTATGAGTGTGCCAGTTCCACCCGAAGAAGGTTGTTTCTCTTCCTGAACCTCCATATGTAGGGAAGTTTCCCCTGTTTCACTAGAACGAGTTGCTACTGGCTTTTCATTCCGTGTTTTTATCTTACCTTCTTTGGGTCGGAAAGTTAACCGTCCTACTCCGAAAAGGGGTGACATTTTTAATTTCTGGAGCTCTTCTCGAGATTCAGAATCCATTGAGAAGGTCCATAACACCCCTTTATCCGAGGCTCAGTGGATCGAGAGGTCCGAATGGTCGTGAGTTCGAATCTCACCTGGGTAGAGTATTTTTCGTTTATTATAAATTAATAAATGAAGATAGTTTCTGTCCTTGTGGGATCGGTACTCACCGGAGTTACCGCAGATGTTAGGATACAATTAGCGCCTCTTTGCAAAGACAATGACGTCTACTTTGCAAAGTAACAAGACACTTACTCAACACACACACTCCACATTGCACTAGGTACCTAATTGGAAAAATCCACTGTACCATGCCAATGGCCATTAGTTGTCGTGGCATTATAGTCCTGTCGCCAGGGGGTACAACGGCCTCCTTTATTCAGATGGACTTACCCTTTTTTTTATGTATTTTGACCCGTAGACTACGAATTTTTTGGGTAACAGTTGATCCGGATGTCGAATAGATTGTTATAAACAAAGAATTTGAGTAATTGATTTTTCGCAAATCAAAACATTTTTTTTGTATTTTTTGGATCATTCTAAACAAAATATGTTTTTTCGTAGGATGCATAGTCTTCGAAATAAACGCCGTTGAACTTTCAAAAAATCGAAAAATTGCAATTTTTGAACCCGAATAACTTTTGATTAAAAAATCAAATAGCAATTCTGCTTACCGCACTTGAAAGTTCAAGTCAAATTTTATCAGTTTTGATTATTTGCATTGATAAAAATTTATTTTTTGTATTGTCAAACAAAGCTATAAACACATAGTGTTGCCCGTGCCCAATACATGCGTTTTAATGCATTCTACATAGAAACAGCCTCGCTTGCACTTGTACCTACTATACGTACTCGTTCGATTTTAAATGGGAGATCATTGAAAACATCACTCAAGCACTATGTGTTTATAGCTTTTAGCCCAGTAGATGAACGGGAAATTCGGCGATACTCTGTAATTTTCAGGGGCAACTCCGAATTGCATGAAAATTTGGATTTAGGTTTTACTTACCCTCCACTTCAAAGTTGAAATTGTGCCGTTGGTTGCTTTTACTTGGGGGTGACAGTCACCCCTTCTCGGGCGTGAAAAAAAAATACGTTCAAGATAAGACCGGAAATGGATAGATTGACTGATTTTAAGCAACTTTTGTTGTAAAGAGTTTTTTACGTAAGTCAATATTTTCGAGTTATTTGCTATTGAAAATGTTGGTTTTTCGACAAAAAAACTATGTTTTTAGACGGTTCTTCGCAAATAACTCAAAAAGTAAATATTTTATCGAAAAAAATATCCTTAGCAAAAGTGTAGCTTATAAAAGACCCAAAAAATGGTGTATCAATAAAGTCTATCAATCAAATAAAAACAAAGTTTTAGCTCATGAAAAATACGTTCTTATTCGTCTAATTCCAAATCGAATATTTCAAGGAAAAATCGCCGAAAAATTAAGCACTTTTCGGGAAAAACCCATTTACACTTTTTTAAAGTATTTATAAAAGCTTTGTTTTAATTGTTAACAAAAGTTTTAGCATTAAAAATAAGCGAGTTACGCTCAAAATAAAGTTCGCCCTCTTTTTTTTGTAAAAAATCATTAAACATCTCGCCGTGTTTAGCTCCCCAAATAAAATTAATCGCCACCGCTTTACAAACAATTTACTTACCTATCTATTTTTTATATGATCTGTGAGTCTCACCGGTTTAAAGTGTTTATTTTTGAAAGGGTTATAATTGAGAAAGCTTGAATGGGTCACTAATTACGAGTGTATGCAAATTTTGAACAGCCATATCTTAACCAATTTTTGTCTTACGGAGAAACAAAATGAAACTAGAATATTTATAATAGCAAAACCTACATTTTTTTACTATTTAAGATTTTTCTTATCAATAATACTTTTTAAGTTATTTTGAAAAAATGAACTTTTTCAAAAATTAAAAAAATTTTTTTTTACTATAAAACCAAATGTTTGAAAAAATAAGCACGTCAAACCATCAAACTTTCAGATCATATAAACAATACACATACAGTTAAAATAGATGGTAAAGCCAAACGATTAATTTCATTTAGGGTGCTAAATAGAGGGGGGTTTTCACGATTTTTTTTTACCAAAAAAAGGTGCCAACTTTTTTTTTCCGTGTAACTCGTTTATTTTGATGCTGTAAACTTTTGTAAAAAACAAATAATAAACTTTTTTTCGACACTTTAAAAATGTTAATAAGGTTTTCCCGAAAAACGCTTCTTTCTTCGGTGATTTCGCGTTTCGCGTATTTTGATGCTGTAAACTTTTGTAAAAAACAAATAATAAACTTTTTTTCGATACTTTAAAAATGTTAATAAGGTTTTCCCGAAAAACGCTTCTTTCTTCGGTGATTTCGCGTTGAATTATTCGATTTGGAATTAGACGAATAAGAACGTATGTTTCATGAGCTACAACTTTACTTCTACTTAATTTGTAGACTTTACTGGTATACCATTTTTTTAATTTTTTTATAGGCTACACTTTTGCTAAAAATATTTTTTCGATAAAGTATTTATTTTTTGAGCTATTTGGAAAAACGGTCTGAAAACGTAGTTTTTTTGTCGAAAAATCCACATTTTAAATCGCGAATAACTCGAAATGTATTGACTTACGTAAAAACTTTATAGAACAAAAGGTGCTTAAAATAAGTCAATTTATCTATTTCGGGCCTTATTTTTTTTATTAACCCCACATTTATTACAATCGATCTATACAATCTATTATTATCTATTATTTTAAACACGCGTTTTTCACTCCCCGAGAAGGGGTAAATGTCACCCTCCAAGTAAAAGCAACCAACGGCACAAATTCAACTTTGAAGTGGAGGGTAAGTAGAACCTAAATCCAAATTTTCATGCAATTCGGAGTTTCCCCTGGAAATTACACTCCAAAACGGTCATTTATTGGGCTATTTGTTTAACAATAAAAAAATAAATTTATAGCAATGCTAATAATTAATTAAGACCGATAAAATTTGACTTGAACTTTCAAATGCGGTAAGCAGAATTGCTATTTTATTTTTTAATCAATAGTTATTCGGGTTCAAAAATTGCAAATTTCGATTTTTTGAAAGTTTAACCGCGTTTATCTTCGAAAACTATGCATACTACGAAAAAACTTGTAAGAACATTTTTTGCTTAGACTGACCCAAAAAATACAAAAAAAATTTATTTTGCGAGAAATCGCTGTTATGTAATTCCTCAAGTTCTTTGTTTATAACCATCTATTCGACATCCGGATCAACTGTTACCCAAAAAATTCGTGCTCTACGGGTCAAAATACATAAAAAAACTTGGGTAAGTCTATCTGAATAAAAGAGGCCGTTGTACCCCCCTGGCGACAGGACTATTAAACTAAATAAATAAAATTATATTTCCTTTATCATCCAAAGTATCATTAAATTTATTTTAAGTTACAGCTTCTTTCAATGACGTCTATGCCCATATCATTGATCGCTGTCTCGCAGAGTGGCCCCTATCATTGATTGCTCCATTCTTTTCTGCGCTGCTTAGTTTTTGTGAGTTTTTCTTTTTGAGCGATAATGTTTCTGCACCATAGGTCATCACTGGTAGCACGCATTGGTCGAAAACTTTTTTCTTCCTATTAGTTTTTTCCCTTTTTCCGTTCTTCATATTAGTTTTATTCTCACTTAATAATAATTTTAGGATTATAAAATAATGGGATTTACAAAGTCAAATATTTATTTATAGATGCTGGTTTTTATATTTTATGACGAAATAAAAGTTAAATGCTTTATCAATTATTTGAGTAGGGGGTGTGTAAGTAAAATTTATTGTTACACTACATTTGATGCAGTCTTTCAACAGCGCGCTGGATTGTGGAATCTCGTGGTCTTGCTTCCTATACTCATAGGCGTAACCAGGATGATCCTAAGGGGGGGTTACAACTACCTGAAAGGGGGGTTACAACTACTGGAAGGTCTCTGAGGGCTATGGTGTTAAGCGTATAGTGCTCAAAGTACACCCCAATGGGGGGGGTTATAACCCCCAAACCCCCCCTGGTTACGCCTATGCCTATACTTGGCGGGTTATATAAAACTGTGTATTACCTCGTGGCGGTTAAACGAAGTAGTAGTTTAAGTACGGTGCCAGCCACCGTAGGAACAAGACGTGCCAGCAGCGGAGCGGAAAGCAGCGAACACGACCGACGAAGTGGGAGTGGCTTGATTGTGAACTTTTTAGTTCAGCTGTGAATGTAAGCACAGCAAAAGTTAAGCGCTTCTCACTCTCTGAGGCGGGAAGTCGACGGAGAAGGGAGTCAGTTCGATTAGCTGGAATTTTTATTCCGACCACGTATGTAAGCGTGGTAGCGAGTGGGACACTTTTAACTCCTTAGGCTAGAAGGAGAGAGAGGCAAAAACCACTCTTCTGGGATGTAGTGAACTTGGGGAGTTTGATTTTATTGGACTCTCTGAGACGCTGCAGCTAGAGTTTGGTTAGCAGAAGAAGCAAAACGGGCTCGACGTGAGCCCGTTACGGGATTTCTACTGTGCCTCCGTAAGGGTATCGACACTGCAAGGTGTAGTTCTTTGGAATCTACATCGGGCAGCCCCGGTCCCTAGGTCAGTAGAACGAGAACGTCAAGAGGATCCCGTACCTAGTTCTGTCTGGGTACGAGAACAACCGCGATAGGTCAAAGGGAACCACCCCTGAAGTCGAGCTGGCGTCGGGCCAGTCGGCAGAAAAAAAGGTTCGTCAGTATTAAGGATTCTAACCCCCAGACGATTGACCGAGCTAAGTCTCGATCACCACCCCCTATGGCGCCTTCGCCAAAATATGAAGATCCACGCAAAGTGGATCTTACCCTTTTACAGGAACAGAAAAGAGAGGAAAATGAAGAGGAAACCGTGAAGACATCATCCGACGAAGAATCCGACATGAAGACAGAAGCCCCAGCAGAGAGAGGAACAGCGAAAAGGGCCAGGAGGACAGAAGACGATATAGACAGAGAAGAATTAAAAGCCTTAAGAGAGGTGCTAAATAAGATGCACGACCAGTTCAATGAACAACTGGCGAAAAAGGACGAAGAGATAGCTTGACAAAGAGAAATGATGACGAAGATGCCTGACCAGATGGACGAACTGCTCAACGAGCTGAGAGAAGCTCGGAAAGCCCTGGAGGCGCAGGAGCAGAAAAAGCGCAAACAGGCAAAGCCCACACCGATGCCCGAATCAACAAAGAATCCAACGATCGAAAAGCCACCGCAGGATAAAGAACCGAAGCCAAAAAAGAAGAAAGAGGACTTTCCACCACTGGCAACCAACACCAGCCAACCCAGAGACACCCTGCCACGAGGACCGTTAGAACCAATCCACAAACCAAGAAGCCAGCCCCCCCCCCCAGAGCAAAACACAGATGGTGAGACGCCTGCCTTGCGGCGACCTGGCGATTCAGAGACAGAGGATATGGAAACAAACGAAGAAACCACCGTGTTGCCCGAACAACAGGCCACACCAGACAGAAAACCGCCTGTAATTAAATTACAGAGCGTGAACGAGACAGGGGCTATCCTCACCATAGCCCAAAAACTAAAAGTTTACACGACGAACAAAATTTCCAAGAGTGGTAGAGAAACACTCATCCAGGCGAAAAGCCTGGACGACTACAGAAAAATGGTGAGGATAATAGAAGAATATGCAGAAAAGCATAAAGACAAGAGGCTACAATGGATAGCCATCCCAATAGAAGAGGATATAAAACCCAAAGTGGTTTTACGTGGATTCCCCTCAAACACCACCAAAGAGGAAATCCAAGAAGAGATGGAAAGACAACACCAAATAGTCTGCCACGCAGCTAAGAATATGTCCACAAGAGCCGGCCCCAAAAGGAAACTCCCGATGTTCGTACTGACTCTGAATCGCGGGGACGTAGACAGGGCTAAGCTGATCACCAATCTGTGCCTCATGAAGGTAGTGGTAGAAGACCTACGAAAAGCGACAGCGCCAACGCAGTCCTTCAACTGCCAGGGCTTCCACCATGCACAGAACGCGTGCCACAAAGATCCCAGATGTGTGAAATGCGGAGAAGAACACCCCTCGAAGCAATGTAAAAGGCACAGAGAAACAAAGGCAACGTGCGCTAACTGCCATGGAAGCCATCCCGCAAATTACAGAGGATGCCCTAGATGTCCAACCTGGGGAAGACCACCACAACAGAGGCCACAACAACAGGCCAGCAGACGACAACAGGCAACCGGGGTCTCATACGCCAAAGCCACGCAAGCCAAAAAGCAAGAAGCGATCCTCCCAGACGAAGACGACCTGGTAAGACTAGTCACCAACATAGTGACCAAGGTAGTCCAAGAAGTCATCCAAGAGACCAGACAGACGATCAGGTAAAAAACAGCATATAAAAAACATAAAAAAGGCGTAAGCCACCAAAAAAAATCACAAAAAAAAATCATAAAATTCTAGAGACCAAGCCATTGGACGGAGCCCAGTGGGGCTTGGTACAATGGCTTGGGGTCCAAGCAAGCAATTTTAGTTTCCGTTGATAAGTAATTAGAGGATAAAAGGCTTAGAGCGCTTAACGCTGGCCTAGTTTTGCATTCGATTAGGGTACCACATTGGAATCTTATTACCCAGGGTTTCATTGTGAAGAGTATTTGGTTACGATAGTTGTGCCCCCATCGCGCATCAGCGTGCTATGGGGGGCAAAGGGATGGCCTGGGGCATTGGAGCGAGGTGGGGTGATCCCTGTTTTAGACTCGGGTCAAAACACCTCGCCCCAATGAATTTGTTACACCCGAATGTACTATTTCGAAAGGGTGGACATCTCCCACAGGTCGGGTTGAATCAAATTGCTTACTTGCTTGGCGGTTAAACGAATAGGTACTGACCTGTATCAGTGCAAGGTCAAGGGACGCTTGGTCTCATAACGAATTAATAAGATTGTACCTATGCTAGGATTATCCACATTTCTATGTCATTTTGTGAGTTGATGAAGCGTATGTAAATATTATCTGCTCCACCTTTGCCGAATGTCTGCATGTAATCGTTGCGCGTTGTATCGATTATCAATGATTTATCGTATCGCCAAAAGATTAGGTGAGTGAACCTGAAATTATGTACTTTTCAGTATAATCTAGGCTCCAGAGGGGTCATCGTGTCCTTTTCAATTCTGACGGAAAAACTCAACGGTTTCTTATGGATTTTTTTGCCGCTAATTACGAATTGTGAGGGTGGATTTGGACCCGAGTGGTCAAAAAATTGTTGTAAATCATTTAGTTGTTTATAAGGCTGTTAATCATAAACTAAAAGAGATAAAAAAATGTTTCAAATAAAATTTACTCCTTAATAAAAAACGAAAAAAAAAAAGTTTACTAAACTTAAATCCAACAATTAGAACTCAAGATATTGTAAAATTAGTGCACAATGCAAATTGCAAATTGCAAAATAAGTATTTTTCAAAGCTTTATCGATCGTAGCTCTGCTTCTACGCATGCAAATAAGCATTAGATTAGCCTTAAGTCTAATTTTAAAGCTTAATTTTAAGGCTTCCAAACAAAGTTTTTCAAATTACTTTATCTTTATTTGTTTTAAAGTTATACCCGTTTGAATTTATAATTTTCTTAAAAAAAATGTACATTAATTTGTTTATAAGGGTTTCAAGCAAATTTGAGCTATAAACATTTATACTTTAATTAACAATATTAATAGAAGAACTCAAAAGAAACAATTTGAGTGTATGAAAATGTTATTTTTCTGAAAATGAAAAAGTTTATTTTTGGCAAAGGTATCGATATTTTAACGGCGCGCTATGAGGCGCAAGATCGGTTCACAGTCAAGTAATATCACGGTAAAGACACCGATCTACTGCTCTCGTGTTATACTATTTTGCTCAGGAGGCCCTGCCTATTCTTAATATGCCTGTCAATGTTATAATCTCTGAAGCCAAAAAAAGTTTTAATTTTAGTGCCTTCAAGATCAGATTTAGTACCACCATGTGTCTATAAAAATTGCTCTAAAAACTTATGCAGATGTAAAAAAAGCTGATATTCCCTGTATATCTCGATGCAGATACATGGATAAAAATGTTTGTAAAAATAGTATTAATAAAAGTTATTAAAAATATTAATATTTATATCAATATTTATTATTAATAGTAATTAACTTACTTTTTAGTTAATATTAGTTTTTAATGTTTTGTTTTCTCATTTAGTACAAAAAATGGAAGACAAAGTAAATAGAATGAAACGTAATATGAGGTACAGTATGATGATTTAATTATAGGAATTATTTGATGAAATTTTTTTAGGAACTTCAAAAATGAAAAATGAAGATAACGTATACATACATAGAAATTACAATTACGCATCGAGAAGTTAGCGCGTGAACCTTTACGCTGTGAGCCGATCTTGCGTCTCAGAGCGCGCTATTAAAATATCGATATCTGGGCTAAAAATAAACTTACGAACATTATCGTAAGCTCAAATTGTTCTTTTGAGTTCTCCTATCGTTATTGTTAATTAAAGTACGTATAATTGTTTATAGATCAAATTTGTTTGAACCTATTATAAACAAATTATTGTACAATTTTTTTAAGAAAATTATAACTTCACACGGGTGTAACTTAACTGAGCTTTAAAATAAGATCTTCTAAGGCTCATTTTCAAGCGTAGAAGCCGACTTACTATCGATAAAGCTTCGAAAAATACTTATTTTGTAATTTGCAATTTGCATTGTGCACTAATTTTACAATATCTTGAGTTCTAATTGTTTGATTTAAGTTTAGTAAACGTTTTTTTTTCTTCGTTTTTTTATTAAGTAACAAATTTTATTTGAAACATTTTTTTATTTCTTTTAGTTTATGAGCCAGAGCCTTACAAACAATTAAATTGTTTATAAAAAATTTTCGACCACTCGGATCGAAATCCATCCTCGAAATTCATAATCAGCAGCCAAAAATCCATAAAAAACCGTTGAGTTTGTCCATCAGAATTGAAAAGAACACGGTGATCTCTATTTGGCTCCTAGACTAGTATACGCTTTCGTAAGTTTAGAATAAAACTGATACCATTAGACATATGCCAATTGACTAGACGGAATATCGTGACTTATGGTTCTGGGGAACCATGGGAGTGTAAAATAAGTGGTAAACTAGGACAAAATAAAATGGGCCATAAGCCAATTTGATATATAATCTTTCACTGGATCCTGACGAAGTTTATCAAATACTTATATAGATGCAAAGTGACCATCTGTACAAAAAATTAGAAATTAGTATGATAGGCTAGCTTAGGGCTGAGCTACGTACCAAAAGCGTAGATATTCAAAAGAGTGACTTTTATACTTACACCTGTGTAAACCAAAAAAACGTCTCCGAGGCCCATAAGTCTGATATCGTTCGTACTGAAGATTCTAGAAAGACCACTCGATAGGTATATTAGACATGATGTAATGCTTAAAAGAAAGGTACATCAGAAAGAGTACATGTAGGTATGGAGCAGGATTCTACGGAAACGGTAGTGCATTATCTCGTACAGAGGCAGGAGTACGTTCTGGAACCAGAGCCGGATTTAAGCCTGTGGGGGCCCCTGGGCAGAATTGGTGTGGGGGCCCTACCTCCTACCATTAAAGAAATATTGACCTACTTTTGTACAAGAGCTCTAACTTGTTACAGTAAAATATTAAAAATAATAGTAAGATGTTTGGTTAAAGTCCGGGAACTTTTCGAGATAATTTAATTGAAAATTTCTTGATTATGTGGGACATAAGTTGCATTTTGACATCGTGGGCAATGCTCATTGTAGAGAGATGAGTCAAACACTCTTGGCCCATCATAGACAGAAGTCAATTTTGAATTAACTTAAATTTTAACAATGATCTCTAACCACTGCAGTTAGTTAGCATCAGAACAAAATATTAACAACGTGTCACCTCAACAGTTGGAAAAGCATCATTCATATTCTATTTTTTTTTAGAAGTTTGTACATTTGAAATTTTTTGCTTATATTTAATGAGCTGATTTCCTCTTTAAATGAATTGAAGGATCTTACAAACTGTACCAGATGGACACATAAGTTTTCATCTAAATCATTGCTATAAATGTTGGTAAGCTTTAGTTAGTGAGCTTCAATTTCATTCAGAGTTAAATTTTCCAATTTTCCAAAATTATGTAAAAATCCAAAATTGGAATGACTGAAATCATATGCAGAAAGCCTCTGACTTAGACATAATCTATAATAGCGATAAAATTTTGAGTTCTTAACTTCCTCGATGTTCTCATATCTTTCGAAATTGTCACATCTTGACTGTAAAATTTGTATAAGTGATCTAAGTGCTGCCACTCATAAATTAGGTCAATATTTGGATCTTGAAGAATACGACTTGTGCTGTTTGTCCTGCCTGATAACCTCTCTGTTTCCAGTAAACACATTCGATTATAGGTACAACAAACTATTTGCAATGAGTTTTAAATTGTTGCTCATAGTCTTCAGAAATTTTGGATAATGCTTCTTTAATCTGATTATAACCTTTAACTAGATCTTTTTCGGCATTACCTACATTACCATCTAGTAGTATTTGCTCTTTTAGGAACAATAATATTTTTTTCACGGTCTGTATTGCTGTCGCTTTAAGACGCAGCTTTTAAACATTCTGTTAAGTTGTATCTATATGTAGAGGAAGTGAAAAATACATACAGCTAGTCCTTCTAAGAAATTAAAGAATGCGGTGCTATGCTAATGCATGATAACACTCAGTTGCAGCTTTTGAAACTAAATTTAGAGAGTGGGCGACACAAGGAATCCACAACTCCAATATATTAAGGTACGTATCCATACGTGGGTGCTCCGTGCTCGGTGTAGCAGCTCCACATAGTGGATACGTTGGTGATCCGCCAACCAGTGATTTAACCGGTTTGCTGTTTATATGTAGGGGAGCGCATGCCGTATCCATTTAAGCAGCTACACCGAGCACGGAGCACCCACGTATGGATATGTACCTTTTTGTTCTATAATTTCAGCCTGAACACCATTGTATTTTCCACTGATAACTAGCGCATTAACGTAGGACGGTCTCCTGCAGTTTTTCAGATCGATATCATTTTCTTGCAAAAATGTCATTAGATAATTAAATATATCTTCTGCTTTATGACGGCGATTTGGCAAAAATATGGTAAACCTTTAAACAGGAGTGAAACCTTCTATGTAACGAAATTCACAGTTAATCGATTTGTATGAACTGAATAATATTTTGACTTCTTAATCCTTAAAACTCTTTCATTTAATACGTTTTGACCCATCAGATGTACAATTTCCTCACATATGGTTGATGAAAGATAGTTGACATGTCCGCTTCCAGGATTTGAATATTTATTAAAATGTGGTGCTTTAAAAATTAATCATATTCAGCTAATAACTGGAGTATTTTCAAATAATTTTCATTTTGTGATGAACTCGACAACTCCTTTTCGCTGCGAAATGCTAAATCTCGTTCACAAATAAATTTTATAACACTAAAATTAGTCTTTGAGTTACCATTTTCCAATAATTCTTTATTTATTTCTTCGGCCTGTTTTGCTACTTCAGTATCAATACGCCCAATTCTTTCGTGTGCTTTAGACATTTCGTGATCCATAAGCCTACTATCTGCGTCTGCATGTTTCCTATCACAAAATTCACTTCTCATCACTTGATAAGAATTTACAAACGAAGCAATACACTCACCCGGTGGAAGGTCAAAACATAACCATGAACAATGCTATATTATCACTCATACGCTTCTTCATTTTATACGTGTCATACATGTATCTCCTGCCAATATCTGTTTAAATGAACCTCTTATGTTTGGGACTTTGTCGGGGCCCCCGAAATGTGGGGGCCCCCGAAATGTGGGGGCCCCGGGCAGCTGCCCAGCCTGCCCTCCCTTAAATCCGGCCCTGTCTGGAACACCAAGAAGTAATGTTGGGTGAATTTTCGATATATAAGAAGCATTCGATGACGAAGCAATCACAAGGGCGATTCGTCTGAAAGGAATAGATGAAATAAGCTACAAATAAGTAGATTGCATGCTAAGGAGGCGTGTGATATAGGCAACGTTACTGGAGGAGACAGTGTCAGCACAGGTAGTTTTATCTCTTGCGTTTTTATTCCTGTTTCAAGTAGTTAGCGATGCTTACTAGTCCAGGGAGACCAACGGCTCAATATGCCCTCCGAAGCATGGTGAACTGCTCGTGTCATTTTTATAAATGGAAATATCTGTGTAGGTACCGAGGTTTGAACTCCTGCGCTCTAGCTTAGAAAGCCATTATGTTGCCGCTGAGCTACGGCTATCCACATAAATGGGCTGATAACTAGACTCATCGGGCATCATGTCCTGGGTTGTACGGATGATCTGCTCATCTTAGCCCATGGCAAATCTAAAATGACATAAAGACAGAATGGAACAGGCTGTGACTGTGTTTACAAAATTTACTGCAAATGCCTTAAGGTAACATAACGTAAGCCTTAAAATAACACCTTAGAAGTCCGAAATCGTGAAAATTTACCAGAATAAAAATTTAGAGGGGAATCCTCTGAGCGTAAATGGTACACATCTAAATCAAGTGAGCAAAGTAGGTTAAGGTAATATTAGTTTCAAGGCTAACGTGGAATCAGAAAATAGAACTAATACTCAGGGGGAGCGGTAATTGAGTTAATGGCAACCAAATGCACTCATGGCAAAATGTTAGGTTTAAGACCAATAATTACATTATGAATCAGTAGTATAGCAGCCGAAGGTGCAGAAAAAAGTGCCATCCTTACAGTAAACAAGGTGCAAAAACTTGCTGGTCTCGGAATCATAGGAGGACTACTGAACCATTCTTTACACAATAATGTGAAAGGGTAGAATGTGACATTATAGATGGCAACAAAATCTGAGCCAAATAATGTTTATATGAGGACTTTGTAACATCATAAATGAAATAAGAGATACGAAATAGATGATCATTTTTAATCCTTTTAAAGTGGACATATACCCACGAGAGGGATGGGACAGAGAGCCAACGATATTTAAACCATATTTAAGCAAGCCGATATTTAAATAAGCCGATATTTAGACATTTCTATTTCACTGGGAGAATATATCTCTGACAGCCAAACAGATATGGTTGGTCTTACAAGCACTAAGGTGGACTCTATGATAGTGTGGGAACAAATCTGCAAACTTACTGAACAAAACAGTATCGCAATGGTATGGGTTTCAGGTCACTGGAGTCTACAAGGCAATAAACGATCTGATAAAATTACCAAAAAAAGCATCAAGTGAAAGATATTTTGGTTCAGAGCCGACCATGGGAGTACCAAGGAGTACATTCTAGAATAATCCTGGATCAGAAGGGAACACATCAGTGACTGCAAGTCATTAGATTGCAGGCGCAATATTTTTGGAGACTACCAAGTGGTAACATGGTAATTGTCAATGTAGAAAAGCTCTTCCACAGTAAGTATTTTTCTTGAGCCAGTTGCTGACATTATATGTAAATTGTTTGAACATTTCAAAAAGCGACTATGACAAGGAAAAATTAAAACAACCGCGTAACGATTGAAGTAACTTTGTTTTAGAGCACACGAATCCCACCAATACTGAATTCGATTATGCTGGAACATTAAACAAAAATTCACACATATTTAGTACATAGCTATATTATATTATTATATTATTTTGATTGTATATTAAGAAATGTATTTAATATACGTACCTCAACCTTGCACAATAAATGGGCATATTTTAGAGCAAGTCAATAGATTTAAGTGCTTCGGATGTTGGATCGATAGCAGCCTAAATCCTGATCTAGAAATAAGATCGAGAATAGAACAGACCAGAAAATATTTCGAAAAAATCAAAAAACTACTTTGTGATTCTCGAGTAAAACTCGACATTCGACTACGTTTATGCAAATGCTACGTCTGGTCGACTCTTCTCTATGCAGTTGAGACATGGAAACTTAAAACATCAACCGTAAATAATACATATGGACATAGCATACCTCAAATGAAGAAGTGCTGTAAAGAATAAGCAAGTAAAGAGAACTTTTCAACACAGTGAAAGTTAGAAAAACATCATTACTAGGCCACATACTGAGAAATAATAAGTACCAGTATGCTGAACTTTTAGTGAAAGAAAATATTGAGGTAAAGGGAGGACTAGGAAGGAAAATACTATCGTGGCTCAGAAACATCCGACAATAGACAGGGCTTAATTTTGAACAGCTAATAAGGACTAACAGCTGAAGACAGAGAAGAGTTTGCAATTGTAGTACCCAACCTCCATTGAGCAGACGGCACTTTAAGAAGAAGATTTAATATATGTGCAGTTCACTAGATTGAAGATGTGAAGCAACAAAAGTATAGAGATTAGTTGAAATTGTAAGCTTGCATATTTAATGGCAGTATTATTAGTAGTGGTTTAAAGTTTTTAGATACTATAGCTACGGTAATAACATCCATAATTACCGTAAATCTTCTGAAGTTTCCTGAATGCAGCGCCTTTTCTAAAATATTTATTAATTCGTATTTAATGGTACTAATAGTACATAAAGCTGCCTCTCACGCCTTTGCAATAATAAAGATTATTTATGGTTTATTTAATAAAAGTGCAATGAAGTATGTATAATAGAAATTTATTATAACTGTTTTTTTTTTGTATGTATTTTAATTGCTTATTTATTGCAGTATTGTTTTTGTACAGACCTGTGGTTTTATGGTTGAATGCATTGTTTGGTAGAAATAGTTATGATAATTTTGTCATTCATTGTGTTTTAATTAACTCTTATCTATACTATTAGAAATTTCAGTTATTTAAAACTTATTTAAAAATGTTCTTGATTTGGTTTAAATTTATTTTTTATACAAATTGGGGTATACTTTCTATTCCATCTCTTTATTTTTCTATTCTAGAATATTCTATTGTTTTTTACATACATAAATTTCATTTCTTTGTATCTGTAATGTATAATGGTAATTTAATATAACGTAATGGTATTTCGGTATACTTTCTGTATTTTTTCACGGACAAGTTTGAAATCTTTTTATAAGTAATTTTGATTTATGTTGAAAAATTAAAGCAATTGTAACAATATGATCAAGTGCAACAATATAGTGGACGTAATAATTGAATACCTAAGTGGAAGAAGGGGGTATGTTACAAAGCCTACCTTTTGAGATATGGGCATTTAAAGTTTTTATTCCTCTACTTTTATCATGAAATTTTTTTGTATTATTTGGCTTTATTTTATTGCTACAAACATTCCTTTACATAATATAATGTTGATAATTTGTTTTTATTTTTAGTAGTTTTTCTAAAAAAAAAATAAAAACTGTACATATAACTTCTTCGATTAATTTTAGTTTTTATAACTAAACTTTATCTGAATGGATGAAGGGGGTATGTTGCATGAAATAATACTCTATAATCAGTTGTACAGAAATTTATGTAATTGAACACAAAACAATCTTCTTCTTCATGTGCCGTACTCGATTATCGAGAGTTGGCTATCAAATTGGCTATAGTAATTTTATTGACGGCAGTTCGGAAAAGGGGTACAGAGGATCTGTTAAACCATTCTCACAGGTTTCTAAGCCATGACGGTCTTCTTCGACCTGGCCCTTCTTCTTCCGTCTACCTTGCCCTGTATTATTAAGGGGAACGTAGCAAAATGCAAAATTTTGACACATGTCACACATGTCAAAATTTTAAATGTGTTTTAAATGGTACCCCGTCAAAATAGCCCCGTCAAAAAAGCTCCGACAAAATAGCCCCGACATAATATCCCGCACACAAAATATCTCCGACAAAATAGCCTGCAGACCAAATAGACGCCGAATAATAGCTCGCCCACAAGGTAGCCCCGACAAAATAGTCACGACAAAAAAGCTCCCTTCAGAATTCATCATGAAATAATCCCTTAAAAATACATTTTTTCGGAAATGGTAGTTATCCTCTATTCAGATGTTTATCTTAACCACATCGAACCCTGTCTTCTGTTTCGATTAAATGTGTTCTGCTTTTAGATTCAATTCAATGTTCAAGACAGCTCCCACCAGCCATCTGACTTTTGGAAGTTTGAACATTTAATTAAAGAGAAAAGCAATGTTTATTTGTGATATAAACATATTTTGGGTTTTCTGGCAGCAGTAAATATATTTTGAATTAAATAAATTACATACATTCTTCTTTTTTGTCAAGTAATTTAAATTAAAAAAGCTTTTGGACACCTTGTATAAATAATTATGTACTTAAATGTTTATATATTACTGAATAGAGAATTAAATAACCTTTCAAATGAGCTAGAACACGACCCCTATTCTCATTTAAAAAAATCATCGATTAGGTCATCACGCCGAGATGGATGACGCCACTAGTATGACATATACAGGGTGATTGATTAGTAGGGTAAAGCTCAATAGCTCCGGTATAGTAATAGATAGCAATAAAAGTTAATAACAAAAATTTTAGCCACCTTTGAGCTTCACATTACAAAATTAGTTAGAATGTTACAGGGTGTTAGATAACAAAGTGGCAGATCAAATATATGTTTTTTTTAAATAGAACACCCTATATTTTATTTTAAATTCGAAATCCTGTTAACTTCTTCATCACAAAAATATAAAGGTTGGTTACGTTATACAGGGTATTTACAAAGTTATAACCAATTTTATATGAAAATCGTAACAAGTTCAACTCCCTGTATAAATAAAAATAAGCAAAACAACAATGGTTTATTAATGCTATATTTTTTAACGTATTGTCAAAACTTTCAAGAATTGTCGATATTGCTAATTTTCTTTATATCAAATACAGGGTGAGTCAAAACGCAAGTACATTATTTTCTCAGTAATTTTAAATGGAACACCCTGTATTTTATATCACTATTGAAAAGTACCATTACCGTACTTTGATTTTTAGATGCCCTATGTCTAAATATATTAGTTTTCGAGATATTTTCATTTTTCAATGGACCAGTAGCGTGGCCACCAAAATCACCAGAATTTAATAAGCTGGACTGATTTTTTTGGGGTTATGTTAATAATGAAGTTTATAAAATACTTCCAACAACAAGGGATGAGATGAAAAATATAATACAAAGTGTATTTCGATGTGTTAATTTACAAATGCTCCGTAAAGTAGCTCATTCAATGATCGTTTTTAGGCGTACGTCAATGTATTAGGAGATAATTTTGAACACCTTATGTAATTGAATATTAAAAATATTTTATTAAAAGTAGCTTCTAATTTTTGCAAACATGTTTTTTTGCAAAATGTATTACTGAAAAATTATGTTTCGTTCTTTATTTGTTACATTGTTACATTTACATACAAAAGTAGTGTTTAGTTGTCTTCACAAAATATTGTATTTTGTGTTTGTGTGTTTTTTTTGTAAAATTTATTACTAATTTTCTTTGTTTATTTGTTGCATTTACATAAAAAGATAGTTTTCAATTGTTTCAAAAATGTTGCATGTAGTGGTTGTGTTTGTGTTTGTAAATGTATTACTAATGAATTATTTTTATTTCTTTATTTGCTACATGGTTACATTGATTACCGGATTGATAATCGATAATCTTCAATTGTCAATTCAGTCATGGCTTACTTAAAATTTGAATAAATTTAAACACCTAAAACAATTTGCTCTGAAAAATGAAAATATCTCGAAAACTAATAAATTTGGGCATAGGGAATCTTATATAAAAATTAAAGTACGTTAATGTTACTTTTCAATAATGATATAAAATACAGGGTGTTCCATTTAACATTACTGAGAAAATAATGTATTTGCGTTTTGACTCACCCGATATTTGATATAAAAAAATGGCAATATCAATAATTCTCAAAAATTTTGACAATAAACAAAAAAAATATGGCATTAATAAACCATTGCTGTTGTGCTTATTTTTATTTATACAGGGAGTTGAACTTGTCACGATTTTCATACAAAATTGGTTATAACTTTGTAAATACCCTGTATAACATTACAAACCTTTATATTTTTGTGACGGAGAAGTTAACAGGATTTCGAATATAAAATAAAATATAGGATGTTCCATTAAAAAAAAAACAAAAGTTAGGTCTGCCACTGTGTTATCGAACACCCTGTAACATTCTAACTAATTTTGTAATGTAAAGCTCAAAGGTGGCTTAAATTTTTGTTATTAACTTTTATTGTTATCTATTACTATAGCGGAGCTATTGAGCTTTACCCTACTAATCAATCACCCTGTACACCAAAATATCGTAACTAAAAAATAAAAAACGACCTGTTTCAGAATTTTTCCTTAACGTCGCGTGTTTACGAAATAACGAGTTTATTCTTTTCATTTGCATCATACTTTGTGTCTCAATTGCCGATATGAATGAATCAGATTAAATTAAATTATTAGAAGATTTTTTTTTACTAAGCAACAACATTTTTGTTTAATTTATTAATATTTTTTATTTTCACAACGACGTCCGAAGTGGAAGTCGAAACGTTAATAAAATAATTTTTTTAGTCAAATTGTGCCTTATTTCCCAATTAGAAGTGTGATTTCAAATAAATGGTACTCCGTTAAAAGGTCAAAAATTTTATTGCGGGGTGTTTTCGCCGGGGCTGTCTTGACCAGGGCTATTTTGTGTGCGATCTATTTTGTCGGGGCTATTTTGTTTACGGTCTATTTTGTTAAGGCTATTTTGTGTCCGGGCTATTTTGACGGGGCTTTTTTGACGGGGCTGTTTTGACCGGGCCATTTTGACGGGCCACGGTTTTAAATGTATTCATTTTTCCGAATCCTGCGAAAACTAATAAGTATTTTTGAAAAATTTGAACGTAGAATGAAAGACTACTTTCTTACCGAGGGCTGAACGTCTCTTAGAATAAATAAAAACTTTCTTTTGAATAAAATATTTGCAATTAAAAATCATACTACATTTTCTCTTTTATTTTTACCCCTATAACTTATTAAAATAAACATCATAGAAGTTTTCCGGTACTTTCGGCCATCGGTAATAATGTTATCTTTCATTCAGCGGTTAAATTTTTCAAAAATATATATTAGTTCTCTCATGATTCGAAAAAAAAATTGATACATTTAAAACACATTGAAACAAAATTTTGCATTTTGCTCCGTTCCCCTTAAATGGAGTATATTATACAGAGTGAGTTTTATGTATGGAGAGCCTCAATTATCTCCGAAACGGCTTGCACGGTTATTTATGGATTTGGGTGAGTAAGGATTTTCTAATGCGGACGATATTATAATGGTAATTACATTCTTGTCAGATCTTCCGTTTTTCTGGAAATCTAATGAACTTTCGTATTTCAAATGGATCACCCCGTATTATTTTTTGCGTTTTGAAGCCCCTAAGACATTTTGATTATTTTTTGTGTTATATTCCCTATACCTAAATGCCATAATTTCGGGGTTATTGCTACATTAAAAAAAATTAAACAAATTACATATAAAAATCAATTTTTTCGGCACCGGTAGACCTTATTTTAGGTACTTTTGAGCATTTGAAACAAAAAAGGACTTTCGAAATTTTTTTCTAAATTTAGTCGTTTTCGAGTTATAAACAATTTAAACCTAAAAAAAAAACGAAAAATGTTTCATACCTCCTTCTTCCATTCAAGGATCGTATTCTACCTACATGTTACATACCACCTTCATCCACTAGAATATCTCTTATTAAGCTTTTTGAAGGTACAGTATAAGTGTCATATGATAGTGAAGTTACATACAACCTTCATTCACTAGGACACTCAAAATTTTAAAAATGTGACATACCTCCTTCTTCCAATTAGGTCTTCAATTATTGAACGTTAATATTAAAAAAATAATGGTTTTAGTGAAATTAGTTTTACACAGAAGACTGTAAAAATCTGATATTTGGTGTCTTCTTCTTCTTCTTTTATATAGGCAGTACTGTCTGTTTTTCTTCAACGGTGACTTTCATTCTGCCCCTAAGTTGTCATTCCATCTTTTCCTTGGGGGTCCTATACTTCTCATGCCTAACGGTGACTTGTCTCTGGCTATTCTTACTATCCTTGATTCAGACATCCTGCTTATGTGCTCATTCCACCCTTATTTTCTGTTCTTTGCCCAGGTATTTATATTGTCTACCCCACATATCGTCTACCCCACTTTTCTGTTCTTTACCCAGGTATTTATATTGTCTACCGACACATATGCGTCTGATTTCCTCACTTTTCACCCTATCCTGTAGTCCTTTTCCAGCAATCCTTCTTAAGATCTTCATTTCGTTGGTTTCCAGGTGTCTTCGCGTTTTGCTTGTATCTGGTCTTGTTTCGGCCGTGTAAGTCATAACTGACCTAATAACTGACTTATATATTCGGGCCTTTGTTTCCAATCTTAGGTGTTTGTTTTTCCAAATTGTGTCGTTTAGGCATCCGGCCGTTCTACTGGCTTTAATTATTTGGTCTTTTACCTCTTCCTTGGTATTGTTGTCGGCTGATAGATTACTTCCCAGATATTTACAACAAGTCATTACTTGTATAATTTGATTTTCTAACTCCAATTTGCATCTTATTGGTTCTTTGGCAATTACTAAGATTTTTGTTTTTTGGGCTGATATTTTCATATTCATTTCTTTTGCGCTAATGTTGAACTCGTGCAATAATCTTTGTAGGTCGTCTTCGCACTCTGCTACTAACACGGTGTCATCAGCGTAACAGAGTATTTTTATCTCTCTATTGCCCAATTTGTACCCTCTTTTTTTCTTCACTTGTTTTATTATTGCAGAAAACAATATGTTAAACAGTAGAGGGCTTAGTGAAACATTTGGTGTCAAATGTTAAAATTATGTAACAAAACAGATAAAAGCACAGCAAAAATTATACACCACAAACATAAAATTATGCGTACCGAAGCATATGAGAATAATATATGAGATGAAGGAATTGACTCTTTCGGTCACCATGTAGACATACGTTTACATCGTCGCCTATATAAATTAGTTTGTATATTTTTAGGAACAATAACACCAGTTTTAACTGTAATAATTGTTGGTCCTTTACGTCTTTCAGGTTATTGATAAAATACGTGCTACTCTCTACGCTATAGTAGTAAAATTATATTAGTATAATGTTTGTAGTTGAAGTTTATAAAGCTATTAACACAGCGTCTGTAGATATCTGCATTATTATGTGAATTTTCATGCAAATCGATAAAGGTTCAATGAAATCATAGGTATATAATAGCTCATATCCATCTCTAGTGACTGCACTGAGAGCACTAAGACTGTACGAAATTGTATGTTTTTAAGCTTAACGATGACAATAAATAGGGTATATAATAAATTATTCCTTTGTAATAAAGAATATACTATGTAATTAGATAGACAACATAGAACAGCAAGAACTATTATATTTTGAAACTTATTTAAGATAGAATATCGAAGGTACCAAAACTGCCTTACGTGTATCCGGCCAGAATATTTAAAAGCATAGTTTTCCCTGCACCAGATGGTCCCATTATAGCTGTTAGTTCTCCTCCAGAAAAGTCACCATTTATGCTGTCTAAAATTACCCGAGATCCTGTAATAGAAAGAGAAGATTACTTAATATTCAAATAACAAACTCTTCACATTCATGTATAATACACCCCATTCCGAAGATTATCTGAACCATAAAATTTAAAATACATAGTACATTTTTATACAACTGAAATTAGGTATCTGTATATTTGTTATGATGTTTTAGTACATTTTACCCTTCTTTGGTACCTTATCTGGCTAAAAAGTGTTTGATCATTCATTACGTTCCTAGATTTTTATGTGATTAGTTCTTGCCGTTTCATAAAGGCAACAACTTAATATTTAATACCAACTGTGTAATAAAGAGATATAGGCTATCGTTAATAGTGTTTACAGTTGAGTCCATGGTTATTTACACATGCGTCATTAATACCTGGTGAGATAAAACACATTCTTTTTATCTAGCATCATTACCTTCCACGCATGAAACTATAGACAAACAAGTCCGCTTATTAAGTATAGACCGCTTATTAAGTAGAGACACACGTTATTTTTATGAACGCTCTCTACTCAGTACATCGCAAAGGTACAGAAACACACTTGGGGAAGTTTTCAAATTTTATGTATACAATTTGTGTTGGAATTTGTTTCAGTTTGTGAGAATTTTTGCTGTTTCTTTGTCCTGTTTGTGTATTTAGAAGTTATTTATATTATACAAAGGGTTATTTTCACAACAAGTCTTATATTGGAGTTTAAAATTTTATGGTAATTGTATTTTATTCTGCCATTAATTTACATACAAAGATAACTTCATTAACAACGTTAAGGAATGGTTTTGGTTAATCTTCCGCGAAAGAGAAACAAATGGCAAACAGAAAACACAATTTGTTTTTTTTGTTTTTAGGACTTACTCTTCAAACCCCAATAGGTCCCCATAATGCTCGAGTGACGGCAAATTTAGCATAACTTCCTCCCCTAATAAACCAATGTATTGCAAAATTAATTTAAATTGCAAATTGAACATACAGACATAGGAACTAATAAGTTTAAACTGCTGCATATCACATCCAAATATAGGTAAATATACTTTAGTTACTCGTGCATTACTGTAACTTCTTAGTTAGTCATTAAGAAACTCTTCCACTGAAAAATATGGTCTTTTAGATAGCTGAACTTTTGTCATTTTACGGAACTTTGGGAAAAATGTTGCAGACTGGGTTGTAAAGGGAGATGGTCGTATAGTTTTTTCTGGAATATAATACAGATTTCTTTACTAACTCGAGGACGGGATCGGTAAATAGACATCAAAAGTTGAATTTCTGGTGGAGTAGTCATGATGAGGCTGTAACAAACAAGAAAACTTCTGTTGTAGTATGTGTAAAGGATATGAGAGTTATAAACTCCAACAGAAGTAGAAAAAGAAAAATAGACTAATTGAAGCTAATGTGACAAAAATGAAAATAGCTTCTCGTTGAAGAAGCCGATGTTACTACTATGAAGAAAATACTACTTTTTCAGTAGTATTAGTAGAGGGAAATGATAACATGAAGAGAATAGAATGAACTAATACAGAAGTATGAATAAACAGATTCAAACTGAATGAAGTTAGGCTAGCTAGATATGCAAGAGAACGACAACTTGACAGTCAAGGCTGAATACGGCCAATTTGCATGCCTGTCAAAGACAAAGTTAAGTATACAAGAACATACCATATAAAAACAGTCCTGTTATATGTTACAAAATTTAAATACCTCTTGTCTATATATAGGGTACAACTCACATGAGAATAAACCTTTACCAAATAATTATAGTACGCTTGGCACGTACAACCAAGTTAGAGACCGAAAGATATGAACAATAATATACAGATAAACTGAACTCTCAATGAATTAAGCAGACACAGCATGACTAAGTAAAATACAACAAAATGAATTAAGCAAAGTTAACGTTAAAGAAATTAAAGTGAGGGAATATAATATATAAAAGACTTAAATTGACCGAACAAATAAAATGAAGCAAATTAACAATAAAATATGTGGGAAAAAAGCAATTAATATTACAAAGTAAATTTACGCAAATAACCTAAATCAATCAAATCCATAATAAAATATAAGAACATATTTTTATGGGGCATATGTACCTTGAGATCAACGTAAGCTACGATAGGATTATACATAAGTTTGGGAAATTAATAAACTTATATGTGTATTAAAAAACAAAGTCAACCTAAATCTTAAAAAAAAGTAATTATTAAACATAGTGAATAAAAATTTCGGAAATTGTCTACGATATTAAACGTAATAGTTATTAAATGTAACAAAACTAACTGTTCCCAAACAAACACATTAATAATTGAACTTCTCTCAAATGGTGTGTCCCAGATAATTAGCACCAGAAGGGGTGCCAAACCATGCTTCCTGTAGGTACATGGGCAAAAATAGAAAATGGAACAAGAACGCTCCAGCTTTTTCCCAAATGACTTCTATGGTTGGAAATAGTGCAACCTCTTAGATGGTATTGAGAGGTCTTTAAGTTTTCACGTGAGTGGCTAAAAACATAATTCCCGTTTACTTCAATTTCAAAAGTGTACGAAAAAAGTCAAAGGAAAAAAAAAATGAAACTAGGAAAGTGTTTTTAGGATAAATAATAATGTAGAAAAGGGCTATTAGCAAAACTTATCAGATGATGTATGTGACCCATGACGTGGTTCAAATTACAGACACATAAAAAGGATTTAAATACAGTATATATATGATTTCTTTAAAATAATATTTTATAGGATAGTTATATTACTGGTGTAATGTGATCAGAGCATTAGATATTTATTTGACAATTTATCAGATAGGGAGTGCGGCCCTGCATGGAGATAAGTAATGTTGTTCCTAGCATGGGCTTCGTAAAATAATTATTTTTAAGCGATAAAACAAAGTTATAAATAGGGAGCGGATTTATATGCGATCAATTTTGATGAAATATGCGCATATATATGCAGTAAAAAATTACGAAATATGCGCAAGATATGCACAAAAATTTAAAAAATGCGAAAATCGAGAAACCACAAATTTTCTGTTTTATTCTATTCTAGGGGGTTCTTTTAAAGGGGGCGGCAATCTTATTTATTATCTTTCAAATAAAATCATTATTTGTTATATTTGCAATTTATTCACATTTTTTACAAAAACTTATACCAATAATTACCTATTTATAATAAAACAACAATATCACTATTATATCTTCGATTATAATTCACAATGTGTTTCTCCAAATTTTTTACGAGAAAACATTTCCTTTGATCAGATAAAATATTTTTATAACTAGAAAAACTCCTTTCAACATCAACAGAAGTAATTGGGGCGTATTTAAAATAACTTGTTAAAGCCGAAAATTCTGCACCAAAATCAATTTAAAAATTTCCATTAAAAATTTCGCATATTATGTCCTCCAAAGTTTTAAAGCCCTTTAAAGACGGGATCTGATCTAAAGCATGACTATTTCAATTTCCGTTAGAAAATCGTAACACTGTGGTTAAAGGTGTAAATTCTCTTAACAATAGGGGATTTAAAAGAATCACCAGAATTATAGCTATTCAATTGGGATACAAATTGTACTAAATATAATAAAAGTAAGTAAAATTCGGATTTCCCGGTAAACCATCCTTCATCATTTTAACATCCTACAATCATTTTATAACGGCGTACTATAAGCACTATAAGTACCTACTTTGTGTAAAGATCGGGTATTTTCAAAGAAAAAATGAAAAGGCAGTAAATGAGCCGTCTCTCTTCAGGTAGTTCTCGAATTAATAGATAGGATAGCCTGTGCAGGGAAATATTTTGTGTCGAATTAAAAAAATTTTTTTTGGACTTAAATGTTTTTAAATAGGCACAACATATGCATGTTTCTTTAAAAATATGCAAAATTTAGTAAAGTTCTCAAATATGCGAAATATGCATGCAATATGCATTTAGCATAAAATCCGCTCCTTAGTTATAAATTGTGAATTTGTGCCTAATTATAGTCGATAACTCTAAGTGTACAAGATTTAATTAATTTCTTTATAAAAACGTTTTAAATTTAATATATTGGGACAGTTTGTTAAATCTATTATAAACAATTTTTCGTTTTCAGTGGTCTCACGTTAATTACACCTGTCGTAAAACAGACCCATATACCTGTTTTTGCAGGTGATCAGAGTCGGATCCTTTTTATTGACAAAGAGTGTTTAATGAAATTAATTAACCATGGGAAATAATGTTACCACAAGGCAATTTAATATTCAATATCAACAAAATGTCTCACAAACATATTCTTCAGCAACATCAAAAGTTCAGTTTTCTTCTAAAGAGCAGGCGATCATTTTAATGCACTAGACAATACCAAACTCCAAGAATACCTTATCTCCTTGGGAAATATAATTCAACCAAAAAATATTATATTCTGCTCTCGACTGTCTAAAAATCGCATATGTATGTACCTATCTAGCAAACAAGTGGTACAATATTTCATGACCAGCAGCGGATATATTGAAATTCAAGTTGAAATTGTTCGAGCTAGGACATTAATAACACCAGCAGAGAGGATTGTTCTCTTTAACGTATGCCCCAGCATACCTCATGAAATACTATTCAACGAATTACAAAATATTGGTTCAGTACCGGCTTCACCTATGACATTCCTTAAAATTAGTGCCACCTTATCTGAATATAACCATAATCTCAGCTTTAGGAGATAAATATACATCAGTTTCCACAATTTAACACTTCCGGAATCATTTCTACTTGAGTTTGATAATAAGTCTTATATAATTTTCATATCACAAGATGGTTTGGTCTGCTACAATTGTAAGAAGCCTGGCCACAAAGCATCTAAGTGTTCCGAATCAACAGTTCCTGAAGATCAACATTCAAATAATGAAAAATCTTTACCCAGCCTAGATAATGCAGTTTCGCAACAAACATATTCACGATCTGAAGAAATCTTAATCTTCCACGTTTTCACCAATGCAGATTCCCAACATGTACATCAGCTGTTAGAAGAACCAACGCTAGCATCCCACGATTCAAACACAACAACCCCGATAACAAACATTGCTCAAGAATCTAACTTTCATAAGCGCACCGTTGATGATATAACTTCAACTGAATTTGAGTATTATTCAGCAGAATCCAAGTCGTTCCTTGACCCTACAATTCTGTCAAAAATCAAGAAATCCAAAACTGTTTCAACGGAAAATAGTAGCAAATCTATATCACTGCTATTAGTATCATTGTTCATTGTTCATTGAAAATTATTCTCCATCTTTCGTTCTCGATTACAACCAACTGGATATGCTTCTAACTAACATTATCGCTCTGCTGGTCCCTTGAGTATCATTCAAGAATACACAAAAGATTACGCCGGTCTAATCGATATGTTCTCAAAAGTATATCCCCACTTAAAAGACAGAAGTATAAAGCGAAAATGAATGTCAATTAAGAAGAAAATTTATGCTTACCTAGGTAAATAAATTTCTGACTCTGACAGTGAGACTTTTCAACTAAGTCAAAAATTTCAACTAAGTCACTATTTCAGTGGAATATTGATGGATTTATATCAATCAAAACAAATATTTCATTTGCAATCTCTATCTGTCTTCAAGTATATCAGTTACTTACATTGAATTAAAAGAACTAAGAGAGCATATACCCTTACCCCGTTTTGTAGTAGAATATTTCACTAGGCATAATATAATCTGGGTATCCTCTTGCACAGATCGAAGAGGGAATATTTTGGAGAACATAATTTCAGAACTTCAACTAAATTTCTTAAACGATGGCTCTTCTACCAGATTCAATGTAAGTACTGGAGACTCTTCAGCAATCGACGTTATTATTTGCGACCCTCCACTCATGCCACGATTTACGTGGGAAGTTCTACCATACACTTATGGTAGTGATCACTATCCCATAATAATAAAGAACCCCACAGCAATAAAACAAGATTCCTTTCTACCAAAGTGGAGAATCGAGACAGCTGATTGGTCCAAATTTGAAAACTCTATTGATGGTCAAATGCTAAATAATTGTTCTTTATCCAATTATGTCGACGAGTCAGTGAATGCTTTGCTTAATATAATTAAAACTGGTGCCAATTTATTTGTCGGAAAAACTAAAAAGACCAAAAGGAACCATCACTCCATACCGTGGTGGACTCCAGAATGTGATACCGCAATTAGGTTAAATAAAGCTAATACAAGTATAACAAGTATAAGAGATACAAAACTACTGAAAACAAAGTAAATTTTAAATCGACAAAAACCAGAGTCCAACTTATAACTAACAAGCCAAAAAATAGTCCTGGTCCAAATACATTTCTGAAATAAATCATTCAACTCCAACGGCTCAAGTATGGAAAAGGATAAAGAAAATATCTGGTCTAAAATATACACCGTTGATCTCAAAATTAAAAATAAACAATGAAATTTCAAATTGTATTATTCAAATGGCCAATGCATTAGCTAAAACATTTAATAATATGTCATCTAATAAAAACTATATTACTACTTTCCTTAACTACAAGATACAAGCTGAAAGTGCTAACTTGCCAGAAAATGAGGAAGAAAACAATTCACTTAACCTGCCTTTTACTATTGAAGAAATGAATAATGCCCTTATGGAATTAAAAAATACTAGTCCAGGACCCGACGCCACACCAGTAATATTTATGTTCATTAGAATTTAAAGGGCGGAAGTCCATTTTCACAGTAAATGGAGGTATGCAGCCAATAATACACTTAAAGGTATTATCTTTCGAACTGTGCTTAATAGGTGGTTGTGCAGATAATATTACTAAAATTGCAAGTCGGATGTCCATTATGAAATTTGTTGCAAAAAGCCCTATTTGGTACACCGGCCTTTTTTGCATGTCACACTGATTCTTAAAAAGACGGTAGTCTAATCACGATATTGGCAACCGACTGCCAGGACTAGGTAAACGTAACAATAATGTACAAATTATATTTAGAGTGGATTAATGAGGAGTATGCAAAAGAACTTGTAAACAAAAATATATACCGGGAAATATTTTTTACCAAGTTCAATCTTCATTTCAAGCCCCCTAACATTGATACATGTGACACATGTGGCAGTTTTGAAAATAAGCGAAAAGAGGCAGATACTAATGAAGTTGAAGATCTTTTAAAGAAAAAAGCAGATCGCTTGAATGACGCAGAAAACAGATACAACTTAAAAAGGCAGAATAATATAAGATGCAAACAGAATTTATAAGAAGTCGTAGCAATGATGGATTTGCAAAAATGCCTCCCCACACCTATGTTAACTAATGGAAGTCGTTTTATTTAAAGCAGTTATGGACATTTAGTCTTACCGTCTATGATGATAGTACTGCCGAAGGTTCATGCTTCATATGGGACGAGTCTATTGCAAAAAGGGGTGGCAACGAGATAGCTTCCGCTGTAATAATGTGGTTAAAAAATTTACCTTCTACAACAGAAGAGGTAACATATTGGTCAGTTAACTGCTCTGGCCAAAACCGATTTTTTTTATTGTGTATGTATATGTCCATAACACCTCAGTAGTTAGAATTCATCATAAATATTTACTCAAGGGGCATACACACAACGAAGCAGACACAATATACATGCACTTATTGAGAGGAAGAAGAAAAGGCTGCCTAGGTACTATGAGTATTTCTGTACCTCATGAATAGGCCCAGTTTATAAGGACCTGCAGTTTTTTAAAACCGCTTATTGTTTATGAGCTAAAAACAAGTGACTTTTTTAACTTTGAAAAAATGGGCAAAGAATCGACAAGTCCGTTTGTGAATCGGAAATGGATCACAGACAATGAACCCTTTCTATGCTCTAAAATTGTGCACTTGAAAGTCGAAAGAGACTACCCTGGCATTATGTTTTATAAAACAACATTTTCCCAGGAAAATTTTAAATCTGTAAATTTTAAAAGGAAAATGAGGAGTTCTCTCGATGGTCTCCTACCAAAAACATTGGACCAAATATTTTTTGACCAATTGATAGTTCAAAATATAACCACTTATAGTCCGTCCGCTCTAACTTTTCCCATGCGTCACGACTTATTTTCAAACAAATTAAGTCAAAACCTAAAGTGAAACGTACACTGATGTGTGTAGTATAATTTAGTATACAGTATACAAAATGTATATACACATCGACGGTCGGTTCACTTTAGGTTTTGACTTAATTTGTTTGAAAATAAGTCGTAACGCATGGGAAAAGTTAGAGCGGACGGACTATAATGGAATTGCTAGAATGGGTACCTTCTATTTACTATTCCTACTATAAATCGTTAAAAATCAAAAAAAAAGTTGCCGTTAACCAAGACAATAATTTTTCATGTTCCAAAGATGATTAACTGCTTTTTAATTTAAGTTTTATATGATTTTTATAATGTTGTTCTGATTATAAGGTTTTTTTCCTAACAAAATCATATCAAAAGGGCGGCTGTCCTGTTTTTTATTAAAATAGTACCACAGAACAAAAAAGGCTGTAGTCCTAAATTATTTATTATTTTAATAAAAAACAAATTTAACGTCGATTATGTTACTGTAAAATAAAATACAAAGCATGCTTTACCACTTTCTTTAAAATCATAAAGCTGCAACATCATTTGATGATTTTAAAGGCATTTAAAATTATTGTATACAAATTAATAGTACTAATTTTGATCTACTGCAAAACAAAGTGAAATGACTTCCGCCCTTTCAATTCTAACGCACATATTTTTAAAACATCTTCCTCTTTCCGCTAAACTATTCCTACTCAATCTCTTTAATCTAATATGGCAAACCAATAAATTTCCGACAGCTTCGTCAAAAGCCATCAACTTACCCTTTTTAAAATCTCAAAAACCAAGTCTAGACCCATCCTCCTAACATGTTCAGTGAGCAAGTTAATGGAGAAAATGGTTAACCATAGACTGATATGGATGATAGACACATCTAATCACATAATATCGGAACAAAATGGATTTCGACCTAATCGCTCTGAAATTGATAATATCTTGGACTTGGAAAGTGACATTCACGAAGCGCTAGCCTCAAAACAATCCTGTGTTGCAATATTTTTTATTTGAAACGATCTTTTAACACTTGCAACTGGAATATAGGCGGAAACTGTCTTAATTTTATTAAGAATTTTTTGTATAATAGATCATTTCGAGTTAGGGTACATAATTCCTACTCTGAGGAATCATCATCATTTTCTTTGCCTTTTCCCTATGCGAGATCAGCTTCCCTAATTGCATTTCTCCACAAAATTTTATCTTGGGTAATATCAATGTTAATCCCCTTTACCAACATGTCTTGCCTTATCGTCTCCCCTTTGGTATCCTTCGGTCTTCCTCTCCTACTGCTTCCAGGAATCTGCACTTCAGCTATTCTTCGTATTGGGTAATTAACGTCTCGACTTTGAACATGACCAAACCATCTTAACCTATGCTCTCTCATTTTGGCATCAATTGGTGCCACACCTAAACTTCCCCTAATATACTCATTTCTAATTTTATCCTTCTTTGTCACTCCACTCATCCATCTAAGCATTCTTATTTCCGCCACATATATTCGTTGTTCCTCTTTCTTTTTAACGGCCCAACATTCAGTTTCGTACATCATAGCCGGTCTTATGGCTGTTTTATAGAATTTTCCCTTCAGCTTCATTGGATTTTTTCTGTCGCACAATACTCTGTCTCCACTTCATCCATCCATCCCTAATTCTACTGCATGCATCTGTAATACAGATCATAGGTACTTAAAACGATTGCTTTTTACAATCATTTCACCATCCAAAGGTACCATTTTATTTGTAGTAACTCCATCTTTAAATGAACACTCCAAATACTCTGTGTTTGTCCTACTAAGTTTTAGACCTTTTTCCTCCAGAGCTTGTCTCCACTGGTCCAGGTTTTGTTCTAAGTCTCTTTCACTATTTCCTACTAACACTACATCATCAGCATACATTAGGCACCATGGAATGCTACTCTGTAGTTTCGCTGTTATCTGGTCCAAAACTAATGCGAATAAATAAGGAATAACTACCGAGCCTTGGTGCAATCCTACTTTCACCTGAAATTTATCAGTCTCTCCCACACCTGTCCTAACACTAGTCGTTACTCTCTCATACATATCTCTCACAATCTTTACATATTCGCCAGTGACTCCTTTCTTATTGAGTGCCCACGACATAATCTCTCGAGGAACTCTATCATATGCTTTCTCAAGATCAATGAAGACCATATGAGCGTTGGCCTCTTTATTCCTGTATTTTTCCATCAGTTGCCTTACAACGAAAATTGCATCTGTTGTTGATCTGCCCTGCATAAAGCCAAATTGATTATCGGATATTTCGGTTTCTTCACGTATCCGTCTATCAATTACTCTCTCCCATATTTTCATAATGTGGCGAAGTAGTTTTATAGCCCTGTAGTTTGTACATTGTTGTATATCTTCCTTGCTTTTGTAGACAGGTACTAATATACTGCTTGTCCATTTGTCTGGCATTTGTCCAACTTCCATAATTCTATTAAATAGACCTGCTAGCCAACTTATTCCTGTCTCTCTCAAAGCTCTCCATACTTCCCCAGGAATATCATCTGGTCCGACTGCTTTTCCTTTCTTTATTTTTTGAAGCGCTTGAGCCACTTCCTCGTTTGTTATTCTGGTAAGTATTGCTGTTACTGTCTCCGATAACTCCACAGGCTGTCAGTCAAATTCTTCATTTAATAAACTGTCAAAATATTTTCTCCATCTCTTTTTGACATCCTTTTCGTGAATTAGTGTTTTGTTATTTTCATCTCGGATACATCTAATATGATTAAAATTTCTTGCTTCCTTTGCTCTCTGTTTGACTATTTTATATATCTTTGCTTCGCTTTCTCTGGTATCAAGTTGATCGTATAGGTTTGAATACGCTTCTGCTTTAGCTTTTGCTACTGCTACGTTCGCCTCCTTTTTGGCGACCATATAGTTTTGAAGATCTATGTCCGATCTGGTTTCTTGCCACTTTTTATATAACTTTCCCATCTCTCTTATTTTTCCTTGTACTTCATTTGACCACCCCCAAGTCTCTTTATCCTCAAACTTCTTTCCTAACGTTTCCCAAGTATTTCAATAACCGTCTCTCTAATAATATTGGCCATTTTTCTTTAAATTGTATTAGAGCTTCCTTTCATGTTCCAACATATGTTTTCTAATATTCTTGCCCTGAATAGACCTTCTTTCTCATCTTTTAGCATCCACCACTTGATTTTTTTGTGGTCCTCTCCGATATTTTTGTTTAGTTTCGCTTTTTACTTCGATGTCCAGAACAAGCAGCTTATATTGTTGGTTTACTGTCTCACTAAATATTACCTTGCAGTCCTTGCATTCACGTATGTCTTCTCTCCTTATCATGAAGTAGTCTATTTGGGATTGATGTTGTCCACTTTTGAAGGTAATAAGTTGAGTTTCTCTCTTTTTAAAGAATGTGTTAACAATCGCCATATCCAGTGCTGTTGCTAATTCAAGCATGTTATCTCCAGCTTCACTTCTAGTTCCAAAGCCCAATCTCCCATGTATTGTTTCATATCCTGTCTTGACTTGGCCCACATGTGCATTGAAATTACCTCCTATTATAACTATCTCTTCTGCTGGAATATCACTCAGTATGTCTCCTATTTGGTCATAGAAAGCTCTTCTTTCATTCTCACCCAGACCTGTTTGAGGAGCATACACACACAATATTCAATACCTCTTTATCAATTACTAATCTCACTGACATCATTCTATCACTCGCTCTTACAACTTCTACTACGTTATCTTTCATTTCACTCTCAGCAATTATACCAACTCCATTTCTAGTGTTAGTACTCCCTACATACCACAATTTGTATCCTTCACCTAGTTATTTCGCCCTTTGTATTTTCCACCTAGTTTCTTGAATACAAGCGATTTGAACGCTTCTTCGTTTGAGCCCATCCACTCTTACCTGTAAGACTATCAAGATTCCAAGACCCTATCCTGATTTTTCTAACCTGTAATGGTGTTCCCCCTGAGATGGTCCTCACCCGGAGATCCGAATGGAGGCTCATTTTACTTCCGGAATATTTTACCTCAGGAGATGCCATCATTTGAATATAAGTTTTTATTGCGTTGGAGGTCTTTTCATTATTATGGCCTGAAAAGATTTTTTTTTGGATATTTGATGCCTCAATGTCTTTTCCATCAGCACCATACCCTGCCTGCACGTTTAGCCAATACAGCACCAATGCAACCAAAGTGCAGTATTACCCCACACCCGCGTGCATTTTTCTGTATAGGCCAGGATCCCTACTGTAAGGACTGCCCTATAATCCAATGTATTGTTGCCCGTATCCCGCTACTAGGAGGCACGTACTTTGTTCGGGATACGTACTCTGAGGAATACGCTGAAGAAAATGGAACTCCACAAGTTTCAGTACTTAGTCCTACTTTGTTTCTAGTAGCAATAAATATTATCATGCATAATCTACCTAATCCCTAAAACCTCGATTATTCGCAGACGATCTTGTTGTATACATCAAAGGTAAAAACATTAAATTAATGATAGATGCATTGCCTTCAATGCTAAGCTAGTTAAAGGAATGGTCAGCCAGTACAGGTTTCGAATTTTCAGTACCAAAAACTTCGGCAGTATTCTTCAACAAAAAACCTCCTCAAGTGTACCCAGCATTAAAGATGTATAAATCCAGAGTGGCATTTAAACCACCCGCAAAATTTCTAGGCATGTGGTTTGATCAAAAACTGTCGTGGCAAGAGCATATAAAACAGACTGTATCCGAATGTCATAAAAGACTAAACCTATTGAAAACACTGGCTAACAACAACTTAATTGAGGGTATATCGAACATTAATAAGATCTAAAATAGACTAGAGGTAAATCGCATATGCTTCAGCCTCAACAAAAACACTTAAAACGCTCGAAACTGTATAATCTTGGCATTAGAATTGCTCTTGGAGCATTCCGGACAACTCCCATCGAAGGTTTAATGAGTTGAACCGGTGAGCCGCCTTTACAATACCGACGAATGTATTTAACACTATCTCAATAAATTTCTATCGCCTCAGATCCAAGTAAACCACTGTACGACAATACTTTCAACGATAAGTACATGAACTACTTTGATAATAGGGTTCGGACACCTAAACCTTATTACGAAAGAATTCGAACGTACTGTTCTGACCTAAATATAAAATTCCCAAAAGTTTTTCCAATAAAGTCTGACAACTGGCCCTCGTGAACTATTGCAGAACCGAAAATTAATGTATCATTAAGCTAAATATTAAAGACCAAACAAATACATCAATCTTTAAAGCAAAGCTTAATTTTATCTTAAAGCAACAGTATAAAGACTGGTTTAAAATATTTACCTATGCATCAAAAACCGAAATAGGAGTTGGTGCAGCTATTATCACATCAGACGGTCCCTTAAAATTTGACCTTTTAACTTATTCTACCATATGTTCATTAGAATTTTTGCTTTATTCAAAGCCCTACAATATATTAACAGCAAAAACATCTCCTACAGTGTCATTCTTTCCGATTGCCTCTCCGCAATTAAAGCTATGTAAAACCTCTACTCAAAACATCCCACAGAGATGATGATAAAATTGGTACTTCAGAAAGCTCAAGAAAATCTCAGAACAGTAAACTTCTTGTGGATACCTTCGCACATTGGTATCGAAGGCAATGAATTGGCAGATGTAAGTGCTCGCGATGCTATTGGTAATGACGAATCGGAGGTCGAACATCGGAGTGCGGCAAGTGATTTAAAAGCCTTTTTCAAAAATAAAGTGTTAAGTGATATAAATAATAGAAGCACTACGCAAAGGTCATAGTTACAGAATGGGGAACAATGAAATCCAAATATTATGTTATGCAGACGACGCCGCATTAATCGCCGAGACAGAAGACGATCTCCTAAGATTAACACACATCTTCAATACAACAGCCAAGCAATAAAATATGAGAATATCAGCAGAAAAAACCAAATGTATGACAACATCTAAATACCCACTGCGATGTAAAATCGAAATTGATGGGAAAATAATAAAGCAGGAAGCAAGGTTTAGATATCTGGGAATAGATATAACCAGTTACGGAGATGTTGAAGAGAAAGTACGACAACAAAGCTTAAAAGCAAGTAAAGCGGCGGGATCTCTTAATTACGCAATCTGAAAGAACAAACACCTAAGACAAGACACAAAAGCAAGAATCAATAAAGCAGCAGTTAAACCTATATTGACATATACGGCGGAGACAAGACTTGACACATCTAAAACGAGACGACTACTAGAAACAACAGAGATGAAAATACTCGGAAGAATATCAGGAAAAGATCTGTTAGATAGGGAGAGAACCGAAAACATAAGAAGACCATGCGATGTAGAAGACATAAATGGATGGGTGACAAAACAGAAACAGGAGTGGAACGGACACATTAGTAGAATGGAAGAGGATAGAATAGTACGAATAGCACGAGATAAGTCACCAAATGGACGAAGAAGTATTGGCAGACCAAGAAAAAGATGGTGCGATAACTTTAGCAATTTAGGAGGCTAATATTGAAGAAGAAACAGGCTTTAAAGCCTACATACAAGAAGGAAGAAGAAGAAGAAGCGTTACGTGAGTGGAACCGGGAGTGGCAAAATTCTGCTTCGAAACTAAAACTGATTAAAAGTGACATTTCTCCGTGGCAACCTACAATAACAAGCAGAAAATCCCAAATAATCTTAACACGTCTGAGACTGGGCCATAGTAGGTATACACACGCACACCTATTCACAAGCAGCGAAGCTCCAAAGTGTTTGGTTTGTAATGTAGTATACAGTATAGATCATTTCTTAACTGATTGTCCTAAATATGCTATTGAAAGACATCTATATGGCATCCCTAACAGCGTGCAAACGTTACTGGGAAAAAACTTTGGTTACAGAAAACTAATAGGGTATTTATCTTGTATCAATATGACGTACAAAATTTAATCATGTAAGTCCTAGATATTACTGATATTTGTATCTATTGTAAATTGTAACCGTTATGTCGCTAATATCCTTCGGGAGGATGCGGCTTTGGTTAAGAAAAATATCAGATATTTGGTGTTGCGAGGATTCAACAGACTTTAAAACTTTAGTATCCGCTCTGAGGTTCCCTTGTTTTCGGACATTTTTAAATTTATTATTTCATTTTTATTGCATATTTACAACGCAAAAAAGTAATTAAATTGTAATCGATTTTTTTAAGATGTTGCTAATCATTTTGACGTTCTATTGATGAAATATTAGTTTCTTACTTCGGATACTTCCACAATTTTTGTGAAGATGGCGCTTAGATTAATAGATTAATTTATAATTGCATATTACGAAATATTAAAAAAACTTAAATTCAGTATTCAGTATTAACTCCGCCTGGAGTGGTGATGCTGGGTGAATCGAGTAGCTCAGAAGTCACCATCACTGCCGGTCCCAAGCCCGGGTAAAGGAGGAGGGTTGAAGAGCAAGGCTAGCGACCTAACCCTCGTAAAAAAAAACAATGCTCAAAGAACTGGAACAGTAGCCTCGGATACTGGATGGAATAACGATGACGACCTAGCGAGAAAACGGAAAAAACGAATGTGGAAAAAAAACCTGAAGAGAAATATTCTACGATTCGCATGCTGGAACACTACATCATGGAACGCTAAAGACCAAGAAATTATATTAGAAGTAGAAAAGCACAAAATAGACATATGTACAATCTCAGAGACAAAGAAAAAGGGTAAAGGTAACACAGTATATAGAAATCATATATTCTTCTACTGCGGAGTAGACAAGAACATCAGAGCACAAGCAGGTGTTGGCATATTAGTAAACAGAAAATTTGAAAATAACATCGAAGAGGTTAATTACACCAACCAGCATATAATGGATATTTCAATGAAGATAGCTAATGAAAAAATCCATATTGTTAGCATTTATGCACCAGATGTAAACAAACCAAAGAACGAGAGAGACGAATTTTTCGAAAAACTTCAAGAGACCCTAGATAGATTGCCACAAACAGAAAAAATATTCTTGTCGGGAGATTTCAACTCAAGAATAGGAAATACACCCATCCAAGGAATAATGCACAAGTTCAACGAAGCACCAACAAATGATAACGGAGATTCACTAATAGAGATATGTGCACACAACGAGTTGCGTATCAACAATACATACTTTGACCACAAAGAACAACATAAATATACATTCACTAACACAAGGGGCCACAGATCGATGATTGACTATGTGATAACCAACAGAAAAGTTCACCCACGGGAAGTACTTGACGTACGCACAATAACATCTGCGAATGTGGGAACGCAACACGGAATGGTTATATGTAAGTACCGTCACGCGTACATAATAGAGAGAAAGAAACCACCTAACTACATCACCAAGTTCAACATAGAATCCCTACAAGGCGAAAGTACTAAGGATCTCTACCAAAAAAGACTTGAGGAAAAGATCAATCTTAGCCCTATTGAAATCACAGACAATATAAACGAAGCATGGGAAAAAATAAAAAATCATATAACTAGTAGTGCAAAAGAAGCCATTGGAGAAAGAACAATTGACTTAAACAGCGGCAGAAACCAAAAACCATGGTTCACACAGGAAGTCAAAGATTTAGCAAAAGAGAAGAAAGATGCATACGTAAGATATATTAACAGTAGGACCCCAGAAGAATATCAAAGATATAAATCGGAAAGAAATAGAACAACTAACAGAATCAAAGATCTAAAACAAATATATTGGGAAAAATTCTCAAATGACATGGAACATGATTTACGAGGAGGTCAAAGGAAGGTATGGAACATGTTGAGGAACAGGAAGAAGCCGGTTACCGAAGAATTACAAATTAACGCAATAAAACCAGAAGAATGGGTAACTCATTTCGAGAATCTATACAAAGACGATAACGACGATAATAATGAAGTACAAAGAAATGACCTACAAAACATTCACCAAGAAGAAACAGAGAATGACAACATCACCCAAGAAGAAGTAAACGAAGCAATCAAAAGATCAAAAAATAGAAAATCACCAGGTCCGGATAATATACCAAATGAATTAATTAAATACGGAGGTACAAAAATAATAGAAGAGATAACAACATTATTCAAAAAAATTGTAAACAACATGGCAGTACCAGAGGAATGGAGAGAGAGTATAACAATACCCATCTACAAGAAAGGCGTAAAGACAGATCCTACGAACTACCGAGGAATTACACTACTCAATTCTACATCAAAACTATTGACAAAAATTCTATCCCAAAAAATATATAAGAAAGCCGGTGTATCGGAAGAACAACAGGGTTTTCGCCCAAACAGATCTACAATAGACGCTATTTTCATAATGCGACAATTAGTTGAGAAATCAATAGAATTCGACAATCCCATGTTCACATGCTTTGTAGATCTGAAACAAGCATTCGACAGAGTACGATTAAAGGACGTGCTCACTATCCTTGAAAAGAAAAACATAGGTCAGAGGTATAGACACATAATCAAAGAGCTCAATAGATCCAACAAAACACGAATTAAAACCACACACGGGCTCACGGAAGAAATCAAAATCAATGCAGGCATTAGACAAGGGGACAGCCTCAGTCCATGCCTATTTAATTTAATAATGGATGAAGTTATAGGTAGTGTTAACATAATGAATCAGGGATACAAAATGGGTAACCGAACCATGAGAATACTTTGCTACGCAGATGATGCAATCTTAATAGCCGAAAACGAAGATGACTTACAACGCCTACTACAAAAATTCAAAATAACCGCCGAAAAGTATAACCTGACACTATCCAAAGAGAAAACCCAATCGATGGTAATATCCAGGAACCCAATTAGATGTAAGTTAGTAGTGGACGACCATATAATCGAACAGGTAATGGATTGCAGATACTTAGGTGTGGAAATATCTAGCGACAGGCATCTGTGGCAAGAATCAAAACAGCAGGCAATGAAAGCAGCAAGAATATCTGGTTTCCTGAGGGATATAATCTGGCGGAATAAATATATGAGCACCGAAAGTAAAGTCCGCATTTATAAGACATGTGTTAGACCCGTACTGACATACGCAGCTGAGACAAGGGCCGAGACAACAAAGACCAAACAGATAATGAGAACAACAGAGATGAAAACCCTAAGATCCATAAGAGGTATCACACTCAGAGATAGAGTACGAAACGAAGACACATTGAGAGAGCTAGGCGTTCAGGACGTAGTGAGATGGACAAGAGCGCGACGACGCATGTGGAGGGACCACGTAGATCGGATGGACCCTGAACGTATGGCGCATTGGGCGAAAACACAGAAGCCCAACACCAAGCGACCCATAGGAAGACCCAAAAAACGATGGTACGAGAGTTGGAGCTCCGGATCGCAGCAAAGACTGTAACAGAAGAAACAGGACATAGTCCTATTACAAGAAGAAGAAGAAGAAGAAGAAGAAGAAATTCAGTATTGAAAACGTAAGTATTTTTAAGGTAAAAATATATATACCACAGCTTTGCCCAACTAATATTTTTCCTATTAATGTTTTTAATTTCAATGTTTTAAATTAATCACATTGACATTTGTGTCAAATTTCCAGAAAAAGTTCACTGGCTAACGCTCACGAACTTTTAAAAATCCCCCCTACGTACGAGAGCTCACAGCGTATAGGTAACCAAAAAATTAAGAATATATTAGAATTTTCTCTGAATGAATATTATAAATATTGGAATGATTAAAAGATACTAAATTCACTTAATAAATTTACTGGAAGATTTAATAGGAAAGAAATGTCACAATAAAACGGACTAAGAAAATGGCTGCTATGACAGTTATTAAAAAAAAATTACCATGTGACGACGTTACAGATTTAGTTCCTTGGTTCCTTCTAAACACTCCTGATACATTTAGTGAAGCACATTTCGAAATTCCAATAATTTAACTGAAACTAGGTACTAACCTGTAAACTTGACCTAAATTTGTCACATGCCACTCCAAACAATTTCCAACCAAGAGTGAAGTCAGAGTTTTCTGTCTGTCACAAGGACGACCTCAGAACACGAAGTAATAATATTCACCACGAGAGGGTCGCTGGCTCCCAACCCAACAAATAAAAAAAAATAGTTTTAAGTTTATTTAGTGGCGACGATATTAAAATAAATATTTTAAAAAATAAGAAAAGATAATAATTATAGATAATAGTTAATTACGAGAAAATTAGAGAAATTGATTAAGAGCATTATTGTTTTTAAAAAACAATATGGCGAATCCAATATGGCCGAAAAAAAATTGAAAATTTTATTTTAAATGCATCTGTTTTTGAAATTTTATATAATAAGGGAATTTTGAAATTGCTGTCTACCAATACATTTTGTTTTTGAATTACAATATTTAGAACCGATTACTTAGTTACAACCACCCAATTACACAACAATCGCCAGAATCATGTAATTTGCATCATTTTCACAATTTAGTATTCAAACAACTGCCAGCCATACATAGGCAGTTAAAGGCAGCTAAACCAATGTGATTCCCTATCTTCTGACTGTATATTTTGAGATTAATAAACATTAATCGCAGAATTATGCAGAGTTATGTACTTTTGAATATATTTTTAGGAAATTTTGATTATTTCAAGTATATTCTTACTATATATTTATTAACAAATTTTATGCATTTATTGTTATCAAATCTGTTTTGTTGTTTCATTGGATCAAATCTGCCGCGGTTCACCTGGGCGAGGCTTAGAGTCGATTTCTCATACCTGCGGTAATCTATGGTTCAGTTGAACCAGGTTCACCGGTGATCTACGGTTTTGTCGGGATTGCATTTCTCATTGCTCGTTCATGTCAGCGCTCGTTCTACAGCTTTCGAGAAATGCCAATAGATGGCAAAAGGTAAAAAACTGTCGCCATTTTGAATTACCTTTTTTATGCTGTTTTTGAATAAAGTTAAATTTAAAGTATTTATAGTCAAATAGTCATTTTAATAATTATAAATAAATATTATAAAAACAAAAATATATCGTTAGCTTAATATAATAAAATAGGATATATTTATATATGACAGCGTCTCGTGTTAATACGACGCATGCGTAGTCCATGAAATCATCTGAACTGAGTTCTGAAATCTTTGAACGGCCGAATTCCACCGTTCAAGCTCAAGCATCGTTCAAGTTTAAACTGCCATCGGTTGAACCATGCACTGTTATCCTTAATGGCAATTACGGTTCATTCTCTTTAATTCTTGACTAAACTGGAAAGGTGGCGCCACTAAAGACTTTTCCAAATGCGCATGTCATCGCATCTGCAGAAACTGCAACAGCGTTGCCACATTTAGTAGATTTCTACTTTTTTGGTAGATTTTTGATATTGTTTAAAAAATTCTAGTATTTTTTAGTAAATTTTTGGTATATTTCAACATTTTGTTATGGCTGAAATAAAATTTGCTTTTTATAGTATTTACCCCATTTCTAAATTAGTTTTCAGACATTTTGTTACAATTTCCCAATGTCATTACCGAAAATAAGATTCAGGACGTAGATGATGAATTTAAAGGCCGCGTCTCACCATCAAATAATTTGATCAAACAGTTTGAGCAAACTCGGGAAGTACGTCAAAGTGACGTCACAATTGCAGTTTTTTTGAAATTCTAAAAATCTGTGCTCTCACTATCAGTCTAGTTTGATCAAATTTTTTGAATTGAGTTGTCTAACTTGTTTGTACTTTATTTAAAATTAAAATTTTTCATTATTATCCACAATGAACACTCAGGATGTGACGTCACTAACTGTCACTTTCAGTTTGCTCAAACCAGTTTGATCAAATTAATTGATGGTGGAACGCGGCCTTTACAGAGAAATGAAACTGGATTCTTGTGCAGTTTCAACAAACTTGCAGATTTCAAGTAGCAGTGCAAGCAGTATATCAGGTGTTATTGAAGAGTTATGGCATTCGGTGAGCCTATTAGAAGCTAACGATGGAAAACTAAAATATCTAAGCATATGTAACTTTGCAAAACAAAGAATGTTGTGTTTACGTGTTTCCAATGTAAAATGCGAAAGAATTGTGTGAAGAATTTGATCCTGACATGCAGAAATCAGTGGATGAAAAAATATTATATACAAATATTAAATATGACACTGATAAAAATTAATTCTAGTTCTTTCCCAAATAAAATCTAAAACAGTTTGGTTTTTTTACAAATATTCATACTATATTAATTTCTAGTTAGTCAGCTGTTGTTTTTATTATAAAAAGTCCTAAATTATATACAAATACGTTAATACAGTTTTATAGTATATTTTAGTTTTTGATTTAGTAGATTTTAGCTAAACTTACAGACTTACAGTAGATTTTCTAAATAAAATGTGGCAACGCTGTGCAGAAATGTCATTTTATTTTGTCTTGTCAATGGCATCTGATGACATCGTTGTTTGTTTACATACGTGTTTGGATTTATTTTATTAAATTGTTTTTTTACTTTTTACTTATAGATTAGCTATATATAACAAAGACTTTTGTTCTCTTACTATAAAGTAAAATATTCAGTTTGTGTGCAAATTTGGATTGGTGTTTAAATGCTGTGTACCAAACAGGACTGAGAAGTAAGGAATATTCTTTTGGGTTACTTTGCATCCATGTAATTTAAAAATTTTGTGTTAATTATATGTTTATAAACTCGGCAATGTTACAAAAAGATACTGGAAATATTTTAATTTTATTATGAGCTTAATTTTGGTACTTTCCTGTAAATTGTGCCGTTAATTTTTTAAATAAATATTTTAATTTTTGAATTTTGTTTTTCTACCTTTCCTATTGTATGAACTATATTTATAATTGCAGTAAAAGACTCCATAATGTAATGCAAATTACAAAAAATAATCGCTAATGTAAGAAACAATATTGTCGATTATTTTTATAATTTGCATTATGTTCTTGTTTTACTACAATAATTAGCAACAAAGCTTATTTGAACGTTTAAAATTCCCGCCATTGTTCATTTAGTTCATGACTAAACCGGACAGAGGGCCTTGTATACATTGCAATTTTACGTATTAAAGAGTTGCCTATCTATTCTACTTATATATACCTTATCTATGGGTTGAACGTGCGAATTGAGAAAGACGATTTTGACTTTAAACTGACGTTTACTAGAAGTTCTGGTTAAACTGGAGTTGAACTCGATATGAGAAATTGGCCCTTAATCGCATACGTGGGTCGCATAATTGGGTCGTGCGTAAAGTCCACCGTGCGATTGCGGATCACTTATTTAGACAGACCATAAGCCATTCATTAGTGTTTCAGACTGCCTAAATCTTGCATACCGTGGAAACCTCCAGGACTTTGTGGAAGGCTACCCAGAAGGAATTGAATGGCTATGTAAATTGGACATTATCTTTTAGGTTCATTCATTATATTTTAGCGTTTAAATAATAAGATTTGTGTATTTATCGTACTGTAAAAGTCCATACCCTAAATAAGATAAATTGATACTGATTTCTCACTAATAAAAATTTTATTAACATACCTCAGCTTTTGTCATATCTTAACTGCCGAGTTATCTATAGCTGAATTTAAACAAATATATTTTAATTAGTTTAATCTAAACTGAGAGTCATCGCTAATTTCAATGTAGGTATGTAAATAATTATCTCGTTTATTGCCTACATCTTGGGGACGACCAACTTTACATTCAGTGGTCGGTCTCCAAAAGGAATTATATATTATATCATTACGATAATAATTTAATTAGCGTCATAAGCTATTAAATCATACTCAAATTTTACGACAGGAATTCATTGCTTTGTTTCTTATGCTTTTCATAGGAATCGTTAAACTAAGCAACGGTTTTTAAAACAATAAGCTGATTCACTGACGCGTGTTCTAGTGCTAGGAGGACTTATTTTAGACGTATTGGCTTCTTCTTCATGGTGTTGTCGGAAAACGTTATTGCGTTTGCAACAATTTCAGTCCTCTTCAATTTTGTAGAAAATTTGAAAATGGTGGGTATATTAATGGATATATTAAGAAAAAATAGTCAATATGGTTTTCCTTTAAAATCAAGATGGTGGCTAACGCAACGATGTAATTCAGTCACGACTTTAACCCTCTTAAGGTTAGAACACTAAAACTTCGGACAGATCACAATGCATGTTTGGCCTTTTTTTGTCTAACGCGACTGGACTATATAAGTATTTAATAGAAAGGAAACAGTTCACAATGTTTTAGGTACAGATCAAATTAACGAAGCAAGCCGGCAACTACTATTTTGGGTATATTAAAATATGATGTCATCAAATGTTTCAGGCCAGCAGAGAATAATAATTTTTAAATGTTTAAAGCTACTAAATAAAATAACCTATTATTTAAACAGAAACAAACTGTGAATAAATACAGTGTGTGACAAAAATGCAGGTAATAATTCAAACCAAATATTCTGGGATCAAAAATAGCATAGGCGTAACTAGGGGTGGTTTTGGGGGTTATAACCCCCCCCCCCCCCCATTTGGATGTATTTTGAGCTCAATACGTTTAACACCATTACTATTCCATACCCCCCAGAAACCATCAAGTAGTTGTAACCTCCCCCTAGGATCATCTTGGTTACACCTCTGAAAAATAGTTCGATTGAACCTAACTTACCTCAGTACAAATGGGCACATAAAAAAAGTACAGCCCTTTGAAATAACAAAATGAAAATTGACTTTTTTCAAGATATGGAAAACTATTAGAAATTTTGTATTGAAAATGGACATGTGACACTCTTATGGCTGGACAATCTTAAAAAATATAACAGTGAAATTTGTACACCCATAAAAATTTTTAGGGGGTTTTGTTCCCTTGAACCCCCCCCCCAAACTTTTGTGTACGTTCCAATTAAATTGTAATTGTTTTACGACCAGTTAAACACAATGTTTTTAAAACTTTTTGCCTCTTAGTATTATTTTGAGCCAGTTTTTATCGAGATGCAGCTTCTTTTTTAATAGGTTTACATAAAAAATTTATAGGGGGTTTTGTTCCCTTAAACCCTGCAAATGTTTGTGTACGTTCCAATTAAATTATTATTGTGGTACCATTAGTTAAACACAATGTTTTTAAGACCCCTATAAAATGTGGGGTGCATAACTTTCACTATAATTTGTTTTAAAGATATTCCTGCCATAAGAATTCCAGATGTCCATTTTCAATAAAAACTCTATAATAGTTTTTGATAGGTACCTATATTTGAAAAAGATCGATTTTCGTTTTGTAATTTCAAAGGGCTGTAACTTTTTTTATGTGCACACTTGTACTAAAGTAAGATAGGTTCAATCGAACTATTTTTGGTCCCACAACATGTGATTTAATTTATGACCTGCATTTTTGTTACACCCTGTATAACTGAGTATACAGTGTTAGTAAAAAGTCGCCTTCCTCTATCGTATCTTTTAAATAATAATAATAATAACTAATAATAGCGAAATTCGGAAGGAAGAAATAAACGGGCGTAGGCCTATCATATAGTCATAACAGGTAACGTAGTAGTGACAGATGCCCTTACAGAGCCACTTTGATCAATAATAATTGTATAAATGAGACTTTATGGCATGTGATATCTCGTTTGAAAAGTATTGAAAATACCTATTCAATCATAATAATTTTGTTTGGGTTTAAGTTGATTTTTATGAATAAATTAAATAAATACTAAAATGGTAGTTTCGAATTTAATTAATAAAGATTTAAACGTCCGCCTCTGGTTATTTGCCGAAAAATTTGACGTTGACGTAAAAAACTAGAGAATTTAAAAGCGCCGAAACAAATGGTATTACAATGTTCGCAAGATGGCTCCTCCCCATGAAGATGAACTAGCTAAAGGTATTCTACCAAAGTTATAATCTTTTACAAAAAATATGATGTAAATCAATGAATACCAATTTAATAATGTTTGTGTAATAATATTTGTTAGAACCAATTGATTCTTTCTACTTCCTGCTGGGTCAGTTCTATGTTGTGTTCCTATATTATTAGCTGATGATGGCTCTTGTTGGGGCGAAACGGGTCCTTTTGTAAAACTGAACTTTTTAATAAAACATTTTTTGTGGAATTTTCTTAGAGTCCGGAACTTTGTTAAAAACATTTTGTTGGAATTTTTTCAAAAAATAATCAATATAAGATGGTTATAAATAATAATATGTATGTAATCAGTAGTAATTACACGAGAGCTCTAAAATTATCGATTTGTATCCCGAACGACACTTTGACAGTTTTAATTTTACAACCCGAAGGGGAATGAAATTATGTCAAAGTATCAGGAGGGCAAAACAAATCTATAATTCGAGCTCGAGAGTAATTCTGTAAGATTATTTCATGACTAAAACTGGTCGTTATAAAAGGAATAATAAACTTTGTTCGTTACTATACTGATTTTGACTTTATTTCTATATCTATGCACTTTTGGATCCATTTTATGCACTTTAAAGGTGCAATTATGCATTTCCAGCCATTTTTGAATAGTAGACTTGTTTCCAGACGTCATCCTGAACATAATGCAAAAAACTGTGAGTCTCTAGGTGCTGTATTTAAAAATCGATTTATTCGGGTGTTTTTAGTGCTAAACGCCTTGGTCTAAAAACGAATTTTTAAAAATTGTAATGAGCAGATAAAATAATACCTAATTACTGGAAGCTATTGCTGATAAGAAGATCCGTAGTGTTATCCGTATGTTACCAAATATAAAACCTGCGTTTAATGAACCATACAAAAAATGTAAAAATAAAAGACTGTTTCATAAGACATATCGCACTTTTGTATGTCAGTAAATATATACAGGGTGGGGCATTAATGCAAGGAAGTACAATTATGTACTCGCTTTGTCGGAAAAGATGCGGTAAAAATTGAAGTACAGATAGAAAATAATCTAAACATATTTTCAAATAGACAGGTCCACCCGTATTGACAGGGTGACACAAACTTATGTTTTTTTAAATGGAAGACCCTTTATATTTTTACATGTTTGCATTTTTCTCGAGGCCTTCTTTCTTAGAATATAAGGTTTTTAATATTATACTAGGTATTTTAAAAGATAATTACGTTTTTTGTTAATTTCGTAGCAATATTCACACCCTGTAGAATTGTTGTGATTTGACATCAAAATTTCTATTTATGTTCAAACGATTTTAATATGTTAATTTTCTTAAATGGAACAACAACCTCTATTTTAGTATTATAATGAAATTATATTTTGATTATTGACCCTTTTTTCGTATACTATGAAATTTTATTTTATGATACTTTTTTGTTTCTTATGCGTTCCCTACAGTTACCTTTTTTTTTTTTTTTTTGGGAGGTGGGAATCTTCTCAAGACCGTCTGGGAAGGTGTCCCAGGTGTGTCGGATTCGGTCCGTCCTATCTGTATCACGGGCCGCCTACCGACTAAACCCACCCCCTCTTTTCTCCAGCCGACGGGTCTGGGACCGCTCTTAGCGAGCATATCTGACCCGTCGACCTTACTCATATCTCCCCTCCGGCACTCCTAGCGTGCATTCCATGAATCAGTTGGCCCCCGGGCCGACCCCCCGCCCACGCCCCGCACCAGGCCAGTCAGCGTAGCGACCGTCTGGCGCAACCCGTGCGCAGGTAGGGCGACAAGGAGGCCCCCAATCCCGGATGAAAACAGCCAGAAGATGTCAGTTGGCAGTTACGAGCAACTCCAGTCGTTCATACTTTCATCTATGCACTCTTTCTCGTCCGCTCCTTCATACTTTCTCTCATTCAACTCCAATCATTCATACTTTCATCTATGTAAGCTTACTCCTGCACCCATTCAATTCGGAAATTAAAATGAGACAGTCTGTGTAGGTCGGATGTAAAAGGTCCTTCCACACTGACTGTCTCAGAAAACGATACAAGACATAACACAAAGGACTAAACGAGAGTGAAAAAAGAGAAGAAAAGAGCAGAGATAAAATGAGAGAAGAGAAAAGAAAGAGAAAAGACATAACGAAAAAGGAAAGAAAAAAGAAAGGAAAGTGAAGAAAGAAAAGATAGAACACATAGACAGGAAAAACCAAAAATAAAAATTGTTAGAAAGAAATATTAACTTATGTAAATAAAATTAAAGAGGTAAATAAATAAAATACGATAAAATAAATAACTAAAAATATGAAAAAGTAAAATAAGTAAATAAAAAAATAAAAATAAAAATGGGCAGTCAGCGTGGTTTGGATGTAAAGGGTCCGCCCCCCGCTGGTTGCCCGATCACAACACAAACACATTTTAAGAAAATAAATATAAAGCGGTCATCCCGCTTGCAGCCGCCTCTCTTTCTCTTCTTTGTGCTTTATTATCTTTGTGACGAAGGCAATGATCAGCTCAAAGTCTCGTTTGCTGTCGATAGCTCTATCGATCAGCTCATGAGGCTCGCCTAGTGGAGATCCCAGGCCCAGCTGCAGTTTTGTACGCCCCGCGCGATAGGCAGGGCATACGAACACGACATGCCGCGCGTCATCCACCACACCACACTCGGGACATAGATCGTCCATAGTTTTCCCAATACGGTGGGTATATTGTCGAAACGATCCATGCCCCGTCAGAAACTGTGTAAAGTAGTAGTTGACGCGCCGATGCCGACATCCGTACCACCTCACTACATCCGGGATCAGGGATCTCGTCCAGGCGGCCCTTCCGACTTCGGCTGCCCATTCCCTCTGCCACGTCTCTAAACTTCTAGCTTTCTCCAGTGGTCCTGAACCTATCGCCCCGTTGCCCCTTCGGTACATTTGGACTCTCTCCCTGGCCAGGATGTGCACCGGCAGAGAACCAGCCACTACCTGTAAAGCAATGGTTGATACAGTCCTGTACGCGCTGCACACTCTGATCAGGGGTTTCCTTTGAACCCTCAAAAGCATGTCTTTATACTTTTTCATCCGGAGGACCTCATGCCACACTGGGGCCCCGTATAATATTATGGATAATATTGATTGTAACATCATTAGCCTCTTCTGGGATCCGGGCCCCCCTATATTTGGCATTAGGTTATTCAGCGTTGAGGTCCTCTTCTCCGCCTTTCGACATGCTTCTATCACATGTTGTCCAAATGTCAATCTCTCGTCCAAAGTTATGCCTAAATACCTTACTGTCCGTTGGGGTCTTATTTCGGGACCTTGATATCTGAAAACTGTATCATCTCTTTTTCTTGGTCCCCTCAAGATTATTATTTCTGTCTTTTCTACTGCTAACTTTAAATCGTTTTTCTCTATCCACGCCGCGGTCTTCTCTATAGCTTTATTTACTTTTTCCGTTATACCCCGACTCATATCATCTTCCACCAGTAAGGCTAGATCGTCCGCGTATGCTATCGCTCTAACTCCTGTTCTCTTGTGAATTTCTAGTACCCCGTTATATAATATATTCCAAAGTAAGGGTCCCAGGACTGACCCCTGGGGTACTCCCGTGGTCATTTGTTTCTTTTTCTTCTTCGATATGCATACGGATCTCTCAGATAGATAGTCCTTAATTATGTTGGACAAATATTCCGGAGCACCACATTCGCCTATTCGGTTCACTATGAGGCCCCAGTTTGCTGAATTAAAAGCGTTTTTTATGTCCAACAGAACAAGGACCACCCATCTTTTCTTGCTTGTCTTAGCCGCATTCCTACAGTTACCTAAGTGCTTTAATTTGTGAATTATTAGTCATTATTAGAATTATTAGTGCTTAAGAGGATCGGTACGTTTTTTCGGCTGCAATGCTATTCAAAGGGGATTCATTTTTTTCGAATCCTGAGAAAACTAATAAGTATTTTTAAAAAATTTAAACGCAGAATGGAAGATTGCGTTATTAGCGAGGGCTGAAAGTCCCTGAGAACTTCTATAATGTTTATTTTAATAAGTTACAGGGGTGAAAATCTAAGAGAAAATTTAGTGTTATTTTTAATTTCAAATATCTCATTCAAAATAAACTTTTTATTTATTCTAAGGGACTTTCGGCCCTCGGTAATAATTTAGTCTTTCATTCTGCGTTTAGATTTTTCAAAAATATTTATTGGTTTTTTCAGGATTCGAAAAAAATGAACACAATGTCCGTGGTAATTTTCCAAATCTATCTTTGTCATACAACGCTCTCAGTCGAATAGAATATTGTCAGTCAGACACTGAAAATCAGTGACAATTTTAAATAATTATTTGACATGAATCGGGAATATTTTGTTGATTAAATAATATTGATATATAGTGAATTTGATAAATAATTGATTTAAAAGGTGAACTTTATAAAAAGTTATTTATTGTGTATTATTTATGGAAGATAGAAGCAGAGAATACATCAAGATATATTCTGTGATCCAAGTATTTTGTTGTTAAAGATGTTCAAAATTGTAAGCCTTCCATAGTAACAATATATTATTAAATAATCACTTTAACACTTTTCCTCTTTTCTCGATTGAGTATTAGTTTTTGTTGTAGGTACATATAAATTATTACAATCACTGAATACATAGCTAGTGAAAAAATTATTACATTTATTAACTGAATTAATAATTTGCAATTATACAAAAAATAACAGTTATCCAAGAACATTCAAAAGCCATCTCTTTAAGCTAGTTATGACATTGTCAAGTAGAATGACATTCTAGTAATATTTACATATCCATACCAGTGTGAATTTTACTACACGTTATTTGCCATGTAAAGACAGAAAAGGTAGGGATAGCCGTAAAATATTTGCGAATTATGTACCCATGGCCTTAAGCCAAACATTAATTGCTAAAAAAATTACTTGAAATTTTATTAGGAGGCCGTGAAAATATTCAATCAAAAATATTTTTTCGAAAAGAATACATATTAACACTAGAAAGCCGGAGAGGCCAATTTGGCCCCCGTTGCGATTTGAAGTTATTGTAGTTATTTTATTTGACACAATAATAATTTCATATTTTATGACTTTTAATATTTTGATACAAAGTCTTATTCAAAGCAAAAAAATATTGTTTACTAAATTTGCTAAATGGATTTTCTAACAAACCTACCTTAGAAGTCTGAAGGGGCCAAATTGACCCTGTATCAATTATTATCGTTTTCTCGGAAATTAGACGATTTCTTTTAACTTTCTGTCGGATGGATAAAAGTATGTTTATACACGTTTATTCCTAGAAGGTATTTTGGTACATAGTGTTTGTTCCTTGAAAGTATTTTGTTTATTGTCCTGTTTATTAGGTTCTGCTGACTCTCGTTTCTGGAATATTGAAAAATTCGTTCATTTGTGAAAATTCAAGACGACTGTAAAAATTTCTCGTCGTGGACTATCAGATCTTGAACTTTTTGAAGAAATACGAAAAATAGAAGAAGATGTTTCGGGAGGTGAATCTGAATTTGAAGAAAATAATGAGTCAGACGATGAACAATACATACCACCACATAATAATGATTCGAATGACTCTGATGATTCAGAGCAGTTAGAAAGTTTTGTTGTACAAGGGCCATCAATGTATGTAAACACTGCTTTTACATCTCAACAGCACGACTCAGCTAATCTTATCGTGAATCCAAATTCACCTAAGCCAAGTCGCAAGAGAAAAAGAGGTCATCAAGGAAAAGCTATTTCAATCGGAGACACCGAACAATCGAAAGACGGAACAACGTGGAAAGTTATTGATTCTGGATCAGTACCTGGTAAGATTATGATTTTTAGTATCTTCATATTCATTGAATGTTTGCTCATTACAGGACGACGCGCTCACCACAACATTTATCGAGAGGAATCAGGTCCTACGTCGTATGCAAATACTGTTGCCCAAATGCAAGACCAAGACGAGACTTAGACAGTCTTGGTCTTGGTCTTGCAACAGTACACCTGGTCTTGGTCTTGGTATTGCTCTCCAGGTCTTGGTTTTGCAGCAAGAGTCTTGCAAGTCTCGCAGTTGCCCATAAGCCTATTACATATCTTAGAACAACGTAACAGAGTAGGTAAATTTTAAGCTTGAATTATTTATTCGTTAACAATATCGCTGTAATAATATTGCTGCTAGAAGGTAAATTGTCGTTGTACCTATAGGTACCGGATAACGCACCGGTGCCAATGAGTGTACCAATCCAACAGTGTTTTTTTTTTCTCAAAGTTCGCATCATCCTGTGGAATATTCTAGCCTTTATAAAATACTGAAATTAAAACCCTACTACAGTCTGATATTTTCTTAACATCCTGTTTTTTATTTATTCGCTTGGATAACAACAAAGTTAGGTATTTTAATAACTAGCCATGTTTTTCATCAATACAGGCTGTTTTGAAATAAGTATGGCAAATTTTAAGGGGTAATTCTAAACAAACCGGTTACACGTAGGTAAGGGCGCCATTGGTGAATACTAAAATCAATTTCATTCGCATGGCGAAATTTCATTCGCATATCTCAACCGGTTTAAAGCAATAAATAAATCGTCAGTTTGTAAGAACAATTTTAACATCCTCTATTTCGGAAACGAAGGATTTGCGAACATACGTTTAAAAGCAAACTGTCATTACTTTTTCGTGCAGAGTAATTACCCCTTAAAGTTTGCCATACTTATTTAAAAACACCCTGTATTGATGAAAAACATGGCTAGCTAAAAAATACGTAACTTTTTATTCTCCAACATAAGCGAATGAATCAAAAAACAAAATGTTCAGAAAATATGAGGCTATAGTTGGGTTTTAATTTTAATATTTTATAAGCTAGAATGCTAGAATATTCCATAGGGTGATGCGAACTTTGAGAAAAAAGACACAGTTTGATTGGTATACCCGGTATACAATTACAGCGATATTGTTAAAGAATAGGGCTATAACATATTAAAAAAATCACTTCAATCGGACAACAGGTTTAGCGTTAATTTGGTGCGTTAATTTCTTGGAGTAGTGTATATCACCAAACACAAAGAGTAACAAAAGAACAGTGGATTGATAGAACAAATGACCAATTTAATTTAACTACAGAAAAAACTGCTATAAATGTGCTTTTGTCTTGCATACATTTCACTATAATATTTCTTTGTTCAATGCCTCGGTAGACAGTTTGTCGTCTCTCGTTATTAATACTTTTAAGTATTAGCCGCATTCTTTCAGCAAATTTTGTCTAACTGAATGAGGTCGTAGCATAATCAACAGAAAAGATATACATAATAGTCTTATTATTCTATATACCGATAAGATGTAATAGGTATATTTTTTATCAACTACACATTTTTAACGACATTATTGTCGGCATCGCAAGGTCGCAACGCAAGAATATTAATTTATGAATAAAGGCCGGCTATTCTCAAAACCTGGAAAATTAATTTCAGAGCGAAGATGTCGTCTGCTGGAAAAGTATGTAAATATATTTTATTTTTGCATTGTAATAATGATCTCTGAGTACGTGTCAAATGTGTCAAGTGTTATTTTAATAGATATTTTGATTCGCTATGTATGTTTGTGGTATTGTTCGTAACGCGCAAAAGTCAAATTTTCCAAATTTTTGTTAAACATTTTTTGCCTCTCATAGAGTGTCTAAGAATATACCCGAACTAATATACTCTCTAAAACGACCCTCAGTTCTAACTGCAAGACGCAAGCGTCTTGCAGGCTTAGTCTTGTTCTTGATCAAATCTTGCACGGTAAGTCTTGGTCTTGGTCTTGCTCAAATTAGGCGGTCTTGGTTTTGGTCTTGGTCTTGCAAAAACGCAAGAACAAGACCAAGACTGCAAGACCAAGAAGGATTTTGGGCAACACTATATGCAAAAAGGAACGTGAGAAACAATTGTGTGGTAAGTGCTTGGCATCTTGTAATCAACGACAGCATGTTACGTCATATACAAGAATGCACTATTGCAGAAGCACATTGATGTTTGAAAAATGACACATGGACTATAACTTTGGAAGAACTGGAGGCTGCCCTTGCTATTATGTACGCAAGAGGAGTCTACGGCGCCAAAATTTCCCAATCAACAGCTTGTGGGAAACAGTATGAAGTTTTTTAGGCAAACTATGTCACGAGACAAATTCAAGGATATTATAAAATATCTCAGATTTGACATAAAGCAAACGAGATCTGAACGATTGAAAACCGACAAATTTGCTCTAGCCTCTGCGGTTTGGAATGGATTTATAGAAAATAGTGGTGCATGTTAAAAACCGGGAATAAACCTCACTGTGGACAAACAACTATTGCCTTCTAAAGCCAGATGCCCGTTCACACAGTACATAGCAAATAAGCCGGATAAGTTTGGCATAACATTTTGGCTTTTGGCATGCGTGGAATCAAAATATATTGTAAATGGTTACCCTTATACTGGCACTGATTACCTACGCAAGAAAGACACAAGTGTTGGTGAACATGTTGTTTTGCGGTTAATGGAAAATTAACTGGGAAAGGGCAAAAATGTTACGACAGATAACTACTTTACATCGTTAAAATTGGCCAAGGCCTTGCAAAAGAAATGAACAAGTCTTGTGTGTACTTTGAATTGCAACAGAAAGGAAGTTCCTCTAAGCGTAAAGAGTGAAAATAGAGATTTATACGTTACCCATATATTCCAGAGCGACGAAAAGATATCACTTACGGCATACCAAGGAAAGAGTCACAAAAATGTGCCTTTGTTGAGCTCATTACATCAAACAGTGGATGTTGCTGTCGATGAAAAAAAACTTCCTGAATCAGTAAGTTCTTATAATCAAACAAAATATGGGGTTGATGTAGTGGACCAAATGGCGCATATCTATACGACAAAAGTTGCTTCAAGACGATGGCCAATGCACGTGCTTTATAACATTCTTGACTTAGTAGCAATAAATGCATGGATCATGTATAAGGAAGTAACTGGAAGTAAAATTAGTCGTCGTAAGTTTATTCTTCAGCTGTGTGAAGAATTACGGGCTCCATACCTTGCCTCCCGCAAGCTGGTACTACACCCAGCACCACCGGATTTACCAACCACCAGCACTGTTACTAGCCAAAAAAGAAAAAAAATGTCAGTTAAAAATGTTTTGTAAAGGAAATCATACTTCCAATCAGTGCCACGGCTGTAACAAGGCAATGTGTGGCAAATGCCAAAAACTGCAAACTGTATGGTGTTCCAAATGTTTAATCACAGAAAGTAAAAAATTAAATTAAATCCTATCGTCTAGAGTTTATATAATTTCTTTAAACTGTTTATTTTTATTTTTTGTTTATTCTAAAGTAAAATAGTAAATTCTTTAAAACGGGTTTTTTTTTATTTAAGAACTTGGGGCCAAAATGATCCTTTCCGACTTTCTAGGTAGGTATGCTAAGTCAGACTTTCTAGTGTTAATCTAGATTGATCGTCAATTTATCAATATTGGATGATATATCAAAATACCTACGTAGTTAAGATTGTTGGTGCGTAAAATATTAACAAAATATTCATACAATATTATACCTAGTTGTATATAACACTAAATTTGATTAAACATTTGACATATATTTTAATATTTGACATAAACATTTTATAATTCCAGTTGCTTTGTTACAATTACTAATATGAATTTTTCTAATGAGGAACTGATTAGTACGGTTTTAGTCCTAGGAGAGTATCATAAGAATGTGCTACTTGCAAGAAGAATGTATTACCAGCAATTAACTGATAGACGACAACCAAGAAGAGGCACTTTTGAAAGTATAAAAAAAACGGTTTCGACCTACTATAGTCCGTCTGTTTTTAACTTTGCAGTAGAAGGAACATAGGTAATGCAGTGCTTATGAGAGGTTTTAGCGCAGTGATGCCCATTTTATCAAAAAGGATTTGTACTCGCACATTAGAAAGATTAAATTAAAACTGTTTTAGAAAGGCAATCTACAATTTTGGGATTCATATGCGTAATAACTATAGTAGATCAAATAAACTTAAACGCTTATGAATCCTAAAATTTTAGATTGCCTTTCTAAAACAGTTTTAAAGACTGTATTGAGACTGTTTTTAGCACTGCATTGCCTATGTTCCGTATACTGTAAGGTCAAGGTGAGACGAACTATCGACACTTATATTATGAGAACGGACGTACTAATTCCTAAGTGACATTAGGGATTACGTTTAATTTATTTTATTCATTTACAATAGTGTTTGTTCGATCACATTTCCTGCAATCTAAGTATTCAGTACGTTGCAACCGTTCTGTGAAAAGTTTTTCTTCTCGCAGTAGCACATTTTGTTATACCCTTCTAGCACAAAAACCATATTAATCAGTTTGTCATTAGAAAAATTCATCAATGACGACAAAGTAACTGGAACTATGAAAATAGTATATAATGTCAAATATTGAAGCAAATTCTCTGTCATAGCCAACTAGGTAAAATATTGTATGTTTTTATTAATATTTTACGCATTTTTAATTTTTATTAATATTTGATATCTCATTCAATATTAATAAATTAAGGATCAGTCTACATTAATATGTATTTTTTCTTGGAAAATTATTTTTGTTTGAATATTTTCATGGTCACCACATAAAAGTTCACTAATATTTTTGTTGCAATTAATGTTTTGCTTATATAATCATGAATAACTCACAAATTAAAGCACTTATGTATAGGAAATGCTTAACCCTTGCAAGGCTGTGCGGGGTGCAGCTGCACCCCAGACTTTCTTCTTCTCACCTATGTTTTTTAATTTTAATTTTATTTTTTTTTATTTTTGTCAATTTGTTTATTCGCATCAAAAAAATTAATTCTGCGCGCATTCCACCCATTACAGTAATTAAAATTTTGCGTTTACGTACTTTTTTGGAAAAGTGACCCATACCTTCGTCAACGTTTGCTATAATATTTTAATTTTTCAATTGTGTTCTTGGGATAATTATGTTACAATTTTACGTTTCTTTTGTTTAACAATTTGGCTACCAATGATACTGTGATGATTCTGCGTTTTGCTACCATATGTATCACCGGTGATCAACCTTCTTGGTTTATTTCTGAACCATGTGTATCACCGGTGACACCATGCAGTGTATAGTTTAAATGACCATTAATATCGTTGTTATATTAAATCGGGCAAACAGAGTGTGCCGATGGGATGTAAGTGAACCTAATAGCATGTCGGACAAGTGGGCATCAGGGGTGATTCATCTTAGTCAAGTTACAAAAGTAAATCAAAATAGCAAGATTTGACGACTATTATTAAAACAATCACGCATTGTTTGCTGAATATTTTATTATAAATATTTACAGCAAAGAAAAGGTATATTTTGACAAATACAAAAATATGATCTTTATGTCTTTTTTGAAAACATTACAAACATAGCGCCGGAGCATTTGGGCAACTATTTAGTTCATGCTGTGATGCCGCACCGGTATGAAAAAATTTCTAATTCGGTTTCTTTGCGGATTCTTGTTTAAAAATATCCCCTTTAAACAAATCAGAACGGTACCAGATGAAAAATACGAAAACTATACTCTTCTGGTTTATTCATATACCATGTGAATCACCGGTGATAACAAGCAAATCCCGCCTAAAGGTTGTTCCAGTATGATATTTAAGTCGTCCAGAGTGACACGTCCAGAGGACGAAATAATAAAAAAAAGTAAGAAAAGTAAGAACTAAAAAAGGATACCAAATGGGAGAAAAACATCTTAAAATAATCTGCTATGCGGACGATGCAATACAAATTTCTCAAAATGAAGATGATTTGCAAAGTATCCTGCACCAATTCAACATATTCGCCAGAAAATTTAATAAGTTAATTTCCTCACAAAAGACAAAATGTATGGTTATAACAGCAGATCCAATAAGATGTAAATTGGAGCTGGAAGGTCAGATAATAGAACAAGTGATGGAGTTTAAATACCTAGGCATCACACTATTTAGCTACGGAAGTCTCGAAACAGAAGTGGAAGATCAAGTGAATAGAGCAAACAGAGCCGCAGGTTGCCTGAATGACACAATATGGAGAAATAAAAATATCGGGAAAGAAATGAAAGGCAAAATTTACAAAACTGCCATCAGACCAATAATGACATACGCGGCAGAAACACGACCCGACACAGAGAGGACAAAAAGATTGCTCGAAACAGCGGAGATGAAATCCCTCCGAAAAATCGATGGTAAGACTCTATGGGACAGAGCTAGGCTAGAAGTACAGATATACGACGGAGATGCAAGGTGTATAACATTAATAACTGGGTAAGAAACCGAAGAATAGAATGGAATGACCACATAAGCCGAATGACAACAAATAGGGTAGTCAGGACAGCGAGAGACGGTTTCCCAATAGGAAGACGATCAGTGCGAAGACCACGAAAACGATGGAACGATAACTTACTAGAGGCACAATGAAAAAACGGACAGAGTAATGTCTATACAAAAAGATGAAGAAGAAGAAGAAGAGTGACACCTATGAATCGGAGAATAAATTTATAACCGCAGTGTGCTTGGTACCAGACAGAAGTCTATGCAAATGTATGCCGGTATAACAGCGACTGAAGCTGATGTATCACCGGTGATTCATATGGGAACCAAAGTATTAAAATAGAAGATTTTACTAGAGTGGGTAATTGTAGCCAGAATGATCGCCAATGTTCGAAACGAATAGGCACCAAAAGAAGAAGAACCAGAGTTTGCGGCTTCTTGTATAGGATTTATTACCCTTTGAAGCCGTTGTCCGTAACTATCTCAATTGAATGCGTAAATACACGTATAAGAATTATTAGCTTTGTTGGAGTCATTATATATTTCAGTTTCTTCCTAAGTCTTGTTGAGTGTATGTTGGTATATGCAAGTAACACTTTGACGTTAACACCAATGGCTTGTTCATCTAAATTTCACGATCCTTGATTTTGTACCAAAGAAGAACTAATATTTTAATGGACAATGTTTAACCCTTTCTGTCCCAACGCCTTATATATATATGTTTTTTAAAAAGTTTGTCTGTAGTCCCAGCCGCCGTATATACCTATACGTTCAAGGTGTTATGGTCTCAATTTACCAAAGCCGAAAATTTGCGTTGCTTATAAAATTTTAGACCCATTGTTGTCACAATGCCGTTGAAATATGTAAGAATATGTTAGATTATCCTTCCCAAAGCCGCAAAATGTTGGCACCTAAGACAGGTCATGCGGACCCATTGCCGTATATATTTGTTCACATACCCACCAGACTGAAAACAATGGGAACCTTCTCTGATTACACCTCCGAGGCTTGTACAATTTGCAAGCCATACGGATGCTGACACTAAGGAAGATGAGGGAATTTTACTATTTATAATTCACGTCCCATCTGCTCAGCACGGTAAAGTTCCAACGAGAATGGTTCCCTTTGTACTCCAATCAGAGTAAACATGTAAATCAAAAATGAAAACAAAATTATCAGTAGCAATTACATCAGTAGTAATTACACAAATTATCGACTTGTATCCCGAGTGACACTTAGGCACAACCCGAAGGGGAGTGAAATTATGTCAAAATGTCACGACGGCAAAACAAATCGATAATTTTTAAGAGCTCGAGAGTAATTTGGTAAGATTATTTCATGAATAAAACTGTTTTGTAAATAATTTTAACTAATATTTTATTGATATCTTCGCCTGAATATTTTCTAAACCTATTCATGATGTTCTCTCTCACAAGTTTGTAGAACATTCTTCTTATAGGTTTTTGTTGGTCAGAATCTCTATGAATGAAATAATCAAAGGTAATACCACGAGTCCTCTAAATTTTATCGATAAATTTTTTTGTTTTCACGAAAACTTCTTTATTTGGTAAAATTACGAAAACAAACCGAATGATAAAATCACGAGTCCGAAGGACGAGTGATTTTATCCATTTCGGTTTGTTTGAGTGATTTTACCCTAAATAAAGAAGTTTAAGTATGAAAACGAAAAAATCTATCAAGCAAAATTTAGAGGACGAGTGGTATTTGAAAAGATTATTTTGTGAACCAATATGTATTATTAGTAAATACGGGCATCTGTGAAATATTTTTAAGACAACTAGGATCAATGTCTTAAGTAGGTTATAGATAAATTATTTTATGATTTAAAAATGAACCAATTTATTTATTATATTGGTAATACATAAAAAACTGTTTAAATCGAAAATGAACAATTATTAAAAACACAATTTTTATAACTAATATGAGATTTTCCAATGTCGTTCGTAATTAAGGTATTTACGTTTTATGTGAAGTTTAGGGTACCTTAAGTTTTATCAGGGAAGAGACTGTTTTATCAAGGAAGAGGCTGTTTTATCAGTATTACACTCAATGATTAGCTAGAACGACGCGTGGTGATTGGCTGAAAAAGCAAAAAACGTCGGAATTTGACAGGTGAAAAAAATAATCACTATAATAATAAATTGATTGGAAAAAATTAAACATATGGCAAAAAATCTTACTACACGATTGAAAGTTAAAATCAATAAAAAATAACCGCTGTAATTTTGATTTTTGTAGGTTTCTATTGGTCAGACTCTCTATGAATGAAATGAATTATAGTGTAAGATCCGCATATAGGTCGATCTGTACCCATCTGCTTTCTGGATGAAACATTTTTTTTTTAATTTCATACATAGACAAATATTTCTAGCATGGGTTGCCTATCAAAATCGTGTCATAGCTATCCTTAAGGGGGGGGCGTAAAAGTTGAAATGAATATTTCAAGCACATTTTTTTTTAAAGTATGATAGAATTATTTTATTTTTAAATTAAACAGGCATATTCAGTATAATTCATAGATTTTTCAACAAAAAATTCAAGGAAAAATATTGAAAAAAAGCCAACGGTGGCAAATTTTTGAAGACTCGTAAAAATATAATGAATTTTGCGGTAGACATCAGAACTCATCATTGGATTATGATAAACAAAAAACTCAAACATACTTTTTTATTAGCTTTTATTAGCTTATGAGTTTTTCGAGGTAACGCTGTCAAGTTTTTTAGTTTTATCGACTTTTGACTTTTTAAGATCACTCAGAATTCAAAACAACGATTTTTTTTTCAAAAAAAGGATGAAAATCAATATACTTACTATTGTTAAACAAAAAATAAGCATAAAACTAAAATTATCTTGAGAGCGTTACCTCAAGGAATATCTAAAGGAAATATATACAAAATTCCAGGTGGGTCGGTAAAGTAGTTTATGAGTTACAATGTCTAAAGTTTTTGAAAAAAGTAGTTTTGAGAAAAAAGCGTTTAAATTATTGTCAACTTTTATTTTCAATTTCCTTTTTGCCTGTCATATCGTAAAATGATGCACATCGGAATATTTGAATTGAGGAGTTATTTACAAAAGAAAATGACAACAGCTGTTGACCGTTGTTCACTACGTTAAAGCGTGCTGGCGTGAACCGGCTGCAAAGCTAGTCGAAGGTAGGGATATTCAACAGTATCTCCCTACATCCCTACCTTCGACTCGCTTTCCATCAACTTCGCTCCAGTGCGCTTGAGCTTAGTGAGAAACGGTCAACAGCTCTTCTCATTTTCTTTTGTAATTTACCCCCGATTCAAAAACATATTCCGGTTTGCATCACTTTACGACTTGATGGAAAAAAGGAATTAAAAAAAGTTGACAATACTTTAAACGCGTTTTTCTCAAAACTGTTTTTTTTTAAGCCTGTAGACATTGTAACACAAAATATTGTACAAAAACTACTTGACCAACTTATCTGGAATTTTAAATATATTTTCTTCCTTGAGGTAACATTGTCGAGATAATTTTTGTTTTTATTCTTATTTTTTTGTTTAACAATAATAAATATGTTGATTTTTACCCTTCTTGCAAAAATAATTCGTTGTTTTGACTTATGAGTGATGGCAAAAAGTCAAAATTCGATAAAACTAAAAAACTCGACAGCATTAGCTCGAGAAACTCATAAGCTAATAAAATCTTTTTGAATTTCTTGTTTACCATGATCCAACGATGAGTTCTGATGTCCACCGCAAAATTCATTGTTTTTTGTGGCGTCTTTAAAAATTTGCCACCGTTGGTTTATTTTTTAATATTTTTCCTTGAATAATCTATACGAATTGTACTGAATATGCCTATTTATTTTAAAAACAAAATAATTCTACCATATTTTCAAAAAAATGTGCTTGAAATATTGATTTCAACCGATACGGCTCCCCTTACGGATAGCTATACGATTTTGATAGGCAACCCATGCTAGAAATATGTGTCTATATATGTATGAAATATAAAAAAATGTTTTATCCGGAAATCAGATGGGTACAGATCGACCTATATTCGAATTCCTTACTATTATACTTATCTTAAATATACGATTATAACAACTTAATTATTCAATTATTCAATTTTAAATGTTAAAATGACAAACTTTAACAGATTATTGCTTAAGTAATTTGATTACGCAGCTGGTTTTAAATTTTTGTTGTACTGCTCTCCTCAGATCTGGAGTACCTAGTCAAAATGAAAAGTAATGAGTGTTAAATTAATATTAGATAGTTAACACAACATTAGCTTAACCACAATAACACTTCATTTATGGATGAAGAACTTTGGTTCAAATTAACCGTTACAGTTAAAATCTTGAAAATTAAAATGAGTACAGATTACTAAAAATAGATCAAACGGCATATTGCTATGATTATGACACCTACTTTAAACGGCAATTAAATAAAGGTCAGACGTATTCTTGAACCCGAAGTCTATTAATCAACTTGCTCAAATAGTTCAAACATCTGCTCTAATTTATGTTGTATTTAGTTATTAAGAAGATTCATTAAATTTATCCGATATACCAATTATAGGTCACATCAATAATTAACATAGCGGTTCATTAAAACTAATAAAATATTTAATCAACAAAAAGATTATTTGATTGAACTTCTAGACAATGTTTTCTATATCAAACTGCTAATATAATTTTTTATGTTATATTTACTTTAAACATTTCCTTTAGTAAGCTCACTTCTATTTAAAGTATGAAAACTAAATCATAAACAGGGCCGGTATTTCCAACCTCACTTAAGCCAAAGCTTACTTTAAGCCTTTGCTTAAGATTAGATGCCTGTATTTCCACTTCAATTTGAGGCTTAAGCCTAGGCTTAAACCAAATAATTTTAAGCTCGCGCGGGAGTTGGTTTAAGCCTTTGCTTAAAATTTCTTTTCTGTTTTTTGAGGTTATTTCTATAAATTATTAATTAGAGAGTTATTTTGAAAGCCAACTTTTGAGTAATAACGTTATTATTAGAGTATTAAATAATAATCTATAAATCTATTAATTTATTAATCGTAATAACGATCATTAAAATTCTTACTACTTTTGGAGGGTGTAGGCACATGGAAATTATTTATTTATACAATGCTTGGTAGGTATATTTATTTTACAAAAATAAACTTACATTCGAATTTGACATTTTAAGGAATATATCCAATATTATCCAATAAACAAAATTACAAAGACGGATCTATTGCTTATGCAAAATAACAATAAAAATATAACCAGAGAAAATATAGACAATAAACTAACAACACATGTTAGGTCTGGATCCCGCGTATGAAAAAAAAGTTTATTAATAGCAAGCTGAAAATTTGTTCATAGCTTAAGGGTGTCTAGTCGGATAAACTTTGATATATGGGAACACTGGAACAGGGGCAGTTTTAATTGTGGAACAGGTTAAAAATTTGGAACGGTCGTACCACGAAAACGGCACATTTATTTTGTCCGACAGAAACTTAAACTCTTCGAATAGAGATTAAACTCCCATGCAAAAATCAGACTGCTATTTATCACCTATCATAATTCCTGTCATTTGACATATTCTACATGTTCCACTCATTAAAACGCCCATTCGGTGATAAATATCAGTCTTATTTTTGCATGAGATTTTAATCTCTGTTCGGAGAGTTTAAGTCTGTTCTGTCGGACAAAATGCATGCGCCGTTTTCGTGGTCTGACCGTTCCAAATTTTTAACCTGTTCCACAATTAAAACTTCCCCTGTTCCAGTGTTCCCATATATCAAAGTTTGTCCGACTAGACACACTTAAGCTACTAACAAATTTTCAGCTTGCTACTAATCAACTTTTTTTTCATACGCGGGATCCAGACCTATGTACCATGTACACAAAAGTAAGTAATTGACATTGATACAGATGACAATATAAAATTAAACGTCAACAGTAGTGGTTTTTACCTCAGAATAGTTAGTTCTGGCATTTTGACGTATTCAGAGGTACCAAACCAATTAACTTTACAGTTGAGTATCAGTTTAGTTAAGGAAATGATGGAAATACGACACCCGGCTTAAGCTTCTCCTTAACTTTTGACACAGGCTTAGCTAAGCAAAAGCTTAAGTAGCTATTGAAATACCGGCCCTAAGACAAACAATGGTTACGTGCTATGTTTGGTCGGTACTTTTGTATGGTGCAGAAATGTGGAAAATTAAAGTATCGACCATGAAAATAATTGAAGTATTGGAAATATTGGATGCTGAAGATACCTTAGTCACCAATAAATACTAATGAGGAATACTCATAAAGGTCAACAAAGATAGGGAAATGCTAAATACTGTTAAATACCAGAACATGTGGTGAGGGAAATCAAAATAGAATACTACAACTGATCAAGTAAAATAGAGGGCCGTAGAAGTGTAGGAAGAAACCAAGTTTCTTCGTTAAAAAACATTCGTGAATGGACTCATTTCCTGGGCTTTTTAGATTACTAAAAAGCGTTTGATCGTGTCCAACATCACAAGTTAATGCAGATCCTCAAGAAGCTTGATATAGAGCAAAAAGACATAAGATGCATTGAAAACTCGGTCTGGTATCAGACAACACAATTAAAAATAGACAATTCTATATCAAAACCCATACATATAAGAAGGAAGGGGGTGTTCGGCAGGGATGTGTGCTTTTCCCTCTTTTATTTAACATTTATTCGGAAGCCATATTTCAGGAGTCTTTGGAAGATGCAGCGATGGAAATCAAAGTGAATGGGGTATTGATCGACAACATACGATATGCTGATGATGGTGTCTTAATTTGTGACAACATAGCAGATCTTCAACAACTTGTCACTGTAATCGGAGAATACAGTAAGCGAATGGGATTAGAGATTAATACCAAAAAGACCAAATTCATGATGATCTCCAGAAACTTGGATGCATTTGGAAACTCCACCATAACATTGAATACTAAGTCCATTGAAAAAGTGAGCAAATTTAAATACCTGGGAACGTGGCTTTATGAAGACTGGGCATCGGACAGGGAAGTAAAATGTCGTATTGAGCAAGCTCGACAAGCTTTCGTAAAATTCAGGAAGGTACTTACCTGTTCAGAGTTCAATCTTACATTGAGACTAAGGTTTACTAAATGCTACGTGTGGTCGGTGCTGCTATATGGCATGGAGGGCTGGACACTCAAAACGAGGGATATAAACAGATTAGAAGCCTTCGAAATGTGGCTTTATCGCCCTATCCTAAAGATACCATGGACAGCGAAAGTCACAAATGTAGATGTTCTTAAAAGAATCAACCAAGAGTGCCAACTTATCGAAAACATAAAGAAAAGGAAAACGGCGTATTTGGGTCACATCATGAGAAACGTAAAATACCAGTTCCTTCAACTTACAATCCAGGGTAAAATTAAAAGAAAGAGAGGAATAGGACGCAAGAAAATGTCCCGGCTCCGAAACATAAGGCAGTGGACAAGGATTAACGACATACAATCTCTGATACACATTGCAAGAAACAGAAAGTTAATGGAAAATGTGATCGCTAACATCGTTAGTGGATTTGCATCTGAAGAAGAAGAAGAATGGACTCAGATTTCAAATGCAGGACAATTATTCCATATTGCAGAATATCGAGAAGCCTTCGCAATGTTGATCGCCAACGTCGGATAATTATTCTGATAATAGCAGTTAAAGAAGGAGGATCATTATGAAAGCTGTACTGGGCGTAATAATAACCCTCGGGTCTCAAAAATTCTCCGGTTGTGATTCTCGACACAGGCGAGGGTGATCATTTTGTTTTATTGATTTAAAAAATACTTTGTAGAGAAATCATCGTACCAAACTCGTACGGTAACTTCTGACTTCAGTCACATGTTGTTTTTGTTATGTGGGGATATATCAATTCACAACTATACAAGGTGGTTGCTTAGGGTGATAAACCTCAGTAGATCCGCTATAGTAGTAGACACCTAGCAATAATACCAAAAATTGTTTAAGCTTCACATTACAAAATTAGTTAGAATGTTACAGGGTGTTCGATAACATAGTGGAAGACCAAACCCATGTTTTTGTAAATAGAATACTCTGTAGTTTATTTCATATTTGAAATCTTCCTAACTTTCTTATCACAAAAATATTAAGGTTTGTTATGTTTTACAGGCCATTTACAAAGTTATAACGAATTTTCTATGAAAATCGTAACAAGTTCAACTCCCTGTATGAATAAAAATAAGTACAGCAGCAATAGCCCAGTAAATGAACGGGAAATTCGGCGATACCGTGTAATTTTCAGGGGCAACTCCGAATTGCATGAAAATTTTGATTTAGGTTCTACTTACCCTCCACCTCAAAGTTGAAATTGTGCCGTTGGGTTGCTTTTACTTGGGGGGTGACAGTCACCCCTTCTCGTGGGTGAAAAAACATACGTTCAAGATAAGACCGGAAATGGATAAATTGACTGATTTTAAGCAACTTTTGTTCTATAGAGTTTTGTACGTAAGTCAATACTTTTCGAGGTATTTGCCATTGAAAATGTTGATTTTTCGACAAAAAAACTACGTTTTCAGACGGTTTTTCGCAAATAACTCAAAAAGTAAATATTTTATCGAAAAAATGTCCTTAACAAAAGTGTAGCTTAAAAAACACAAAAAAATGTTTTATCAGTAAAGTCTATCAAACAAGTAAAAACAAAGTTGTAGCTCATGAAAAATACGTTTTTATTCGTCTAATTCCAAATCGAATATTTCAAGGTGAAATCACAGAAAAATAAAGCACTTTTCGGGGAAAATCCATTTAAACTTTTTTAAAGTGTTTATAAAAAGCTTTGTTTTAATTGTTAAAAGTTTTAGCATTAAAAATAAGCGAGTTACGCTCAAAATAAAGTTGGCCCTCTTTTTTTTTGTAAAAATCATGAAAATCTCGCCGTGTTTATCTCCCCAAATGAAATTAATCACACCAAACAATTTACTTACCTATCTATTTTTTGTATGATCTGTCAGTTTCATCGGTTTAAAGTGTTTATTTTTGAAAGGGTTATAATTGAGAAAGCTTGAATGGGTCACTAATCACGAGTGTATGCAAATTTTGAACAGCCATATCTTAACCAATTTTTGTCTTACGGAGAAACAAAATAAAACTAGCATATTTATAATAGCAAAACCTACATTTTTTTACGCTTTAAGATTTTTCTTATCACTAATACTTTTTAAGTTATTTTAAAAAAATGAAATTTTTCAAAAATTTTTAGAAAAATTTTTTTACTATGCAATCAAATGTTTTCAAAAATAAGCACTTCAAACCAATGAAACTTACAGATCATATAAACAATAAACATACAGTTAAAATAGATGGTAAAGTCAAACGATTACTTTCATTTAGGGTGCTAAATAGAGGGAGGTTTTCACGATTTTTTTACCAAAAAACAAGGGCCAACTTTTTTTTCAGTGTAACTCGTTTATTTTTGATGCTGTAAACTTTTGTAAAAAACAAATAATAAGCTTTTTTTCAAAACTTTAAAAATATTAAAGCAGACGTACCGATAGAACATGTACATGGCCATCAAAATCCTTCTTTACAAAGTTAATAATACGCATAAATAAGAACAATCGTTATTGTAATTTTACAAGTTAATATCTTTATCATCTCAGCTTATACTTACACCGCATCTCTCGGTAGACCGCAAGCTATAGTAGAAACCCGACTGTAGACCGCATACTATAGTAGCACCAATACTTTTTAGTTACTCTTACTTTTATTACTAAAAGTTTTGTTTATTTTTATGTTACTTGTTTCTTCTTTGTTCTTCAACACAAGAAACGACAAAAGTAATTTCATAAAAAAGAACTTTTTGATATATGTCAACAGAGATAAAACGTTAATATTTTGCCTGTCACAGAATAAATCATTTTTGCCACCGAGTAAAACAGGATATTTCAACTATATTATTTATCTATGGGCAAACTGCATTAAATGCAATAGCGCAGCCCGAACGGGTAAACGATACGAGTGGCCTGTGACGTCAGACCCCAGGTCTCGCTTTTGAAGTTGTTTAAAACCGAAATTTTAGGCGCGAAACTTTGATTAGATGTTGTACGTACACTATTCATTGTTAAGACGTAATATTTTGAATATAACAGTTTAAAACATAAATTAACAATTTTATGCAAAAAAATTTTTTAGTGCAAGTTCCCTATTGTTTGAGTATCGTGTTATTAAATAGTTATGATGAATTATTTTACTGTTGATGAAAGGTAGATATGATCTGGATATTGGGGGAGTGCAATAAAAATTCGTTATTACATATCAGTAAAAATTTATCATGAACCGTGCTCTGAAATGCGTTAACCTACAACAGCAAATTTTGAAAGATTAAAGGATCGGTTTAACCGCACTGGTTCACAGTGCCGGTTTAACCTAACTTCGGGCCCTGGACACTGGATATTTAGGTGCCCCCTTAATTGCTATTTGTTGTCAGTTCTTTAACAACAAAATACATATTATATTAACTATAAATGTTTATTGGAAAATTCATAAAATATATTTTTAAAACAATCAAAAAGAATAGTAAGCGTAAAAATATTCCAAAAAATACATTTAAAAATATAAAAAACAGAAAGTTCCACAAAACAACACATGACAAACAAACAAAAAACATTAAATGCTTAAGAAAAAATTAAATCACTTTTTTTCTTGACTAGGCGTTAGCAATCTTTCATATAAATACTATTACATTTCAGTTGCCCCAGGTCATCATTTTCTATAATACAATAGTGATATGCGTCTAGATTTTCTTGACCCAGATTTCTTTTTAAAGCCAAAAAGACCGCTCGCCGGACGCATTAGAAGTTGGTATCGTCAGATAAACTTGAAGTAAAGGTAAAATATTGGGAAATGTTGCCTTTATATCCTGGATGACACCAAATTTTTCAAATGTTTGTTCAACTTTTGGCATGAGGTTACAGAATGAATAATTTCATTATGCAAGTTCTCTTTGGTTTCATCAACATATTTTTTATATTTCACGCATAAAGTATTAATTATTGACGTCTTGAGTGCTTCTTTATCTAGCGTAGACAAACATCTAAGAGCTGATTTAATTCTCCTTAAAAATATTGAGTAATATTGTCGCATATGACATTAAATACTTTAATTCTGAAATTTTCTTGCCCCGTTAGAATTGTTTCACTTTCACCTGCTTCATCGAGAAATGTTTTTCTCTTCTTCGTTCTTTGAAGGTAACTTGTATAGAATATGTTTGAGATATCCTTGTCTGCGCAAAAATTATTTGTGGCTTCTAGTTCAATTTCGCTTAACATATTTCTTACGTCTCCAACAAATCTCAAAATAGATGTCATTAATTCTACTCCAATTGACACGTTTAAGTCCGCAGTTTCTTCACATTCACCTTTTGCTTATTACATTAATTGGTTCCAAAGTGTTTGTCAATAGGGTTGTCTCAAAGGTATCCATTTTATTCTGCAGTGTCTTGGCTTTATTTTTTACTGCTGATTTTTGGTATCAATTATTGCCTTACTGGAAAAAACGGGTATTTAATGTATCCCTGATTTTTAAGTAAAGCATTTACAGCGTCAAATGATTCAACAAGTTTTGTTTTCATAACTTACAAGAATTCATTCATTTTTTTTTATTTTTGTAGAACTTTTACTTTATTTTTTAAAGAATGACATTGTTTTTTATAACAGTTTTATGTTTTACTTTAAACACTCCTAATAAAAACTGACATACATGTTTAGTGATTCAAAGCAAATATATCTAGGTAAAATATCAACACATTCTTTTATTTCTATATAAACACTCTGTAATCATCTGGGTTCTTCACTAAGACCTATCCGAAGCAACATTATGGAATTGTGTAATGGTCGGCAGTTGTCCCTGAGCGAGAAAAATTTGTGTCTTTAAAAAACCAAAGGAGAAGAAGATTGTGTAATGGTCAGCAGTAGCCCCTGAGCGGGAAAAAATTTTAACTTTTGTTGTATTTGTCCCATGACAACTAAAAATTCCGAATTACCCAAAAAAGAAGAGGAAGAAGAAGTAGATTGTGTAATGGTTGGCAGTTACCACTGAGCGAGAAAAGTTTTTACCTTTGTTGTATTTGTTCCATACCAACAAATAAGAGATTTTTCCTTTATTCCGAAAAGATGAGCCGGACAGATACCCCAGTAGGTGGAGGCCATTTAACTAAAGAAGAAGAAGAAGAAGACAGTTAGTGTAGACAGAAGGTAGTATTAGATAACCTAATAAAACTAGGTTAGAAAGAACTGCATATGTACAATTATAACTGAAGTCAACTAGTCCTTAAGCTAACGTCTAAAGGTGGAAACTATCGATAGTGGTAATGTAATGTAATGTAAATTATAAGTTTCTACCGATACTTTCCCATCTCTTTTTATTACACAATGTATTATCTTTCCATCTTCTGCGTTATTGGCGCACTCGTCATTTTATATAAATAAAATTCATTTTATATACATAAAGTGCATAAAAATAAATACTTAAACGGTAAAACAATGTACATGTTACCGGCCAAACCCGATTTCAGGACAAACTAGTTTGGCCCAGGCCAAACTAGTTTGTCCTGAATGCGTTAGGATAAACTAGTTTGGCCTAGGCCAAACCAGTTTGTCCTAAACGCGATATGATAAACTAGTTTAGCCTAGGACAAACCAGTTTATCCTGATATTAATACGGACACTGCAGGACAAACTAGTATAGCCTAGTATACATGTTATAGTATACATAAAAAGCCAAAATAAATAGATAACCTAAATATAATACCCTGTAATTAAATGTAAGACAATCATTTTTATTAAAACGAAAATGATTCGGCATAAACTAATGGACAATAATTGGAAATAGTCTAGGCGCCAGAGGGGTCACCGTGTCATATTCAATTCTGATGGACAAACTCAACGGTTTCTTATGGATTTTTGGCTGCTGATTACGAATTTCGAGGGGGGATTTCGATCCGAGTGGTCAAAAAATTGTTATAAACAATTTAATTGTTTATAAATTGTTTATAAGGCTCTGGCTCATAAACTAAAAGAGATAAGAAAAATGTTTCACATAAAATTTGTTCCTTAATAAAAAACGAAGCATAAACCGTTTACTAAACTTAAATCTAACAATCAGAACTCAAGATATTGTAAAATTAGTGCACAATGCAAATTTCAAATTGCAAAATAAGTAGTTTTCGAAGCTTGATCGATCGTAACTTGGCTTCTACGCATGCAAATAAGTCTTAGAAGGTGTCGTTTTAAAGATTAATTAACAGGCTTCCAAACAAAGTTTGTTAAATTACTTGATCTTCATTTGTTTTAAAGTTATACCCGTTTGAAGTTACAATGTTCTTAAAAATATTGTACATTAATTTGTTTATAAGGGTTTCAAGCAAATTTGAGCTATAAACATTTATACTTTAATGAACAATAATGATAGAAAAACTGAAAAGGAACAATTTGAGGTTATGAAAATATTCATAAGTTTATTTTTGGCCAAGATGTCGATATTTTAATGGCGCGCGCTATGAGGCGCAAGATCGGCTCAACGCGTAAAGGTTTACGCGCCAACTTCTCGATGCAAATTATAATTTCTATGTATACATACGTTATCTTCATTTTTCATTTTTGAAGATCCTAATAAAATTTTATCATATAATTCTTATAATTACATCATCATACTTTACCTCGTATCATTTTTCATTCTATTTACATTGTCTTCTATTTTTTGCACTAAATGAGAAAAAAACATTAAAAACTAATAGTTCAGAAGTATAACTAAAAAGTAAGTTGATATTATTTATTAATACTATTTTTACAAACATTTTTTTTCATGCATCTGCAAATCTGCATAGAGATATACAGGGAGTATCAGCTTTTTTACATCTGCATAAGTTCTTAGCGAAATTTTAACAGTTACATGGTGGTACAAGTCTGTTCTTGTAGGCAGTAAAACTAAAACTTTTTGAGGCTTCAGGGTCTAATTATCTATATTATATCCATATAAAGTGGATCTAGTTCTTTTGCAGCATCATCAAGGCCCGTCAATTGCGTGTATGCCGCCACATCATAAATGCTCGTTTTATATGCAATGATGATGCTGCAAAAGAACTCGATCCATTTTTATATGGATATCACATATTGGCTTATTTTCATGCGTAGAAGCCGAGTTACGATCGATAAAGCGTCGAAGAATACATACTTACTTGACGGTGAGCCAATATTGCGCCTCATAGCGCGCCATTAAAATATCGACATCTTAGCCAAAAATAAACTTACGAACCTTTTCGTAAGCTCAAAATGTTCCTTTTGAGTTGTTTTATCATTATTGTTAATTAAAGTTTAAATGTTTATAGCTCAAGTTTGCTTGAAACCTTTATAAACAAATTAATGTACAATTTTTTTAAGAAAATTATAACTTCAAACGGGTATAACTTTAAAACAAATGAAGATCAAATAATTTAACGAACTTTTTTTGGAAGCCTCTTAATTAAGCTTTAAAAGGACACCTTATAAGGCTCATTTGCGTGCGTAGAAGCCGAGTTACGATGGTAAAGCTTCGAAAAATACTTATTTTGCAATTTGCAATTTGCATTGTGCACTAATTTTAAAATATCTTGAGTTCTAATTGTCGGATTTAAGTTTAGTAAACGGTTGTTTCCTCGTTTTTTATTAGGGAACAAATTTTGTTTGAAACATTATTTTTATCTCTTTTAGTTTATGAGCCAGAGCCTTATAAACAATTTATAAACAATTAAATTGTTTATAACAATTTTTTGACCACTCGGATCGAAATCCCCCCTCGAAATTCGTAATCAGCAGCCCAAAATCCATAAGAAACCGTTGAGTTTGCCCATCAGAATTGAAAATGACACGGTGACCTCTATTTGGCGCCTAGACTAAAATACAAACAATCATAATATAAGATATTCAGTGTTTTTTATAAAAACAATAATTATACCTCAATTATAAAAATTATTATATTTTTTTTCATGGATTGCTTTGGTGACACTTATAATTACGAAACATCATTGTCTTCTTGCACTTGCATCTGTTTATGGAACAGTTTTGGTTGCAGGTGTATTTGAAAAAAAAACCTTGTTCTGATTCAACTGAATATCTCGTAGCTGCAAACCATAAACCATATTTTAGAGCCTTGGTTTAGGACTTTCGACTTCATCTTTGCAGCAAGAAATCATAAATGACATTCAGGATGAACACAACTTAAGGAAGATAATAGACAATAATTGCAATAATAATCTAAGAGTATAGAGTGATGCTAATAGGCCAAGGTGATCTCAGAAACATCATTGGAGTTATTGTTGAGACAAATTAATAACGAAGGATTTTACAAAGTTGGCACCAAATTGGTGTCTTTCAGAAACTATATTTTGGGTTTATTTTTTCTTACTTAACACATTCACGGATACGACCTTATGCTGGATACTGGAATGGATTGACGGATACTGGAATGCAATTATAAGTGTCACCAAAGCACTCGATAGAAAAAGAAATAATAATTTTTATAATTGAGGTTTTTTAAAAAAATTGCAGCAAAAATATCAAAGCCCTGGTTCAATACTGAAATAAGATATCTAGCGTATGAGAAGAGGAAAGAATACCTACAATACTGCACTAACAAAACACCAAACAATTACCAACAATACAGAGATACAAGAAATTACATCAATTCTAAGTTAAGAAATATAAAAAGGGAATATTGGACACGCTTTACCAAAGAAGTGGAACACGATTTTTATGGGGCGCAAAAAAAGTTTGGAAAACTATAAAAAGTATGAAAAAATCCATTAACGAATAAGGAAGTTTAAATAAAATAGAAGCAGAACAATGGATCGCCTATATAGAAGAACTATGTATATACATAAAACGAAGATACTACATAATATAACACCTGAAGAAGAGGAAGAAACGGGAAATGAAGACGAATCCAACATAGACACAAAACTAGAAATCACAAAAGAAAAAATAAGGAATAACATACGTAAATTAAAAAACAGAAAAGCCCCAGGACCCTATGGGATACCAAATGAACTTCTAAAATACGGAGGAGAAACCTTAATCGAAAACATCTTTCAAGAAATATTATGTAGCCAGCGTATACCAGACCAGTGGAGGACGAGTATATACAGGTACACCAATACCTACCTATACACAAGAGAGGAAACAGCAAAGACCCTAGCAACTACCGTACCATAACCTTGCTGAGCACAACTCTTAAACTTTTAACAAAAATATTTGCCAATAAAATAAATGAAGAATACAAAATTATTACTGAGGAACAACAAGTTTTTCGGAAAAATAGGTCCACAATAGACGCCATATTCATAGCCAGACAAATTGCTGAGAAAGCAGTAGAATATAATAAACCCGCATTTATGTGCTTTATAGATCTGACCAAGTCCTTCGATTGTGTAAGATTGGAAGATGTGCTAAGACTTCTAAAGGAGAAAAATGAGCACAACAAGATGATAAGGATAATTAAAGACATTAATACGAAGAACAAAACCAGAATAAAAGTCGAGAATGAACTAACATCGGAAGTAGAAATCAACTGGGGAATCAGATAACGGGATAGCTTGAGCCCATTACTTTTTAATTTAGTAATGGACAAAATCATACAAAACATTAAAGGTACTGGAAAAGGATATAAGATGGCAGAAAAACAAATAAAAATGCTCTGTTATGCTGACGACGCAATCTTAATCTCCGATGACGAGGATAACCTACAGCGAATGGCACAAACTTTCAATACAGTGGCGAAGAACTACAACATGAAAATATCAACAGCTAAGATAAAATCCTTGGTAGGTAGTGTCAAAGAACCCATAAGATGCAAGTTAGTAATTAACAACGAACTAATTGAACAAGTCTCGAGATTACAATATCTGGGAGTCGAAATATATAGTTATGGAGATGTTAAAGAGATCGTCCGAAAGCAAGCAAATAAAGCCAATTACGTGTCAGGATGTCTGAGGGATGTCATCTGGAGAAACAAAGATATGATGCTGGAAGAGAAAGTACGCATATATTATGTAGAAATCTTGTATAAGACCGATCATAACATACACGATAGAAACAAGATGTGACACAGCAGAAACCAAGAGGATACTGAGAACATCCGAAATGAGAACGTTGAGGTCAATAACTGACATTAACTTTTAATAAACACTAGTTTCCTGCAGTGTCCGTATTAATATCAGAATAAACTACTTTGGCCTAGGCTAAACTAGTTTATACTATAGCGTTTAGGACAAACTAGTTTGGCCTAGGCTAAACTTAAATTGGGTTTGGCCGGTAACATATATATTTGACACATTTGAGCGAATAATTTAACACATTTATGCGTATATTTAAAGCATTTCTCATGTTCAAAAATCACAACTTCAATAATTATAGAGCTTCAAATTGTCGGTTTTTAGTCCATTTTATAAAATCATAAATTTGTAATGGTACCGTCATACATACTTTCTTGCTAACTTTCTTCTGATTAAAATATTTTTGAATATACGCTATCAGATTATTTTGTTTCATAATCACCAGAAAAGTTTGTAGTTAAACGTTTTAAAAATTACCTCCAATTCGATTTAAGATCACTTCTTTTGTATTCAAAATATGTTTTTAAAACTCATTACCTAACTCTTTGCAAATAAAAAATCATTGTAAAGAGAAAAGTGTATCTATATCCATTTGATTGTGTTCTAGAAATACACTATATGGACCTACATCCTTAAAACTAAAATTTCATTATATTATTAACTCTTACTCTACCTTTATTGTACTTACTCTAATTAGATACAGTATGGTGCACCAACATCAACTTCAATGACCTCATTAAAACTCAATTAGGAAGTAAATGCTAAATGTGTTTATATCAAAATTGTAAACAGATCACTAAAGATGGACACATTGTCACATTATGTACTAAAGAACCGACAAAAATTAATTAATATTTTTTGGGAGTTTTTAATATTTTTTGGGATTATTACCGCATTTTTAATAAATAAATTTCAGATTAAAATACCTTACGAAATTCTATTTCTTCTTACTCTTCTTCTTATAGTGCCTATCCGTTTCGGATGTTGGCGACCATCATGGCAATCTGTATTTTGCACACTACTGCACTGAAAAGCTTTGTGGTTGTTATGTTGAAGCACGCACGTAGATTCTTTAAACAGGAAATCCTGTGCCTACCTGGTCCGCGTTTTCCTTCTAAATTTTCCTGTAAAATTAGTTTCAACAGTGCATATCTCTCGCTGTTCCCCATGATGTGACTGAGGTATTCGATGTTGGCTTTTTTTATTGTTGTAATTAGTGTCGACAACGATCCAAGTAAACTGTTTACCCAGATACGAAAATACCAAACGCGCGACGCTTAGGCAAATATTCCAACAATGCGCCTCAGCTTACCCATCTGAATCGTTATAATTCTGTACTCTAATACAGAGTATGCTGTAAAACAAATTAAAATAAACGGTTTCGTTTTGACTGACACTTGTTTCTAGGTTTACCCGTTATCAAAGAGGCTTTGCAAGATGACCGATCCGAATCAAAAAGCCCGACTGCTCGCTATAAATAATGAAATATTTATACCGGAATATGATCAGAACGACCTCTAACGGAGCGATGAAATGAGTGTCGACAACGATTCAAGTAAACGTAGAGTGTATTATCTTGTTAGCTTAGCAGACAATATATATTGCACTTCAGCCATCTTTATTCTTTTCTTTGCCCCTGTTATCTTTAAGTTATACTGAAAAAGTAGTTAAAATATTTATTATTAAAGGATAACGTAAATATGGATACGGCTGTTTGCCATTTTTCGAGTGACACAGTGCAGGGTTAGTCCGAGAGGACGTCTTAACCTACTGTCTGCCAGCAACGCGTCTCACACGTTTTGACAAACTTTGTTTATGTGCCGTCAACGCAACTCTCGCGTTCTTCATATGATTCATCTTATGGGTCTTATATTTCGCTGGCTTATGGAGAATGACCTCTTATTGTGGGTGGCAGTCAAAAGGTTAAAAAAGTGTCTCATTGAGAAGCTGATGTAAATCAAAATTTCATATTAAGTAACTACTAAATTTGACATTTTTTTACCTACAGCTAAGATATAGTTAATTATAAAATCTCGTCTAAAATAATGTCTCCGGGCGCTTGCATTCACTAGCCAATCGGCTCGCCGGACTCATCTCTCAAGATAGGAAAAATCATCCATGTTGGAAAAATCGAATTCCGAACTTTTGGACGATTTGCAAATTCCTTTTAGTCCGATGTTCGGAAAGTCCACTTTCCTACGTCATAAACCCGGAAGTAAGCCACAATTTTACTAAAAACATTTTGTTATTTTTGAGTTAAAGTTGATTTCATGGAATCGAATGAACTATCTTCCAATAAAGTCATCCCGGGAATGCATGTGATAAATATTGGCAATATCATTTTAAAGTCTTCTACTTTAAAATGTAAAATATATGTCTGAATTGCCAATATAAATGAGTCAGATTAAATTAAATTATTAGAAGAATTTTTTACTAAGCAACAACGTTTTTGTTTAATTTATTAATATTTTGTATTTTGATAACGACGTCCTGTATAGACGTCGAAACGTTAATAAAATCTTTTTTTTTAGTTAAATTGTGGCTTATTTCCTATTTAGAGTAATCAGTTAAATGTATTTTGAATTATATAAAATATATTCTTCTCTTAGCCTGAATTAATTTAATTAAAAAGAAAATATATACCCTGTATAAATGGGCGGAGGTAAATTCCTCACCAACCAGTAAAAACATATAATCCGACAGGTACTTTCCTCACCAAATTTAAGGGTTCCTATTAATCCGGTAGGTATTTTCCTCACCAAATCACTCAGGTAATAAAATAAAAATATAGATGTAATTTAAGGTGTCGTTGCAGATACGGTCGTAGTATTTGCGATCACGGCTATTATCGTTGCATTTGCGGTCATACAAAAATATGTTGATTTTATCGTTGCATGTGCGGTCATTGCCTAATAAACAAATAATATTTTTACCTTTTTCTACCACTATCACATGAATAATTCTATAACCAAATTTTTGTAAGATTTAAATAATATTTACCATAGACGTTGATAAGAGGAGAAAATGCTTACTAATAATTTTATTACGGCAAAAAGTATTTTGATATAAAAAACTTGCTTCTTTTGAGAGTTTAGTGAGATTATGTGCACTAATTAAAAAAAATGAAGATAGTTGATTTAATAAACCTTAGTGTCACAATTGTTGATTATTTCTATATAAATTGGCTACCTTACTGTTTGTGTCAAATGTTAAAAAGTATTATAAATTGAAAAATGGGAGTTCCTTCCCTAAGATGCTTTCATGTCTTTTTATATTTAATGTGTATTAGTTAATTACAAACATTTAAAAAAATCCTTCACATTTTATCCAGGCTTAAGACTGGCTATGATGAATCATAGGCATATTTAATTTTTTTTTTGGTTTTTTATCTTTTTTTTTAGCTTTTTTCATCTATTTTTTCTGTTTTTTATCTTTTTTTTGTCATTTTTTTATTTTAATGTTTTTTAGTGAAATTTTTGAATATTTGCCACGGACACCAAAAATGATTTTATATCACAAGAGCGCTGCAATAGTTCTGTTGCACTCTTTATCGTATTATCCAGTTGAATATACATTTTCTTTCGTTTCTTATTTTCTAGGTTTAAGTCCATTCTATTTAATATGAAATCGAAATATTCTGCTTCTTTTCTTAAATTTTTTATGCGACTGTATATGTTTGGATGAGGTTTCTTTAACATTCTGTTTAACCGGTTGTTCCATCCTTCCACAGCATTATTTGTTCGGTGTCGGAGGCCATGGAAGTTCTACATATTCATGCTAATCACTGGATTTTCTAGCCATTCGTTAACGAAGTAATCATAAAATTTTGTGAAATTTTCATCTTCCGGAGAATCAGATTGAATAATTAGCCACCCGTCTTCTATTTGCTCCAAAGGTAAGTACGCCAATGCAGAATACATTCTTAAATGAAGTCTAAGTTATTGTCGTTAATGTATTGAGTTGTCAGTCCGATCGACTGAATGTTCCTCCAAAGCGACTGATTAAAATGGTAGTTGCATCCATGCAGTCTAACATCTGGGAAAACAGTTTTGAGAGCTTGAATAACAGCATCTTCAAAATCAAGCGTCACTGTTGTTGGTTTCCATCCGCCTAGTTTTTTTGTCAGTATTGTAAACAGCCTTTTATACGTTTTCATTTTTTTTGTCTGGTAGAAGCGCATACAACACAGGAACAATTCTTGTTTCGTCGTCAGTGCTGCCCATGTCAACATGCATGGTATATATTTGTGTAAACTGTTTGGAGGAGCTCTTACATGTACCGTCGACAAAAAAAAATCTGTTTTTGTTGCTAACGTTTCCTTTGCTTTCGAAGTCGAAAAACATAAAATTCTTTCTCCTTCTTCAGTGTCGTCAAAACACAAAAAACTCTGACCATCTTCTAATGTCAACATTTCCAGTGGGATATCTATTTCAATAGACGTCTCTGGTTCTGGTCCGACACCAGTTTGTAAATGTCTTGAACGACAAAGTGTAGACTTACGTGACGCATACAAAGGAATTTCACTTACAAAATCGAGTCCTTTTGTAAAAAGTTTTTCGAACTCTTCCCTGTAAATGTCTGGGGTTGGAGTTTCTTCTTCTCGAGCTCTCTTTTTTGAAATGTACGTAGCCTTTTTTACTTCTAAGAGAGCTACATCGGGAACACAAGTGTGTTGGTTGACTTCGAGTAATTCCGTCAGTTTTGTCTTCATCCTCCCTTTACAGTTGTGGTGACGTTCTTTTACACATACCCAAGTTACAACATCTTCCTTATTCTTCCTATATTTTCGATACTGATATCCAGCGTGAAGTGCAGAAGGTTTTCCCTTGGTGGTTTCAATCCCTTCAAAATTTTCTTTTATTAAAAGTTGTTACGTACTGCACTAAACAATCTCTCAAACTAACAATATACAAATAATATGCATTTGTTTTGATATTTAGATTTTGGTAATTCTCCCCCCAACCTTTATAATTAGGCAAATACAAACTCTCCAAAAATCCGTAATGAGGAGATTATTGTGGTTTAGTCATTACTGTTTTCATTACCTATTGTTCGAAATATAGATAAGGATTAAAATATTTCAATAGGGTCCACCGGGCCTGCTAATAACTCGGGTGGTTACTAATTTACGTTACGACCTTTTTACATTTGTAAAATGTCTGATCGCAAGTGCAACGTTACCTGCCAAAATATTTTGGATTGACCGCTTTTTCAACGAAAATTACCTTGACCGCATATGCAACGACCGCATCTGGACCTATTTCGTAATTTAAGAATTATTATTATGAAAGCATCCAAAATCCGAATAAAAGATATTAAATTCCTTACATTATAATAATAGTTTATAATATAGATAATAAGCAAAATGTATAAATTATTATTAATATTTACTATTATACTAAGAGACACACTTTACAAAATCCATTTCATTTGATTAGACTCATATTAATAAATTTTCTGGGCTAGTGTACATCGGCACTAGTTACTTAAAACAGAGTTAAAGATGTAAATGGCGCCGGAACTATCCGAAAGGATCTCCCCGGCAAAAATGCCATACGATATTATTATTATTATAATAAATTTTCTACATTTATTTTTCAATTTCAGTTTAACTTCTTCATCTTTGATAGGTTTAGCAACATGCAAACTTTAAATTTTAACATACGTATATATCTGAAATTTTTTAATTTATTCTAAGAAGATATATATGGATGGATGCGTATTATAAAACGATGAACTAAAATGCGACTGAAAAGATTCGCAAGCATTCGTAATACGAATAACAGAAGAATTTGCCTCTGCTCACAAATATGGGGAGAATATGGTATTTTCGTCTACATAAGTTTCAACTAAATAATCAACATATTGTCTAAAATTTCAATTTCTGGTTTGCATGACATTAAATCAAACACAAAACAATCTGATACGTCTTCTGGTTTTATATATAATATGTAAGGCCAAAAGTCTGTTTGAGCCACTTACCTACTTCAGAATCATTTTGTATATTCTGATGTTAAATCAAGAGACTGAATTTTTCTATACCAAGCTTGGTGTAGATGAAATATTTGACTCAAAATACATTATATTGCTGCCACAGAATAGAAAGAAAGGTTTATTTGGCAAATGAACATTGCCTTTCGCTTAAATTAAATGTTCGAATTGCCAAGAGGAAGGTGAGAGGTTGTTTGAGATTTAATTTAAGTGAAAAGAAATGTTTATTTGTAAAATAAACATTTTTTTTACTTGCTACTCTGACAGCAGTACAATGCATTTTGAGTTATTATAGTCCAAAAGCTTAAAATAGGACAAAACTTCGCAATTTTTACAGAATAAATCGATTTGCTTGAAAAATTGAGAATAAGTAGCGGATAGTCCAAGGATTAAAATCTATATCATGCTGAAAGGCGCTTTTACCATGGGGTGGTTTCCACCCCATATCAGGGGTGGAAATTTTTTATTATATTTTAATCACAAAAGTTGGTAAAAACGTTCATTCTTAGCAAAAAACGTTTTATACATTTTTTTAATAAAATTGATAGTTTTCGATTTATTCGCTATCGAAAGTGTTGGTTTTATATCGAAAAAATCAATGTTTTTAATAAGTTTTCTGCTAATAACTCCAAAAGTTTCCGTTTTATCAAAACAACTTTACTTAACAAAAATGTACCTTTTAAAAAAATAAACAAAAACGTGTTTTTAGATTTTCTTTAAGACCAATAGTAATCGAGATATACTTTATTATATGTTGGCTCTTCTTCATCAAATGCTAAATATTGTAGTTTCAAAGTCAAAAGACGAGAAAACTATGCATTTTTCGAGGACAACTTGTTTAAAATAATTTAAAGTATTGAAAATATCTATCTCCAGAAATAAAAAAGCCTCTAGCTTAAAAATTAAATAACTTATAATGAAAAGAATGTCAGTCCCTATTTGTTTCAGTGAAAAAGTGATTGGAAGCAACCCCCTAATCACCACCCTAATTAAAATTAGTCAATGACCTCATTTGGTCTTTTTTATTTATGTATTATTAATAGGTTCTAATGTATTTAAATCGGACTTGCCCATATGCCTCAAAAGGAAAATCTTTGACCAATGTGTGTTGCCTGTACTCACTTATGGAGCCGAAACATTAACACTAACAAAAAAGGTAGTGAACAAGATTCGCGTAACTCAGAGGGCTATGGAGCGCCAGATGTTGGGTGTCTCCCTGAGAGACCGAATCCCAAACGAAGAAATACGCCGTAGAACAAAAACAACAGACGCTGTCGAAAAAATCGCGTCGCTTAAGTGGAATTGGGCAGGACACGTCGCCAGATTGCCAGACAACCGATGGACAAAACGTATTGTCGAGTGGAGGCCGCGAGAAGAAGCACTACGGAGCAGAGGACGCCCACTAACCAGATGGGCCGATGATTTGAAACATGTTGTCGGTAACTGGATGCAAGCCGCACAAAATAGAGATGAATGGAAAGAGCTGAGGGAGACCTATGTCCAGCAGTGGACGCGTACGGGTTGATGATGATGAATAGGTTCTAGAAGTTTGACCGGCTTAGAATGAACAGTTTTTAAATGGAGTTAAAAGCAAATAACGAATTTTTGAAGTTTGGAAAAAATTGCTTTTTCTTCAGAATAGCAAGATTAGCATCAGAGATACGAAAAAATGTTCAAATATGAAATTGTAGCCGATTTAATTTCCAAAAACCTGGTTAACAAAATTTTTTTCTACGGCAAAAATTGAGTGAGCTATCGACAATTAAAACTTGTAATGACATGCAAAAACCACCTTTACCAACCCTTTTAAAGTCACCTCTTTTTGCGACTGAGGATTTTAACAGTAATTAATTTTAATAGCCTAATAGACCTTATAAAAACCTACAAAATTCTTTTTTACCAAACTTCTAGGATCAAAATTTAAAATGTTAGGGTTAAAAAATCAATATATTAAAAAAAAGGAGAAAAAAAAAAGGAGAAATCCAATTGGAAGCATAATAATGTAAGTTAGCGGTGTTTTTAGTCATTGGCCTTATTCATTCTTATTTATTTATTTATTATTAATAGATTCTAGATGTTTGACTGGTTTAGAATGATTAGTTTTTAAAAACAGGAGTTAAAAGCGGATAACGAATTTTTGTAGCTTGGTAAAAAATGAAATTTTCTTCAGAATATAAAGATTAGCATCAGAGATACGAAAATATGTTTCAATATAAAATTGTAGGTTATTGACTTCTCAAGAACTTGGTTTGAAAAAATTTTTTCTACGGCAAAAATTGAGTGAATCGTAAATGAGTATACATATCAAAACATTGATTTTTTTCTATATAAAACTAACATTTTCGATGGCAAATAAATCGAAAACTGTTAATTTTATCAAAAAAATGTATAGGACATTTTTTGCTTAGAATGAATGTTTTTATCAACTTTTGCGGTCAAAATATAATAAAAAATTTCCACACCCGTGATGAGGTGACAACCACCCCCTTGGTAAAAGCGCCTGTCGGCATCATATAGATTTTTAATCCTTTGTCTATCTACTACTTATTTTCAAATTTTCAAGCAAATCTATCCATTCTGTAAAAATTGCGAGGTGAAAAGCTTCGGTCCCTGGCCTATTAAATAAAGTAGGTACATACCTACATTCTTCTTTCTGCGTCAATTAATTCAATTCAAAAATTATTTTGTGGGTCACCCTGTATAAATAATGATGTTAATGTCTATATTATTGAATAGAGAATTATTTTACCTTTCAAATGAGCTACCAAACGTGACTAGTATGAAATATATGCCACAAAATTTTAATTTAAAAATAAAAACCGACCAGTTTCGGAATGTTTTTCCAAAATCGTTCATTTTAGAGAAAATGAATTTATTCCATAATTTTTACCCTCACTGTATAAAATTCAATGTGGCTAAAAGTCTTATATTTGTTTCACAACTAAATACAATTATCTTACTTTTGACACAGTTTATATAGAGACAATTTTCCCCCTTGGTTGTTTTTTGAGCACAGCTCTTCACAAATTCTTGAACCTCATCAATATTGGAAGAAGGTTGACCAGGCATCATTTTTCGTCGATAAATATATAAATATATTTTCTTATGTAACTGACATCAATCGTAGTAATTGTTTCAGTTAAATTACCTGCAAGCTCTTGGCGTATAATTTTTGCTGGTTTTTCAGTTAGATTCTCTTCGGATTTACGTTTACAAGAGTTAGAAACAATTTTTAGATATATCTTCTGACGATCTGGTTCATGATTATGCTGTAGGCTACTTCGAGATATTGTAACATTTGCACCAATAGTAAACAATTCCGCACTACAAGTTGTTTTATTACACCTCCAGAACACTTCTTCACTTCTTAAAACTTTCATTTTAAAAAAATAACATTTTCAAATACCCGTAAAGGTTTACCGCAATAACTTTCTATTAAACATGCCATTTTTGTCAAAATTCCAATTGTGACTCAAAATAAAATACTATAATCAATTAACTAATTATTATTACAGATACCTACTGTAATTTTATAGTAGATAAATAATTCCCTGAATGCCTTTTAGTAAAATCTACCTGAAAGAACCATTTCGGTTTTGGTGAGGAAAATACCTGTGGGATTATGATATACCCTTCCAAACGCAGGTAAAAAATTATTTTGGTGAGGAAAATACACCCGCCGGTATAAATACTTGTATTAATGTTTAAATTACTGATTAGAGAATTGAATAACCTTTTAAATGTGCTATCATACGACTTCCACTCTAATTAAAAAAAATAGCAATTACGTCATCACGCCTAGATGATGACGTCACTAGTAAGATACCTATATATGCCAAAAAACATAATTTAAAAGTAAAAATTGGCCTGTTTTGCGATTTATTTCCAAAATTCCCCATTTACGAAAAAATGAATTTATTCCAACTTTTACGTGCTCATTGTAACTTTAAAGTAACTTTTAAAAACTAAAGTAACTTTTCAAAACGAGTTTGGTTATAAAAATGATTTTTTTACTTTTTTAAAGCACGTTAAAGTAGAAATCTTGACTTTTCATATGGTACGCGTAGAATTACTATATCTTCATTATTCTATGTTATTCCTGTCGCCAGGGGGGTACAACGGCCCCCTTTATTCAGATGGACTTGCCCAAGTTTTTTTATGTATTTTGACCCGTAGAACACGAATTTGAGTAACAGTTGATCCGGATGTCGATAATACTGTTATAAACAAAGAACTTAAGGAATTACATAACAGCGATTTTTCACAAAACAGAACATTTTTTTTTGTATTTTTTCGAACATTCTAAGCAAAAAATGTTTTTACAAGTTTTTTCCTATGATGCACAGTTTTCGAGATTAACGCGGTTGAACTTTCAAAAAATCGAATAATTGCAATTTTTGAAACCGAATAACGAATAAACAATAAAATAGCAATTCTGCTTACCGCATTTAAAAGTTCAAGTCAAATTCTATCGGTTTTGATTATTTGCATTACTAAAAATTAATTTTTTTATTGTCAATCAAAGCTATAAACACAGTGCTTGAGTGATGTTTTCAATGCATCTCTCATTTAAAATTGAACGAGCAAGCGCGCCTACAATGAGGCAATTTCTACGTAACATGCGTTAAAACGCATGTATTGGGCACGGGAAACACTATTTTTTGTCTATAGCTTTGTTTGACCATAAAAAAAATTAAATTTTAGCAAAGCAAATAATCAAAACCGGTACAATTTGACTATGTTCTGTTTTGCGAAAAATCGCGTTAGTGTAATTCCTCAAGATCTTTGTTTATAACAATCTTATCGACATCCGCATCAACTGTTACCAAAAAAATTCGTGTTCTATGGGTCAAAATACAAAAAAAAAACTAAACGGCCTCCTTTATTCAGATGGCCATTGTAGTACCTCTCTGGCGACAGGACTATGTCTTTTTTATGGTGAAAAATAATCTCTAGGATCAACAATTTGAATAGCTTTTAAACACTAATTGATATATTAAGTTCAGTTTGAAGAAATGTTAAGCAATTAACGAAGCCCCTTTTATAGCCATCACAAAAGTGTATATAAATCTTTACAAGTTATAAAAAATTAACCATTTTGTCTTATTTTACTCTTTTAGCAACAAATTAATATAAAACATTTTAGAATACGCCCTTTTAAAGGGTTTTCGATTTTTTAAATATTATAAAATGTTTATAATAAAGTAGAAATGGATACTTTTTAGTTTTAAGCTAAAATTCTAAAAAATCGAATTTTTTACTTTAAATTGTTAACAATAATAAATTAAAAGCCGCACCAAAATTTATCCAAAAAACGTATATATTTGTTTATTATAGATAAATATTAACGGAAATATTCCTTCTTCTTCTTCTTCTACTTTTTCTTCTTTTTGTATAGATATGAATCTGTCTGTCTTTTGAATGTGCCTCTAGTAAGTTGTCGCCCCATCGTTTTCGTGGTCTTCCCAATGATTGTCTTTCTATTGGGGAACCGTCCCTCGCTGTCCTTACTACTCTATTTCTTGTAATTTGGCTTATGTGGTCATTCCAGTATATTCTTCTGTTTCTTACCCATTTATTAATGTTGTCCAACTTGCATCTCCTTCGTACATCTGTACTTCTAGCTCTGTCCCATAATGTGTTACCATCGATTTTTCGGAGGGTTTTCATCTCCTGTTTCGAGCAATATTTTTGTCCTCTCTGTGTCGGGTCGGGTTTCTGGCGCGTATGTCATTATTAATCTGATGACTGTTTTGTAAATTCTGCCTTTCATTTCTTTTCCGATGTGTTAATTTCTCCATATTGTGTTATTCAGCAACCTGCGGCTCTGTTTGCTCTATTCACTTGATCTTCCACTTCTGTTTTGAGTCATCCGTAGTTAGATAGTGTGATGCCTAGATACTTAAACAAAATCACTTGTTCTATTATCTGACCCTCTAGCTCCAATTTACATCTTATTGGATTTGCTGTTATGACCATGCATTTTGTCTTTTTTGGGGAAATTAACATGTTAAATTTTCTGGCGGTTATATTAAATTGGTGCAGCAATTGAGAGATTAGTATTGCATCGTCTGCATAGAAAATTATTTTAAGTTGTTTTTCTCCCATTTGGTATCCTTTTTTAGTTCTTAATTTTTTATTATTTCATCCATGATCATGTTGAACAATAAAGGACTCAAGGAATCCCTCTGTCTTATCCCATTGCCGGCTTCAATTTGGTCAGTTAGTTCATCTTCTACTTTTACTTTTATTCTGTTTTTCTGGTAGATGTTTTCGATGGTTTTAATTATTCCTAGAGTATAACAAATGGACAACGTCCTTTAATTTTACCCTGTTAAATGCTTTCTTAAGGTCGACAACACATAAATATGCCGGTTTGTTGTATTCTAACGATTTCTCTTGAACTTGCTTCATTATAAATATAGCGTCAGTGTATGATCTTCCCGACCTAAAACCTTGTTGTTCTTCTGCTAATGTTATAACTTCATTCAATTTGTTTGTTGTCACTTTGGTTGGAAATATTCCTCAGATACCTAATTATTGCTACATCCTCAGAAAAACTTATTTCGCTAGACTATACCTCAAAAATAATGAAATTAATAGGAATTTAACAACAACAAAAATTATCTAAATCCAACACTGTGAAACTTGTTGCAAATGCTCCTCAGTTCTTCATAGATAATTTTTTTTTTTTTTTTTTTTTTTTTTTTATTGACATCCCAATTTATTACAATCTGCCGTTTTTTACAAAGTAATAAGCATTAAATAATATTTATGTCGGCTAAACTATTGACATGTGGCGAACATACCCATTAATATGCCGCTCTTAATGTTAGTCTACTAAACTATTATTGGTTCTGGGAAAACATAAATAAGTACTACACTTTTTTTTTAGCTCACACTAAATCACTGGTCACTTTACGTTTTAGCCTGCGCACTGCACACATCTGCATCAAGTTCCTTGCTAGGTGGTTTGGGTGTTCCCGCAATCGGTCCTTGTATTTTTTTATTCGATATGTAATTTCTTCCTTTACATAAGTTACCTCTGCATCTCGATGTACGGCGTTGTTGGTGATGTACCAAGGTATATTTAAAATCATCCTTAGTATTTTGGATTGGAACCTTTGTATTATTTCAATATTAGAATTTGCGGCTGTTCCCCACAGTTCTACCCCATAGGTCCAAATTGGCTTCAACACCGCTTTGTATAGGAGTAATTTATTTTGTGTTGATAACTGGGATTGTTTTCCTATTAGCCAGTATATATCTCTCACTTTATGGCCCAATTGTTTTCGTTTGGAAAATATGTGTTTTTTCCAGGTCAGTTTTCTATCCAGGTGAATCCCAAGGTACTTTACATCGTCTTTCTGTGGTATTTGTTTGCGGTTAATACATACAGGTGGACAGGTTCCTCTACGGGTTGTAAATGTTACATGTATTGACTTTTGCTCATTTGGTTTAATTCTCCATTTTTGTAACCATTTTTCGACTTCAGTTATGTTATTTTGTAATAGTTCTGATGCGATGTTTGGATTCTTGTTGGAGCATAAGATCGCAGTATCATCTGCAAATGTAGCTGTTGTTGTGGCAGGTGATGTTGGAAGGTCGGCAGTATAGAGTAGGTACAGGACAGGACCCAGAACACTTCCCTGGGGGACACCCGCTGTTATGGGTTGAAGTTCTGATATTTCATTGTCGTATTTGACTCTAAAGCGTCTATTTGTAAGGTATGACTTTAGTAGTGTGTAATAATTTAGAGGCAAACAACTCCTCAGCTTATAGAGCAACCCCTGGTGCCATACCTTGTCAAACGCTTGTCCTATGTCTATGAATAGGGCGGAGCAATATCTGGATGCTTCGAGGTCTTTATGGATTCTGTTTACTAGTCGATGTACTTGTTGAATGGTAGAATGTTTCTGCCTGAATCCAAATTGGTGAGTTGGAATTATTCCCTCGTCTTCTAGGAGAGGTGTTAGTCTTGTTAATAAAAGTTTTTCGAACACTTTGGATAGCACGGGTAGTAGACTGATGGGCCGGTATGATTCTACCCTTTCAGGTGGTTTGCCTCGTTTTAAAATGGGTGTTATTTCGGCAACTTTCCATTGTGGCGGGAAATAGCTGATTTTCATGATTGAATTGAATAATTGTGTTAAATATGTATATCCTATTTCCGGCAGTTCTTGTAATATTTGTCCTGTGATTAGGTCGTACCCTGGAGCTTTTTTAGGGTTGGTATTGAATCTTATTGTGGCCTTTATTTCACTTTTTTTGAATCTTTTTTCTGGTAATTCTAGCTGGTATGATTCTTCAAGTGCTTGGTTTATTGTTTCCTCTTGGTTGGGGTCAGTTGTTTCATTGGGAATGAACACAGTTCTTAGGTGGTTTGCAAATGTCTCTGCTTTTTCCTTTGGTGTTTTTAACCATCCGCCCTGCTCTTTTTTTAATGGTGGTATATTGTATTGGGGTCTTTTTAATTTTCTAGTAGCCTTCCATAGGGAGTAGTTTGTTTGTTCAGTTGTATCTAGTTGTTTTATGTGTTCACTGAATTGAAGATTCTTTTCTGTTGCTATCATTTCTTTTAGCTCCTTAACAGCATTGTTCAACTGCGTTTTTGTTTGTGGCGCTCTAGTTGCTTGCCACTGTTTTCTGAGTTTTCTTTTCTGGGCTATTTTCTCTCTTATTGATAATGAAGTGTATTCATTCTTCATTTCATTGTTGCTGGGTGTTGTTGAGTCCCAGGCAGCTTGTTGTATAACTAAATTTAGGTGTTCTACTGCATATTCGATCTCCTCATTGGTCTTTAGGGAAATATTTAGTTGAAGTCGCTCCTCGACCAGTTGTTTAAAGATGTTCCAGTTTGTTTTTCGATTATGCAATACACATGGTTTTTCCCTGTGGAGAATTTTTTTATTTAGTGTTATAACAACTGGCGAATGATCGGAAGAAAGTTCATAACATGACTCCGCATGCATATAGTTCCTGTTAATTTGTTTAGTTATGCTGAAGTCCAGAAGATCGGGTGTTTTATTTAAGTCGGTTGGCCAGTACGTTGGTTCTCGTGTTGTTACTACTTCTAGATTATCGTTGTTTATTGCTTTGTATAGCTCTCTTCCTCGGGTCGTATCTAGTCTAGAACCCCAACTCTGATGCTTGGCATTATAGTCACCGCCACAAATAAATCGGTTGCCTAGTTCGTCGAAGAACACTTTAAAGTCTTCTTTTGTTATTTTGTGCTTTGGAGGGCAATAAACCGCAGAGAAAGTAATGGGGCCTGTCCAGTCTTCTACAACTATGTTTGTGGCTTGTATGTATTCTTTTGCAAGACAAGTTGCGAGGTGATGTTTGATTGTGTTTTTAATAATGATTGCCGTGCCACCGTGGGCGGTTCCATCAGGATGCATGGTATGGTGAACTGTATAATATGGAATTTTTAAGACATTCTTTTTTGTGAAGTGCGTTTCTGATATTAATATTAGATCAATTTTATGATTGGTCAAGTATAAACTAAGTTCATGTTTGTGTTGGGCTAATCCATTCGCATTCCAGATCACAAATTTTAGTTTGTCTGCCATCACTTCATCTTTGCTACGACGGTGGTAAGAAGGTTGAGCATGGTGCTCATCTGCTCCATGAGACCCTTCATCATTTGTTTTAACTCTTGTATATCAGATGGTTGTGTAGTAATTTGATTCAGTTGTTGATTATTATTTGCGACTTGGCTGTATGTAACACCTGGTACTATGTAATTTTGGTATACTCTCCTTGCACTTTCTTCGGACTCCTTCTTCCTCAGCGGTGGGTATCTTTCTTTCTGCAATTGCTTGTATACAGTGCACCCTCTGTAGTTGGCAGGGTGATTACCATTACATAAGACACATATAACATTTTCTGTTCGATGTTTCTGTGTGCATTCTTTTGTCGGGTGGTTTAACGCACATTTTACACATCTGGGTTGCCTGACACAGAAGTTCTTCGTATGTCCATATCTCTGACATCTTTGGCATTGTGCTAGATCCCTTACAGGCCTTGGTGGTTCAAATTTTACTCTTGCATTTTGTAGTGAGTCTATATTATATATATCTTTGTTGTTAGAGCTTGATTTAAGATTTACAAAAAATAATGGAAGTGGGTTTTTTGTTATTCTATGTCGTATGTTAGTGATCTGGTTCACAATATGCCCTTGGCTCTCCAGTTCCGCCTTTACCTCTTCTAGGTTGGTTGTTGGATGTAGATGTCTTAGAACGACTCTGAATGATCTATCTCCTTTTTTTTGGTATGTGTGGTATTCAGTTTTCTTTTCATCTAATGCTTTTATAATGATATTATATATTTCAATCGTTTTGGCTTGAACTTTTACTTGGTCATCGTTTAGAACCTTGATAGTGTGGTTTTCTTTTGCTATGCTATTTAGTAGGAGGTTTAGTGGTTTTATATCTTTGACACCTGCAATAAATATTGGAGGAGGTTTTGGTATTGTACCATTTTCTTGTGTCTCTTCGTCGCCATCGGATTCTTCATTTAAAAGATTAAACCGGTTTGACGTTGACGTAGGAGGATTGAGCCAGTAGTTGTCTATTTTCATCTGTTTTAATTTGTTTTGGTAATTTTCGGGACTATTTCTGTTACGTTTTCTATTTTCTGCAATTTTCCATTCTTCATCTTGTCTGGAAGTGCTAGGTAATGTTTGGTACTTTGGTGGATAAAATTGTTGATTTCCCTCTGGTTGTACTTGTTGAGCAGTGTATACTTGTGGGTATTGTATAACTGGTGGTGGTATTTGTTGTATTGTTTGCGGTGTCATAAATGAATTAATTTGTCCTGTTTGTACGTATTGGGTGTTTGGATCGACCCAATTTATTTGACTGCTTTGCTGCATGTGCATATTAGAGGAATTAAATCCACTTGCCATTTTCTGTTTGTTATTTATATGGATATAAAGAACATCTAATTATTTTTATCATGGTGATTAAAATTTAATTACTATATCTTGCTAATATGTTTTAAACTTACTGATTTGTCGTTATCGGGCCAGGAACTGGTTTTCGATTCACAGCGAACGATGTTCTCACTTCGACTACTAGATAACGACTGATAGATAATTTGAGAATAAACTTATATTAAACGTTAACAACTGTGGTTAGTTTATCTCTAATAAACATAGACCAGGGCATTTAGGAAAAAATAAATCGATTTTTAAATACAGCATCTAGAGAGTTGCAACTTTTGCATTGTGTTCGGGATGACGTCATGAAAAATTCTACAATAGAAAAATAGGTGGAAATGCATAATACCGTTTACAGTGCATAAAATAAATCCAAAAGTGCATGCAGATTTTGGGGGCCTATCGAATTTTACGTCAAAATCAGTATATTTAGGGCCACATTTGGTTCGTCGGCTGTTTTCGGGGTCGATTATCCCAGGAGCACTTAGTACTCAGGATTACTGCTAAGTAGTGTTGCCCAAATGCAAGACCAAGACGAGACTTAGACAGTCTTGGTCTTGGTCTTGCGCCAGTACACCTAGTCTTGGTCTTGGTATTGCACTCTCGGTCTTGGTTTTGGTCTTGGTCTTGCAGCAAGAGTCTTGCAAGTCTCGCAGTTGCCTATTATCCTATTGCATATCTTTGAACAACGTAACAGAGAGGTACATTTTAAGTGGGATAGCATAGTCATAGTAAAGACCAGCCAAATGAATAAATCTTTAGACCAGCGGTTTTCAATCTGTGGTGCATGTACCACTGGTGGTACATAATATCATTATTTAGGGTGGTACACAAAACGTAAAAACAGCCAAAATCAGCATCACAATTATTATAATTTATATTTAATTAGATTCAGTTAGGTGGTAACAAAAATAATAAAAAGTATTTTGTGGTACATGACTCAAAAAGATTAAGAATTACTGATCTAGACAATTGACACCGGGTGGGGTTTGAACCCACGATCTAAGTGATCCATGCCTATGTTCTAACTAACTAAAGTTTATTAGGAACTTATGTATTTTATTATCCAATATAAGCGAATGAATAAAAAAATATAATGTTAAGAAAATATGAGGCTATCGTTTTAATTTCAGTATTTTATAAATTCTAGAATATTCCACAGAGTGAATAGCTCTGAGAAAAAACACAGTTTGATTGGTACCTACACTCGTAGGTAAAATCCCGTAGGTAAAACCCGTAGGTACACATCGGTGTAAAATGACAATAATTGATCTGTCTAGCAACAATATTATTACAGCAATATTTACAAAAATAAGACAACATATTAAAAAATCACTTAAATCGGACAACAGGTTTAGGAAATTCGAGACATTAACAATGACCCGTTTATAAGGTAATGCATAAATTTTTTGGAGAAGTGTATATCGTTATTAAATAATATTTCGGTATTTTGTTAGGGTGTCCGGCATTATCTGTTCTTTTGCCTCGTTATCATACTTTTACATATTAGCCACGCTGTTTCGGCAAATTTTGTTTAATTGAGTGACCTCATAGCACATTCAGCAAAAACAATACAATAGTCTTACTATTCTATATACCGATAAGATTTGTGGTGTTTAAATTCCTAGAAAAGTAATAATGAAAAAAATGAATTAATTATTAGGTATTTTTTATCAAGGTGACATAATATATTATCTTTAAAAAGATTGGATACGATATTCCATATTTCTATCGGCGTCGCAAAGCAAGAATGTTATATTATGATTAGAAGGCGACTATTCTCATACCCCAGACAATTAATTTTAGAGAAGTCGTCTGCTGGGAAGGGATGTACAAAATGTTTTATTTTTACATTGTAATAATGACCTCTGATTACGTGTCAAATGTATCAAGTGTTCTTTAAATGGATATTTTGATTCGCTATATATGTTTATGGTATTGTTCGTTTCATAATGCGCATAAGTCCAATTTTCAAAATTTTTGGTACAATTTTTTTGTTTCTCATAGAGTATCTAAGAATATAGTCGAACTAATATACCCCCTAAAAGGACCCTCAGTTCTAACTGCAAGACGCAAGAGTCTCGCAGGCTTCGTTTTGTTCTTGCTTAAGTCTTGCACGGTAAGTCTTGGTCTTGGTCTTGCTAAAATTTGGCGGTCTTGGTCTTGGTCCTGGTCTTGCGAAAAGGCAAGAACAAGACTAAGACTGCAAGACCAAGACCGATTTTGGGCAACACTACTGCTAAGGCAGGTCAACTTCTGGAATTTCGAGGGTCTTCGACACTAAATTGATCCAAACAGGTCACTCGGGATTCTTTGGGGGTTGCTGAACACGTCATCTTCTTGAATTGAGACTTGCCTACACTAAATTATTGCAAACACAGTACTCAGAGGATTTCTGGGTAACGTTTATCATATTTGTATTGACGTTTTCATTTGTCACCCTGGACACCAGATATTCTAGAGGCCTTCATCTACGTCGTATTCGTGTTCAGCAACCTCAAAAAACCGAGTACTCTGTATCAATTTAGTGTAGAAAACCCTCGAAGTTCCAGAATATCACGTGCATAACAGTCATCCTGGGCACTAGGTGCTCCGAGTGTCAGTTTTAATGTTATATTCATCTTCAGCAACCCAAAAAAAAACCCAAGCCATTTGTTTGCATAAATTTAGTGCCGAAAACATTCGAAACTTCAGACGACCTGCCATACCAGTAACCTTGGGCACAATGTGCTCCTCAGCCACCACAAAAACCCCTATAAACAGAATATGTCCCTTAATATACTGATTTTGACATGTTTTGCAAAAATTCATTTTATACACTGTAAGTGCAATTATGTATTTCCACCCGTGTATATTGTAGATTTTTTCCTGACGCCATCCTGAACACAATGCAGAAAGTTGTAACTCGATAGGTACTGTATTTAAGAATCGATTTATTGCGTTGTTTTCTGTTCTCAATGCCCTGGTCTAACAGTGCCCAGCTGATTCATGTTAATACGTAGTTATATAAAATAAAGATCTGCTGTATAAAAGTGCGTGCGTTAGGTCAATGCCAGCTAGCTATGAGCTGATGATGTTTGACAGGAAATAAGAAAACGAAATTGACTTGACCGCATATATTGAAGGACTTAGAAAGTAAGGGTATGTAAATATACGGTGTAAAAGAATGGAGCTAAATTAAAATAAAAATATAAAACGATATTTAATATGCTAAAAGTTGCGAAAGCAATTTCTAATACAAACATAAAAATATATTTCTAAAAATTGTTAAATAATTGTTTCGTCGACATTCTTGAATGTTTGAAAGTTTTATACTTACTCGAATGTCAAAATAAAAATGCCAATGATCTTTAGTTATAAACTATTACTACTACGAAGTCTAAGTTATTTTATTATTTAAAAAAAATATTATAGACAAAATCAATTTGCCGTTGTGCGAAATTTACTATACAGATTGGAAAATAATCTAACGTTCGTATGCGCCTTTAATGAGAGCAATCGAGAAATATGTATTCAATACACATTTAAAACGGTGTAGAAGATATGGGAAGACCGCGCTACCAAACCAATAAGTATCTTAGGTATGTCTATGTCAGAACATAGGTCTGGATCCCGCGTACCAAAAAAAGTTAATTAATAGCAAGCTGAAAATTTATTTTTAGCTTAAGGGTGTCTAGTCGGACAAACTTTGATGTATGGGAGCACTGGAACAGGGGAAGTTTTAATTGTGTAACAGGCTAAAAATTTGGAACGTCAGACTACGAAAACTTCACATGCTTTTTGTCAGACAGAACTTCCAATTGATTTGCTACCCTTTCATTAAACTCTCATGCAAAAACCAGACTGCTATTTATCATCAACTGGACATTTTAATAAGTTTAATAGCAATCGGATTTTTGCATAAGAGTTTAATGAAAGGGCAACAAATTAATTGGAAGTTCTGTCCGACAAAATACATGAGACGTTTTTGTAGGCTGACGTTCCAAATTTTTAACCTGCTCCGCAATTAAAACTTCCCCTGTTCCAGTGTTCCCATATATCAAAGTGTGTCCGACTAGGCACCGTTAAGCTATTAACAAATTTTCAGCTTGCTATTAGTCATTTTTTTGTATGCTGGATCCAGGCCTAAGAGCGTTGCAACAGTAAAAAATTATCAAAAAAGATTAATAAAGTAAAAAAAACAATATGTCTTATTTTGTAAACGAATATAATAGACAAATTATTTAAAAGGAAAAATCCTAAGTAAAAAATATTGTGTTCACCCATTTTACAAAAAATATTATAAAAACGTTGAATTATAATCTAACTTTTTCACATTTTGTAAAATGAGTGAAAACAATATTTTTTTACTTAAGTTTTTTTAAGTTACACTTCTTTAGGCGCGAGTGAGAGTGAATTTTTATTATGCCAAGCGCATGCGCACACACACAGTATGGAGCTCGTTGCTAAATCTTTCAAGTTATGTATGTATAAGTGCAAAAATGTGTGGAAAGAATATATTAGTGTTTTCAGTATAGTATATTAAGTATGGAGAACGGTAAGGGTTTTATACCGATCGAAGACAATTGTTTGGATGAGGAGCGGAGCGACGACCCCAATTATTGTCTGAGATCGGTTACCCTTAACATTCGACATGCTTATAACTTTTTTTGCACGATTGATACCATTATAAATTATAAAATTAAACATTTTCTTCATATTGACTAGTTTCATTCATTTTATCAAGATATATACTTTGGTTGTTAGGTAGTAACTAGGGTACATAACAACAATGGAGAATTGAGTTTTTATTCAGTTGTCAATAATTTTAAGTACAATTTTGATTATTATAAATTAAAATATGAGCGAAAGTGAATTTGAAGAAATTGAACGGGCTTGGGAAGGAGGGTGTTCCGCAATTATTCCCGAAAAATCCAAAATCCGTTATCAAAATACCTACCAAAGTTTTAAAAAATGGTGCGAAGGCAAGAATTTAAGAATCGAAGAAAAGACTCTATTGGCATATTTCGTTCAAAGACATATGCAGTTGAAAGCTCCTGGAAGCCTCTGGGCAGAATATTCAATGATTAAATCCACCGTTTTTCTTTATGATGGCATTGATATTTCCAAGTTTTCAACTTTGATCGCGTATTTTAAGAGAAAAAATGTTGGCTATAGGCCTAAGAAAGCGAGCATTTTTACACGGGAGCAATTTGAAAAATTTCTGATGGAAGCACCGGATGAAGAATTTCTAGTTCACAAGGTAATATAAGCTAGTTTAGGTAAGAGAAATACTCCAATGAAGATTTTTTCATAATTTGTAGGTCGCAATGATATTGGGAATATCTGGTGCCTGTAGAAGAGAAGAATTATATAATATTACTATGAATGACATCCAACAAACCGATGGTTTAATGATTGTAAAAGTACCCAAAACAAAAACGAACATCCAGCGTACTTTTACAGTCGTTAATAAACCATTTTCGTTAGTTTTCTTTATTCTTTCAAAAAATAAACTAAAATTAAGAGATTTTTTAACTCGACGGTAAGTGAATTGCTTACCGTCGAGTTGGAGTACTTACCGTAGAGTTGGATTACTTACCGTCGAGTTGATAGTAAATGTCACCCACTGACGTAAAATATGTCACGGTAAACAGTCAAAAATGATCAATCGTGCAAAAAATATATTAATTATACTTTTTTATAATCCATAAATATATGAAATCGCAGCAATTTAAAACATCCTAAGGGTTAAGACAAGGAGGAGTCATGAGCCCTACACTCTTTAACATCTTCATGGACGAAATAATAAAAGGATTGTATACCGCAATTAAAAAAACTAAATGTAGGTTACCGAAACCTAGAAAGAGTCGGAATATCAGAATGTGCATTTGCTGATGACGTAATTGTTATACAAACCCCTATAAACAGAATATGTCCCTTAATATACTGATTTTGACATGTTTTGCTAAAATTCATTTTATGCACTGTAAATTCAATTATGTATTTCCACCCGTGTATATTGTAGATTTTTTCCTGACGCCATCCTGAACACAATGCAGAAAGTTGTAACTCGATAGGTACTGCATTTAAGAATCGATTTATTGCGTTGTTTTCTGTTCTCAATGCCCTGGTCTAACAGTGCCCAGCTGATTCATGTTAATACGTAGTTATATAAAATAAAGAGCTGCTGTATAAAAGTGCGTGCGTTAGGTCAATGCCAGCTAGCTATGAGCTGATGATGTTTGACAGGAAAACGAAATTGACTTGACCGCATATATTGAAGGACTTAGAAAGTAAGGGTATGTAAATATACGGTGTAAAAAAATGGGGCTAAATTGAACTAAAAATATAAAACGATATTTAATATGCTAAAAGTAAAGTTACGATAGCAATTTCTAATACAAACATAAAAATATATTTCTAAAAATTGTTAAATAATTGTTTCGTCGACATTCTTGAATGTTTGAAAGTTTTATACTTACTCGAATGTCAAAATAAAAATGCCAATGATCTTTAGTTATAAACTATTACTACTACGAAGACTAAGTTATTTTATTATTTAAAAAAATATATTATAGACAAAATCAAGTTGCCGTTGTGCGAAATTTACTATACAGATTGGGAAATAATCTAACGTCCGTATGCGCCTTTAACCTTCGGATGACCAAGCGGGGGAAATTGTGACCCCAGCGTATGTTTTTCTTTAATAAATTCAAAAGTATTTTCAATGATTAAATCCACCGTTTTTCTTTATGATGGCATTGATATTTCCAAGTTTTCAACTTTGATCGCGTATTTGAAGAGAAGAAATGTTGGCTATAGGCCTAAGAAAGCGAGCATTTTTACACGGGAGCAATTTGAAAAATTTCTGATGGAAGCACCGGATGAAGAATTTCTAGTTCACAAGGTAATATAAGCTAGTTTAGGTAAAAGGAATACTCTTATGAAGATTTTTTCATAATTTGTAGGTCGCAATGATATTGGGAATGTCTGGTGCCTGTAGAAGAGAAGAATTATATAATACTACTATGAATGACATCCAACAAACCGATGGTTTAATGATTGTAAAAGTACCCAATACAAAAACGAATATCCAGCGTACTTTTACAGTCGTTAATAAACCATTTTCGTTAGTTTTCTTTATTCTTTCAAAAAATAAATTAAAATTAAGAGATTTTTTTAACTCGACGGTAAGTGAATTACTTACCGTCGAGTTGGAGTACTTACCGTCGAGTTGGATTACTTACCGTCGAGTTGCTAGTAACTGTCACGGTAAACAGTCGTGTTTTACTGACGTAAAATCTGTCACGGTAAACAGTCAAGAATGATCAATCGTGCAAAAAATATATTAATTATACTTTTTTATAATCCATAAATATATGAAATCGCAGCAATTTAAAACATCTGAAATCTTAAGACAAGGAGGAGTCATAAGCCCTACACTCTTTAACATCTTCATGGACGAAATAATAAAAGATTGTATACCGCAATTAAAAAAACTACATATAGGTTACCGAAACCAAAAAGAGTCGGAATATCAGAATGTGCATTTGCTGATGATGTAATTGTTATGGCAGATAAAGAGGTAGATCTAAGAAATAATTTACGAACATGGAATGAGGTATTAAATAGGCATGAGATGAAAATAAACACACGCAAAACAAAGATTATGATAATAGCACAAGAACAACCCGTATTAAACATACAAATCAATGTAGAAACAATAGAACAGGTTAACCATTTCCAATACCTGGGAGTAACAGTGAAAAACAACGGAAAACAACACAAATATATAGAAGAAAGGATTACCAAAACGTCTAAGATATTCCACGCAATTAAAAACAAATTTTTAAATAAAAAAGAAATATCCAGAAAAACCAAAATAACTGTCTTCAACACGGGTCTAGGATGTTTCATCGCCGCCGTTTCGATGCCGCCAGTTCGATGCCGATGCCGGCCGATTCATCGCCAGTCAATTAATCGCTATCTGATATATTTCCGAATTTTCGACTGTTACAATTATTAGTTATTTTTAGTATTAATTAGGAATTCTAGGAAATGCGAGATATGACGGCGATGAAGTGGACTGGCGATGAACCGGCGGCATCGAAACGGCCGGCGATGAACCGGCGGCATCGAAACGTCCCATTCCGCTTCACACGATATACAGACCAGTACTTACATACGGGTTCGAGTCTTGGGTATTAACAAGAATAATGAAGAGTAAAACTCAAGCACTGGAAATGAAATACCAAAGACGAGTAAAAGGAGTAACAAAAAGAGACAGAATAAGAAATATCGATATACGAGCGGAGCTCAAGACTAAAGCACTTCTAGAATACATCGAAGAAAAACAACTGAGTTGGAGGGGCCACATGAAAAAAATGAGAAGAAACATACCAGTAAGAAAAGTATGGGAAGCAAGAATTTTTTGGAAAGTGGTAAGTACTAAAATTAGTTTAATATAAAATAAAAATAAACTGTTTAGAGTATCTTAATTTCGTTGAAATCATGTGATAGAAGTATAATTTTTTACGAGCGTACAAAGTACACACACATTCTTTTTTCTTTTAAATTGTTTATTAAATTCGTTTCCAATAAAATTAAAATATATTATTTGTTCTACTTTGTTTGATAATTATCCACGTCTCTCTGTCCCAAAGACTTTGTAAACACAACTTCTCCGTCGTTAGACCAGATAGAAGGACAAATGAGGTGTCGAATGAAAATCTATAACCCAAGTATGGTATTAATGGTAAGTTTGAACTCACACTTCCTTATAATTTAGAGTTGCAACTGAAAGTCCTGTTTTAAAGTCGCCGAAATAGTAAAATATTACATGTGTAGTGGGATGGAAAAGTGGAAACTGGAAGTTGCAACTAAACACTTGGAATTAAAAATATATAACCAGTGTTGTCAAATCGGTTTCGGTTTCGGTCCGCTTAAAATTCATTTTTTTTTTCAGACATAACTTATACGGTATTTCACCAGTTTTTACTTTACAAGGAAAAAGGGGTTATAACCGGCACAGAAAACAACCAGAAAAGCCGATTATTGCGGAGTATGAAACGGTTTTAGGTTATAACCGGCAGGTCTTTCCCACCCTTAATGGAACTGCATTTACAACTCCACGTAGTGTGTGGTAGCGCGATCTGTCGTTTCAGTAGTTTTATTATTTTATCGTACTTATGAGCGATCCACCGCTTCGTCTGTGGCAGACGATAAGGAAGGTATGGTTCCAAAAAACTTCAAAACTGGTTAAAACCAAAATTTTGAAACCCTACTTTCTATATAGATACTTGAACAACGACAGCTTAAGTTGATTAACCTGGCAGTGGTCGCTATATACTATATGAGATTTTCTCTCACGATTTCAGAAAATTGCGCACAACTATTTTTCTGGGAAATTATACGCGCTGTAGTTCCTTCTAGTCTGCTAACTATCCTCTCTCGACAATCTAGTAGACTTGTCTGCTCATATAGTGACTAAGTTGACTTAGTATCACCAGATTGTTGAGTCAGTGCGCTTCATGTGAGACATTCTCTCAGCGCGCGACCACCGGCGCCACCAACTGTGTATAAAAATTAATTCTATTTATCCGCTTAAAACCTGAAATAATATCCTTTTATAATGTAATAAAAGGCGCCGTGGATGTGGTCGATGAAATAAAAACCCTATATTCTGTTTCACGGGTTAGTTCTAGATGTCCACTTACCATATATTTTTCAATGTTAAATATTGGCGGCATCAACAGTCATATTGTATACAAAAATAATAAAAATAAAACAGAAGAACGTCGTGTTTTTTTAAAGGAATTGGCTTTATCATTGATGAAATCTTATCTTATAAATCGTTCGACAATTCCAAACTTAACTTTAAGCCTTCGGAATTCTATTGCAAGAATTTCCAAAATAACACAACATGAATACCAGTTCAATTAGAATCCACAACCTATTCAGTTTCGTTCATTTATCCCTCGATGCAGAAATAGAAATGCAGAAAATTGTAGTTCTTGTCATCAACTAATTTGTCCAGAGCATTCTTGTTATACGTATGTAAAGTGCGGTACCGTAAATTATGAAGTTATGGAGATTCATTAATATTGGTTTAATTCCGATCAGTTTCTTTTGTATCTTATGATATTATTATGTTATATTATTATGTTCGTATTATTAGTTAATTATAAAAAAAGTTTAAAATCTGTTTTAAAAATTTTATTTTGTAAAAAAGGCAAAAGTTGGATATGTGAGAGAAAATCTCACGCGCGACCACTCGCGTACAAACCTAGCGACCAATACCGGGTTAAAACACTTTTAATTTCACTAGTTATATCCCACATAACAGAAGTTAAATCTCTAAATTTACAATCAAGATGCAGTAGAAATAAACAAACCAAGACACGTTAAATGCTCCTAGGAGCACTGCCAAATCATAATTTACAATATAGTATACAACACTGTAAATCCCAAATCATGATTTTCAAAGTTTATAGTAAATTATGATTCGGGGGTGCTCCTATTAGTAGCATTTAACGTGTCTTGGTTTGTTTATTTCTACTGCATCTTGAGTGTAAATTTAGTATAGGTTGAAAAAATATCATTACATAAAATCGTGTTTACGGCAGTTAAGGTTACTGTTGTATTATAATAGATCAATATCCATTAAGAAATTATCTGAAGGAGCATTTTTGTTTACTTTTCGCGAAATATACAGAACTTTATTACAACGGCTACGTTGAAAAGACACACAAGAAAAGCTGTTGAAATTTTTTTTAGTTTATGACTGACGCGTGAAATACTAAACGATAGGGTAAAAATACCTACTTTATCATTATCAGAAACCAGAGATAAAATTATACATTTTTTTATAAAGCAATTAATTTAAGAATTCAGTATTATTCCCCGTTTTTTCTCATAATATATTTTAGCAATACATACTTGGTTTTAAAATAATTTTAAAGGGAGAATAAAAGTGTTGTAATTAAATTTTACATGTAACAAAATAAATCTGATTACAAATTATAAATCTTAAAAATTATTACTACATATTGTTAAGGGAATCAGTACATAGTTTCTGCTCCAATGCTATTTAAATGGAATTCATTTGTTTCGAATCCTGAAAAAACTAATAAATATTTTTGAAAAATTTAAACGCATAATGAATGACTACGTTCTTCCCGAAAGGCCCTGAAAACTTCTAGAATGTTTATTTTAATAATTTACAGGGGTGAAAAACTAAGAGAAAATGTAGTTTGATTTTTAATCTTAAATATCTCATTAAAAAGAAACTTTTTATTTATTCTAAGGTACTTTTGGCCCTCGGCAAAAATTTAGTCTTTCATTCTGCGTTTAAATTTTTTAAAAATATTTGTCAGTTTTTCAGGATTCGAAAAAAACGAACACCATGGCCGTGGTAATATCTTCCAAATCGAACATTCGCTATCTTTGTCATACAACGCACTGTCAAGACAGTAATAATTTAAAATATTTGATATAACATCGGGAACATTTTGAGTTCTTGATTAAATAATATTGATACTGTATTTGATAAATTGTTGATTTAAGACGTGAACTTAATAAATAGCTATTTGTATAACAAGGGAGGAAAGTGCTACTTTTCCTCCCGAGAATGAAGTTTAGACGCGTAGCGGAGGGCAGTAATCATTCAAGGGAGGAAAAGGCACTTTACTCCCATGTTATATATATACATATATATATGATTTTTCCACCTTTCTCAAATAACAAGTCATTTTTTCATTTTTACTTAATTTATTTACGTAACCAACCAACAAAATTTATTAGAACTAGAACTAACAAGCAGGTACAATATAACTGTCAGCTGTCAAATATAAGTCAAAATATTAATGTAAACATTGTTAAATCAAAATAACAATTTACTGTTTTTTACCATTGTGCAAAATACAGAGTGTTATAAATTAACGCTAAAATGGATAGATACTTACGTAATAGAAAATAGATATTGTACAGGGCGTCAATAAGTTATATTCCATGAATGAAATACCATGACGTCACTTTTACTTTTCCTCTCTAGGGAGGAAAAATTTTTTCCTCCTTAGGGAGGAAAAGTACAACTTTGCTCCCTACAATCAGGTCCGGAAAAGTATACTTTCGGTAGAGGTAGGTGGAAAAAGTTATTTATTGTTTATTATCTATGGAAGATCCAAGCAGAGAATACACCAGGATATATTCTGTGATCCAAGTATTTTGTTGTTAAAAATGTTTAAAATTGTAAGCGTTCCATAGTAACAATACACACACCGGCCAAATTAAAGGAACACTTTAAAAATGGGACATGTTTGATGTCTCGAATCTGCTAAACCAATTGTCCGATTTTAGTGATTTTTTTGGTATGTTGTAGCCTTATTATTTAGAAATATCAGTGTCATAATATTGTTGCTAGACAGGTAAATGTCATTTTATACCGGGTGTAACAATCATACTGTGTTTTTTGCTTAAAGTTTGGAACATCCTGTGGAATATTCTAGACTATATAAAATATTAAAAATAAAACACTATTGTAGCCATAAGCTTTCTTAATATTTTCCTTTTTGGTTCATTTGCTTATGTTGGATAATAAAAAAGTTAGGAACTTTATCAACTAGCCATGTTGTTCATCAATACAGGGTGTTTATAAATAAGTGCGAAAAACTTTAAGGGGAGGTAATTCTGCATGAAAAATAATGACAGTTTACTTTATAAACATTTGTCTGCAAATGCTTCGTTTCCGAGATGCGGGGCATTGATTTTTTTCTTGCAAACTGACGATTTATTTATTGCTCTAAAACCGGTTGATATGCAAATACAATTTTGTAGGTTTTAAGAGTAGTTAGTTATTGCGCATTTTTTGACATAAAATTAAGAATTTTATATTCACCATTGGCGTACATCGGGGATATATCTAAAATGTTTATACGCATATGCAGGCCAATGGTAAATATAAAATTCTTAGTTGTATGCTAAAAAATGCGCAATAACTACCTCTTAAAACCTACCAAATTTCATTTGCATATCTCAACCGGTTTTAGAGCAATAAATAAATCGTCAGTTTGCAAGAAAATATTAAACATCCGGTATGTCGGAAACGAAGCATTTGCGGACATATTATGTTTATAAAGTAAACTGTCATTATTTTTTATGCAGAATTGCCCCTTAAAGTTTGTCGCACTTATTTAGAAATACCCTGTATTGATGAAGAACATAGCTAGTTGTTAAAGTACCTTAACTTTTTTATTATCGAACATAAACAAATGAATTAGAAAAGCAAATGTTAAGAAAGCATATCGCTACAATTGAGTTTTAATTTTAATATTTTATATAGGTTAGAATGTTCCACAGGGTGTTCCGAACTTTAAGGAAAAAACACAGTATGATTGTTCCATCTGGTATAAAATGACATTTACCTGTCTAGCAACAATATTATTACAATGATATTCTTAAATAATAAGGCTACAACATACTAAAAAAATTACTATGTCACTTTTCCTCTTTTTTCGATTGAGTATTAGTTTTTGTCGTACAGTATACAGGGTGTCCCGAAAAGATTGGTCATAAATTATACCACAGATTCTGGGGTCAGAAATAGGTTGATTGAACCTCACTTACCTATATACAATAGTGCACACAAAAAAAGTTACAGCCCTTTGAATTTACAAAATGAAAATCAATTTTTTTTCATATATCGAAAACTCGTAGAGATTTTTCATTGAAAATGGACATGTGGCATTCTTACGGCAGCAGAATCTTAAATAATAATTAAACTAAAATTTGTGTACCCCATAAAAAATTTATGGGGGTTTTGCTCCCTTAAACCCCCCCAAACTTTTGTGTACGTTCCAATTAAATTATTATTGTGGCACCATTAGTTAAACACAATGTTTTTAAAACTTTTTTGCCTATTAGTACTTTTTCGATAAGCTAGTGTTTATCGAGATATTGTGAATATTTTTTGAATCCACCACATATTTGTATATGGTTAAGGGCCTATGATATACCTGTTAATAATCTGACAATTTATTTATAATTTACATTTTTAGGTATATTTTGAAGAAGAAGCCACATCTCGAAAAAAAGGTGACATCAAAAAAAGACTAAGAGGCAAAAAAGTTTTAAAAACACTGCGTTTACCTAATGGTACCACAATAATAGTTTAATTGGAACGTACACGAACATTTGGGGGGTTTAAAGGAACAAAACCCCCATAAAATTTTTATGTAAATATATTAAAAAAGAAGCCACATCTCGATAAAAATTGCATTATCGAAAAAATACTAAGAGGCAAAAGAGTTTTAAAAACGTTGTATTTAACTAATGGTACCACAATAATGAATCAATTGGAACGTCCACAAAAGTTTGGGGGGGTTTAAGGGATCAAAACTCGCATAAAATTTTTATGAGGTGTATAAATCCTACTATAATTTTGTTTTAAGATGATCCTGCCATAAGAATGATACATGTCCATTTTCGATAAAAAATCTTTAATAGTTTTCGATATATTGAAAAAAATCGATTTTCATTTTGTAACTTCAAAGGGCTATAACTTTTTTTTTGGACATATTTGTACTAAGGTAAGTTAGGTTCAATCGAACTATTTTTGACTCCAGAATATGTGGTATAATGTATGACCAATCTTTTCTATAAATTATTACAATCTCTGAATATTTAGTTAGTGGAAAAATTATCATATTAATTAACTGAATTAATAATGCAATTATACAAGTAACAGTTATCCAAGAACATTAAAAAGCCATCTCTTTAAAGTTAATAATGCCCTTGTCAAAATAATGTTTACATATCCATATTAGTAAAAATTTTACTACACGTAATTTGTCGTGTAAAGACAGAAAAACTAGAAATAGAAATAGCCGTAAAATATTTGCGCCTACACTCTTAATGAAAAAATACTAGTTTACCTAGATTGTTTTTGTGATTTGTTGATTTTTATTTATATAAAAAGATTTATTTCGCGAAGTATGAAGGGCCAATGTAAAATATAATAAGTATAATAAATATAACCCCAAAAAAGTCGTTTTGTCTACTTCTTTTCGATTTTTAGTATCTTTTTAGTTATAATACTAATTTTTCAGGTTTGTCACATCTTAATCATAAGTGTAAAATTTAATTGCAGAACTGTTATTCCACTTGAAAATTGTTTTAAACCCAATAGTTTTCGGGATCTATCAGAACAAACAAGAAATAATGCTGATATAGTAAGTAGAGTCTGTTCACTCAGCTCGGGAATATTTTGTTAACACAGTATGATTGTTCCATCTGGTATAAAATGACATTTACCTGTCTAGCAACAATATTATTACAATGATATTCTTAAATAATAAGGCTACAACATACTAAAAAAATTACTATGTCACTTTTCCTCTTTTTTCGATTGAGTATTAGTTTTTGTCGTACAATATAAAAATTATTACAATCTCTGAATACATATAGTTAGTGAAAAAATTATCATATTAATTAACTGAATTAATAATGCAATTATACAAGTAACAGTTATCCAAGAACATTCAAAAGCCATCTCTTTAAAGTTAATAATGCCCTTGTCACAGGAATGTTTACATATCCACATCAGTGAAAATTTTTCTACACGTAATTTGTCGTGTAAAGACAGAAAAACTAGAAATAGAAATAGCCGTAAAATATTTGCGCCTACACTCTTAATGAAAAAATACTAGTTTACCTAGATTGTTTTTGTGATTTGTTGATTTTTATTTATATAAAAAGATTTATTTCGCGAAGTATGAAGGGCCAATGTAAAATATAATAAGTATAATAAATATTACCCCAAAAAAGTTGTTTTATCTACTTCTTTGCGATTTTTAGTATCTTTTTAGTTATAATACTAATTTTTCAGGTTTGTCACATCTTAATCATAAGTGTAAAATTTAATTGCACAACTGTTATTCCACTTGAAAAATGTTTTAAACCCAATAGTTTTCGGGATCTATCAGAACAAACAAGAAATACTGCTGATATAGTAAGTAGAGTCTGTTCACTCAGCTCGGGAATATTTTGTTAGAGTCATTATTCGAAACATACAACACAAAATTTCTTAACTCTTAGTAATAATAGCTCAATACTCAACTCAATAGTTGTGACGGATGGTAGAATGAAGTTTATTATCCCATCCGTCACAATATAATATGAGCAGCCCACCGTAGCACATTAGATAGGTTAACAGAGAAAATAAATTCACGAGAATTTTTTTTTATTTATTTAGCTAATGCCTTGACAACTAATGGCCATTGGCATGGTAGGTACGGTGAATTTTTGCAGTTAGATACCTAGTGTCATATGTGTAGTGTGTGTGTTGAGTAAGTGTCTTGTTACTTTGCAAAGTCGACATCATTGTCTTTGCAAAGAGACGCTAATTGTATCCGAACGTCTGCGGTCCCTACGGTGAGTACCGATCCCACAAGGACAGAAACTATTTTCATTTATTAGTTTATAATAAACGAAAAATTTCTGACCCTGGTGAGATTCGAACTCACGACCATTCTGACCTTTCGATCCAAGGGTAGGCGCTCTTACCACTGAGCCACAGAGCATAAAACAAACAACACTATACAATGGCTACAACGAACAAACAATAAACAAAATGTTACCAAAACTGCATAAGAAAGCACTAAAATTTGTCTTTCCAGTACGACAGAAAAACTCCAGTACTTTTTGTTCGATTACAATATACAGACAAGAGCTCAACAAAAATAACCAAACAAATGAAAAATAAAGGAATAACACCAGCTTGCAGAACAAATAATGACAAGCGAATATATTAAGAACAAGAGCTATAGTCAGTGCGTTGTTATACTCAGACACAACTGGCTAGTGATAGTAAGTAATTTCGCCAATTTGGTAAAATTGGTAAAAAAATTATTACTAAATAGTTAATAATTACTAAACACGTAGTTAGTAATTTTGCCAATTTTGGCAAAATTGACCAAAAACAAAAAAATACCTACTAAGATCACTAGCCAGTGTGTCTAAATTTAGCGAACCGACTATAACTGAAAACGCACTTACACAGTGGTGTATACAAACTTACATGTAGCGACTTTCCAAAAACTAACATTGGCCAAATTGATAGAACCTTTAAAAAACGTATCAAAACACAAAAGGTCTTTCAATATTATTTTTTTATAACACCTGTACGATGTTTTCATACTGCTATCTGGTCACAAATGACCAATTATCAGTTATTCTCTGACCTAACTTAATAACAACAAATACTTAAATCTAACTTAAATTAAATACTTAAATCCAATTCTTATTATACCTATCAACTAATGCACTACAATTAACGTGCAATAACATCACAGCACTATGCTCTGCTTTTTACACTAAACTGTTACACATTTACACTAACTCAAATGGTTTTGTCCTCTTGAGTCTTCTCTTTAGTTCAGTGTTGTCAAGAAGCTGGATTGCCTCGACATTCACATGACTATACAGCCTCTGCTGGTGACTTGCTGCTGTTCTCTTGATTACTTCGGTTACAGTTTCCATACCCAGGTCCTGGTGGAGGTTGCTGTTACGGATATACCAAGGAGCATCAACAATGTTCCTCAGTACTTTGTTTTGAAATTTCTGGATAATATGTAGGTTACTAGCTTTGGTACAGCCCCAGAGTTGGCACCCATATACCCATACTGGCCTCAGTACTTGTTTGTAAATGGATAATTTATTATGAATAGATAATGTTGAATTTTTTACAATCATCCAATACAATTTCTTATACCTCATATCTAGCTCCCCTCTTTTCTTTTTGACATAGACTTTCCAGCGCAGCCTCGCGTCTAGGGTGATGCCCAAGTATTTTGCTGATGTTGCATAAGGAACTTGGGTATCATTTATTCTAACTGGGAAATTTTCTATTTTTTTATTTGTGAAGTTAATGTGTGCCGATTTAGACTCATTTAATTTTATTCGCCATTTTCTGGTCCAGGTATGTATTGTATTTACTGAGAGTTGCAACTTATAAGTCGCTTCTTCACTAGTGTCTCCTATCGCTAGTATAGCTGTATCATCAGCGAAGGTGGCAATAGTGTTCTGTTCTAGTTCTGGAATGTTACACGTATACAATAGGTACAGGACCGGACCTAATACGCTCCCTTGTGGCACGCCAGCTTTGATCTCCCTTAAATCGGTGTACACTTCTTCTTGTTTAACTCTGAAATATCTATTTGCAATGTATGATTCTAGGATTTCCGAATACTGTTTAGGCATGAACGTTCTTACTTTATAGTTTAAACCCTCATGCCAGACTTTATCAAATGCCTGTGCTACGTCCAAGAAGATTGTAGAGCAGACTTTCTTTTCTTCTAATGTTTTTTCTATTATATTTGTTATTCCGTGAACTTGATCTATAGTGGAAAGTTTATTTCTGAAACCAAATTGATGATTTGGTATAAGATTTTTTCTTTCTATTATTGGTTTTAATCTTTTCAATAGGAGTTTTTCAAATAATTTTGACACCACCGGAAGGAGTGATATTGGTCGATACGATGTCACCTCATTAGGAGGTTTACCTGGTTTAGCGATCATAATGACTTCGGCTACTTTCCACAGCCTCGGAACATATCTCAATCTAAAAGCAGCATTTATTAGGTTTGTCAGCTTAACTATGGCTTTCCTTGGGAGATTTTTTAATAGTTATCTTGTTATGAGATCATATCCTGGAGCTTTCTTAGGATTTATATTCCCTTTTATCTCTGTTGATACTTCTCTAACTGATGTCAACGTTATTCTTTCTTCCGTTTGGAATGGTTCTTCCCATCTCAGTTCTTCACCATCATTGCCGTTGGATTTGAACGTGCTTTCTAAATGATCTGCAAATCTTTCTGCTTTCTGTTCGTTACTTCTAGCCCAGTTGCCGTTTTGCAACTTGATAGGAGGAGAATGAATAATTGGTCTTTTCATTCTTTTTGTTGCCTTCCATAACGAATAATCTGTGTTCTGGTCAGCTGTTAAATTACTTAAAAAATAATCAATTGTTGAATTTTTTTATTCTGTATTTCCCTTTTTAGTTTTTGTGTAGCATTATTTAGACTAGTTTTGTCTCGTGGAGCTCTGTATTGCTGCCATTTTTTTCTTAACTTTCTTTTTTCTAATATCAGTTCTCTGATTTGTTTTGGATAATTGTTCCCTTTTGTTCTGGGAGTTACTGTGGGAGTATTTTCCCAAGCTACCTGTTGGATAGTTTTTATAAAATGTTCTAATTCGTCATCAAGTTGCCTGGTGTTCCTCAATGGCACAGCAAGATTCATTTTGTGTTCAATGTTTATTTTGAAGCCCTCCCAGTCAGTTTTTTTATTAGTCAATATTGGATAACTCTTTTTTAATTACTGTATCACTCATAGTTAAAATTATCGGTGAGTGATCAGAGTTCATGTTTTCAATATTATAAAAACATATTCTACGTACGCACTTCTCCTTCTAGATCATAATCATTCTTTTAACGACCTTCAAAATTCTGCACATTCAAATTAGCGTCTTAATCGTTATTAAAATCTATGGAAATTAATAAATTAAAAATAAAGATATAATTCTGAATGACCAACTTGAGGAAAACACCTCACCTCTCCTTAAAACAGGTTAAGCCCCGTTATGATTTTTTTTTGTGAGATCTATGGACCGGAAATTTATTTTAATATGGCTGTGAGAGACACGGTAAGGTCACGCGGTCCACCAAGATCACAGGATTGTGAGACAGCGTCTGTATCACGCGGGGCTTAACGTGTTAACTTATTGAATGCACGACTCCAAAGTGTAGACTCACAGTAAAATACATACATCACTTTGCCAAAACAGCTGTAATGAAAATAAATTGTAATAAATTTTGTGGACGTGTAGAACACAAAAGTTTTCAATGTTTTATTCGTAGATCAAAAATAAACTTAAGTTGCAGACTTCTTTCGTTGAAAAAGGAGGACTAAGAGTTATGAATAATGGGAGTGCATATTCATTAATTTTTATTAAAAACTTCCCATTTGTAAATATATACTAATTTATAAACGACTATAAATGTTCAAAAATAAACTTCTGTTTTAATTTATTCAGTTGTAACTTGTTAATAAACTGCATGTGAATAAGTTTTTATTTAAATATTGTTTAATACGAGCACTGGGCACGTAGGCTAGCTTGATTCTATTGTAATTTCCAGTCACTTCTACTCGGTCAAAATTTAGTATTACTAGTTATTTATGTACCAAGTCAGTAAAGTTACTCTTTACCGAACGAGTATGATATTATGAGCAAAGCGAGCATAGCGAGCGAGGCGAATAACAGACGAGTTCGATAAAGAGTCTTTGCTGACGTGGTGCATACAGCATACAAAATTTTATTGCCAACAATTTGATATTGGTTTTATATGTAATAAAGATTTCGTTCAATTTTAGACGTAATAAAAATTTCATGACAGTGATGACAGATGACTTTTGCATGATGGCCGCTTTCGATTTTTAATCGATGGTTATCAATATTGAATAATTACTAAATCGGGAAAGTTTTAATTTATTTTATAAGAATATAATTACAAAAGACTACAAACTTTCAAGTTTTGACATATATTTAATTAACAATGTCGTAAATACAATACAGTATTCTTAATAATAATTAAAGTAAATAAATTGTAAGTTAACTCAAATAAATAATCGATTACTGCCATCGACCACTTACATTCAATCTCAGTTAATTTGATTAATCGCGGCAGGTAAAGTAAAATTCTTCTTTCAGTACAATAAAGTGTTACTTTACTGTCGCAAATGAGGCCAAATGAGTACAATAATGAATGACCTTAGTGACGGTTGGCGATAAAAAATAATTACTTCTACTAGTACTAGGGGACTAGGATCAGCGAACCGGCTATAACATTATTTTCTATAACGGGTGTCAAAATTGTCAAAAAATGTGAAATTATTTAAACTGCACGTCAAAAGTTAGGCCTATAGAAAATTTTGCGCATTTTCATTGTTGATTTTTTCGTGAACAGATTAACGGATTCCACTAACTTTTTTTATAATTTTAGATTTTCCTTTAGTATTTACATGTTTGTCCAAAGGTTTACTCAAACTTATTTTTGTACCTATACCGGGTGGAAGAAAATAAATGGTTTTCTTATGTTAAGTTTGTGTTTCTAACAAAACTTTTAAAACAGAGAGGCACACAAAGTGAACAGTTCTTATGGACACATATAATAGTTATTTGTCGACCAGGTAAGCGCTATGCAGAGCGCAACATAAGAGAGACGGATTGTTTAATGGAGGCTCTGTGATGTTTAGAAGGGAAATTTCCTTGAGAATAAGTACGGATTTGGTGTCTACGTGGTGGCTCTTTAAATAGCGCGAGGTAGATTATACAGATTTTTTTAACACTCTGTTTTTTCGCACTATATTTAGGAAATTATTTCATCTTAGCGGTATGATATGGCCTCCTCACGTATCGCATGTCATCAGTTAACACTAAAAAGTCGGAGGGGCCAATTTGGCCCCTGTTGCGATTTGAAGTTATTGTAGTTTTTTTATTTGAGGCAATAATAATTACATATTTTATGACTTTTAATATTTTGATACAAAGCCTTATTTAACACAAAAAAAATATTGTTTACTAAATTTATTAAACGGTTTTTCTAACAAATCTAGCAAATTCTAACAAAAAAGATAACAATTAAAACACGTAGGTAATAATAAAATTAAAACATTAATTAAAAATGAAAATAAAGCTAACAATTTAAGAACAGAAGGGTAATATAATTTTAAAAATCATACAAAAATCAAATCGAGAGATATAAGTTGAAATTTATAAACATAGGGATTTTAAGAAGTAGAATTATTCTACTTTTATGGTTATCTCCCCATCCCGTGCCATGTTCCGATCGTTCTCTCGCACTCACTCCAACTTGTACTATTTCTACATAAGATTCTTTTGTTAGAGAAACCAATTGTTATTTCTTTTTTAACGTTTAAGAAATAACTCATCTTATAACGGTGACGGATACGTCAGATGGAATTTATGTAAAAAGTTATCGAGACATCCGTCAAAGTTATCTTAACTTTAACGCAAACGTTAAAGATAACTTCGCTCATCCATAACAGGGCTGATTATCGGTATTTAAGAGTTAATAATATTGTAGCAACTGTTAACGTCGAATAAATTTCAAAGCATGATGCAAGGTTAAGCGGTTTGTTTCTGATCATCAAGATGAGGATAATCCACTGTCCATTAAATACACGTGAACTGTCGAAGAAGGAACAAGTACAAGTACATTCGTTTCAGGAATTCCAATCTAGAGGCGAATAGGGAGATACACAACATATATATGTATTCATAATTGAACAGTTTGAAGACATTGTATTACGTCATTTGCGGAAGTTTTTTAGTCAGGTTAAAAGTGCCACCGCCATGTGATGAATTGAGAGACGCTTTCAATCTAGAATTCATTAGAAAAATAACTAAAGAGAAACAAGTTGCATGTAGAAAATTGTTTCCCTAATAGTCAAATTCTTTGTGCTTACCTATCCTATTTAAAGGCGTAAGAATTTCGCTCCTATGTATTTTAAATGCATTCATATTTTTCGATTTATGAGAAAACTAATAAGTATATTTGAAAAATTTAAACGCAGAATCAAAGATTACCTACATTATTATCGAGGGCAGAAAGTCCCTTAGAATAACCAAAAAGTTTCTTTTATAGACATTTTCAGAAACTTTCCGCCCTCGGTAATAATGCAATCGTTCATTCTGCATTTAAATTTTCCAAAAATACTTATAGTCCAAGTAATGAGCTTAAAATAGGACAAAACTTGTCAGTTTTTACAGAATGGATCGACTTGCATGAAAATTTGGAATTACGTTCACCTTACCTTCTACTTCAAAATCTATATTGTGCTGACACGGGCTTTTTATTTTTTTACTGTGAAAACTACCCCTTATTGATAAAACCTATAAAAAATCTTAAAAAGCGTGAAATTTGTTCAGATGCACTACATGCTGATTGTCTAATACTCTAATTAAATTTATTTACTATTTTGACTCTTAGAAGTTCGTTTCTAAGGGTGAAAACTACCCCTAATTGCTCAAATTCGGTCAAAATTGATAAAAATGTTTAAGAAGGATAAAGTTGAATCCGGATAGTTGATGTAATGGTTTTATAAGCTTAATATAATTTCTGAGTAGTTCAACCCTTAAAATTTGTTTTTGAAGGGTAAAAACTACCTTTAGTGCTATAGCTTAAAAATGGTGAAATTTGTTCAGATGCACAATGATTGTCTCAGATTCTAACTATTTTTATTGACTATTTCGACCCTTTAAAAGTTCATTTTTAAGGGTGTGAACTACCCCTAATTGCTCAAAATTGCTCAAAAAATGCTTAAGAAGGATAAATTTTAATTCGGATGATTTATGTAATAATTATATTTATTTATTTTCTTCCCGCCTAAAACTTATGGATATGCGCATATACAAATATGTATACGTATTCGTATGTGTTATATAGTTCCATGAGTCGATGTATGAATCAATGCATGAGTATAAGTTTCTAAGGTACAATATACAAAAAAACACCGCTAACTTACATTATTATGCTTCTAACTGGATTTCTCCATTTTTTTTCCAAAAAAATATTCATATTGGTTTTTTAACCGTAACTTTTTTATTTTTTTATCTTAAAAAGTTGGTTAAAAAAGAATTTTGTAGGTTTTTATAAGAATTATAAGGCTATTAATATTAAATATTTTTAAAGCCCTCAGTCGCAAAAAGAGGCGACTTTGATTGGGTTGGTAAAGGTGGCTTTTGCATGTTAGTACAAATTTTAATTGTCAATAGCTCACTTAATTTTTGGCACCGAAAAAAATTTTGCAAACCATGTTCTTGGGATTTAAGTACCTTACAATTTCATATTGAAACATTTTTTCGTATCTCTGATGCTAATTTTTCTATTCTAAAGAAAAGTTTTTTTACCAAATTACAAAAATTCGTAATTCGCTTTTAACTGGTTATTTAAAAAGTAATAATTATACGCCAAGTCAAACTTCTAGAATATATTAATAATATATAAATAAAGAAGACTGAATGAGGCCAATGACTAACAACACCGCTAACGTACATTATTATGCTTCCAATTGGATTTCTCCATTTTTTTTTTTTTCAAAAAAATATATTGGTTTTTTAACCGTAATTTTTTATTTTATATCTTAGAACGTTTGGTAGTTTTTAAAAGAATTACAAGGCTATTAATATTACATTCTTTTAAAGTCCTCAGTCACAAAAAGAGGTGACTTTGAAAGGATTGGTAAAGGTGATTTTTGCATGTTAGTACAAGTTTAATTGTCAACAGCTCACTCAATTTTTGCCGTAGAAAAAATATTCGGAAACAAAGTTCTTGGAAATTAAATAAGCTACAATTTCATATTTAAAAATCTTTACGTATCTCTGATGATAATCTTTCTATTCCGAAGAAAATGGCATTTTTTACCAAACTACAAAAATTCGTAATTCGCTTTTATCTGTATTTTTCTTTAAACTAATCATTCTAAGCCAGTCAAACTTCTAGAATATATCATTAATACATAAATAAAACAATATCTCACGCGAGCAAAGTACTTCTAACAATAATCAATGAAAGATTAAAATCCATTCTCTTACCGCAAATTCCACAAGAAAAATGCGGATTCGTCCCAGGTAGGGGAACAAGGGAACACATTCTTAATATTCGTCAAATTATCGAAAAATCTCGAGAGTTTAACATAGAAACATATTTGTGCTTTGTTGACTACACCAAGGCCTTTGATAACGTAAAATAAGATAAAATGTGGCATATTCTTACAGAAATGGGTACGCCAGAATATCTAATCTATCTATTACAAGCACTTTATGTAAATAACACCGCTAATGTAAGAGTTAATAATGTGGTTTCAAAAAGCTTCAAATTAAAATCTGGAGTGCGGCAGGGATGTATAATATGCCACATTCTATTCAATATATGTAGTGAACACATTATCCGTCAAGTTTTTGAGGAATGGCAAGGTGGAGCAACGATAGGAGGAAGAAAAATAAAAAACCTACGTTATGCTGATGACACTGTTATTTTGGCGTCTTCACCAGAAGAACTGGAAGAAATTATGAATAGGCTAGGAACGGTGAGTACAGAATATGGTTTGAAAATAAATATACAGAAAACCAAAGTAATGATCATCGATAGAATCAGAAACAACCAACCGGAGATAAGAGACTTGGCAGGTTACGAAGTGGTCAGACAATTTGATTACTTAGGCTCCGTTATTAATAACAGTGGAGGATGCGAAGACGAGATCCGTAGGCGCATCATAATGGCCAGATCGGCAACAGCCAAACTCACAAAAATGTGGGAGAATACTGACATTAAAAAAAACACAAAATTACGCCTTGTTCGAGCGTTAATATTTCCTATCGCCACCTACGCTTTAGAGATTTGGACCATCAAAAAAGCAGATTCAAAACGTATAATGGCATTTGAAATGTGGGTCTACCGGAGAATGTTGCGCATACCATGGACCGCACATCGCACAAATAATTCAATATTAGCCGAACTTAACATAAAAACTAGACTCAGCACAACTATCAACCAAAATATACTGAGATATTTTGGACATGTAACTGGAAGAAGAGAAGGCATGGAACGAATGATAGTTGAAGGCAACGTAGAGGGCAGAAGATCCAGAGGAAAATCTCCATTACGATGGTCGGACCACATAAGGGACATGACTGGTTACTCGTTCTCCGAAGCAAAACAACACGCACAGGAGAGAGAGGATTGGATAGAAATGCTCAAACGATTTACATGACGCCACTACATCCTTACGAAGGAGAACAGATAGAGGAGGAGGAGACATAAATAAAGAATAATGAATTAAATAAATTACTTATTTGAATTAGGGTGGTAATTACGGGGTTGTTTCCGATCACTTTTTCTCTGAAAAAAATAGGGACTGACATACTTTACATTATAAGTAACTTGATTCTTGAGCTAGATACTTATTTTTTTATTTTTAGGGATAGACATTTTTAAATACGTTAAACTAGTTTTTATAAGTTATCCTCGAAAAACGCATGGTTTTCCCATATTTTGACTTTGAATCTACAATATTAAGCATTTGTCGAAGAAGAGCTAATAAATAATAAAATATAGCTCGATTAAACCGTTTAGTTTATTTTTACAAAAGGTACATTTTTGTTAGTAAAGTTGTTTGATAAAACGAAAACTTTTTGAGTTATTAGCAGAAAACTGATTAAAAATATTGATTTTTTCGATATAAAATTAGTCTGATGAACAGCACATTTAAATTGTTGACGGCAGTCATAAAACATAAAATCGAGGAAAAATCGAACATGGCAGATGAACAACAAGGCTTTCGGAAAAACCGTAGCACAATAGATGCAATTTTTATTATCAGGCAAATAGTAGAAAAGTCTATTGAATATGGAAAACCAGCATACATGTGCTTTGTAAATTTAAAAAGTGCTTTTGACAGGGTGAGGCAAAATTATATCTTAAATTTATTACAAGATGAACAAATAGACCATCAGATAATAAGGTTAATTAATGAAATTAACAAGAACAACAAGACCAGAGTTATAATGTCAACAGGAGAAACAGAACGCATAGAACTGAAAGGAGGAATCCGTCAAGGAGACTCGCTCAGTCCATTGTTATTCAATATGGTGATGAATCAAATAATTCACGAAGTAAGAAAACGGCATGGATACCACATGGGAGCGAATAAAATCACGATACTATGCTATGCCGATGATGCAGTACTAAATGCTGATAACGAGGATGACCTACAAAGGCAGCTCCACACTTTCAATATCACAGCAAATAAACTTAACATGAGAATATCAGTAGAAAAAACTAAATGTATAGTGATAAGTAAAGAGCCGCGTAGATGCAAGTTAGAAATAGACGGCAAAATTGTAGAGCAAGTAATGAAATTCAATTACCTAGGAGTAGAGATCACTAGTGACAGGAATATAAGAACAGAGACCACAACACAAGCAACAAAAGCGGCAAGAGTAAGTGGTTGCCCCGAGAAACCATATGGAGAAACAAATATATGACCACGGAAAGCAAAACAAAAGTATACAAGACAACAGTAAGACCTATCCTAACATATGCAGTGGAGACAAGGACCGATACAAGAAAGACGAAACAACAAATCAACACTATCGAAATGAAAATATTAAGATCAATAGCGGGCATATCATTAAGAGACAGACAAAGCAACAGAAGTATACGAGAATGATGCAAAATTCAAAATATTAACAGGTGGATAAAAACAAGAAAGAAAAACTGGAACGAACATGTTAACCGAATGGAACCAGATAGATTAGCGAACATCTGTAAAAACAACAAGCCGTATAGCAGCAGACCCGTTGGAAGGCCGCCGAAATGGTGGAAAGACAATGTACAGTCAACAACAACAACCGAAACAGAATAAGAGGCAGACAAACAGGAGTAATCCTAGTCGCGCGAAGTAGAAGATGAAGAAGAAGAAGAAGAAGAAGATAAAAAAATTAACATTTTCAATAGCGAATAAATCGAAAACTATTAATTTTATTAAAAACGTGGATAGAACATTTTTTGCTTAAAATGAATGTTTTTATCAACTTTTGCGGTCAAAATATAATAAAAAATTTCCACCACCGAGATGACATGACAACCACCCCCATGGTAAAAGTGCCTTTCGGCATCGTATAGATTTTGATCCTTGGACTATCCTCTACCTAGTCTAAAATAATTTTCATATTGTGCTGTTTCTGGTTGAGATAATCTAAAAAATGTTGAATGTGATCGGTATGTTTGAAGATGAGCAAATATCATCCACGTATCGTCTATAAAGAAGGGGCTTAAAATCAATTGGACAGTCAGCTAACCATGTTTTCTCATGGTGACATAGAAAAGTATTCGCGAAAACTGGTCCTAAAAGAGAGCCCATTGCAACGCCATCTATTTGTCTATACACTTTTCCGTCAAAACTGAATAGACATTCATTGGCAACTAATGTCAGTAGATCTTTAAATTTTGACTGCTTCATTCCTAAAAAGTTTGAATTGGAACTTGGAAAAAGTGAATTTATTATTATGTTGATGGTTTCATCTAAGGGAACGTTTGTAAACAGACTTTCAACGTCGAAACTGACCATAATTCCATCTTTGTGTCTGTCTTGGTTGGTAATTTCCTTCGTAAATGAAAATGTATCTTTTACTGTGAATTCGTTTTCAGTCAGTATTTAAAGGTGTGGGACAAGATATTTAGCTAACAGGTAGTTTGGAGTATTGATGGAGCTGAGAATCGGTCTTAGAGGGCCACCAGTTTTGTGCACTTTTGGGACTCCGTATAAACGTCCAAGTTGTGAACCAGTGGGAGCAGTTTCTTTGAATATCTTGGAAGAACAATTTTTAAGTTTTTTCCGGAAATTGTCTTCAAATGATAACATTAATTTAAATAGGTTATTAAATGGTATGTTAATAAATTTTGTGTTATCCGATAGAATGTTGTTTAATTTTTCTACGTAATTTAAGCGATCTAAAATGACTATTCCGTTGCCTTTATCTGGCCGGATAATGATAATGTTTTTATTTTTTTGTAAATTACGTAAGGCATTAAATTCTTCTTTAGTGAGGTTTGACTGTGGGGGCTTAAAATAGTTTAAAGAATTCAGTGCTATATATTTAAGGCGATTTTGGGTGTTGATTGGCATAATTGTGGAGGTGGCGTGCTGTATACTTTATCGGTACTGCGAAGTTCATTTTGTTCATTCTTTGGGGAGCTAAAGCATAATTTAAGCCTTTGGATAAAACACGTTTCTCAGTTTCATTAAGTACATATGTGGAAAAGTTAAAAATTACTTCTTCAGCGGATAAAGATGACTGTCCAGTGAATGATCCTAATAATTTTCTTAGTTTTTTACTGTGTAGTAAAGATGTTCTTGTGAGCCGTTTCTTTATGGAACTGTTCCAACAGGATGAAATCCAAAGATAATCAAGAAAAGATATTGAACTTTAATTATGACGTTTTGTTCTTGGGCTTCTTTTTGGAAATGTTTGGAACGTCGATGGTGTCGGTCAATTTCTTGTCTTATCAGGTCACGTTGAGCTGATCTTCTGGTTCCAGAGTTCCGAAGAAATTTATTTGCCACTTTAAAATTTAAAAATGTCGGTACCCACATTTTTATCCAAGCAAGTGACGAGGAATTTAATGTCGAGTTCAGTTCGTCGATGTTTGAAAATAGCCTTTTCAATCTTCCTAGATTTTTCTAATAGTTCGCGTCCATAGGTTTGGGTAATGTATGTAGATAAGGACACACCCAAATACCTGTTTACAGCCTAACTGTGGAATAACGCTAGATGGCATAACAGCCCGCCTTAAAGATATTGCACTGAATTCTTTAAACTATTTTAAGCCCCCACAGTCAAACCTCACTAAAGAAGAATTTAATGCCTTACGTAATTTACAAAAAAATAAAAACATTATCATTATCCGGCCAGATAAAGGCAACGGAATAGTCATTTTAGATCGCTTAAATTACGTAGAAAAATTAAACAACATTCTATCGGATAACACAAAATTTATTAACATACCATTTAATAACCTATTTAAATTAATGTTATCATTTGAAGACAATTTCCGGAAAAAACTTAAAAATTGTTCTTCCAAGATATTCAAAGAAACTGCTCCCACTGGTTCACAACTTGGACGTTTATACGGAGTCCCAAAAGTGCACAAAACTGGTGGCCCTCTAAGACTTATTCTCAGCTCCATCAATACTCCAAACTATCTGTTAGCTAAATATCTTGTCCCACACCTTCAAATACTGACTGAAAACGAATTCACAGTAGAAGATACATTTTTATTTACGAAGGAAATTACCAACCAAGACAGACACAAAGATGGAATTATGGTCAGTTTCGACGTTGAAAATCTGTTTACAAACGTTCCCTTAGATGAAACCATCAACATAATAATAAATTCACTTTTTCCAAGTTCCAATTCAAACTTTTTAGGAATGAAGCAGTCAAAATTTAAAGATCTACTGACATTAGTTGCCAATGAATGTCTATTCAGTTTTGACGGAAAAGTGTATAGACAAATAGATGACGTTGCAATGGGCTCTCCTTTAGGACCAGTTTTCGCGAATACTTTTCTATGTCACCATGAGAAAACATGGTTAGCTGACTTTCCAATTGATTTTAAGCCACTTCTTTATAGACGATACGTGCATGATAAAATTTTCAAGCAAATCGATCCATTCTGTAAAAATTGCGAGGTGCAAAGCTTCGACTCCTGGACTATTATTAGTTTTCTCAGGATTAAAAAGTTTAATGCATTTAAAACACATTGGCGAGAAATTGTGCGCCTTGCTATTTGTATTGATGTATTTATCATATAGGTACATATTATATCAAATACCTACATATTATTTTGATATGAGTATTATCCTGAAAGTAAACTTTTAATCTAAACTAAAGGATATATAAAATAAAAATGTAGTCCATTTTTATTCAGTTGCAATGCGAATCCAAAACTGTCGTTAATTTTTACTTAGTTCAGAGAGCGCAACCAGCATTCGTGTCAGCATCCATCTGGCTTGCAATTTTTAGAAGCCATGGAGGTGTTACCAGGAAAATGGACCAATAAGTTTTCAATTAAATATTTTTTAAAAATATTTTTATTGGGATGAAAACTTTGACTTTTATTGAGCAGATTCCGCTACGCACCTGCTACCATCACGCCAGGACAGATATAGCAACCAGCAACCACTGCGCTTATCTTCTAGAGGAGTGTCCAAAGGCGCAGTACCTCTAATGCACAACTCATAATCTACTTGTTCTTCAAGTAAATCGTCAACAAAAAAGATGCCATTGTTCGGCTGAAGTATCCGGAACGAAAAACTGAGTATTAACGGAAACTTATGACCACAAAACTACCAGCATATACTAAGGTAACGAGACAAAACGACAAACGGGACTGATATCTAGAAGTACGAGACGAAACCATAAAACAGCGGAAGGTAATATAAACGTAATACGTAATAAATACTCACAAACTAAACATAGACAAAGTAGACAAAAGAGAAGAAGAGAGCCCCACGTTGGGCGCCATTTATGTGCCGCAACCTTAGGTGCCTATAAAATGGCAACAGCCTGAAGGTCCCGACATATTATATGAATAACTGCACCGTTGCTCTTTACAGTATTCGGAGGGGTCAGGGTCGGTAGATAAAGAAATTAAAGAAAATTGGAAAGAAGACGAAGAAGAAAACGAAAAGTTGGACGCAAACCTACCTGCGCAGGATTTTACATTACCTTACCTTACCTTACCGATGCATTCTATGAAGAACCACTAAAAAGTGGTGAAATCGTCGATAAGTGTGCGCTGGTTGCGCTCTCTGAACTAAGTAAAAATTAAGACAGTTTTGGCTTCGCATTGCAACTGAATAAAAATGGTATATATTTTTATTTTATATTAGAATTACTCTTTTGAGTAACATAGGCCCATTTTCCGTTGGAATTTTCCACGGTGAACGGACGGGGGCGTGAATTGAAAGTTTTAGAATTCCCCCTTGTCTTCTTCGCTTCAACATCCACCTGGCTTGAAATTTTTAGAAGTTATGGGGGTGTTACCAGGAAAATAGTCCAATAAGTTTTCAATTAAATATCTTTTAAAAATATTTTTTAACATTTTTATTAGGATGAAACCTTTGATTAAAGGATATATATTTTTGATTTAGGGATATAATTTATTCTGCACCTTTAAATTACAAAATACTTTTGCATTTAAAGCTAAATATAAACGCGACAAAAATCAGCCCGATTTGGATAAAGCTATTTCTGCCCATTTCTGGCCTTGACGTCAATAAAACATTAAGATTAATGTATTAAGGTTATATATTTTCTCCACGTCTACTGTTTATGAGAATTTATGTAATTTTATTATTTATGGTTTCAGTCAATAAAAAGCACTATTTCCAATGATTATCCTAGCCTATATAGAGCAGTATGAAAGAAATAGGTCTATAACAGTTTAACTACCATTAATATGTTTTATTTTCAATTTATGTTTTATGTTTATATTTTTATGTTTAATTGTTTTCATTTTCACAATATTTTAACAAATAGGTCAGGTTTCAGTAGATCTAGCAAATATTGATTAAAAGATGTAGCTTAAAGTTAATAAACGCTAAGTTAAATATTAAGCTTATATGGAATTAAGGATTATATATAATTTTTAACTTAAGTTTGACAAAAATTTGAAGAAACAGATATTAAAAAGAGAAAAGTCAAAGAAGCAGCTATCATCCTATTTACTGAAGAAAAATGTGTAATAAAACCAGTACATAGCACAATGTAGCATGCTTTAGTTGCCAATACTAATATACTAAAAGAACAAGACAATAATAAGAATATACCAGCAATAGCGGATAACAGAAAGTCGGACACACATCATCTACAATTATTATATAATAGATACCTACTTATGCAACACTCAATACACAAACCTAACATAACTACATTAACCCTCATTACACAAAGAAATAATATAAAAAAAACATACAAAACACTCAAAACTTGGTATCTGGAGGGTACAAAACACCACTTTCAGATTCTTTAAACTAAAAAAAGCAAGCTACTGCCTAAAGATCGACCCCAAATAAATAAACCGTCACTTACGAAAAAACATAACTGGCTAACAACTTTGTTGGTACATGTTTTCAGAATCTATTACAAAAAATAATTTTTTTGAAACTGATTTTCTGGGCTTCATCCCATAAAAACATTTAGCATGACACAGACATGCCACAAATAAAAACAGTTTCATGTACTTTCTAATAACCGCCTTCTTAATATTAAGCTATTTTTTATCATACACTAGACTCCCTTTATAACGAGAACTGAGATGGCGGACAAATTACCTCGTTACAAGCGGAACTCCTTATACATATTAATCAACTTTTTTTGGTACGCGAAATCCAGGCCTATAAGTTGGCAAAAATAAACGTAATAAATATGTGGAAAGATTTTGCAAGATAATGAGAGAATATTTTGGGTAACCATAATTATGATTACTAAATGAGTAAATAAAATATGTTGTATCTTATTAAATAAACCAGATATTTATTTCAGGTAAAAAACACTTCACACTTTACTACATATTTAATTGGCTAAGTATATGAGAAGAATAACTTTCAAGGTAAACCTGCTAAAAATCTTTAATTATTTTGATTAAAAACAGTTTGTGCAATTAATCTCACGAAACTTATTTACCAGTTTTTTTAAATAAAATACGAGGAAGGTTAAAGTTTTATTTGTTGACTAGTAATATTCAAAAACGAAGGAATATGAATACGCTCGTAAACCTCAATCTATAATATAATAATAAAAATAATATTTTACTATTATATTAGCCTCCTAATACATATATTAGGTTATTTCTTCTTTATATTTTTCGTTTATCTGAGATTACATATGATCAAGGCTATTCAAACTTTTTTTATTTACACAAACATGCATGCAAATTTATTATTTTGAGATAATTTAATAAATATGTAATTTTGAATCAGCATTCTTTTTAAATTGCATCTAAAAGAGCGAGGCCCCATTAGTCCGTTGCGACGTCGCAACGGAACAACGCACTGTATGCCACACCTGCCTTGCGACGACACTGCCATCGAAGAACACCCTTATCCGTCGATCCGTTGAAACATCGCAACTTATCGATGCGATGCAGCTCAACGCACTGATTGTTCCAATGCGTTGTTCCGTTCCGAAGTCGCAACGTAAGGCAGCGCAGCGCATTAATGGGGCCTCGCTCTAAGGGCAAACGCGGTCTTTTCGTTCTGGTATTCTGGACAGTTAAAGTCATGTCATAAAGACATTAAAACAGTATGACGTCAACAACCTGAATTCATTCGAAACGTGGATGTACCGCCGAATGCTAAGAATAAGCTGGACCAGCAAAACTACAAATGAATAAATAGTGGAAATAAAGAACACACGTCCTCATCTGGTCAATACAATCAAAATTAGTAAGACGTCATATCTAGGACACATAATGCGCCATAGGGAATTTGAGCAGCTTCAGGTAATATTAGAAGGCAAAATCGAAGGTAAAAGGGGTATAGGACGAAAAAAAAAATCCTGGCTTCGAAATATCAGAGATTGGTAGCCCAGTCGGGATAGCATTTGACCTTGCATTACGAGCTGCCCCAAATTTTATTTTTCTAATCTTTAGGGGGGGGGGTGGTCAATAGTAGTATAAATTTAAAATCTAGACTGAATTGGACCATTGCGTTAGTCGCCATCTTGATTTAAAACGAGAACCATTTTTGCTCAATATCTCCGCCATTTTCAACTTTTTGACAAAAAGTGTAAAAACTGAAATTGTTGATAATGCGATTTTCTATAATTTCGTTTATTATAATTTTTTTCGTGCGGTCGATATTTTCCGAGTTATGGGGAAAAATAATGACAGTTAGAGCATAATTATTGATTTATTAAATTATCTCGTTTATTATTAGTTTTACAACAAATTTGAACCTATATAAAATGAGGAAAATTAAATTTTATTTTGATCTCTTGCATTTTTTGATAAAATGAGTATTTAAGGTAGTATGTATGCGGTAAAGGCGCGAGCGCAAGACCTGATTGATTTTATAGCAATTGTTTTTGTTCAATATTTACGCCATTTTCAACTTTTCGACAAAAAGTCTAAGGTCTGAAATTGTTGCAATTACGATTTACTACAATTTTTCGACAAAATCAGTGACGGGTCTACGAGGGGGAGGGGATGGGAAAATTCTCCCCAACAGGATCCAGAATTTAAAAAAAATTGTTGAAATATTAAAATATGTTAGCTGACATGAAACTTAATTATTAATAGATAAATTCAACCAATAAAACCGGCTAGTTAATAAAATTAAGTGAACTTAATGCATATAAGTTATCATTTATGTCTTTTATGTAATTAGTTTACTTGGTGTTTCTTTGGAAGTTTCAAAAATTGTATAAAATATAATTCTCTTTATTTTTGTTTATGTACAATTATGTCCTAAAGTTAATAATAAATGAGACAATTCAATAATTGTGCTTCCCCTCCGCTACCAATATTTCCCCCCTTAACTCGGAGAATATTGATCGCATAAAAAAATTGTGGAAAAGAAATTGTAGGAAATTGCGTTTCCAACAATTTTAGTTCGTACAGTTTTTGTCGAAAAGTGGAAAATGGCGGAGATATTAAGCAACAACATATCTCCTTTAAGATCAATATGGCAACTAATGCAACCGCGGAATTCAGTCGAGATTTTAAATTTACACTACTATTGATCTCCCCTAAATGATAGAATTATAAAATTTGGGGCATCTCAGAAACAAGATTCAATTCCGTAATTATGCTCCCCTTACCTTTACTATTTTCCCCCCTTAACTTGGAAAATATCAACCACATGAAAAAAATTGTTAAAAAGAAATTGTAGGAAATCATATTTGGAACAATGTTAGTTGAAAATGGCGTAAATATTGAACAAAAACAGTTGCTACAAAATCAATCAGGTCTTATGCTCACGCCATTATCGAATACGTACTACCTTAAAATTAACTTTAGCAAAAAAATGAAAGAGATTAAAATTATGTAGAATTTAATTCTCTCTATTTTTGTATAGGAACATTTTTGTCGTAAAACTAATATTAAACGAGATAATTCAATAATTATGCTCTAACTGTCACTATTTTCCGCCATAACTCGGAAAATATCGACGGCACGAAAAAATTGTAATAGAAATGAAAGAAAATCACATTTTCAATAATTTTGGTTGTTATACTTTTTGTCGAAAAGTTGAAAATTGCGGAGATATTGAGCAAAAACGGTTCTCGTTTAAAATCAATATGACGGCTAACGCAACGGCGGAATTCAGTCGAGATTTTAAATTTACACTACTATTGACCTCCTCTAAAAATTACAAAAATAAAATTTGGGGCAGCTCCTAATGCAAGGTAATCCATCAAGCCCAAAACAGAGAGAAATTTGCCATATTGATCGCCAACCTCATAGGCTATTGATTATGTACTATAGAAAGTAACTACAATGTTAACGGGGTTTTATTATTTCCTATGGTCAATGAATCTCTATATATGAAAAAACCGCGGAGTGCTACCATTTAAAGGAGTGCCTTTTTGAGAAATGGGTGAATTAGTCCCTGGGCACAGGTTACATTAAGGTGAGTTCTATGCACTTTTGGTACAAACACGTCTACATAAAAATTGTTCCTGGTTAAATTTCCTATCTAAATATAACTTTTTAAAGTCAAAGATACTTTTTTTTACAAAAATATATTCAAAAGAAAAAGCACAAAGGAACCCAAAAGAAAGAAATATTGTTTTTTGTCCCATAACTTTTGTCCACGGGGATATAGATATAGACATTGCTTCACAGAAAAAAAACTTACATATTTTCTCTTTAAAATGCTGTTTGGTAGAGGTCATTAAGATTTACAGTTTTCGAAATATGATTTTTTAAAATTCGCCACCCACAGCAAACTGTTAAACACACAGTTGATATAAAATATTTTACGGTTGAAAGTCATCACTTTTATAACTTTTAAAACATTAATTGTCATTAATGTCACTGAATGTATTTTTTCGTAGCAACGAAGGGCATCTGACGTAATATACTTGACGACGGGATATTATCAAAAATTATCACCTTATTGCATTTCTGTAGCTTTCTATTGGTCAGAATCTCCTGTAAATGAAATAATCCTTGTTATTTCGCAAATATTGTTCTGTAACTTTTTTCTACATAACTTTAGGCATATGCAATGGTACATGTAAGAGGAATAGAAATCAATTACCTTTAAAATGTTCTACTGTATAATGTACGACTTCTTTTAAAGAGCTTATCTCTTTCAATAATTTATACTTTTAACGAGTTTTTATATTTTTTACGATTATTTTTTAAATTTCCCATTATAACTTTTTTTTCTACATTTAGGTATATATTATATAATAAAAAAGAAAAATTATTCTAGGATTATTTTTGAATAAGATATGCTTTTTCAAAATGTAATAAGTACTTGCAACGATTTTTGATTTTAGCATTATTTTTTAAATTTCTTATTATAACTTTTTTATGTGATTGTGTGTTATGATTGAATCTTATTTTTTATAGGTAATACTTTGTATCCACTTGACTCGGCCGGGCAAACTTCAAAATATGGATTAATTCCAATATTTACTGTCAAAGCTCTTGTCTGCACCACAAGCTTTGCTTGAAAAAATAGCATGTAAATGTACCAAAGGATGTACAAAAAACTGCGGTTGTAGGAAGATAGGAATTAGTTGTTCAATATTCTGCAAAGGGTGCATGTGCATGGGTACTAATTGTGGGAACTCTAAGATAACTGAGGTGTCAGAGGAAAATATTGAAGCTAATGCTAACAAAGAGATAGACTTTGATTTTTAAAATTTTTTAAATGTCAACGTTTAAATAATTTTAAGTAAAGTCATGTTTTCTACGACTAATGTTTATGTAATTTGTGTAAAAGAAATAATTTTAAATAATACAGGTAAAAAAATATCAAAGAATCACTCGGTTTCCATTATTAAAATATAGATGATACACCATTTTAAAGAACAGAAAGTAAGCCCTCCTTATTGAGCAATATATAGTATATTCATGTAAAAGAAAAAAAAAGTTATAATGAGAAATTTAAAAAATAATCGTAAAAAATGTAAAAAATAATATTTTTTTTATATTAGGTATTACATAATCTATAATATATAATATATAAAATGTAATATATAATATATAATATAAAATATATAATATATAATATATAATATATAATATATAATATATAATATATAATATATAATATATAATATATAATATATAATATATAATATATAATATATAATATATAATATATAATATATAATATATAATATATAATATATAATATATAATATATAATATATAATGTATAATATATAATATAATAGTGTATTACGTTTACCATTGCATATACCTAAAGCTACGTAGAACAAAGTTACAGAACAATATTTGCGAAATAACAAGGAAGATTGCCCAAAATTGCTGTGAGTGGAGAATTTTGAAAAATCATATTTCGAAAAATATAAATCCTAATTACCTCTACTAAACATTATTTTAAAGAAGAAATATGTAGTTTTTTTCTGTAAAGCAATGTCTATACCTATATCCTCGTGGACAAAAGTTACAGGGCAAAAAACAAAATTTCTTTCTTTTGTGTTTCTTTGTGCTTTTTCTTTTGAATATTTTTTTGTAAAAAAAAGTACCATTGACTTTAAAAAGTGATATTTAGATAGTAAATTTAACCAGGAACAATTTTTATGTCGATATGTTAATACCAAAAGTGCATAGAACTCACCCTAATGTAACCTGTGCCCAGCGACTAATTCACCCATTTCTCAAAAACGCACCACTTTAAATGGTAGCACTACGCGGTTTTTTTATATATAGATATCCATTGGCCATATGAAATAATAAAACCTCGTTAACGTTGTAATTCCTTTTAGCTATCTTATTTTGAATATAATCGTTAGCCTATCAATAGAGAAGGCACTTAGAAGGAGGAAAATATTCTTCTATTAATTTTGTAATTTTCCATCATTTCAATTAAGTACACTTACGTATTCGTGGTTAATTATAATTTATGACAGATATGACATGAATATTGACAGATAATAAATCTAGACATGACTTTATACTAGTAATGTCTAAGAACCGTGACTTTAGACTATTATGTTTAATTTCAAATCGAGAGGTATGATTGGTTTCTCGTAAAGTATACGCTGTGAGCTCGTACCTAGAGGGGATATTTACAAATTCGCGAACGCCAGTAGTGACAAGTTTGTAAACGTTTACCGGAAATTTGACATAAATGTCAAAGTGATTAATTTAAAATTAAAATTAAAAACATTAATTATAAAAAATATTAGTTGGTCAAAGCTGTGGTATATATTTTTACCTTAAATATACTTACGTTTTAAATACTGAATTTAAGTTTTTTTAATGTTCCGTAATATGTAATTATAAATAATCTATTATAATCTTAGCGCCATCTACACGATTATTGTCAAAGTATCCGAAGTAAGAAATTGATATTTTATCAATAGAACGTCAAAATGATTAGAAAAATCTTTAAAAAATCGATTACAATTTAATTACTTTTTTGCGTTGTAAATATTAAGCGATAACAATTAAATAATAAATTTAAAAATTACCAGTAAAAGTTGAATTAGTAACCGCTAGGAGCGACACCAGCGAAGCTCAGAGCGTATACGCTCTGAGCTTCGCTGGTGTCGCTCCTAGCGGTTACTAATTCAACTTTTACCGGTAATTTTTAAATTTATTATTTAATTGTTATCGCTTAATATTTATAACGCAAAAAAGTAATTAAATTGTAATCGATTTTTTTAAGATTGTTCTAATCATTTTGACGTTCTATTGATAAAATATCAATTTCTTACTTCGGATACTTTGACAATAATCGTGTAGATGGCGCGAAGATTATAATAGATTATTTACAATTAGATATTACGGAACATTAAAAAAACTTAAATTCAGTATTTAAAACGTAAGTATATTTAAGGTAAAAATATATACCACAGCTTTGACCAACTAATATTGTTTATAATTAATGTTTTTAATTTTAATTTTAAATTAATCACTTTGACATTTATGTCAAATTTCCGGTAAACGTTTACAAACTTGTCACTACTGTCGTTCGCGAATTTGTAAATATCCCCTCTACGTACGAGCTCACAGCGTATAGCACAAAACTGTATTGAGTTTTGGTATACCAGAATAAATAAAACACACTGGAAAAATTAAAATTTGAAATTAATACAAAATAGAAAACTTTTACAGTGAACAAGTGTGGAATTTAAATATATTATTTAAATATGTATTACAATAAAATTCGAAACTGCTGAAATATTAATATTTTGTCATAGCTTTATTATTATTAATCACTGCTTGTAATCTTCTGGGCACTGAGTTAACGCTTAACTACCCGGGATCAAGTTATAACATAACTACACGCGTGGCGTACTTTATACGCCACAAGAAAATAACTTAAAAACAGCGGATTTCTTTATTTTTTTTGGGGTCATATACGTTTCTCGGCTTCAAAAAATCGATTTTATTTTTTTTTGCTTATTTTAAAAGGTACATCTCTTAGAAACATTTTAAGACCAGAACGAGTTCGATATTCGAATTATTGACGAAGTTACAGCTGCTTTAAACGGAACTAGTCGGGTCGCTCCGCAGGTCTTGCAAAACTTTAAACACGTTTTTCTCGAAATAGCATTTTTAATAACGGTGGGCATGATAACTGCTTAACCGTTCGTCCGATTAACTTCATTTTTGGCATACATATTCTAAATTAGATTCACTATCGTGCGACTAGAGCTTTTTTGACTAAATTTAACCATTTTCGAATAGGAATAAAAAAATAGACAATTTTTTTGGTGAAAATTACGACTTTTTTTTAAATTTCGACCATTTCCGTAATTAATTTTTTTTCTTAAATTCCTCTCGTCACACGAGAACTATGACTCTAAAAAATGATAACAAATAAACAATTTTTGTTTCAAATAAATATTACGAGCTGAATCATGCCCACCGTTTGACCTGAAAAAAAAAACACGTTCTACGCCACTGGACGCGGCCGCCATGTTTTTAATTATTTTTTAACTTTTAACATATGTTTTATGCTCCTTAAGAGTCCGCCTTTAAAATTAAAAAAAAAATGAAATCAATTATCCCAATAGTTTTCGTACAATTTATCATTACATTTAGACTACTTTTTAAGCTCGAGAAACGTATATGACCCCTTAGTTATACTTCTTTAGGCGCGATTGAGGGTGAAATTTTAACATTCCCGGCGCATGCGCACAACGACAGTATGGTGTTAGTCGCTAAATCTTTTAAATTATGTAGCGCAACTAAGGTGTGCGTGAAAAGAATATATTAGTGTTTTTAGTAAATATATTCAATAAAATTTTTGTGTCTTTGGGAGTACGGTTATACAATAATAAATTATTATTGATTATTTCATTCATAGGAGATTCTGACCAATATAAAGCTACAGAAATCTAAATTAAATCGATAATTTTTGATAATTTCCCGTCGTCAATTATATTACGTCAGATGCCCTTCGTTGCTACGAAAAAAATACATTCAGTGACATTAATGATAATTAATGTTTTAAAAATTATAAAAGTGATGACTTTCAACCGTCAAATTAATATTTATAACAACTGTTTGTTTAATTGTACTAATTTGTACTTACATAAATTAATTACAATAAAATTTTAGTTTTATAACATATAATATATAAAATTAGAGTTTGATATTAATATTGAAAGGATACAAAATTTAAGGCCAGCTACTTACCATGTCGAGTACCATGAGTTTTTTACCTAGTTTTTACTATGGACAAATCACATGCTATAATTTTTTTAACGGTAATTATTATTAAGTATTGATTTGATATAATCAAATGAACTAACCTCCAGTAAAGTCGTCCCAGGAACGCAACTCAAATATAGTCACAATATATTAAAATCATTTACTAAATGTATATCTAATATACAGGTTGTCCAGAAACTCTACGAACAAAAGACAGGATATTGCTCAGATAATTTTAAGACATTTAAACCCAATTCATCTAGTCCGAACATGCTTCCTAAGGGAGGTAGAGCTCTTTGAATATGGCGTCGTGTAATTAGCTTTTCTTAAATACCTCCAAAACTCTTCAATTTAGAAAAACCAAAATTGGTACACATATTTATCTTCCGGAAGATAAATCGTTTCCATCTATTGCGAATTTATACTACAGGTCATAGGCGTCCGTTTTGGGTAGGGCAACGGATATTTTATCGCATAATTTTTATATCTTTAAGTTTTGAAGCATTTTTGACACTGGATTATTAAATTGCGAGATATTCTGGTACTAAAAGGTACTCTTGATTTAAGTCGCTAGAACACACCGTTTTCTAGAAAAATCGATTTAAAAATTTTTGGTTTTTGAATTTCCAAAAAAAATTTCAAAAAAAATCTATTTAGAACAACAAAAACTGGTACGTTTATTTATATTCCAGAAATAAATCGATTCCATTAATTTAGAATTTCTAGTGAAAGTCATATGTGTCCGTTTTGGGTAGGCCAACGGTTATTTTATCGCATAACTTTTTTGTCTTTTTATTTTAGTACTAAAAGTTACTCGTGCTTTAAATTGGTAAAATACACCGTATTTTTTTGAAAAATTTTTCCAGTTTTTTTAAATTCAATAAACGAAACACTTTTTAATCGATTTTTCTAGAAAACGGTGTGTCCTACCAGCTTAAATCAAGAGCATCTTTTGATACTAGAATACCTCACAACTTAATAATCCAGCGTCAATACTCAATGTTTAAGACATAAAAATTATGCGATAAAATATCCGTTGCTCTACCCAAAACAGACGCCTATGACCGGTACAAGGACTTCGCAACGGATGGTATCTATTTATCTCTGGAAGGTTAATATGCGTACCAATTTTCGTTTTTCTAAATACAAGCGTTCTGGGGGTATTTAAGAAAAACTAATTACAAGACGCATTCTTCAACGAGCTCTAGCTCCCTTAGAAAGCATTTTCGGACTAGATGAATTGGGTTAAAATGTCTTAAAATTATCTGAGGAATCTCCTGTCTTCGTCTGTCGGTAAAGTTTCTGGACACCCTGTATATTTGCTAATAAGCAAAATTTTATTATTAAATAATTAAAACAAAATTTGTTACAGTAACAATATAGGCCTGGATCTCGCGTACGAACCCGCATAGCATAATGATGTCTCGTCGGACAAATTTTGATGTATGGGAATACTGGAACAGGGGAAGTTTTAATTGTGGAACAGGTTAAAAATTTGGAACGTCAGACTACAAAAACGTCCCATGTATTTTGTCGGACAGAAATTATAATTGATTTGTTACCCTTTCGTTAAACTCTCATGCAAAAATCAGACTAGTATTTATAACTAACTGGGCATTTTAATAAGTCCGACACGTAGAACATGTCAAATGACAGGAATTATGACAGGTGATAAATAGCAGTCCGATTTTTTGCATGAGAGTTTAATGAAAAGGTAACAAATCAATTAGAAGTTCTGTCCGACAAAATACATGGGACACTTTCGTAGTCTGACGTTCCAAATATTTAACCTGTTCCACAATTAAAACTTCACCTGTTCCAGTGTTCCCGTACATCAAAATTTGTCAGACTAGACACCGTTAAAATATTAACAAATTTTCAGCATGCTATTAATCAACTTTTTTTGGTAAGCTGGATCCAGGCCTAATAGTAAATTGTACTAATTATGTATTATTAACGAGATTGTTTTATTAGTGGATCATTTTTTGCATTAGATATTGTGATGAATGTGGATAGAAGTCATTCTTGAGGTATGTATGATAATCAGATTGTATGTAGTTTAAACAGTCCTTATATTAACCTAGTTTGAACTTGTCGTACATGACATTAATATTTCTGCAGGAATTTCGTGATAGCCATTAACTTTAAATTTTTATAATTTTTATTGCGTTCTTATTTCTTCTTTTAATATATTTGACACCGTTTCACTTTTTATTTGTAGAAAGCTGTATCTGTAACCTGTAAATAATTTACGTATTTATTAAGTCCATCTTCTCAATTTGTTTTTTAGGTCTGTGATTATTTTCTTAACGTCTGGTATTCAATATTCTCTTAATATATAATTAAGGATTTCTTCCTCCTGAATTACACCGATCTGGTTTTCGTCCTGATTCATTATACTTATTATATTCATCTGGTTAACTCTTTAACTTTTTTATAAATATCGAGGCTGTCATATTTTCTGTAATAATTTTCTATTTCTTCACACTTTTTTGTTGGCACCCTCCTGCTTTGTTTAAAGGGAGCATTTTTGTACAGAAATCCGCCAAGAAACCGAATCAGAAATTCTTCATACTATGTAATTAACACAGAAATTCACACTTTGTATCGTTTGTTAGATTATTATTAAACGGTTCTTACATTATTGCTGTATTTATACAATTTTTTATCTATTTTAGTTATATTGTTTATTTTATCGTGTACCTAGTAAGATCTTCGTACATTTCTTTTTCTTTACCTTCTCATTTCTCAGTTAAGTCTGGTAACTTTACAATAAGCTTCCTGATCTTTTGTAGTTTATCCACAAACACAGAAATTATTATCTGAAATAACATCAATAGCATGATACGTTTTTGTGCATCAAAGCCAAGGTATCTCCCTGTCATTATGATGCAGTCTATGTATACCGTTTTACACATTTTTTTCCTTCTGTTTGCTGTGGAGAAGCCCATGTCTATTGTAGGTGAGAAGTTAACTGAAAAAAGTATTTATTATTACTATATCTTTGTTCTGGCGAAATTAGTTAATCACTTCTAGTTCTAAATGCTCGTTTCTAGCCCTAGGACTTGTTCACAAATTATAACTTACTATACTATACCTCACATTTGCACTATAATCTTTTTGTCATTCGTACGTCCCAATTTGTCCCAATACGACAATTGCGGTCTATTAGCGTACGCCGAACGCAGCTTGAAACTGATGTATGCAAGAGACTAAGCCCCGTATTCATAGTCAGTACTCAAGTATGAGTCGATGCTTAAGGTCGACCCTGAAAAAATTTGTATACAAATTTGTATAAGAATTTGTTCAAGGTCGACCTTAAGCATCGACTCAGACTTGAGTACCGACTATGAATACGGGCATAAGTTTTCAATCTAATAGCACATAAAACAACACCAAAAAATGTTGTTCCACATCCTACCAGACTGAAAACTATCGGAACCTTCTCTGGTAACACCTCCGAGGCTTCTACAATTTGCAAGCCATAACGGATGCTGAGAATAAGAAAGATGAGGGAATTTTACAATTTATAATTCACGTCCCATCTGCTCAACGCGCTAAAGTTACAACGAGAATGGTTTCCTTCGTACTCCAATCACAGTAAACATGTAAATCAAAAATAAATAACCATTTTCAATTTCGTTGCAACACGAAACTACAGTTGCATCATTATTCCAGTTCAATAAGAGAGTGCAGCAAGCACCTCTACCGGTTTCGAAACTCATAGGAGGCACATATGCTGATCTCTCTGACCCAACTAGGACAAACCCCGGCGTACAGTCACGGATTGCAACGAACTAAATCGCAGGGATGCCGTCCTAGTTGGGTCAGAGAGAGCAGCATATGTGCCTCCTGATGAGAGACTAATAAGTTTCGAAACCGGTAGAGGTGCTTGCTGCACTCTCTGATTGAACTGGAATAATGATGCGGCTGTAGTTTCGTGTTGCAACGAAATTGAAAATGATGTACGCAACTTCACAGGCGGTGGTCTCCAATAAACGCCGTAGCGTCATGCTGTACGTCGCACAGTGGTGAATTTCGCCGAAAACCTGGCCAAAATGTAAAAATTTAAGTGTAATACCCCGAGCAATTTTACATGAACCTTGCTCTGTAGGCCTTTGAGAATCATAAACGGCCGTTAAGGGTAGAGCAATACATGCAGATCATGCATGGGCGCCCATCTAAAAATTTTTTAGGGACGAGGCCAGACGTGAATATGTTGCACATTACATTTTGTATACTTTGGATGACAATATAATATAGTTTAAAGCAACAAAAAAGCTATGGGGGCCGTGGCCGTGTCCATGGATATGGGCGCCTATGAGATCATATATTTATATTAGTGTAAAGATGTGATTGAACCACAGCGGACCAAATAAAAATTAAGTGTATTATACAATAATATTGGGGCATTGTTTGGTTTTCCTTTAGAACTATAGACGTGTATTATTTTGTTAGTTTATAGCAGATGCTATATCTGGAGGTAAGTGGAGTATTTTAATATACTTTTTAGACTTTTTTTTCGTAAAATAGACTTTATTTACAACATATTTGCAAAATATTGGCAAGAACCTTCAATCGTTTTAAGTTTTCCAAGTTTATCTAGGGAAAAGCAAAAAAGTCTACTTTGATTAGCAAAGATATTTTGCTTAATAAATAGTCCAAATGTATATAAATATTCCTTAAAAAGTCATCTGCAGCCAGGTGCATCCTTAGCGGAATTTTTCAGTTTAAAAAATATAACATGCTAGAGAATTTCTACATTAAGAGACTTTAATGTTATATTATGGTCAGTTAATAAAGTAAGAACAAAATATGAAGCATCTGATCCAGTAAATTTTTCAGTTTTTTACACAAAAGCCACCGTTTTTTGTTATTTTTTTTTTGCTTTCTTCTTCTTTTTCTTAACCTTTAAGTCCTTTTACCCTCATGTATAATCCTATGTTTTTGCTTCCTTACTTTTATATTTTTTAATAATTTTGGTCGTGTGAGCCAAAAATTTTAACTTTTTAAAAATAAACTGCATAAACGAAACTTTGTGTTAAGAAGCCATACATTGGTCGGTAATAATTATAATTAATCGGATCCATTTACAAAACAATTAAAATGTATTAAGAGTTGACCTACTATTTTTGGCTTCTTAATATAAAGTATCGTTCATGCATTTTTTTTTAAAAGGCAAAATTTTTGGACTCACACGACCAAAATTATTTAAAAAATATAAAAATAAGAAAGCAAAAAGATAGACCTATACATAAAGGTAAAAGGACTTAAAGATTAAAAAAAAAGAAGAAAAAAAATAACAAAAAACAGCGGTTCTTGCGTAAAAAAACTGTAAATTTATTGGATCGGCTGCTTCATATTTTGTTTTTACTTTATTAAACTGACCATAATATTAAAGTCTCTTAATGTAGAAATTCTCCAGCACGTTACAGTTTTTTTAAATGAAGAATTCCGCTAAGTTTGCAACTTGTTGCAGATGATTTCTTGAAGAATATTTATATACATATTAATTTATTTATTAAGCAAAAAATCTTTGCTGGCCAAAGCTGACTTTTTTACTTTTCCCATTTTAAAACTTGCTTAACAGAAAACGATTGAACATTCTTGCCATCATTTTGTAAATATGTTGTAAATAAAGTTTATGTTAGGAAAAATAATCTCAAAAGTATATTGAAATACTCCACTTACCTCCAGAAATAGCATCCACTATAAAATAACAAAATAATACACGTCTATAATTTTAAACGAAAACCTAACAATGCCGCAATTGTATAACACACTTTAATTTGATTCGGTCCGCTTTCGTTCAATCCCAACTTTACACTAATAAAAATATGTGATATGCTTGTATTGTTCTATCCTCAATGGCCGTTTATGATCCTCAGAAACCTACCGAGCAAGATTCATATAAAATTTCTCGGAATATATAAACTTAAATTTTTGCATTTTGGCCAGGTTTTCGGCAAAATTCACCACTGTGCGTCGGTCTGTATGCTTTATGCAATAAATAATGGATGTGGTCTTTATTGTACGTTGAACGCTGCATCTAACTGTTGTACGTCATTTCAAATGTTGGACGCAGCGTCTTCAGTTATTTTCGAGCATTTCAGCGTACGGTAAGCGGAAGGGCACTCTTTTGTCCTGAGACTAGAAAATCGGTAAAAGGCGAAGAAACGAAGATAGTCAACGGTATAAGTGTGCATAGCGCAATGGTATAAGTGAGCATGTTAAATTTTTCAAAATAACAGAAACCGACTCCGTTTAGGGATACCGAAGATTTCTCCGAATATTGTGTACAAAATTTCGGATATTAAAATAGTAACCAGAATAGTTAAATTTCTCGTAGGTACGTAGTCCATACATAGGTGTAAAATTGGTCAAACGTGGACATGGAGATAAACCAATAAAAAATAGAGATTCTGGGCCTAAATACAGTGCAATGGCGCAAATCCAGGACAAGAAAACCAAAACAGAGAGTCCTATACTATACAGATAATAATGTCATGACCCACTTTAATTACTTGACCACGCTTATATCCCCCATCAAAACATTGTTCGTAGACTTTTGCCCTATCTCGGGTTGCTTCGTGGTTTTAATACCTCTCTCAGAATAATGAATATTTTGGATGTATAATATGCTGCAATCACTGCAGATAACGATATTACGGAACAGTTTAAAGGGAGAATTCAGGCAGCAAACAGATGTATGTATAGCCTCTACAACACTATTAAATCTAAGAGCCTAACACGAGCATCAAAGATCAGAATATATAAAACAGTGATTAGACCTGTGCTCATGTATGGGTGTGAGACGTGGACTCTGACCAAAGCAAGTGAATGAAAACTTAGATGTTTTGAGAGAAAAATTCTCAAAAAAATCCTTGGACCTTATCACGACCCTAATAGCAACCAATACCGACTAAGAACAAATGCTGAGGTCAAGCTGATATATAGGGCGAGCGACGTATTCCAATAAATTAAATCTCAGCGTTCTAAGATGGGCTGGCCATGTCCATAGACTCTATAATAACCGCCTTTCCAAGCTTATCTAGGAGGAAGTCCCCACAGGTAAAAGGTCCCCACGAATGTGATGGAGAGACAATATATGGTCAGATTTAAGAACAATGGGGATACCCACTGACCCAACTATCATGGACGACCGTTCGCGATGGAAGCCAGTTGTGCAGTCGGCCAAGAATAACCCGGGTTGTAGTGCTACCAGAAGAAGAAGAATATGCTGCTACAAATGATTCAGAAAAGCAAGGAAAGTTGAAATAACAGTTTTGATGGGTAATTCCAATGATAAAGTGGGTGACAGAGTAGCCGGGAATGACGTTGGAAACTTTCGATTTAACTATAAGAACAATACAGGAGACAATTTCGCATGCAAGACAACTGTGTATACTAAACACATTTTTTAAATTATACCATCGCCGCTTGCATACACGGATATCCACGGCTGGTAGCAAAGAATACCAAGTTATAAATTAGATCAACTAATACATATAAATTAATACGACATTCCTGCATTTGGTCAAATTAGGTCAAATCTAAGGATCAACAATTGTTTTGGCCTCATTAAATTAAATTTCATTCGAAGTACCTGGCCTATTTACTTGCCCAGATATTGTACTAATTTTTTTGTTTTCTCTTTAATTACCTTTCGTTAGTAGTAACTAGTAGTAGCCTCAGTAAGTAAGAACAACTCAAATTGTTAAGTCGTTTCGCATAGTTATCAAGTGTCGCCAAAAAACGCCGGTTTCAGTTATAGTAAAAAATAAATTAACCCTTTCTCCCTCCTTCCTTCACCTTACTAATAACTGAAGACTTCTCGACCTACCAGTTAAAATAAGGTAAGAATTTTTTGTTATTATTTCCATACAGTCCGCTTTAAATTCGTTTGCGTAATAAACTAGCAATCGCCACCCCATAAATTTGGTCCTTCGAGCCGGATCTGTCTTGAAACAATTTCGATGTTGTTTTGCCGGTTCAAGATCTATCGTATTTTTCGCGCTGGATTAATTTATTTAAAATTATAATTGCAATCGGTATAGTATATTTGTCGTGTTAAAATCTAATTACATCGTCGTGTAGGTATCTGTTTTGTCGTGTATAGAAAAACCTTGGTCTTCGGTCGACTATAGTTAGAACATTGAATTCGTGTTTTTGCTTCTGAACCCATCGCTTAATGAAATCGATTTTGATTAAGTAAATATATTTGATTTGGATATTTTGCAAACCTAAAAATAATTTGTTTGGATTTAGTTTAATAAAATTTTAGTAATTGTTGAAAAAATATATACACCTAACTACTATTCTTGACATATTTTGGTTTTTGTTCCATTTTATTTCTTCATCATTGATAATTTTTTGAAAGAATTTCAATATTTATTATTAAACATGCCTAAAAGTCAAAACGAACTAAAATTGGAGCGATTATGCTCTAAACGTGAAACTATCTTTCGTAGGGCTCAATTATGTTACGATGCCGGGTCGGCCTTAGAAAAAGATCCAGAAAATGCCTCAAAAATGCGTAACTTTGCAGTTAGATATAGTACTTTCGAAAAAACTCTATCAGAATATGAGGAAATTGTTCAAGATATCGTTATATTAAAACAAGAGATGGAGCCAGATGCTGGCGTTGCTTACCACACGCATTTAGATGCATTTTATGATCTCTATTCCAATATTGAATATTTAGCTTCATTATTAATAAATAAACCTGCTGTTTTGAGTAACAATCCCAATAGTACTAATAATTCTAATATTAAAATGCCCAAATTTGAATTAGTTAAGTTTGATGGTGAAGATATATCTCTGTGGCCTGTTTTCTATGAAAATTTCAAACAATTTGTTCATAACAAAATAGAATATCCCAAGTCCGATAAGCTACAGTATTTGTTGAGTTGTATTTCCGGGAAAGCCTTGAAAAGCTGTAGCTCAATAGAACCCATTCCTAATAATTATGATATTATTTGGAATATGCTTGTTGAAAGATATAATGATAAAAAATATTTGTTTAATCTCTATATGGATCGAATTGTTAATTTTCGCGGTTTGCAATCTAATAATCCATCCTATTTGGAAATATTTTTGGAAAAGTTTGATACTAATGTTTCTGCACTAAAACGATTAAATCTCGATAATTTAGATGATCATATTTTAACTTATTTAGCTATGTTAAAATTACCACAAGATACCATAGATTCATTTGATTTAATAAGAAATATTAATGATTTACCCGCTTATGATGATTTATTGAAATTTTTACGCCAACGTAGTAAATCTCTTATTAAAAATGATAGATCAAGGAATTCCAAAAATAATTTTTCGTTTCAAAAACCGAACAAATCGTTTCATTTGCAAGAACAGAATACGTATTCCTCCATAGATTGTGGTGTTTGTAAAAAAGGCCCACATTTAATTAAAGACTGTAAGCACTTTTTGGGGCTACCATTTGAATCCAGATTTAAATTAGTGAAGGAAAATAATTTATGTTTAAATTGTTTTTCTTCAAAGCATCGAGTATCCAATTGTCCGTCAAAATTTTCTTGTGTTGTGTGCAAAGCTAGGCACCATTCCAAGTTGCATAATCCAAATACTACTCGGCCTAATGAAAATGTTCCATTTCCCTCCACTAGTACTGAGCCTACCTCTGGTTCTTCTGATAATCCTTCTAGCTTACATCTCCGCCATTCTAAAAATATCCCAAATAAATCAGAATCGAGTTCTGTTAGTCTGTTTGCGACAATAATGGTTAAAGTTGTTGATAAATGGGGTAGTGCTCACAAGGTTAGATTTTTGTTCTTCTGCTAATTTTCTTACTTTTGATTGTTCCCGAAAATTAGGCCTAAGTTATTCGAAATTAAATTTGACAGTCTCTGGTATAGGAGGATCAACCACCCCGATAGTGGGTAAAACCAATATTGTTATCTTTTCCCATTTTGATAAAAAAATAAAATATCCTATAGAAGTGCTGCTTATAGACACAATCTCTAATAAGTTGCCAGATCAACCAGTTGACAAAGACTGTATTAACAGTATAGAACACTTGAAATTAGCTGACCCGCATTTCTTTTTTCCTGGAAAGATAGATGGTATTTTAGGCTTATCTGTCTTCTCAAATATCATTGGTTGTAATAGAGTGTCGTGCGAAGGTTCTCTATGAGCTATTGAAACTAGTTTAGGTTATGTAGTCATGGGCTCAGCTGCACCAAATTTTGAAAAAATCCACACATATTTGTCTTTCGTCTGTAACCCTTTGTTGAATTTAGATTCCTTGGTCGAAAGAATGTATGAATTAGAGGATTTGCCCACTGTTACTAATAGTTCATCAGAAGATGAAATTTGTGAAAATTTATTTTTAGAAAATGTATGTAGAGATGCAGATGGTAGATACACAGTTTCGTTGCCGTTCCAAAATGATCCTAATGTACTGGGTGATTCCTTTGTTCTTGCTAAAAATAGATTGTTGTTCTTAGAAAATCGCCTCGCACCAAACCCAGAACTTAGAAAACTTTACTGTGATATCTTTCAAGACTATTTAGACCAAAAGCACATGAGTTTAGTTCCCATTCAAACCATTGATTCGTTGTCGTATTATATTCCCCATCATTGTGTTTTTAAGCCAGATAGCCCTTCCACTCCTTGTAGAATAGTCTTTGATGCCTCTATGAAAACTAGTAAAGGACCGTCATTAAATGAAATTCTTTATAAAGGTCCAAAATTACAAAATAATCCTACCACAATATTGTTGAATTTTCGTCTTTTTCCAATCGCAATTGTCGCTGATTTGAAACAAATGTATAGGCAGGTTAAAGTGGTTGAATCTCATTGTTCGTTTCAAAGAGTTTTGTGGAGATTTGATACCAATGATCCTATTTCTATTTTCCAATTAAATACTTTAACTTTTGGAGTAAAATCCTCACCATATCTTAGTCTCAGGGTAATAAAACAATTATGTAATGACGAATCTAAAAATTTTCCTGATGCTATCATTCCAATTTTAAGAGATATGTATGTAGACGATTTTATTAGCAGTTTTCCAAATGTTTCTGAAGCTATAGTTACACACACTCAGTTAGTTAATTTGTTTCAAAAAGGTGGTTTTAAATTAACCAAATGGATGTCGAACTCGAACGATCTACTATCGACAATCCCCGAACCCCTTCAATTGGTCAAACCCAAACAATTTGATAAGTCAGTCTCCAAAGTGTTAGGATTGCAATGGGAAGAAAAATGTGACAATTTTAGTTTTGGGTTAGAAATACCCTCATCGACCCGTTGTACAAAAAGAAACATACTCTCACTTGTTGCTCGTATGTTTGATTCCTTGGGATTCCTATCTCCTATAACCCTCTTGCTTAAAATTTGGATAAAAAAACTTTGGACTCTAAAGGTAGATTGGGATAGTACTGTACCAAAATAAATCGAAATAGCATGGGAAAAGTTTCAAAATGAATTTCATGTCCTATACAAAATACAAATTCCACGCCATATAGCAGTTACACCTAATTCGTCGTTGTCTTTTGTAGGATTTTCAGACGCAAGTGCTGCTGGATATGCAGCCATTGTTTATTCCAGGGTTGTTAATTGTACAGGTCAAGTTAAAGTTACTTTACTGTACTCTCAATCTAAAGTATCTCCAATGTCTAAAATAACTCTTCCTCGATTAGAGCTTTGTGAAGCGCTTCTTCTCTCAAAGCTTTTTTCACATGCTATTGAAACTTATTCTCCTAGACATAATATTGATAAAATTTTTGCCTTAAGTGATTCTATGATTGTATTAAATTGGATAAAGTCCTCAGAGAAAAATCTCAAATTATTTGTTCAAAATAGAGTTGTTACAATTCATAAGATGGTTCCGTCACAGTATTGGTTTTTTGTTCCTGGAAAGGAAAATGTTGTTGATTGCGCCTCTCAAGGTTTGTTTCCTTCTTCGTTAGTCAACCATCCCACATGGTTTACTGGTCCAAATTGGTTACTGTTGAAGCCAGAATATTGGCCTATTCAGTCCGTCAATGGACAGGAAATTATGATTTGTGATTCTGAATATAGATCACAAACCTTCTTTGGTAATGTCACTCGTGTAATTTCTCCGCTGTATACTCTTATTGAATATTTTTCCAGTTGGTCGAAACTTTTAAATTCCACAGTATACGTATTGAGATTTCTTAGAAAATTGCCTTTAAATAAACGGATATCTCTATTTGATTTAAAAATTGCAGAAATTGAATTAATTCGAGCTGTCCAGCAAAAACATTTTTCTGAAGAATCTCGTTGTAAATTCTTCCATACGTCGTTTGAATCCATTTATTGAAAATGGAATCATTAGAGTAGGTGGACGTTTGTCCAACTCCCAATGTAGTTTTGAACAAAAACATCCGATTTTGTTGCCCAAAGCCGATCCTTTAACCATTTTGTTAATAGATTATTTCCATAAATTGCATTTACATTCTGGAGCGTATTTGTTGCAAAATCTTCTGAGAACAAATTATTGGATACTATCTAGTCGTCAGGCCATCAGAAATAGAATTTGGAGATGTAATCGTTGTTTTCGTCTTAATCCTAAGGCTACGGCTCCACGGGCGGGAAATTGACGCTAGCAGTAGCGGGAAAATTACGGCAGCAGCACAGCTGTAAAATCTTGGCTCCACGAGAACGACAATTTACAACATGCATAGCGCCGCATCTGGCCGCATCTTGGTTTGTAGTGGTTTCATGCAGAGTCGGCGATAAAGGGCCTGCGATGGATGCACTGCAGGCGGGCGCTCTTATTTGACGAGCGACAAGACACAATACTGCAGTTGAACAGTGGATTGTAGATTCAGAAATCGGCTAGTTGAACCCCAGAATTTTATAATCCGTCTTTACAATAGCCGAGTTGATTTCCGAAGATGGGTAAATTGATTCCCGTTGCCATCTGGGGCTTGGTCGGTGTACTTAATGTTTTCTAGGAATGAGAAAACAATAAATTATTTTATAACATATAGTTTTGTTACAAAAATGTATACCTATATATTTATAATAAAAAATATATCCTACATTGACATGCTAAATCTATACTAAGGTATTTAAATGCCAGTCTAGGGGTATTATGTACGTTTTTGTCTATTTGGCAATAAGAAGAAAACCAAAGGTACTATCCCTTGCAAGATAATTCGGATGGAATTCCCCAGATTTTTTTGTGCTTGATATCGGCCCAGTCTCTTAATCTGGGGAATTCCATTCGAATTATCTTGCAATGGAGAATATATATAGACCATGGACGGAGAACATTTACTTAAAAGAACTTTGGGCAATATTCAAAAGTTCCATCTATATTCATAAATGGTGTCCAAACCTGTTAAAAATTGTAAAATGCTGTTACAGGAAAACATAATAGTTTGGTTTTCTATGTCGTTTACCATTAGAAAATCCTCGTTTTTGTTGGTTTTCACCTAGAAATGTTTTAATGTTTATGAGTTTCTTCCATACTTTTTGGTAATTTAGGCAGAAGAGATCGTCGGGCGTTATACATATTTTCGGACCAATTCCACATCTTTGGTAGTCAAGGTACTAATATCGCCATTTCGTAATTCCTCATGCAAAATTTTCATATCACCCATTTTCATAGGTCCACTGACATCTTCTACGGTCATTCGCTTCAAGGAGTTACTTAACATTTGACGATTGAGCACATCTTCGTTTAATTCACAATGACTGTGGTCATCCATAATTTCCGTCACTACGTTGTCCCCTTGGGTTTTTAAAAATGCTTTACATTTTTCTTTTGTCTGCGCACAAAAAATCAACGCTTGTCATCATGCCGTCATTTTTTAAAGATTTGTGAAAACGCTATTTGAAGCCATTCCTGAGAAGACTAATAAATATTTTTGAAAAAAATAAACGCAGAATTAAATATTACAGTATTATCGAGGGTCAAAAGCCCCTGAGACCTTCTATAATGTTTATTTTAATAAGTCACAGGGGTAAAAAAAATGAAACTTCCTGTTTATTCTAAGGACTTTTAGCCCCCCGCATTAATGTAATCTTTCATTCTGTGTTTAAATTTTTCAAAAATACTTATTGGTTTTCTCAGGATTTAAAAAAAAATGAATGCGTTTAAAAATATTTCGATCAAAATTTTGCGCCTACGGTCTCAAATAGGGTTAAAGTATTATCCATTTTTGTAATCAGTATTTCAAAAGCTTTTAAATGAGGTGTCACATGATGTACTTTCCCATTTAAAAAAATCAAAGTTATGTCTGTCACCTGAAGAGGCATCACGTAAAGTTCGAAACATTGATGCTATATTATACTATGATTATTTTAAAAATCGACCTGTCCCAGTGTTTTGCTTATGTGCTAAAAATAAATAAGTTAATAAGGGGGTAACACTTATTCGAGCGCACTGTATGTATTACATTTTATATTTGATTATCATAAATGCATAAGCAATAAAATAATTACAAATTAAAAGCTATTAAAAGGTAATTGGAAGGATTACGATTCCCGCGATTCAATTCGACCATCTAAATATTTTGACCCTTCTTAATTTAGATATTTACCTCCGCCCCTGTAAATTACTGTAAAAATGGGTCTGGACTTATCCATCTGCGACATGACCTTGACGACGCGTCTTTTACCGATCTTGAGCGATAGTTTACAGCATCGTGGAGCCGCCCAGTATTATCGTTGTTGGTTTCATTTATCACTCTTCATTTTGCTGCTACTGCTAGCGTCAATTTCCCGCCCGTGGAGCCGTAGCCTAAACCTACCTATCCTATGATGGCTGACTTACCCGCCGTAAGAGTCAATCAGGCAAAGGCCTTTTTACACACTGGTGTAGATTATACTGGTGCGTTTTCCATTACTATAGGAAAATATCGTGGCGTAAAAACTCAAAAGGCTTACGTATGTTTGTTTGTTTGTCTAAGTACGAAAGCCATACATCTTGAATTAGCCTCCTCGCTCTCTACAGATTGTTTCTTAGCCGCTTTCAAAAGATTTTTATCTCGCCGTGGAAATTGTAAGGTTTTATATTCAGATAATGGCACAAATTTTGTTGGTGCCAAAAGAGTCCTCGATGAAATATATCAATTAACTACTTCAAAAACTTATAAAGATGCATTCCAACAGGAACTAAATAATACCAACATTTCTTGGAAAATGAACGTACCTTATGGCAGTCACTTCAGTGGTATTTGGGAAAGTAATATAAAAAGTGTAAAACTTCATTTAAGTAGAGTTGTGGGGAATCAGATCCTTACTTACGAAGAATTTTTAACTGTTCTGACACAAATCGAGTATCTTTTGAATTCGCGTCCTCTTTGTGTTCAAAGTAACGACCCTGAAAATCCAGTCGCTCTGACTCCATCGCATTTTTTATGTACAGAACCTTTAGTGTCATTACCCTCGATGGATATTGATCTTGATAAAAATATGAGTACTTTGAAAAGATATAAATTACTAGATTGCATTGTTCAACATTATTGGAAAAGATGGCATTCAGAATATTTGTCTTCTATGCAGTCTCGTTTAAAATGGAACACTAACTCGAATCCTCCCAAACAGGGAATGGTAGTTATAATAAAAAATGAAACTATCCCACCTTTACAGTGGCCTCTGGCAGTCATAGAGAATTTGTATCCTGGAAAAGATGGGATTGTTCGAATTGTAAAAGTGCGAACCAAGCACGGTAGTTACATGCGCCCAGTCGTTAAACTGTGTCCTCTACCCAGTCAACAAACTGGAGAGGATTTTTTTTTTAATTTTATTTGATAGTTAAAATTTTAATTTAGGGTGACGGGTTCATGTGCAGACTTAGCATATTAAAATTAAATTAGTTTTCGTTGATTTTTCGTTATTTTTCGTTTATTTTAAAAATAAACTCGGGGGGGGGGCAGGATGTTTTGGCCTCATTAAATTAAATTTCATTCGAAGTACCTGGCCTATTTACTTGCCCAGATATTGTACTAATTTTTTTGTTTTCTCTTTAATTACCTTTCGTTAGTAGTAACTAGTAGTAGCCTCAGTAAGTAAGAACAACTCAAATTGTTAAGTCGTTTCGCATAGTTATCAAGTGTCGCCAAAAAACGCCGGTTTCAGTTATAGTAAAAAATAAATTAACCCTTTCTCCCTCCTTCCTTCACCTTACTAATAACTGAAGACTTCTCGACCTACCAGTTAAAATAATGTAAGAATTTTTTGTTATTATTTCCATACAGTCCGCTTTAAATTCGTTTGCGTAATAAACCAGCAATCGCCACCCCAACAATTTTACTAATAATTAAGCTTTTTAAACAAATAATAATTATTATTATCGAAAATAATACCCCTACATAACGAACTGCAGATGATATTGAAAATATTTACTACAAATTACAAAATACAGTTAACGAACAAAAAAAAAATAGATAGTGAAAATGAGACATTGTATTGGTGGTTATAGTTTTACTGAGATTATTTAATTTATAGAGATTGTGACCAATAGAAAGATACAGAAATAAAATTAAGTGTACATTATTACAGTGGGAATTATTTTAACCGTTAACTACACGCGCTGGCGTAATTTGTACGCCAGATAAGAATTCTATTGCAAATATATTTAAAAATTTAATTTTTGACCGTGTTTATCTATCTAACCTATCACTGAAATGTGCTTTACAATTGGTTTTAGTTTCGTTCTAATCGGCGTTCTGGGAAGATCGTAATTTACAGTTTATTATTTGTTGTTTCCGGTGGTGGACAATATACGCCATGATTATAATAATATAAGTAGTAATAATAAGTACACCTTTCAATTATTGTTTTTTAGTCATTATGGCACAAAATATATTTTTCTTTATAAACTTTTTCTCATTTAAAAATCACATTTCAAAAAATTTTTATTAGTCATTTTATTTATCATGGAATCAGATTCCAGTTATAAATCCCAATTGGCTGACTGAGAAGGAACTCCAAGTATTCGCTGATACCGAATAAGGTTTGTAACAAACAACTAAGTGTAGTTTTTCAAAAAAAAAATAAACAAATCCGCTGTTAAGTGTATTTTCTTGTGGCGTATAAAGTACGCCACGCATTTAGTTATGTTGTAACTTGATGCGCGGGTAGTTAAAGGTTAAGTAGATTGTTTCTGTTTAATTTCAACGAGTTTCCTAGTTTTTGACAACTGTCACATTTAAGAAAATGTCCATAATAAACTTTTAGTTCTGCATCTAATGTCAAATTGTCACGATGAGAACACAAATCGGCAATTTTAAGCGTTCAAATTTACTTCGGTAAGATTATTTTATGAATAAAACTGTATTAATAAATAATTTTAATTAATATTTTATTAAGATCTCCGTCTAAATATTTGCTAAACTATGCTGTTCACTTTGACAAGTTGTAAAATGTGTGTCAAATTTATTGTGGATCAATGTCACTGAATGTTTTTATATAAAGACTTGAATTTTATATGTAAGTATTAAAAACTAATCTGAGAAATATCAGTATGCTCCAATTCTAAAATTCCATGCTATTTTTATAATGCTCCAGTTTTCTTTCTTAAGCTTGTTTCCAATCGGCAATAGCCACTCGAGCTCTCCGGGTTCTCGTGTCTATTGCCAGGAAACAAGAATACGAAAAATTGTCACATAATATTGTCAATTTATTCTCACTCTCTTTAGCCCGATCAAAGAAGAATAAGACCCAAAAAAAATAACGGAAGGATGAAAATTTGGGAGTAGGTAGATGAAATTGTCTATTACTATATAAGAAAAAGTTTGCAATTCTACATCCCCTCCATTTTACAAAAAATGAGGGGAATACCCCCTTCTCGGGGGGTGAAAAATATACATTCAAAATAAGTCCGGAATTGGATAACATGACTAATTCTAAGCAACTTTTATTCTATAGAGTTTTTTCATTATGTCGATATTTTCGAGTTATTTACGAGTGGATGTGTTCATTTTTAACAAAAAAGGAACATGTTTTTGGACGGCTCTTAGCAAATAACTCAAAAATTAAGCATTTTATCGAAAAATTATTCTTAGCAAAAATAGAAGCCATAAAAAACTGGAAAAAATGGTGTATGCATAAAATCTGTATACCCAGTGGAAGTGGAGTTGTGGCTAATGAAAAGTAGGTTCTTATTCGTAAAATGCCAAATCGAATATTTCAACGTAAAATACAAAAAACAGAGCACCCTTCGGGAAAAAATAATTAAAACGTTTTGAAGTGTTTAAAAAAAGGTTTATTTTTGTTTTTAAAAAAAAATCTAACATTAAAAGTAAGTCAGTTACGCTCAAAATATTGTTGGTCCCTTTTATATTTTAGTCAAAAGAATTGCGAAAATTACCACCTAATTAGCATCCCAAATAAAATTAATCTTTACCGCTTTATAAGTTACTTTACTTATGTATAGTTTATAGGATCTAAAAGTTTCATTGGTTCAAAATGCTTATTTTTGAAAAAATTTGGTAAGTAAAATACCATTTTTAATTTTGAAATTTTTTTTTAAATTACTTAAAATTTTTCAGTAATACCAAAAACCTCAAATAGTAATAAAATATACGTTTTGCTTTTCTAAATATAGCGGATTTTTTGTTTTTCTGTTAGACAAAAATTGGTTTACTATGGCTGTTCAAAATTTGCATACACTCGTGGTTAGTGACTCGTTCAAGCCATTGTAACGGGAGCCTTGTCAAAAATAAGCACTTTGGACCGATGAAACTTACAGATCATATAAAAAATATATGTATAAGCAAATAACTTGCGAGGCAATAATGATAAATTTTATTTGGGATGCTAATTAGAGGTTGATTTTCGCGATTAAAAAAAATATAAGGGACCAACAATATTTTGAGGCTAACTCACTTACTTTTAATGTTGGAAGTTTTTTTAGAAAACAAAAATATACCTTTCTTTAACCACTTTCAAAAAGTAATAAGTTTTCCCCGAAAATTGCTGCGTTCTTTTTTTTGGTTCTTTCACGTTGAAATATTCAACTTGGAATTTGAGGAAGGAGAACCAATTTTTCATCAGCTACAACTCTGCTTCTACTGGGTGTACGGACTTTATGCATACACCATTTTTTTCAATTTTTATAAGCTACATTTTTGCTAGGAATATTTTTTTCGATAAAATAAATATTTTTGCGTTACTTGCGAAAAACCGTCCAAAAACGTGATTTTTTTTTTGTTTGAAAATGAAAATATTCACTCGCAAATAACTCGAAAAATATTGACTTAGTGAAATAGCTCTATAGAACAAAAATTACTTAGAATTAGTCATTTTATCCAATTTCGGACTTATTCTGAGTGTATAATTTTCACCACCGAGAAGGGGGTATTCCCCTCTATTTTAAAAAAATGAAGAGGATATACAATTATTGTAAACTCTTTCTTATATAATAATAGACAATTTCAACTACCTATTCCCAAATTTTCATCCTTTATTTATTTTTTTTAAGTTTTCGGAAAGATTTGTGTTCTTTGATCGGGCTACTTATGATATTAATGTTGATTATTTCATTCATAGGAGATTCTGACCAATAGAAAGCAACAAAAATCTAAATTAAATCGATAATTTTTGATAATTTCCCGTCGTCAAGTATATTACGTCAGATGCCCTTCGTTGCTACGAAAAAATTCATTCAGTGACATTAATAACAATGTTTTAAAAATTATAAAATGATGACTTTCAACCGTCAAATTAATATTTATAACAACTCTTTGTTTAATTGTACTAATTTATACTTACATAAATAAATTACAGTAAAAGTTTGGTTTTGAACAGTTTTATTCATGAAATAATCGCAACAAATTGCACTCGATCTCTAAAATTAAAATAGAATTTTAGAGCTCTTGTGCAGTTACTACTGATAATTTTTTTCGATTATTTCATTCATAGGAGATTCTGACCAATAGAAAGCTACAGAAATCTGAATTAAATCTATAATTTTTGATAATTGCCCGTTGTTAATTATATTACGTCAGATGTTCTTCGTTGCTACGAAAAAATACAATTAGTGACATTAATGACAATTAATGCTTTAAAAATTATAAAAATGATGACTTTCAATCGTCAAATACTTATAAAATCTTTGTGTTTAATTGTACTAATTTGTACTTACATAAATAAATTCCAAAAACTTTTGGTTTTGAACAGTTTTATTCATGAAATAATCGCAACAAATTGCACTCGAACTCTAAAATTAATATAGAATTTTTGCCCTCGTGACATTTTGACATAATTTCACTCGCCTTTGGCTCGTGAAATTAAAGCTGTCAAAGTGTCACTCGGGAAAAATTCAATATTTTAGAGCTCTTGTGCAATTACTACTGATTATTTCATTCATAGGAGATTCTGACCAATAGAAAGCTACAGAAATCTGAATTAAATCGATAATTTTTGATAATTGCCCGTCGTTAAGTATATTACGTCAGATGCCCTTCGTTGCTACGAAAAAATACATTCAGTGACATTAATGACAATTAATGTTTTAAAAAGTATAAAAGTGATGACTTTCAATCGTCAAATATTTATAAAAACTTTGTGTTTAATTGTACTAATTTGTACTTACATAAATAAATAACAATAAAATTTTGGTTTTGAACAGTTTTATTCATGAAATAATCGCAACAAATTGCACTCGAACTCTAAAATTAATATAGAATTTTTGCCCTCGTGACACTTTGACATAATTTCACTCGCCTTTGGCTCGTCTGCCAAAGTGTCACTCGGGACCAATTCAATAATTTTAGAGCTCTTGTGCAATTACTACTGATAATTTCCCGTCGTCAAGTATTACGTCAGATTACCTTTGTTGCTACGCAAAAATACATTCAGTGACATTCATGAAAAATTATTAATGTTTTACAACTTGTCACAGAAAACACCAAGAAATAGGTTTAGCAAATATTCAGGCAAAGATATTAATAAAATATTAGTTAAAATGATTTAAGAAGACAGTTTTATTCATTAAATAATCTTACCGAATTATTCTCGAGCTCTTAAAAATTATCGATTTGTTTTGCCCTCGTGACACTTTGATATAATTTCACTCCCCTTCGGATGATGAAATTAAAACTGTCAAAGTGTCACTCGGGATACAAATCGATAATTTTAGGGCTCTTGTGTACTTACGATTAAATATTATTATGATTCGGCTGTATCCATTATTTAAATGTACGTTCTCTTGCGGTCTCTTTAAATCCTCTTACACAACCTTAACACAAAAAGTTAGTATGATTATCCTAATAATGTTACTAATAAATATTTATATAGGTTTATAATGTTTATCATGTTTAACAAAAATAAAAATTAATCGCACTAATTTTTTTATATGAACTGGGTAATTTACCTTAATTACACCTAATAGTTTAATTTAGCTTTTAAATTAAAAATGCTGGTATTTTAACTTAATAGCATGTATGTATGTATATGCAGAGTATTTTAAAATAATATTGATTTATACCAATAGTTAATTATATGTATAACTATAAATATAAATATAAATAATTATAACAGTGTGTCAATTTTAAAACTTACAATGGGTTATATCTCACGAACAAATGTTGATATCGAAAAATGCTTAAAACTGTTTCTAGGATAGTAAGGGGGAACTAAAATGACATGAAAGAGAACTCACCCCCATCAACCCCCTAGGCCCCATCCACCACAACCAAAAAATTTAAATGGCAAACCCCTACTTGTGATACATCATTGAAAAGGCTATAAAAAATGTTATCCAATGATATAAGTAATAATTATACAGGGTGAAGCAATAACTGTGAAACTTTGGCTTAAATGGAAAATTTAATGGAGGTTTTTGTTGAACTACAAATTTGCTAAAAATGTCAATTAAATAAATGTTGAAAGTTTTTGTAAACATTGTTTTGTAAATAATACAGCCTATTGTCAAATTCTGCACGAACTTTGGCAGATATTGTTCTAGTAATAGCGCGACATGCTTGAGTAATTCTTTCTCGCAATTCCCCAAGTGACGCAGGTTGAGTTTTATAAACAACTGACTTAAGGCCATAGAAAAAAGTCAGGTGGCGGTAAGTCTGGTGACCTCGGTGGCCACTCAATAGGACCTGTCCTTCCAATCCATTTGTTCGGATAATTAGTATCCAACCAGTGCTTAACTGGAGCTGCATATTGAGTAGGTGCTCCATCTTGTTGAAAGGGCAGAAAATCTTCGTCTAGAGCTAGGTTGCTTGGTCGTAAATGCCTTTCATTAAATATTTGAGCTGCTCGTAAATAACACTAATTCTGGAAGGCCAATTATTATGAAAATCATTTCCACGCTTTCAGGTATACTGTGAACCATCGTGACAGCAACTACAGCTGAAATGACAGTACCGATCGTACAAATGGTGAAAATTAATGACATTCATTTAAAAGTCTCAAATAAACCAAAACTTATTGAATCTGACAAAACCCAAAAAAGATGTTTTCAACTTAAGTTTTTATTTAATAGAAAAATGTACCGACGTACACTTATCGTTCAAAATAATAGTCCGGGAAACGATTACAAAAATACAAAAGTCATAGTAAGTCGGCTGATGTTAACACCCTGTATAATTATTATTTATACCATAGGATAGCATTTTTTACAGCCTTTTCAATGATGTACCACAAGTAGGGGTTTGCAATTTAAATTTTTTGGTTGTGGTGGTGGGGCCTAGGGGGTTGATGGAGGTGAGTTCTCTTTCATGTCATTTCAGTTCCCCCTTAGTATTCTAGAAACGGTTTTAAGCATTTTTTCATATGAGCATTTGTTCGAGAGATATAACCCATTGTAAGTTTTAAAATTGACACACTGTATCTAATACTAATAGACAAACTAAGTAGTTTAATTTAGCTTAAGAATTCTGGTATTTTAACTTAATAGGATGGACATATTTTAAAATAATTATGATTTATACAGTATGATAAAAAGCTTTGGAATAAGTTCGTTATTTCAGAGAGAGATAACTTTTAAAAATAATCTTATAACAAGTCAATTTTAAGTTTTAAATGGACAGTTATTGCTATGTACATAGTATTTGGTGAACATTACGTCATCAGTGTTGACGTAATGACCTAATAGACAATTTTTTCAAATACAAAACCGAAGTCACGGGACACCTTATTTAAAAGGTCTCCTAATCGGCTTTGGAACTATGTAAAATTAGAATATTTATTTTTACAGGGTTAACCAAATACTATAAGTATGATATAAAAGTATGGAATACCTAAGTTTAGTATTTCAAAAACAGACGACTTTAAAAAAAATTTAAGACATGTTAATTTTAATTTTTGAATCAATTGCTATAAATATATGTGTTGGACATGTTAGTGGAATGGCGTAATCGTTTGCAACGATGTATTTTTCGAGTAACTATTTCTATAGGTTTAATCAAAATTATATACTTAGTTAAGTAAAATATTATAATTATTACAATAAATACTCATTCACTGAACTAAATTACGTTAGAAAATAATTTACTGCCAAACTTATTCATTGCGTCATAGCTAAAGACCGTCAATTTCAATATGATAATTTTATTTTATATTACTAAACAAGAATAAAACACCGCTAAACGCCGTAAAAATGAGTGGCGCATACAATATTCCAGCTACAAAAGATCTGATATGAATATTACGTGTCGCGAAAATGTATTTTCATTTTGATGCAAAACAAAATTCTAGTTTTATTTTAAAAGATTTTTTCATAATATTTGCCCAATTTGAAGTAAAACGCGCCACAAAAGGGTAACTTTGATACAGTTTCAATTTTGAAACACTTTTGTGGCGCGTTTACTTCAAATTTAGCAAATATTATGAAAAAATCTTTTAAAATAAAACTAGAATTTTGTTTTGCATCAAAATGAAAATACATTTTCGCGCCACGTAATATTCATATCAAATCTTTTGTAGCTGTATGCGCCACTCATTTTTACGGCGTTTAGCGGTTTTTTATTCTTGTATCAGGAGTTTTTCAAAGTTATTTATAAATTAAATGTATAAAGTTGAATGCAATGCAATGTTTCGCGATTACACGTTCAGCTTTATAAATGGTCGCCTTTGTCGCATTATCTCCCAAATGATCTAGTGTCCATCGAATTAACACTAGATTTTTTTTTACTCGAAATAGAGTGAAAAAAATATTAGGATGGCCGGTAAATGAACTCGGATTGCCCGTTTGTCAGATCAAATTAGCGTCGTAACCACTACAACTACATAAACCATTTAGGGAATAATCGTTAATTGGATTATACTTTTGTAGCTTAATAACCTCTAAACGGCTTAACCGATTTTATTCACTAAACATGAGTTTGAAACGTATTGACAAGTAGTATCTTATGCATCTAAGGTCAAGTATGATAACTGAAGCTATTACAGGAATTATTGAGCTTGAAAAACCATTTTTCCCATAAGAAATAGATTTGATCATAATTATAAAGCCTATAACTTAAAAATTCGAATTTTTCCGGATATAAGGTATACACCGTTAGATTCATCTAGAGTCCTTCTACAAACGCTCAGTTCTTGGCGTAATTCGTAGGTTGAAATTTTGAGTAATTGTCGAAAAACCAAAATTTTTAAAGTTTAGTTTTTCAGTTTTTTCGGCTATACTGAGCCGTGTGTATGTCTGATCCTGACAGCTTAGACACCATTTGTAATCTTAACTCAACTCTATTGATTTGGTGTATTTACCGTTCTCCTGTCTCTTCTTCAACCGAAGATATATACCGCCAAAATATATGCCGTTTTGTACCTACGAAGTCCTATAGCTGGCTTATGGGTAGTCAAAACTCACAAACTACACCGGTTCTGAATCGGCCCTCACCCCTTTTCAAACGCAGAAAAAAAAAAAGAATGTGTGTACTTTGTACGCACGTAAGAAGTTATATTATATGATTTCAACGAAATCAATATACTTTAAACAGTTTCTCTACTACTTTCCAAAAATTTTTATTAAAACAATACCAAAAATTAAGAAAATTAAAGAATAAAACACACACAAACACATTGAAAAATGCCACAAATTATTTCTGAACAATAATTGTTGCCAAAAATTTTAATTAAATACGTATTTTCTGAACAAAAATTATATAATAATATACTTAAAATCATAAAATCTATAAAAAAATTTAAAAAATGATATAACTTGCATTGGGCTTGAACCTACTTCCCGTGTATCCCGCCGTACGAGAGTCGAAGCGATTTCAAACTGCACCACCTTCGCGTATACGTCATGTGGGAATATACACAAACTGAACAACTTTTTGACATTTTGTTTATATGAATTTTTATTAGTTTGATTTTTGTCGAATTAAAATACAACAATATATAGAGTAAGAAAACGATACATTAAATGTAAATTTGTAGAAAGTTTGTTCGTAATCAGATTATGTAAATTAAAGCATTGCCTACTAGGGGTAGAGCATAGCAAGTACTAGGTAAGTACATTATTTTTTTTTACATCTTCCAAATAGGTATGAAGATAATTTTTTATTGGAATACAACTGAAACATTTAGAATTACGTACCTGTGGCTTTTCAAAACTATTTGAAAAGTCACTATAATTATAAATTTGATTTTATTTCTGTCCTCACAACAATAAAAACTAATATATTATACAACATTTTTGTTTACCGATAACCTCCATATTGAACAATTATTGACAGATCATTTCAACACCCAATCAGAGCCCGTATAAAGACTAATACCAAACTGTCGGTGTGCGCATGTGCGCAGATCAATATAAATTCACCCTCAATCTCAATCGCGCCTAAAGAATTATAACTTCAAAAATTCAGATCGGTTTAACTTTTCCACACACATACATACATACATATCCACAAACATTTTCCCTTTTTTAAATAAAAATTGACTCATATTTCTGAGCTCGATAACTTTTGAACGGTATAACCGATTTTCAAAATTAGACATGCGTTGGAAATGTAATGATCGCTTCTATTAGAAGCCGCAAAGGTTGGAGTTAAATTTTCGAAGTTTTTGGGAGTTTTGGGGACGAGAGAGAAAAACGGACCCTAAATAGGAAGGGCCGTAAAATCCACACCCTTGGACCAAAATGGATGGTTGACATATGAATGAGTGAGTCTTTTCCTGAACTTTAAGATGGGAGTTAGCCCAATTTTCAATTCAGTCATATTTAGAAATCGAAAATTTCGTGTGTGTATAGTGTCGCGTGTAGGGGGTGTAGGTGTGCGCCACTGGCGAGAACTGCCGTTCTCTGGTAATATTTATTATAATTTAATTGCAATAATAAACAAACTGTTTTGGTTAACCCTAAAAAATTTAATATTCAAATAATTTTATCGATGCAACGGCGATTAGGTGTTCTTAAATTTACTTAATAACTGTTGGGTTAAGATATAGACAACACTTATACGGAATGAAATATAATACAGTGCGTCCATAAAGTAATGCATAAATTCATTATTTTGTAAACCGGCGAATTTAAGAAAAAATCGCAAACAGATCGATTTTTATTTTTAAATTTCGATTTTTTAGCATATATATTATACTAGTAACGTCATTCATCTGGACGTGATGACGTAATAGATGATTTTTTAAATGAGAATAGGGGTCGTGTGATAGCCCATTTGAAATAGTATTCAATTCTCTATTCAATAATAGAAACATTAACATAATTATTTATAGACGGTGTTAAAAAATTGTTTAAATTAATTCATTGAGACAAAAAGAAGAATGTATGTAATTTATTTACTTCAAAATACGTTTTACTGTATGTAATTTATTTAATTCATTGTTAAAGCTGCCACCCATCTGCATCTTGGCAGTTTGAACATTTCGTTTAAGCGAACATCAATGTTTATTTTTCAAATCAAATTTTGTTTCTCTTTTCTGACAGCAGTAAAATGTATTTTGAATTAAATAATTTACACACATTCTTCTTTTTGTGTGTCCAAAAATTTTTTTGGACACCCTGTATAAATAATTATGTTAATGTTTATATCAGTTAATAGAAAATTGAATACCCTTTCAAATGAGCCCTATTCATGACCCCTATTCTCATTTTAAAAAATCATCGATTACGTCATCATATCCAGATTGATGACGTCACTAGTATGATATATACGCCAGAAAATTTTAATTTAAAAATAAAAATAATAAAAAACAGGGATAATTTTTATCCATGTTTTGGGATTTTTCCTTTAAGTCGCCAGTTTACGAAATAATGAATTTATGCGTTAATTTATGGAGGCACTGATAAATGTTTTCCAGAATACGGCAATAATTAAATTATTATTCTTAAATTAAATTATTTTTATGAACTTTAAAAAGAATACAAAAAAACTTTATATATGAACAGTTTTGTTATTTCTATTGTGTAAATAAGGCCAGTCTCGTAGGAGCTCCCAAACGTAGGTACCTATCATATTTTCATTATAATATTCTTCTTGATACCGCTGCTGTTCTGAACATGCACCCAAGTTGTATTTAAATTATTCCAAGTGAGCATGTAGCATGTAGCATGTGCACTTTAAGAGACATCCTGCAACCCATGACTTTAAAGGTGTCAAACTTATTAGAAATAAGCTCTTTGAAAATATTGTCAGTCTCTGACAATTTCCGAAAATTATTTTAAAAATTGAAAGGCCTCAGAATCTCAGAGTCTTTACGAACTGCTTCATGAGACTTAATATTATGTGTAATGAAGGCATTAAAGCATGATGGAGCTCCACATTTGAAACACACTCCGATGAAGCCATGTAGTTTAGAGAAATAAGGAAAAATATCCTGTTGGTGACACAAAACCCTCCAGGCCGAAACCAAATTTTTTGAGTAGCATGGACATCTATAATAATAACCTATATTATGTTTCCTGAAGCCGATTTTGATGATATACCTAGTTATAAACAAATGAAGATAAAAAAACGGTAAATTTTCGCTTTTTCGTCTATTACCAAAAAGTTAAGCATTTTAAACAAAGAGAGTAAGAAACTCATAAATCGTATAAAAAACTTCAATAAGGCGTTCGCATAATATGTCTATCCTTATTGGTTGCTTAGAAAATTGCAAAATAAATCATAAATCTTGAGTTTATATAAATATTCATAACTTATGTAAAAATTAACTTAGAACCTTCTTATTACACGGAATGCTGAAACTTCTTGTGCTTAAATTATATTTTAAATTTTAAAGCAATTGGTCTAATAGTTTAAAAGTTATTTAATTTGTTTATCCCAAATTAATTTATTTTGCGACACTATAAGTCAGAAAATGATGACGTTACAGTAATACTTCGGATTGTTTATGAAAGAAGAAGATTTACACTATTAACTAATTAAAAAAATAATTCGAAATATTGCAAAATTATTTTGCGAGAACATGTGAATTAAAAAAATGGGGGGGGGCTAACTTCGTCGTCCCTAATTGTCCTAGGACAATTTTTAACATTTAAGTATGAACATTTAAGTTAAGTTATGAACATTTATAAAATCTCAAAATGTATGACTTATTTTGCAATTTTCTAAGCAACAAATAATGATAGATATATTCAGCGAACGCCATATTGAAGTTTTTTATATGATTTATGAGTTTATTATTCTCAAATTTCTTTATAATTGTTCACTTTTTAGTAATAGACGAAAACAACGAAAAATTACCGTTTTTTGATCTTCATTTGTTTATAACTATTTATATCATCAAAATCGGCTGCAGGAAACATATATGTTATTATTATCGATGTCCATACTACTCAAAAAATTTGGTTTCGGCCTGGAGGGGGATGTTTCACGAGAAAAATCTTATTTCTCTGGACTAATGAGTGCTGCTGATAGTGATGTACTACATCCGCTCTTAGTGCGGGATCCGAATATAGGTCGATCTGTACCCAAGCAAGCAAGCAATTTAATTCAACCCGACCTGTGGGATGTCCACCCTATCGAAAAAGTACATTCGGGTATAATAATTCATTGAGGCGAGGTGTTTTGACCCGAGTAAAAACAGGGATCACCCCACCTCGCTCCAATGCCCCAGGCCATCCCTTCCCCCTCCCATATCACGCTGATGCGCGATGGGGGCACAACTATTGTAGCCAAATGCTCTTCACAATGGAATCCTGGGTAATAAGAAATCAATATGGTGCCCTAATCGAATTCAAAACTAGGCCAGCGTGAAGCGCTCTATGCCTTTATCTTCTAATTACTTATCCGCGGAACTAAAAATTGCTTGCTTGGGCCCCAAGTCATCGTACCAAGCCCCACTGAGCTCAGTCTAATGGCTTGGTGCTCAAATATTTTTTGTTTTTATGTTTTTTATGTTTTTTATGTTTTTTTGGTGGCTTGTGCCTTTTTTGTTTTTTATTTTTTTTTGAGGGGGGGGCTTGCGCCTTTTTCTTTTATTTTTCTATGGGCTGACTTTACCTGACCGTGATGTTGGACATAAGCTGTTTCTTCGGCACTTGGTGTTTTCGAGCTACGAACTATCTACTATTATTTATTTTTTCTTCTTTATCACTTTACTTTCGCTTTCTCTTTATGTCTCTCTTTATTTACTTTATTTATTTCCCTTTATTTTCTTTACTTTATTCCACTATTTGTTGTTTAGGACGTCTGCGCTTCCATCGGTGGAAACCGTCATACCCTAACATATCTCGCAGTATGGGACTTGGGTGGTGCTCTAGTTCCGCGAATTTGACCCTCGCCTTGTCTGTCATCGTTTCGGTGACTCTTACCTGTTGTAGTTCTCTGAACAGGAATCTTTCAGCGACGTATCCCGGGACTCTGGCTGCTTCTCTTAGGCTGCTGTTGTGAACCGCTTGAGTCTTCTTTTTGTGAGTTTTGCATACTTGTCTCCATGCGAGAGATGCGTACGTTAATACCGGTAATATTATGCCGTTTATTAATCTTAACCTCGTTTTTAGTCTTAATTTACTTTTACTGCCTGTGAGTCCTCTTAATATTGCTCTTGCCATGTTGGCCTTCTGGACTGTGGCTTCTACATGTTTTTGGAAGGTTAATCCTTTGTCCATGATGACTCCCAGGTAGTTAGCAGGATAGGGTTGTTCTGCACCGTCAGTTGTTCTTCTGGCTGTTGTCTTCCTTTCTTGTATAGTACCGCTTTCGTCTTTTCGGAGTTGATGGCTATCTTCTACTTTTCGATTTGTACCCATCTGCTTTCTGAATGAAATATTTTTTTATTAAATTTCATGCAGGGACAAATATTTCGAGCATGGGTTGGCTATCAAAATCGTGCCATAGCTATCCTTAAGGGGGGCCGTAGGGGTTGAAATCAATATTTTAAGCACATTTTTTTTGAAAGTATGGTAGAACTAATTTATTTTTAAATTAAATAGACATATTCATTACAATTCATAGATTATTCAGGAAAAGAATTAAGGAAAAATATTGAAAAATAATGATTGATGGCAAACAAAAATTCAAAATGATTATATTAATTATGAGTTTCTTGAGGTAACTCTGTCAAGTTTTTTAGTTTTATCAAATTATAACTTTTTGATATCACCCAGAATTCAAAACAACGATTTTTTTTGCAAAAAGGGTAAAATTCAACATGTTTCATATTGTTAAACAAAAAATAAGCATAAACCAAAAAATATCTCGACAGCGTTACCTCAAGGAATGTCTAAAAAAACATATACAAAATTCTAGGCGGGTTGGTCAAGTAGTTTTTGAGTTACAATGTCTACAGCCTTTGAACAAAGCAGTTTTGAGAAAAACTCGTTTAAAGTATTGTCAACTTTTATTTTCAATTTCTTTATTGTCTGTCAAATCGTAAAGTGATGCACACCAGAGTATGTTTTTGAATCGCGGAGTAATTTACAAAAGAAAATGAGAACAGCTGTTAACCGTTTCTCATTACGATCAAACGCGCGCTGGCGTGAACTTGCTGCAAAGCTAACCGAAGGTAGGGAGGTAGGGAAATAGTGTTGAAGATCCCTACCTTCGACTCACTTTGCAGCAGGTTCGCGCCAGCACGCTTGAACGTAGTGAACAACGGTCAACAGCTTTTCTCATTTTCTGTTGTAAATTACTCGGCGTTTCAAAAAGTTATTCCGGTGTGCATCATTTTACGATTTGACAGACAAAAAAGAAATTGAAAATAAAAGTTAAAAATACTTTAAACGCTTTTTCCTCAAAACTGATTTTTTCGAAGGCTCTACGTAAAGGCATTGCGATTGTGACTCAAAACTAGTTGACCAACCCGCTTGGAATTTTGTATATATTTACTTTAGATATTGCTTGAGGTAACGCTGTCGAGATATTTTTTGTTTTATGCTTATTTTTTGTTTAACAATAATAAATATATTGATTTTCTCCCTTTTTTGCAAAAAAATTTTGTTGTTTTGAATTTTGAGTGATAGCAAAAAGTCAAAAGTCGGTAAAACTCAACAAACTCGACAGCCTTACCTCGAAAAACTGATAAGCTAATAAAGTGTTTTTGAATTTTTTGTTTACCATGAGCCAATGACGAGTTCTGGTATCCACTGCAAAATTCATTATATTCTAAGGTGTCTCTAAAAATTTGCCAGCGTTGGCTTATTTTTCAATATTTTTCCTTGAGTTTTTTCTTGAATAATCTATTAATTGTACTGAATATGCCTATTTAATTTAAAAATAAAATAATTCTACCATACTTTCATAAAAAAATGTGTTTGAGATATTGATTTGAATCCCTACGGCCCCCCCTTAAGCGGCCCCCTTAAGGATGGCTATAACACGATTTGATAGGCAACATATGCTATAAATATTTGTCTGTGTATGAAATTTAATAAAAAAATGTTTCATCCGGAAATCACATGGGTACAGATCGACCTATATTCGTATCTTAGACTATCTACTATGCTATAAACAAAGTTAACATGGATATTAGGGCCGGTTGTTCGAACGCTAATCAACAATGATTACTATCAAATATTTAATTACTGTCACCAAAACTGTCAATGTCAACTTTTATTGGGTTGCTGAAAATATAATTGATTAAAATTATGAGATTAGTTAATCAATTAACATAACAATTATTAACATAATTGATTAAGTAATTTCATATTATGTTTTCAGCAACCCAAACAAAGTTGACATTGACAGTTGGTGGCAGTAATTAAATGTTTGATAATGATCATTGTTGATTAGCTTTCGAACAACCGGCCCATGTGTATCCGCCTTGCATTCGCATCAGAAAATCAACCATTTTGAAATCCCCTGTTACTGTCCAGACGGACTCGTCATATTTTAAAATTTGAAGCACCGTTTTAACATTTTCGTAATTTTCTTTGAGCATTACAGGATGAGCCAGAGGAAAGGATGGAAATCTATTTCCATTGTGAAGAAGAGCAGCAGTTTTAAGCTGATTGTAGAGCTGTCAAACAAAATTTTTTGGCTCACACTTTAATGAATTTGTCATAACTATAGCAAAATGAGTCCACGTTATTTTTACACTTTTTGAAAGACATTTTTAGGCCTCGCGATATACAGGGTGAGTCACCACTAACGGGACGGAAGATTACAGCGAAATGGTAAAAGATTTGAAAAATATTTAAATCAGTTGTGTGTATGTTGATAAAATCTACATTTTAAAATTATTTTGAAATATACAGGGTGTACCAATAAATGGCGGCGTATCAAAGTTATATTATTTATTATGGAACACCCTATATTGTATTGCACTTTTTAATTGTCCGTAAATATACCTATGTACAGAGTGTTCTGAGTTATGTTGACTTTTATTAAAATGTAAAGTTTTAAAAAAGGCTTATTCTCAAGTTATTTAAGAAACTATAAAAAAATTTCTTTTACATCTAAATATTTGGATATTGGTTGAATGTATTTCATGATTAATTATTACACATTTATTTACAGGGTGTTCAAAATTTACGGAATTATTATTGGATTATTCAATGTGTCATATGATTCTTATTTTAAATAGAACACCATGTATATTAATAAATAATTATACTAAACAAATTTACCTCTTTCGAATGGTATATGGATGTCCTATACCTAGGTGTCATAGTGTTTGCGTAATTTACAATTATTAAAATTCTTAATCTGTAACTCGATTTTAAAACAAAAGATGTAGTTAATTAATGGCATTGTATGACATTGTCATTACATGACAGTACGGTTTGATAACTATTTTATAATTAATGTATTCTATGATTGATTATTACATATTTATTTACAAGGTGTTTTATGGTGTTATATATGGTGTTACATTTATATTAATAAATGATTATACTAAACACAGGTTCCTCTTTCGAATGGTATAGGGATGTTCTATAACTAGGAGTCATAGTTCTTGCGTAATTTACAATTTTCTTAAACGGTAAATTGATTTTAAGAATAATATTTTATAGTCACTCTCGATTTTTAAACTGTACGAAATAAATGTTTGTTTACTCTATCATAACGAAATGAAAGTTAGGTCTATTTACTAGACCATTATTATGAAAAGTAGGTAGATTGGTCTGTATACAATACATTTAAAAAAAAATCAGGGTCTTCTCCAAAGTCTAAAGTACATAAACGATAAGTTAAATATTTATCATAATCCTGTTCGGTCTAATACTGGTGTAGTTGAGTTTTGTACTGATAATAGTGGCTTCTCTTAAGTATTCTAACAGTCGTTTGACTGATTTACAATTCACCCGAAATTTTTTCTTCACTAGAATTTGGGTTTTCGTAACAGAAAGCAGGACATCAAGTTCCTTGACGTCATCACAAATAACTGATGTATTTTTACTTCACCTTCCGTATGCAACATTACCAGTGGCAGGAAATCTATTAAAATCTCGCAAAAACGTCCTCTTTCGGGTGTCTTCTATCAGGATACTTTTGAGCGTAAACTTTAGAAGGTAAGATACAATTTTGCAAACACTCTCCAATGCAAAGTACCATGTCTACTCTTTCGTAAATAACGTGATTATTCATTTTTAGGAACAACTAAATTTGAATATCATACACGTATGTTTATATTTTTGATAATTACCAGACCGTACTGTCATAAAATGACGATGTCATACAATGAGATACATTTTTTTTTAAATTGATTTACACATTAAGAATTTAAATAATTGTAAATTACGCAAAAACTATTGGACCTAGGTATAGGGCATGCATATACCATTCGAAAGAGATGGCTTTTTTTAGTGTAATGGTTTATTAATATACATGGTGTTCCATTTAAAATAGGCGTCATAATATGACACCTTGAATAATCCAATAATGAAACTGTAAATGTTGAACACCATGTAAATAAATGTGTAATAATCAATCATGAAATATATTCCACCAATATCCAACTATTTAGATGTAAAAGTATTTTTTTATAATATCTTAAATAACTTGAGAATAAGCCTTCTTTTAAAACTTTACATTTTAAGAAAAGCCAACATAACTCAGAACACTCTGTACATAGGTATAAGGAAGCCTTATGAAACTATACCTTATTTTTTGCGGACCATTAAAAATGCAATGAAATACGGAGTGTTCCATAAAAAAAATATAACTTTGATACGCCGCTATTTATTGGGACACCCTGTATATTTTAAAGTAATTTTAAAATGTAGCTTTTATCAACTTACAAACTACTAATTTAAATTTTTTTTAAATATTTTACCATTTCGCTGTAATCTTCCGTCATGTTAGAGGTGACTCACCCTGTATATGTTACCGGCCAAACCCGATTTCAGGACAAACTAGTTTGGCCTAGGCCAAACTATACTGATATAAATACACACACTTCAGGCCAAACTATGTAGTTTATCCTGATATAAAGACGCACACTTCAGGCCAAACTAGTTTATCCTGAAGTGTATATTTTTATATAATTGATGGATTCGACCGTTACTTGATGGAAGTTCATTTTATCTCACAATAAAACACTGAAAACTTTTGTTTTCTATACTTCCACAAAATTTTCACACACTTTTCAGTGTTTTATTGTGAGTATATTTTTATATCAGGATAAACTAATTTACCCTAGTCTAAACCAATTTAATCTAGTAGAAAGTAATTGATTACAGATTGGTTGCTGCTTTAAACGTAAGTTTAGAAAACACTATTAAGAGTTGTAAGATTTTTAAGTATTTAGGGTAAATGATAAACCGGGATGGCACTTGTATGAAAGATATAGGAATGAAAATGTACGGAGAAAACAAGCGACGAAAGCACTCTATGGAGCGATATGGAAGAACACTCTAACTAAAGAAAACAAAAAAGAATTTTTCAGGGCATAGTGCTGAATATTGCCCTAGAAGAGCGGAAGAATAGCCAGTGACAAAAATAATACGAAATAAAATATGAACAGTTGAATTGAAGTTTATGAGAAGGTGTCTACAAATCACCAGGTAGGATAGAATAAGAACAAAAGAAATATGAAACAGAATAGAAGGAGGATGCTCAATTACAAAAAAGTTGTGGTAGTAAAAGTGTAGCCCTGAAATGGTACGTGCATGTACAAAGAATGTCGGAGCACAGGTGGCCGAAAAGACTACTGGACTGGGACCCACGGGAAGGAAGAATGAGAGGAAGACCTACTGTGAGATGGAAAACTTACATAGGAAATGCTATGATAGATAGAAGAGACCTCAGAGATGGCGACTGGGAGAATAGAGTGCTATGGAAGAAGAAAACGGCAAACTCATAATGGGAAAAAGCCAAGAAGAAGAAAGTAATTCAGCGAACTAGTACGGCTTGGAAAAATAACGAAACAGGAAAAATAATTTTTCAGTCATGAAACCGGAAGTATATATTCGTTCTCGTCTGGCGAAATCGCGTCGAATAATATATCACTTGTACTATTCCGGTGACTTTAAAACAGTACTTCCGGCCGCATTCCTAAAACCGGAAATCCTAGATTAAATTTCTCACCTTTAATACCATCCTTGGATTATAAGCTTTCATTTGACACCTCATTTGTCATTCTATCGGTATAGTGACGGAGGAATTATATTCGCGGTCGGACGGAGGATAGCCTAGATCAAATCTCTCACTTTTAGTGCCATCCTTGGATTATAAGCTTTCATTTGACACCTCCTTTGTCATTCTACCTGGTATAATGACGGAAGAGTTGAGTTCAAGGGCAGACAGACAGACAGACAGACGGACGGACGGACGGACGGACAGACGGACGTGGATAATTCAACGTTTTCACATTTTTTCAAAATTGGTGAAAGCAATATTAATTCGTACTCGATTTTATTCGTAAGTGTATCTTTTTTTTAATATTTAGAGAAAACCTCATCATTTTATTCGTTATGTTTTATATTATTTAATTATACAAGAATATATTTAGTCCTGTCGCCAGGGGGGGTACAACGGCCTCCTTAATTCAGATGGACTTACCCAAGTTTTTTTTATATATTTTGACCCGTAGAATACGAATTTTTTGGGTAACAGTTGATCCGGATATCGATAAGATTTTATAGACAAAGAACTTGAGGAATTACATAACAGCGATTTCTCGCAAAACAAAACATCTTTTTGTATTTTTTGGGTCATTTTAAGCAAAAAATATTCCTACAAGTTTTTTCGTAGAATGCATAGTTTTCGAGATAACCGCGGTTGAACTTTCAAAAAATCGAAAAATTGCAATTTATGAACCCGAATAACTTTTGATTAAAAAATAAAGTAGCAATTCTGCTTACCGCATTTGAAAGTTTAAGTCAAATTATATCGGTTTTGATTATTTGCATTGCTAAAAATTAATTTTTTTATTGTTAAACTAATCTATAAACACATAGTGTTTCCCGTGCCTAATACATACGTTTTAATGCATGCTACGTAGAAATTGCCTCGCTTGCACTTGTAGCTACTCTACCTACTCTTCTATTTTAAATGAGAAATCATAGAAAACATCACTCACATACTAGGTGTTTATAGCTTTGTTTAACAATAAAATAATAAATTTTTAGCAATGCAAATAATCAAAACCGATATCATTTGACTTAAACTTTCAAATGCGGTAAGCAGAATTGCTACTTTATTTTTTAATCAAAAGTTATTAGGGTTCAAAAATTACAATTTTTCGATTTTTTGAAAGTTCAACCGCGGTTATCTCGAAAACTATGCATTCTACGAGAAAACTTGTAGGAATATTTTTTACTTAAAATGACCCAAAAAATACAAAAAGATGTTTTGTTTTGCGAGAAATCGCTGTTATGTAATTCCTCAAGTTCTTTGTCTATAACAATCTTATCGACATCCGGATAAACTGTTACCCAAAAAATTCGTATTCTGCGGGTCAAAATATATAAAAAAAACTTGGATAAGTCCATCTGAATTAAGGAGGCCGTTGTACCCCCCCTGGCGACAGGACTAATTGATTAATAGCTTGTATCAATACATTCATTCGATGTATCATATGATACAATATATCGATGTATAATTTTTTTTGCCATCCCTGTTGGGACGTGATTTGGGAATTCCCCGCATATAAAAGTCCTTACATGTTCGCTAAATTACTTTTGACTCGGTTAAATTGGTTTAGACTAGGCCGTACTAGTTTATCCTGAACTGTGAGTTTTTATTATATCAGGATAAACTAGTTTGGCCTAGGCCAAACTAGTTTGGTCTGAAGTGTTTGTATTTATATTAGGATAAACTAGATTGACCTAGGACAAACTAGTTTGGCGTAGGCCATACTAGTTTATCCTAACGCGTTTAGGCATAGGCCAAACTAGTTTGTCCTTAAATCGGGTTTGGCCGGTAACATATAAATAAAATATTAAAAATATTATAAATATTATAAAGTAAAATATAAAATACGTTAAAATACGTTCCATTGCAATGCTCACACGCTACTGACACTACCATGTCAGTCTGCCACTTCTCGCTTCACACACTCAGTCTCCCCTCAGCCCTCTCTGGCATCTTAAATGCAACGATTTCATTTCATTTTCATCATGGGTACCAAAGCAAACTTTATTTATTATTTGTGGAGTTTCTACTTAATTTTCGATGTATACAAACAGAAAATATTTAGATATTAAATAAGACTAAAAATTTTTTTTGACCTGTTTAATTTATATAATGATTTTTCAATGATTTGTTGTACTTTGTTGTGAAGGAAAGTTCGATACTTTCGATATGTTTGATATCTTTGACATGGTAAAAATATAATAATTATTATATAATGTATATAATTATATATTTTTTTTCAAATGCCATCTCTTTAGAGGGACTGAATGTTCATGCCTACTCTAGTTTTGTAAATCGTATTCAGATTATAATACACTGAGTGGTGAATATACAGTATGATGCAAAAGTATGAAATAAATATAATATTTTAAAAGCAGACGACTTTTAAGAGAAATATTGAAACACATTAATTTTAATAATTTTTAAATGGCCATAATTTCTATAAATGTGTCGGACAGTACGTCATCAGTGTTGTTAGCGTAATCGGCGATTTTTTTTAAATATACCGAGTTCATGGGACACCTTATTTTAAAGGTCTCCTACCTTTATATACGTTTATGGGTCAGTACATCTAAAACTGTTATAATGAAAAGTAATTTGGAAATAAAATCAAGTTTTAATATGCAATTAAGTACATCTAATCCTTCTGAGTTAAAAAAATTGCAAATTTCTCTCAAATTACGGATACCGAATAACATTTTAATTAAAAAAAATGTTAACTTTTCCGTTGCGGCAAAAAATGAGAAGCACATTTTCACAATTCAAAATCAAAATTCATTAAAATTCTAATGAACATCTAATCTTTTAATTAGTTAATATCTGTCTTGTAACATATTACGTTAATGACCTTCAACCATCAGAAATCAATTTTCTTAGTCGTGTGCACGTTGTGTCGAAAAATATGAATTTTGCTTAAAAGCGTACGTCCCTTTTTACACATATCGAAAAATATTATACAGAAAAGTTGATAACAATTGGGAAACATGTTTAAATATAATATGTTAATTTAGAAACGGACGATATGTTAACAATCTGACTGGTATATTGATAATCACTAATAATATGTTGATTCAGCAATATTTATAAAAAAATTAACATGAGTCTAATTTTATAAGGAATGCTGTTGTTATAAATTTTCACTAAAAAAAGTCTTCCTAAAAGGGTCTGCATGGTCTTAAATCTAAATTATAGCATTCAGAAATATTTATTTAATTCAGAAAATGATTCAGTCATTTTTGTCATAAAAATGTTGTTCATTACGATGTTTTAAAAATGATCTTAGGAAATACAATTTTACAGATTGCTATTCTTTCTATGACTTCTCATAGTCCATGCTCTGAGACCGCTCCCGTCTAAAAAAAATTCTGATTTCGGATTTCTGCTCAAAAATGCTCCAACCCCCCACCTTTTAAACAAATCTGAAGGGTTCTGGGCGAAATTTTTTAACAGAAATTGTTAAGCAATTTCTTTATACTAATTCAAAAGATCACCTTTTTGCTCCGGAAAATATTCATTTGGGTTTTTTGAGCCACTGTATATAAAAAAAAAGGTTTCTTTTAATGTTTCTCAAAAGATAATAGTTTTCTAGTTAGTTAGTTAGTCAGTTAAGTGATTTAAAGTCTAAAAAATGAGAAAGTACGCATGTTCAATGTTCAAGGTTTGAAAACTCATATGTAATTTTTTTGAGGTTATTAAGAGCTCATATTGAAGTATAAATTTAAATTTCAAGATTATGACAAGATAGACAATTAATCGCGGCAGCTTATTTCAATATACAGTTCTGAGCGCAATTATAACCGGCGGAATAACGCAAAAGATGAAAAGTATAACACGTGAAATAAAAAGAGATGAAACTAGTGGAGGTGTACAATTATAGATAGGAACCTATAAATTTACATTAAATTAGGTAGGGGAGAGTTGGACAAAACGGGATAGCTAACGTTATTTGACTACCTCTTTGACTATGCTATTGATATCTACTTCTTCTTAACTGTAATTTTTTCATTGATAACTTCCTATGTTTAAGTATAGTTACGCCTATATAGTTTGACGATAACATTAAAAAAGTCAATTTAAAAAAAATGGCAAATTATCCCGTTTTGTCCACTTGGTCGGGTAAAACGGGATGATTTTTGAATGTGAATGAAGACGATATTGAAGTTAAATATATTGACTTGAAAAATAAAACATTATTCATATAATATTAATATTAAATAAATTTATAGTTTAAAACCGACAAAAATCGCATGAGTATGGCTCACCATCATTCTCTACCCCGGGGCAAGCTTCGTGAGCCCAAAGTCGATATTGGTCACACATTAGCCAACCATCACTTGATTTTGATTTGGAATACAGTCCCGAGCAATAAATACAAACTTTGTCTTCGTCTTCATCATCTGAACTTGTATCCCTTTTGTTTCTTTCTCTTTTTTCTTTTCTTGGTTTTGAAACATATTTCTTATTTGTTCCTTTGCCTTTCCAATTTTGTTTTTTTTTCCAAATTTAGTTTGGGTCTCTTGATGGGGTTTTTACCTATAGACGTCTCCAGTTCTTCTTTATAAGGTGTTGAGGTTAACACAGCTGTTTTTGCTCTCCGTTTATCATTAGGGTTCATTTTTCTTTCTGCATGAGGAAGGGCAACTAGTTCTTTGGAAGTGACTTGAAATTTATTGACAGAGTACGAACAAGAGGGTATCGCATTAGCATAGAACTTATTGCAAGAAAGAGGAGGAGGAGTAATATGACAATTTTTCTTATTTTCAAGCACCTTGCATCTGAAGGCGTCTTTCAAGAACCTTGCATTCCTTATTTGGCGAATTATCATTTTCTGCATCACCATCAACTTGGTTTTGTGATAATGGTGGTGTACGAGGTGGAGAGCGCCGATTATTTTCTAAAACGGGACCAATCATCGGATCGTTTATCAGTGTTTCTGTGGTTTCAGCTGGTTCAAACATCCAGTCTTAAAAAATTTCCGGATTGAGAGGTTCAATGCCAGTCGTTCTAAACCCATTCACAGCGGTCTGGACGCTGGCAGCTCTCATATATGCGTTTCCGAAAAGTTTTCCTATTTGGGAGACTGTGATTGGTCGACCTGGATATTGCTGCATCCATTTTTGAACTTCTGACGTATAATAAGTGCTGAGTGGTGACATGAAACTGACGTCTAAAGGCTACAATCGATGCGTGGTATGCGGAGGGAAGCACAACATTACAACACCAATATCTCTAGCTTTCTCTATGACGTCACTATTTTTTGCGTGGGTCGTATGTCCGTCCAAAATAAAAGAACAGGATGTTCTTTGGAGGGTTTTGAAAACTCAATAAAATGACTAATTAATGACCAATTAGAAAAAATTTCTTTTCGCATCCATCCTGACGAATGATAGAAACATTTACTGCCAGGTGGAGTGTCATCTAGCAGCTCAGATTTTGCTCTGGATCTGGGAAAAATGAAGGTAGGCGGCATAAATACACCAGAAGCACTCCTGCAAAATTATTAAAACCCATGGCTCTAGCTAGAGATGCTGGCTCAGGGGTACGAAGTTTAACGGTTGGATGTCATTTTAGAAAGCTGTATAACCAAGCTGTACCGGCCCTTTTTTGTCCCTATTAAATGGATTAGCTAATCCATTGCGTTGAGCTAACTAAAAAGCAAAATTTCGAAAGACATTGAAAGTAAGTAAATCCAAATATTCGTGATTCCATTAACAAAATGTGTTCCACCAACTCCTCCTCTTGTTCCGTTGTAAAAATCAGTCTGTGAGGCCCTAGCCCTTTCTTTGCTGAATTTTCTCATTCCAGAGTTCCATTTTTAATTTTTTTTACTCTGGCTTCAATAGTTGTTCGAGGTACCCCAAATTTTTTAGAAGCCTTAAGATAACCCATTCTTCCTTCAAGAACCTCTTCCACTGCTTGGCGCATACTTTCCTCATTCCAAGACTGTCGATCACTTTTTCTTTTATATTTTCTCATCTTTTAATAACCCTAAAAAAATTCAATTTAATATGCTTGTTAAAAAGTATCTACGTTTTGGTTGGTCAAAACGGGATAGTATCCAGTTTTACCCAACCACTAGATATCCCATTTTACCCAACTAAACACTGAATAATGTTTTGAAATTTTTCAAGAAAAAAAAATGTTATCATAATCACAAATATCGCAAAGCACACTCATATTACATAGAGAAACAAAAAAATACTCACCGGTATTTATTTTGTTGATTTAAATTTAATAATTCTTAACTAACTACGGCTGAAATTAATTAATAGCTTACTTTTTCAAACTAGCATTTAACACAAGCCACAGATCAACAATTAATTAGAGTAACCTCCTGCTACATTCGAATAGATGGTATCTGGAGTGATTAACGTCCCATGTCGTTAGACGGCGCCACTTATTTTTAAATTATCGTCGGTATCCCGTTTTACCAGACTATCCTGTTTTAGCCAACTCTCCCCTACATAGCTTCCCACCTTTAAGCGTCTGTGACCGTTGTCATACTCCTCCGAGACGCCTAAAGGTGGGAAACTGTGTAAGGTAATATATTAATTTATAGGTCTCTATCGATAATTTTACACTTCTACTAGTTTCATATCTTTTTATTTCACAACATAATATGTTTTCCATCGTCTGTGTTGTTTTGCAGGTTCTTAGCGCACTCATCACTCTCTAGACCGTTGTTATTTAATTGTTAATTATGCACTTCCACTCGACTTTTAAGCCGCCACTCGTTGAATTTTATGGTGCGTCTCTGTCGAACTTATACACATTATACGTTCTTGTGAGAAAAATTCCCAACAAATACCAGACGTTTATTAATATTATTAACTAGTTTTTTGAATCACTTATTTATTTATTCAATTAATTATCGCCAACGTGCTAATTAAATACGCCAATAATATAGTGCGACAGAGACGCATCATATTATAATGCGACACGTGGCGGCACGTCACCTTGGTGCGGCGGGTTACAAGTCGAGAGGACGCGCATAATTAGCAAATTAAAACACAACGGTCTAAATTGAAATAAGCCCCGATTATTCACCAGAAAGTTGCAATTTAATGTTTAAACTTAAAAAGGTCCAGAACAAAAAGGTGATCTTTTGAATGTGTTTGAAAAAATTGTTTCAACAGTTTGTGCTCAAAAATTTCGTCCTGCATCCTTCTGATTTTTTTAAAGAGCACATTTTTGAACAGGAATCCGCAAAGAAACCTAATCAGTTTTTTTTTTCATACGAGATCGGTCTCACACATCGTCTGTCAGGTTGTTGGACGACTACACGACTTTGTACTAAAATTATCAGTTTAGTTTTTGTAATTTTTATTATTATTATTGTTATTCCTTTTTAAATGTCTTTGTTTCTGAAGTCGTTTAATTTTAAAATTACATACTTATATCGTTATTAAAACGAAGGAGATCCAGTTTCTCGGTAATTTAATGGTGAATAGCACTCAAGTTTCTCGAATTCCTGTTTTGATATCATTGTGAATAACTTACGGACGTGATGTCCACATTCCGGGTTTTTGTAGCCATTTTAATTATGATGCTTTTTGTGTAGACTTTGGAGAATAAAATATTTTTTATTCATTATTTCTCAGTAATTCGTTTAAAAAACAATGTTGAAAAAAGAAGCAGCTTGTATGTAATATTTGGACTTATGAAGCTTGTATGTAGTACCTATCTGGAATTGTAAATATATGGACCAGAGATAATCAATCAATCAAAATGTAAATTGGTCATATGTACTTAGAATAATGTACAACCTGTAACAATAATTAAGCTGGCAAAATAAAATAAGAAATAAAATTATGAGGACTGCTTTTGGCAGTTAAAACGTCTACACACGCCCTGACCAAACCGCCTGACACGACAGAAATCCCCGACCATTCTTGTCAGGGTCATATGTATACACGTCCTGACCAAGCTATCTCTCAAAGCAAAGCGTTAGTAGCACAGATCATCTACCTCCTCTAGATGTTCCACGATAACGCTTTGGTTAAATATGAAAAACAGCGCTCCATGCCGCTTGTATCGGAACTAATCCAAGCGGGAATTTCAAAATGTAATTTTGGTGGGAAGAAAATGTTAGGTTAAAATATTTGTATAGTTGAAAAAAAAATAATTTGGTTTTAAAATACGCAAATTATTTTTAATTTCAAATATACAAAATACCATTTGGGAAAAAATGAGACATGACAACGTATTTTTATTTATTTATTTAATACCAGCAAAACCACTTTGTATATACTTTTTTACAAATCGTATCTTTACAAATGAAATTATTAATATTTATCTTCCTAATTGAGTTCCAAATACTTCTACAAAAGGGTTTCTCAAATGATTGAAACATGTGTGCATCTCTACTTCTTGTTGAAGGACTTTCAACTAAAACAAAAAATTAATATAATTGATTTGATAATAATCATGATTCATTTCACGTGAAATAATTTTTATTAATTATATATTTTCAGTAGGGGTTACTTACTTGGTGTTACATTCATTTGCTTCCCTACACACCACTAACTGTGTTACTTGTTCTCTAATAACAAATACTTGTTTAACTCACCATGCAAATGTAAGCTAGTAATTGGATGTTCCTAGGGATCTTCAAATCACATTCGTTTTGTTTCAAAAACTTTATTTGAATCCATTTTATCTAAATCAGGATTTTTTATTATTGCTAACAATCAGATAAACATTTATAAATATAAAGGCATACTGACAATGATGACAATGAAAATTGACAAATTATAATGACACTCAGACTCAGTGGAAGAAATCTTCACTCCAGGTGCAAGGCGACATCTCCAAAAACATATCATTACTAAAAATGACATTTAGTTTAGGATGACCTTGAGATACCTGCGTGAAACATCTAAAGAGAGTTACGTGATCTGTGGTTAGTAGTCAACGTGATTTTGTGGGGTGAAGTTGTAATGTCGAAAGTGCTTTGAATTTGTTTGCCAGTGGCACTACATTTATCGAAAAAGCAAAAAAATTAGTTTAGCTTTAGCCGTTATGCTTCTTGATTATGAAAAGAAAAAAAAAGGAGTCTATGGGCGACAAAATGGTTGATGGAGTGGAAAAAATTTACCCACAATGAATCTACTTCGGGAACTTGAAGGAAATGATTTTCCCAATTATTTGAAAATAAATGAGGATAGTTTTTTACAGTTGCTTGCTAAAGTGAAACCTTATATTGAAAAAATATGAGGGAAAGTGTAAGTGCTGAAGATACTTCTAAAAACGAATTTAAAAAAGACTGAATAAGGAAGACATGACACCATACTGCAAAAATGGGCACTCTACAAAACGTACAAAAAATACATCTTTTAGTGTAAGCAAATTGTTTTTATTTATTTATAATTTTAAACTTGTGCATTTTGTATGTTAGTGAATACGGAACGAACGAAATAAACAACTTGTTACGAATATGGTAAATGATATACGTAAAATTATCAGTAGTAATGGCACAAGAGCTCTAAAATTATTGAATTTTTCACGAGTGACACTTTGACAGTTTTAATTTCACGAGCCGAAGGTGAGTGAAATTATGTCAAAAATGTCACGAGGGCATAAATTCTATATTAATTTTAGAGATCGAGTGCAATTTGTTGCGATTATTTCATGAATAAAACGTGAATGAAATGTACATTTCTTTTTGATCTGTTTGTGTCCAGCTTTTAAACGCCAACTTTGTATTGTGATTTGGTGGCAAAATCTGGCAGCATTTACCTTGATCTAAGTGTTGACTTGATGAATCCATCTCTTGATTGATTCAGCGACTTGACCAACTTTCCGCACCGCTCGACAGCCTGCCGCAGGTGGCATGGATAGTTTTGTACATTCCAGTCTGGCATGATGTAATGCAGGAACTTATATCTTCATTTGAAACTCTGCGAGGAACTGGTGGATAAGATAGTTTCGCTACACTCCAGTCTATTATTTCAGTGTAGTCCTGTACTCCAAAATTTAAAGTAGGAGGAATGGAATTTCTAATAATTTAGCCCTTGGCTTTAGTCTGTACGGCGTTTAACGCTCTTCTTAGCCCTAGCGCTCTAATGTGTTTCCTTTCTCCCTACTAGTTGAATTTTTGAAGCACAGGACTAAACTAAAATAATAGACTGAAATGTTGCAAAACTATCTTCTCCATCACTTCTTGGAAGAGTTTCAAATGAAGATATAAGTTATTGCATTACATCGGGCGACATGCCAGACTGGAATGTACAAAACTATCTCTGCTGCACGCAAGCTGACGAGCGGTGCGTAGAGTTAATCACGGAAGCATCGTCTAATGTGTAATGTATATGGGCCCCAATCAAGAGATGGATTCATCAGGGCAACACTTAAATCAAAGTCCATGCTGCCAGATTTTACCGCCAAATCACAATACAAAGTTGGCGTTTAAAAGCTGGACACAAACAAATAAAAAAAATGTACATAATATGTAAATAATGAAATAATGCAAAAAACACACACTTATTGGTTGGTGGGAGAGAAGGGTGTGAGTGGACCTACAAGTGCAGCCACCATCTCGTTGTGAGTTCTCGATTGTTTATATATTGTCATACAATATCTAAACAAGCGAATAGCTTCACAATGTAACAGAAAAATGAGATAACTAAATGTTTTTTAATTTATCAAAATCATAAAAAATTTCATTTTTTTATAGATTTTAATCGACCTTGCGGGATCGGAAGATATTCGTTAAATGCGTAAAACTATTTTTTTTATCACCCAACCACGAAACCTGTAAATAAATTTTACTATAGCGATAAATAAAACGTACATGGAGAATAAATAAAAAATATTGAAAAAAAGGTAAAATTTGATTTTTTTCGTAATTTTTAGGCCCGTTGCGGGATCGGAAGATAAAGTCCGATTTGAATAATTATTTTTTTGTTTTTCTTGTAATTACCAATCGCAACTTTTCCGCACTATAGCGACACGGAATTATCTACTTGACTTTTTTCGCACCACCCTACCCTACAGTCAGGAGGTTTGTTTATCGTGTGTACACGTTTTTAGGAATTACTGTTTAAATTTAATGTTGATTTTCCTGCAAAGAAAGGTTTTTGACGTACGTGTACACCCAGTGTTGACATAGGACATCTTACCACACTAGAAAATCTGTAGTTATATTTGGACATAGTTATATTAGACTGTAGATATAGTTGGACGCCGTAGTGCTGTTTGGTTTACCGAGTCGCTTAACAGTACCACAGTATATAGAGGTTCCCTCTTTATACTGTGACAGTACTGTTGCCGATTCCAAGCACATATAAAATAGGAGATAGATTTCAGCAAGGTTAGCACTCTACTGATGGACCATAAATACTTTGCTCATTATGTGTGTTATGGCGGAAGTAAACATGTCCAGAGGGGCGTGAAAAGTTACAAGAGGCATAAAATTTAGGTTAAAATATTTTGGTATGGGAGTCCAAGCGGGAATTTTTGCAGTTACTCGAGCGCATCAGATTATTACATGGAGAGAAAACTTGTACACTGAAAATGTACCTGTACCATATATTGGCTCTTAATGCAGGGGAGTTCGGTAAGGGTCAGATTAAGATAAGGTAAATTAAATACATGCAAAACAGTGTATATTTCAAAAATCTGACGATTTGAGCGGGGCGTAAGGATATGGATGAGTCCCAAAGTTTCACAAGAAAAAAGCGAATATTTTGCGAAATGAATGACAGATCGAAAAACTAAAAAATGCTTTATCGATATTTTTAAAATATCTATCGAATGACACCAAACACGACTTCCCACGGAGAGGGGTGGGGGCAAATTTAAAATTTTAAATACGAATCCCGCGATGTTTCACGAAATAAACATTAAATCGAAAAACTGATAGGTACACTGATTCAATATTTTTGAAAAATCTATCGAATGGCACCAAACACGACCCCCCGGAGGTGTGGTGGAGGGTTACTTTAAAATCTTAAATGGAAACCCCCATTTTTTATTGCAGATTTAGATTCCTTACAAGTAACTTTCATTCGAGATATTTTTTCGAATTATGGATAGATGGCGCTATAATCTAAAAAAACGATTATTGGAAATGGAAAATTCAATTAAAAAATGGAAAGTTCCCACTTAAATGGAAAAGTTTAATTAACTTTTTTTGATTTTAGGACCTACTCTTCCCAACCCAATAGGTTCCATAACGCTCGAGTGACTGCACATTTAGCATACTTTGCTCCCCTACCATTTGTCGAAATCTAGGAGTTTTACCAATTGGTGCCAAAATTAGAGAACGTAACTGTTAAGATAGTTAGGATTCGTTTTAATGGTTTCAAATAACCATTGTACATCCAAACACCGAACAATGTAGCCCCGTTCAATTATTTTAATCTGTTTGTCCCTTGCCAAGTGTGTATTATTTGGATTATTATTATTTTAAGTAAATATCTACACTATTACGGGAAAGCTTCCATTTTTGATGAAATGTCCCTGATGATGCTCTGAAAGCAAAAGTAATTGGACAAGATTTAATAATTAACTGCTCGATATCTGCCGTTGATTCGTGAAAAAAAAACAAAAATTAAAAAAGAAATATAATTAGTGAAGCCTACCCCGCATCTTTATACATATCTGTAATGTTTAAAAATCTTCTTCTTCTTCTTCTTTATTTTTGGTTTCGCTGCAAGGCGATTACCAGCACGATTTATAAGCGATCTTGACGTAGTCTGGCTCTAAGCCATACCAAAATCGCTGACTATGTTCTTGTAAGGAAGCTTTTGATGAGGTGTGATGATTATAATTAAATGAGATTAATTGGGTCAGGTTAAGTATGATTAAAAATTAAAACATAAATTAAATGACAAATAGCAACATAATATAACACGGATACATATAAACAGTTGAGCCTTGCAATTTGTAAGCTTATTTTGTTAATTGCTAGAAAACGCATTGCAGTTTATAAGCTTATTTGGTTAATTGCAAGAAAACGCATAATTACATTGACTGATTCTTCCGTTAAGGAACTTAGAATATTGTATATAGAGAGCGGTGTTTTGAAGTTCATGGAAATAAATTTTGTGTATATATCAAAATTAGGAATCACATTAATCGGGCATTCAAAAAAGATGTGGTTTAGATCCTCGAGACGACCACATTCACAAAAAGGATTATCTTTTATATTCATTTTATACAGATGTTGTTTTGTTAAACAATGGCCTGTGCGCATTCTAATGATGGTGGTAGTGTGTCTTCTATTTCTATATGGAAAATTTGAATACCAAGGTTTTGTAGGAAAGAAGTCTTGAATTGTTTTGTATTGCGAAGTCTTCTTCTGGACTAAAGATTTCCATTTTTCTTGGTACTCTTTTGTAATTTTTCCTCTGATGACTGATAGGGCATCCTGGGAATTCAGTTGTACTTCCATGGGTACATTCAGGTCTCTTCCTATTTTTGCCAGTATGTCAGCCTGGGTATTACCAAATATATTAGAGTGTCCAGGTATCCAGGAAAGGAGAATTTTGGTACCATTCTCATTGGCTGAAGATATAAGTTTCTTTGTTTTTAGGGCCCTTATATCTGCTGAAGCAGATATGTTACATGTTTTAATATTGGTTATTGCATTGAGCGAATCAGAAAATATTATAGCTTTCTTTAGATGTTTTGTAGTTGCGACTTCCACCGCTTGATGTATTGCTATACTCTCTGCTTTGCTTATGCTTAGAGCTCCAGGAAGTCTTGAGGAGAAATTATATTCAATACTAGGGATGCATATCCCAAAACCTACCCTTTCTTTGTTTTTTGAGGCATCAGTATATATAAAGGTATGGTCTTTCCCATATTGTTCAGTAGTCATAAGGAATTTTTCTTTAATCATCGGGTCATATTTTTTGATATTACAATTTAGAATTGGAAGTGGATTCATTAGTGTATCATAGTCTAATTCATAGCATGGAAAATTTGGGCTTTTGTATATTTTTTTAAAATATGGAAAAAAATATTCTAATGCCCAAACCAAGTATGGTACATTATGCCTTGTATAAAAATTAGGTTTGTTTATAAGTCTTTTACGTATTTCAATTAGGAGTAATATTATGGGATGATTCTCAATAATGATGATTTTACTTAAAAATTTAGAGGCTAACAATAATCTTCTATGTTCTAGGTCCATTTGGGCAGACTCTGCCAAGATTGCCAAATTTGGTGTAGACTTCATGCACCCCAAACATATCTTAAGTCCCTCAAAAAATACCGCATTGAGTTTGTTGTTGCATTTTTGTGATATTGGGTTGAATAGGAAGGAACCATAATCGAGGTGAGATCTGATCAAGGCATTAAAAACCATTAGGAGTGTTCGTGGGTCAGCTCCCCACCAGACTCTACATATTGCACGTAGGATGTTAATATTTTTCTTTGCCTTGAGTATAATATTGTCAACATGTAAGTCCCATGATAGATGCTTATGAAAAATTATGCCTAGAAATTTCACTTCAGTTTTTAGAGGAATGGCTGTGTTGTTGATTTTGATTTCTGTTAGATTATCTCTTCGCCTACCCTTTGTGAACCATACAGCTTCACATTTGTCTTTGGATAAGGACAAGTCATGTTCTGCAAGCCAGTGTAATGTGTTTTCCAATTCTTTGTTTATTTTACTTACCATGCTTTGGATATCATATCCCTTAATATACAAAACCAAGTCGTCTGCATATCCACATATTTTAACTTCATTATTGCTAATACAAAACAATTCTGCTATATAAATATTAAACAAAATGGTACTTAAGGGAGAACCTTGAGGTAGCCCCTTAGTTGCCATGAAAGGTCCCAAAAAGTCACCATCATTAGATCTTGAATATAAAAGTCTGTTCTGTAAAATTTTGAACACAATATTATTTATTGCAGATGGAATATTTCGAAGTTTTAGTTTGCTATAAAGTTTGTATATATTGACATTATCATATGCTGCTTTGATATCAAGAAAGATGGCCAAAACCGATTGGGAGGATTCAAAGGCTTCCACAATTGTGGAATGAAGGAGGGTCAAGTTGTCAGCAGTGCCTCTTCCTTTTCTAAAACCTGTCTGATGGTTGGTGAATGAACAGTTATGTTCTAAGGACCAATCTAGGCGATTCTTGATTAATATTTCTAATGTTTTAAGCACACATGAGGATAAAACTATTGGTCTGAAACTACTGGCCAAGAGTGGATTTTTGTGTGGCTTTAAGATATTTATAACATTATGGTTTTTCCAATCTTCAGGCAGGTTGTCACCATTTAGACAATTATTGTAGATATTCAACAGAAAATGTTTAGCTTGTAGTGGTAGATGTTTTATCATAAGGTAAGGAATGTCGTCCATACCTGGTGCCGAATTTTTTTTATTATTTACAGCATTGTTAAGTTCCCAGATTGTAAAAGGGGAAACTTGCTCGTTTATATCGTCAAGCTCAAAATTTGGATCAATAAAAACTGCAGACATGTTCTGTAGAATTTCTGTTTTAATGTTATCTGCGGGGTTATGAAATGTCTGGCCGTAATTTTTGTTATTTGAGAATTTTTTAACTTTATTCCAGACATAGGTAGTGTTAGATTCCTTATTTAATGATTCACAGAAGTTTATGAATTTATTTCTTTTTTTGATTCTGAGGTTTCTTTTAGTTTGGGCGATTATACGTTTAGCGTTTATATAGTTCTCTAAGGAAACAGATTGTTTAAAGTTTTGAATTGCCTGTTTACGGCTTTTAATCCAAAGTGAACATTCTTCATCCCACCACGGATTTGAAGGTTTACCCTGTGTTCTACAGTTTTTATAGGGAATTGAGTTATCTGCTACTTGATTAACTACCTCCAAAAACTCATTGTAATTAGAGTTTACCGGTAAATCAAGCATTCCTGTTATCATCCCAGTGTGGAATGTATACCAGTCTGCTCTTTTAATATTTCTCATTTTGTATGTTTGTGTATAGATGCTATCATTTTTGTTAAACTCACAGTTGTTTATTATGACAAAGGTGGGGAAATGGTTGCTATTTCCACAATCTTGTATGACACCCCAAGTAGAACATAGAGCCATATTATTACTTGCTATGGCTAGATCTACAGCGCTAAGATTATTATTAGGAGGTTGAAACAATGTTGCTGACCCATCATTTAGGATAATTAATTCTTTATCAAAAATAAAATCATAAACATTTTTTCCTCCCTTATTGGTAGGACATTTATCCCATAGGGGATGGTGAGAGTTCAGATCACCTAGTATAATTAAGTTTTCTGTCGGTATGTTTTCTATTGTTGAGCTCAAGAAGGGAAGAGTTATGGCATTATTTGTATTGGAGTAAATGTTTATTATGTATAAGTTACCAATTTTTGTTGTTATGTATTGGATTTGGTCTGAGTTGTACTTCTGAATTGTAGAAAAAATAATAGATTTCTTGATACAAGTAGCTACTCCACCATATCCGTCATCTCTGTCCTGTCTGACAACATTATAATACTTCAAAGAAAAATTAAAATCTTGTTTAAGCCAAGTTTCATTAATAGCAATTATGTCAGGGTCTTCTTTGAAAATTAAGTTCGTTATGTTTTCCCTGTTTAATACTTCTAATATTCCACTGAATAATTTTTAATTTCTTTTTTGAATTCATGATTATGTGATTTGATATATGTTTAATTAATTAAAATCAGAATCAGATTTATCCTCTTGGTCCATATAGGACTCTACGTTTAATCGGGAAAATAAATGGTTTTTAAGTAAATTTAAGTTTTCTGATGATGTATTACTAATAAAATTTAGGCATGAGTTTAAAAAGTCATTTGAAGAAAAGGTATCAATATTTTGAAAGTTTTGCGATGCACTGGATTGCCAGGCTTGATTGGAGTTTTGTGATAAATTAGCTGAGGTTCTTGATTTGAAAGGTTCTGAACGAGAAAATGAGCTAGTGGGGGAAGAGGTTGGCTTTTCTGGTCTTAATTGCTGTGTATATGCACTCTTTTCATTTGGTTGCTTATCTTGACGTTTTTGCACGACTCTCCGTTTGTTGTCGGAGTTCAGAACCACCTGTTGAAAGGAACGTTTTACTGTAGATGATCTAAAATTGTTTGTTCTTCGTTGCGATGGTTCTATGGTGTTAGAATTATTTGTACTGGTACTTGGAGTATTTTCTAATGGCCTGCTGTTATTTTTAAAATTTGGAAAATCTCTCGGGTTATAAATAAATTTATTATTTGAGATGTATGATTTTGGAATGGCTTCACTTGCCTCAAAAAATGTCAAATTTTCATACGCCATCAGTTCTTTAATATTCTTTTGCCTTGTATATTCTGGGCAGCTCTTGTCAATAGATTTGTGAGAGTCCTTGCAGCAAAAACATTTTGTCATGCATACGTCTTCATGTTTGTTTTCCCCGCAATTAAAACATCTTTCTTTCCCTTTACAGTTTGTTTTTGTGTGGCCAAATCTAAGACAGTTATAGCATTGTGTCACTGGGGCAATATATGTGTCAACTAGTCTTGGTATGCCATAAAAAAACACAGTTTTGGGCATAAGAACGCCTCGAAATGTAAATAGTGTCGTACCTGTGGGTTCATAAGAAGTTACTCCATCTTTAATTATTCTTCTATTTAATCTTTTTATATGTAAAATTTCAATGTCATTTCCTGTATCGCAACACCGAAGAAGTTCTTTTTCATCAATATCTGTATCAATCTGTCTGACGATACCTTTGCAGGTTACGAAGTTAAAAGGTATATATATCTTGTATCCCTGATTTAGAAGTTGAGTGTTCTTAAGTAGCATGTTAGCCGAGTGAAAATTGGCAAATTCAACTGAAACTCTATTGAGCCCTTTACTATCTATTTTTTTAACGTCATTAAGTTTGAGGTTGAATATATCTCGAGCTATTTTAATTGTATTGAATGTGCCAATTTTTATATTCGGTATATTTGTAGATTCAAGATATACTACAAAAGGTCCATGATCTTTTTCGGAGTATGTATTAACCTTTTTTTCTTCCTGAGAATTATTGTCGGAAGTCTGATTTTGATTTTTTTCGGAATTATTAGTCATTGCAATTTTAGCCGGAGAAGAAGTATCAGGATAAGGGGGGACTGAGCCCCCCTTTTCCTCACTCATTGTAAGAAAAAACCAGTCAATGAAGTATTAATAACTAGAAAGCAAAAAGAAATAAAAAGAGCAAGCAAAATAGCATAAAAGAAAGCCGCTTGAAAAAAAAATATAAGCAAAAATGCTCAACTTACCTATATGCAAACACTTAAGCAACAACACAGGCGGTTGTTAGCTAGGTTAAGACCCTAAACTAGTGGCAAACTTTAACTGCTGCAAAACAGAAACTGTTCACACCTCGAAAGCGTAATGGCTAGTTTAGAAATATTAAATTTTTGGAAAATATTTCTTAAATTTAAAATACGCGGTCTGACGTTTGGTATTTTATTTGACAATGGTTTAAAAATCTAAATTATTATCGATTTTTAATATTATAATTTTATCGCTGCTACTAAAGATAAGATAAAAATATACTGACATATTTTTTTTATTGAATTAACGTGTCTCGATTACAACGATCATTGACACAGGTACAATAATTATACATTAATAAACAATATATACATACAATAAATATATAGATTCGGGTGATTTACATTACATGAACATTTATATTTTATTGAAAATATTTATATTTCGTAGTTAGCTTATGGTGTGCAGAATATCAGTTGCCGAGTTTAGTGCTTCATTCAGGCTACTCTTGAGTCCATGAAATCGTCGTTCATGTTGATATTTTGGACAATCGAATAGGATATGCTTCACTGACAGCTGACATTGGCAATACAGTAAAACCTCGATATAACGGACTAATTGGGGGGACGGGGTGTCCGTTGAAGACGAAAGTCCGTTATATAAAAATAGGTTTAAAATAAATCAAAAAAAATTTTTTTTTCAGTTTTCTTTGCACTTTTCATGTTTTTGCTGTTTTTTTTATGATTAGAAATGTGTCCGCATTATGCTATAATAAAAAGTTTATTGAAATTCTTTGTAAAATACAGAGACATTTTTAATTTTTTTTCACATTTGAAGACCACAGGAAAAGAACTTGATAAGTCTAATTTTTGACATTTCTCGTTTTTAATACCACTTTGTAGCTTTAATTGCATCGTTTCTAAGAGTAACACAATACAGAGTAATAACTCCACAGGTTAAAAGATATCAGTGTTTAAAGAAACCCTGTACAGAAAAAGAACTTGACATGTCCATTCCAAACAGAGGAAAACGTTGATAAGTCCAGGTAATTAATATGCAATTTAATTTTAAAAAACATCATCAAATAATCAATAAAAAACATTATCAATGTTTTTTCTAATTGATTGTAAGATATATTTTAACATAATCACAGAGTTTTAAACTTTAAAAATGTTTTCCTGAACGAAACCAAAAATATGACTTATCAGTTATTTTCCTGTGGTCTTCATTTGACCGGATTTTCTTGTCCGTTATATCCGAAGTCCGTTAAATAGAAGTCCGTTATATCGAGGTTTTACTGTATTGGTATCTACAGTATCTTCAGAAGCCATTAAATATCCGTGGGTTTATATGGTATGCCCAATTCTCAGTCTTGTAAGTACTACGGTTGATTTTCTGCAGATATTCGGCGGTGTAAATGTACCAATATTCGGTTGAACTTCTTTCAGTTTCGAAGGCAGCCTATTCCAATGGGTTTGCCAGCAGTTGCCTGTTAAATGTTTAAAATGACGTTTTAGATCTTTGTCTATTTGGATACATTCAAGATCACTGGTTGATGATAGTGCTGATGTGGCTGCGGCGTGTGTTCTTTCATTTCCCTGAATACCTACATGGGAGGGTACCCAGATGATTGTCGGAATGACTCCTTGGGAGGTCAGTAATTTAATTGAGTCATGGATGGCTTTAACAATTGGATGTCTTGTGAAAATATTTTTAAGGAATTGATAGATGCTAAGGAGTCAGTGCAAATTGCTGGAGATACGTAATTATTTGATAAAGAGTTTATTGCGTGAAGTATTCCTACTAATTCAGCTGTATGAATGCTGCAAAATGATGGAAGGGTCGATGTTTTGATGATTTCAGTTGACGTTGTGACTGCACAACTAACTCTGTCATTATTCTTGGAGCCATCAGTGTAGATTATTAGATCAGAGTGTAATTGGCTAACAATATTCAGGAACATGTGTTGGAGAGTTAACGGATGAGTTTCATGCTTGGGATATTGACTTAAGGTGGTATTTATTTTGGGGATAGTTTTATCCCAAGGAGGAACGGAGGAGATCTTATTGCGGGAAGTAGCTGTCAAGTCTATATTTTATAAAAGCGGTGAGAGTAGCTGTCGAATCGTGGGTAGTTTGCCCGAAGTAAGACCAATATTTTCTTGGGGGTTAGCTATCAAAGAATATACTAAATTACTGGGAGTGGCTGATATCCTAGCAGCGTAGTTAAGTAGTAGCTGCTGGCGTCTGGCTTAAAGTGGAGCTTCATTAGCTTCAACGTGTAAACTATCTGAGGGACTGGATCTGAATGCTCCCAAGCATAGCCTCAGAGCACTGTTGTGTATTGGATTCAACTTCTTTAAATCAGATTTTGATGCAGTCATGTACAAAAAACAACCATAATCTAACCTCAAACGAATCAGGGATCTGTATTTTTCTCTTCTGCTCCCCATTGATGATGTGCAAGTGTTTTCAAGATGTTTATTTTACCAGCACCGTTGTCCTTTAGATTTTTTAAGTGTATTTTCCAGTTTAACTTCTGATCGAATACTAGCCCCAAGATTTTATGATGATTTACTGTAGGTAAAGCAATATCGTTTAGATATATTTCCGGGTTATGAGCACTTGATTGCTTTCTGGTAAATCTTAGTATTTTAGATTTTGAGTTGAAAAGTTTGATGCCATGTTGTGTGGACCAGGAATAAACGTTGTTTACAGCATTTTGAATAAGATTTGATGTACTGGATAAGATTGCTCCACTACAGTAAATAAGTAGATCATCCTCGTACAGTAGAGCTTTTACCGGTTGATTAACTTCTTCTGAAATATCATTAATTGTTAAGTTGAACAGAGCTGGACTTAAAACAGAGCCTTGAGGTCCACCATTGAGTTGTTCGAGAACATGTGACACACTTTCATTTATTCTCATTTTAAATTTACGGTGATTTAAAAAGTTATCTATGAATGTGTAAATATTGCCTGTAATATTATTATCGATGAGTTTCTGTAATATTACATTCTTTGGAATATTGTCGAAGGCGCTTTCAATATCGAAAGCTGCCACAACTGTATCATGTTTCTTATTGAAATTCTCGGTTATATGATTTTGTAGTAATCCTAAATTGTCCATTGCGCTTCGTTGTGGTCTGAATCCCGATTGAACCGAGCTAATTATGTTATGCTTTTCAGAAAACCAGATAAGTCTATTATTGATTAATTTTTCCATCAATTTGCACATGCAACAAGTTAATGAGATGGGTCTATAAAAGGATGGCTCTATTGAAGGTTTGTCGGGTTTTTTAATTGGAAGAATGATTGATTGTCTCCATGGGTTAGGAAAGTTTTCGTTGATCCAAAGAGAATTATAAAATGAAAGTAATTTTGCGAGTCCATTGGTAGCTAAATTTTTGAGGAATATGGATGGTATATTGTCAGTTCCTGCCTCAGTGAAGGTCATCTGACAGATCTGTAGCAGAAGAAATATCTTTGTGGGGAATTACAGTATTTTTGTAGTGATCATTTTTGATTTTATTATGAAAATGAGTTGCCTTGATGTTAGCAATTTGGTCATCTTCCGTTACTATTGAATTATGAAAACTAAGGGCTGAAATTGACAAGTGTGTTGTTTTCCCGTGCATTTGTTTGATTTTCTTCCAAACTTAACAGGAAGGAGCGTCAACAGATATGGAGGATATAGATTTATTCCAACAGTCTTTTTTACTTTGTTTGATGACTCGTCGCGCTATAGCTTTTAGTTGTTCGAATTTGATCAGGTTTGCCTCGGTTCTGGTTCTACGATATTTATTTAATGCCGTTTTGCTTTCTCGGTTAGCGTTCTTACATTCAGTACTCCACCAGGGTACAGTTTTCGAGAAGCCGATATTGTGCATGTTCCAATGTGTGTTTCAGCGGCTAGGGTGATTAAACTCACTAAGGAGTCTAGTGCTGTATCAGGATCTTCTGACAGTTGTAGCTGGTTGATCTTGTTTTCAATGAAGTCTGAAAATTTTTTCCAGTTAGCTTGAGATAATTTCCATCTTGAAATTTTGGTCTGGGTTTGCTGATAGAATTAGAAATCAAGATAGGAAAGTGGTTACTACCATAAAGGCAATCCATTGTGGTCCAAGTTAGAAGTGGCGTTAACCTTGGATCACATAAGCTGAGATCAATTGAGGAGAAAGTACCCTAGAAATGTTGAAGTGTGTTTTGGATCCAGTATTCAAGATGCAGATACTCCTCGGAGTTTAGAACATTTTCAACGACTTTTCCTCTACCAAATGTTTTTTCCGATCCCCAAAGTGAATTATGGGCATTAAAATCACCTACTAAAATGAAGGGGGCTGGAAGTTGATTAATTAAATTTATTAGTTCAGATTCAGTAAGATTGTGGAAAAGAGGTATGTAAATGCTACAGATAATAATTATATTTGGGCACCAAAGAGTAACCGCAATGGCTTCTAGTGTGGTAGTTAAGTGTACTTCTTGACAATAGTAGTCTTTAGAAATATATATAGAAGTGCCTCCGCTAGCTCTAATGTAATTTGTTCTTAAAAAGTGATGTGCTTCAAAAACATTAAGATAACCCTTGTCCGTTTGCTTGAAGTTTGTTTCTTGTAGGCAGATGGTGGCAGCATTCGTGTCCATAATTAATTGTTGAATACGTTCTAGACGGGGGTAAAACCCGTCGCAGTTCCATTGGATTAAATTGGAAATGACTACTTTATATTTCTGATGTGGCTGGACCTTCAGAGAAATGGTCTTCTTCGAAATTGTCCTGTGAGGATACCGAGATTATGCTTTCTACGTCAGAATTACTTGTGCCTAGTTCCATTTTAATTTTTTTTTACTGATTCTAGTGAGTCGATTTTTGAGAGATCTCTCTATTAGTAATTTGTGGATCTTAGAGGTGTCAGAGAGGAGATCTTCTATATTTTTTGTAAACAGAAGTGCTTCACTCAGTGGGCTGGATTTACCGTAACAATTCTCTAAAAAAAAGCTATGAAGTTATCGACCGGTAACATAAAAGAATCTTTTTGGTAGTGGTCTCTGATTGCATTCTTGGATTCCAAAGATATTTTTCAGTCGTCGTGAAATGAAGAGTTCCTTTTGAATTTCTTTTTGGGTTGAGTTGCTTATTTTGTGGCTTGCTCTGGTATGATAAATTCTGAATTAGTTGGGTGTTCTATTTCTGACGAGTCCGTTGACTTTGGTCTCTTTGCACCTTTTGAATCTACATCAGTCTTTTGCGTGACATTAGGAGTTTCCGAATTATGGTCTTGTGGAGCTACCGGCAATGTGTTTAGACTTGCAACTTGGAAAATATCAGAAGGAAGGGAAGGTGTTTTGATCGAATTTTCTGATTGATTAGATTCAGGAGTGGGGCAATTTGATGCAGTGTGGCCAGGTTTTTTACATAAGTAGCAAATCATTTTATCTGTGGATAAAAATATTCTGTGATCAAGATTGTCAAATGGAATAATCAGGGATTTTTCAACTTCAGGATTATCATGGGGTGGCACAAAATATACTTGCCTACGGAAGGACAAAATATTGTTGTATATTGTTTGTATTCATCTCGTGGGATACCAGCTCGTAGAAATGATATTGGAGAAACTAGCTGAAGTCCTATATTTTTCAGGGCGGTCTCTAACATTTCATGTTGTGCTGGTGTGACTAATTTTCTTACTGACAGGATATGGCTTCCAATGTTAATAGTAGGGTTTGTGGAAATAAGCTGCTCAACTAGGTCGATTTTGGTTAAATAAATACATATTCTGCTGTTTGAGATCCTTGAGGCGAAGCATATATTTCTTGGTCCGATAATGTCTCCAATGGAGTTGACATAGTCATAAAACTTTAGGTCTTTTTCAGAGTGTATCACTACAGCTTGCTGTTTGCTGGGGAAGGATACTTTCGGTGGTATGTTTTTCTTTACTGCTGCTGTGTACGAAGTGAAAGGCTGTGAGGTGTTTGTCACTGTGGTGGTATCTTCGGTTGGTGAACTCATATTTTTTTATTTAGGGTGCCCTCGTAATGAAAAGCCACCCTGGAGGTGATCTTTTATTTTTAGCTTCTATTTGTATATATTACGTTCAGCAACCAGTAATTACTCATCGTAATTCTGGCTGCCTATCGACAGGTGATTAGTTGTTCCAATAATAGGTTTGTTGTGAATATTGATAAGAGCAGCAAAAAGTTGTTTAATACACAAGGTGTTGAGAATGTTTAAATTTAGTGCCAGTAAGTGCAGTAAAACTAAATTTCACTCACCGAAATATTACCAGCAGATGCACAACACACTATATTTACTTCACTGCGATTCTTATCAACTAATAACAACTTTTTTTCTATTAAAACTACAAAATATTACAGCGTAGTCCAATGCGAACTAACTCGTTCTAGCTCTATTAGGCCACGACATATTATTAATTTAGGTTTTTTTACGGAATTTAACTCAATCAAATGACCAGTATTACTTTGTTTTTTTTTAATATACCGATATTGGAGATAAAATGCTTCAGAAACATACTTAATATGAAATAGCAAATTTTTAATTAATTCAATAAATAATATATAGGGTGTCCCAAAAGTAGTGGAACTGTCGAATATTTCGTGAACCAAACATCGGATCGAAAAACTGAAAAATACATATTTAATCATTTTTGAAAATCTATCCAATGACACCAAAAGCCAACCCCCACTACACCCCTGGAAGTGGGGTGGGGGGTAACTTTCAAATCTCAAATGGAAACCCCCAGTTTTTCTTGCAGATTTGGATTCGTTACGTAAAAGTAAGCAACTTTTATTCAAGAGATTTTTCGAAATGTGGATAGATGGCGCTATAATTAAGAAAAACGATTTATCCTGATACCATAGGTAAATTATAGAAACGGTCTAATATATCGAGAAATACACTTTCAAATGAGAAACCAGAAAACAGTTTTTTAATATTTTTCAAAAACCTATCGATTAACACCAAACATGACCCCCCCCCCCACCCCAGAGGTGGGGTGGGGTAACTTTAAAATCTTAAATAGCAACCCCCATTTTTTATTGCAGATTCGAATTCGCCATGAAAAATTAAGCAACATTTATTCGAAACATTTTTTAAAATTGCTGATAGATGGCGCTAATAAATGGTATTTTTCAAATTAAAGCGCCATCTATCAACAATTCTGAAAAATGTTTTGAATAAATGTTGCTTAATTTTTCATGACGAATCCGAATCTGTAATAAAAAGTGGGGGTTGCTATTTAAGATTTTAAAGTTACCCCCACCCCACCTCCAGGGGGTGGGTTGGAGGGTCATGTTTGGTGTTATTCGATAGGTTTTCGAAAAGCATTACAAACCTTTCTTTTTGGTTTCTCATTTGGAAATGTATTGCTCGAGATATTAGACCGTTTATATAATTTACCTGTGGTATCGGGATACACCGTTTTCCCCAATTATAGCGCCATCTATCCACAGTTCGAAAAAATGTCTTAAATAAAAGTTGCTTACTTTTACGTAACGAATCCAAATCTGCAAGAAAAACTAGGGGTTTCCATTTGAGATTTTAAAGTTACCCCCCACCCCACCTCCAGGGGGTGTAGTGGGGGTTGATGTTTAGTGCCATTGGATAGATTTTTGAAAATGATTGAACACGTATTTCTCAGTTTTTCGATCCGATGTTTAGTTCGCGAAATATTCGACCGTTCCGCTACTTTTGGGACACCTTGTATATTAATGACTCATAATATACCTACTAAAAAATATTCTCAACATAATTGGGAAACAACAAAACGGTTTTTACCAATGTTTATTTAATATGTATAATGGGTATAGTGTACATTTGATAAGATTTTTTTTACCAAAATACAGTTTGTTGCATTCGATTATTATTTTGATTAGAGAAAAATATGGTGTACAAAAACATATTTATTAAGAAACCGGTAGAGCTATATATGTAATAGCGTTATAATAGATCATGTCTGTGTTCTACAATTCTACATATTAGTCCATTTACTCAAGGTATTTTCTCTGAATTTTAAAGAACCGGATGGATTGATATGAAATTTGGCATACACGTAGCTAACATGTCAAAGAACAAAGTGATTTTTGCCGATGTGTTCTTTTGCCCATGGGGTGAGTTTCTCCCCTTCATGGGGGTGAAAAAATATACGTTCAAAATGAGTCCGGAAGGGACTTAACTGATTAATTCTAAGTAACTTTTGTTTTATAGCGTTTTTTTTACCAAGTCAATACTTTTCGAGTTTTTGTGAGTGAATATGTTCATTCTTCAACTAAAAAAAATAACGTTTTTACACCGTTATTTACTAATAACTCAAAAATAAGTATTTTATAGAAAAAAAAATGTTCCTAGCAAAAATATAGCATATAAAAAAGAGAAAAAAATGGTGTAAGAATGAGGTCTTTAGAGCCAGCAGAAACAGAGTTCTAGCTGATGAAATATAAGTTTATTCTTTAAATTCCAAATCAAATGTTTGAACGTGAAACAACCAAAAACGAAAGACTTTTTGGGGAAAACTCATTACAACTTCTTTAAAGCGTAAGAAAAAATCTTTATTTTTGTTTTCTAAAAAAGTTTCTAGCATTAAAAAAGCATGTATCGCTGGAAATAAAGTTGGTCTCTCCAGTAAAAAAAAAATCGGGAAAATAACCCCCTAATATTAGGATCATAAATAAATGAAAGTTGCTTTACATATTTATTATTTTGATCTGTAAGTTTCATCGGTTCAAAGTGCTTATTTTTGAAAATAATTGATTTTAAAGGAAATTTTTTAAATTTATTTAAAAAAAATGCTTGTCTTTAAAATAATTTAAAAGTATTAGTGATACTAATTAGGGATTAGCTTAAAAAATGTAGGTTGTGTTTTTTTTTAATATTTTTGAATTTTTGTTTTTCTGTAAGACGAAATTTGATTAAGATATGGCTGTTAAAAATTTGCATACACTCATGATTAGTGACTCGTAAAAAATAGGACCAACTTTATTTTCAGAGTAACTTTTCTTACGTTTGATGCCAGAAATTTTTTTTTAAAAACGCAAATAAAGATTTTTTAAACGCTTTATAAAAGTTGTGATGAGTTTTTCCCAAAAGTGGGTACTTTATTTTTTGGTTATTTCACGTTGAAATATTCGATTTTGAATTTGACGAGCATGAACCCATATTCTATTAACTACAACTATGCTTCTTCTTGGTCTAGAGACCTCATGGATACACCATTTTTCACACTTTTGTAGGCTATAATATATTTTAACATTTTGTTACTCTATTTTTTGTACTAAGAACATGTTTTTCCAAAAAATACTTACTTTTTGAGTTATTTGCGAAAAACCGTCCGAAAACTTGTTTTTTTTTTGTTGAAAAATGAACATATTTTATTCACTCATAAATAACTCGAAAAGTATTAACTTGTGAAAAAACACTATAGAACAAAAGTTGCTTGGAATTAGTCAGTTTATCCATTTCCGGACGTATTTTAACGTATATTTTTTCACCCTAGAGAAGGTGTGAAACACACCCCGAGGTCAAAAGCACACATCAGTATAATATTTATCACTTTCTTTCTTTGACATATTAGCTATTATGCCAATATTTATGTATATGTATACAAAAATAAAAACCGCTAAACGACGTAAAAATGAATGGCGCATACAATATTCCGGCTACAAAAGATCTGATATGAATATTACGTGGCGCGAAAATGTATTTTCATTTTGATGGAAAATAAAATTCTAGTTTTATTTTAAAAGATTTTTCCATGATATTTGCTAAATTTGAAGTAAAGCGAGCCACAAAAGAGCTTCAAAATTCAAACTGTATCAAAGTTACTATTTTGTGGCGCACTTTACTTCAAATTTAGCAAATATTATGGAAAAATCTTTTAAAATAAAACTAGAATTTTATTTTCCATTAAAATGAAAATACATTTTCGCGCAACGTAATATTCATATAAGATCTTTTGTAGCTGGAGTATTGTATGCGCCACTCGTTTTTACGGCGTTTAGCGGTTTTTTATTCTTGTATCAGGAGTTTTTCAAAGTTATTTATAAATTAAATATATGAAGTTGAATGTAATGTTTCTCGATTACACGTCGCATTATCTCCCAAATAATCTAATGCCCATCGAATGTAAACTAGATTTTTTTTTCTATTCGAAATAGATTGAAAAAAATATTGGGATGGTAAATGAACTCAGATTGCCAACCAAATTTAGCGTCGTAACCACTATAAATACATATACCATTTCGGCGATAATGGTTAATTGGATTATACTTTTTTAGCTTGATAACTTCTAAATGGCTTAACCGATTTTGATTCCTAAACATGAGTTTAAAACGTATTGACAAATAGTATCTGATGTATGCAAGGTCAAGTATGATAACTGAAGGTATTATAGGAATTACTGAGCTTGAAAAATCGTTTTTTCCCATAGGAAATAGATTTTATCATATTTATGAAGCCCATAACTTAAAAATTCGAATTTTCCCGGATGTGAGGTATACACAGTTAGATGCGTCTAGAGTCCGTCTACAAACACTCAGTTATTGGCGGAATTCGTAGGTTGAAAGTTTGATTAATTGTCGAAAAACCAAAATTTTCAAATTTTAGTTTTTAGTATTTCGCTAAACACTAAGAAAACAAAATGTATGATGATCTCTAAGAAGGAACAGCCATTTGGATGAATCGGCGTGAACGGTCAACAAATATAAAGAGTAAAAACATACACCTAGCTGGTACGAACGTCAATGAAAATTGGGACCATTTTATAGAAATCAAATGTAGGATAGAGAAGGCATTTCAAAAAATGACAAAGTTATTCAAATGTCACGACTTGTCGATACCCATAAAAATCAGTTTACTACGATGTTATATCTTTCCTATACTGTTATACGGAGTTGACTCGTAGACTCTCACAGACCCCACCTTCAATAAAATTGAGGCGTTTGAAATGTGGCTTTATCGTCGAATTCTGAAGATACCTTATACCGACCACATTTCTAATCAGGGTGTTTTGCTGACAATGCAAAAAAAGATCTATTAATCACAAAAAAAAAGCCAAAATCGAATACCTTGGTCACATCATGAGAAACAATGAAAGATATGGACTCTAACAACCACAAGTTTGTTAGAGCAGCAGTGTGCAAAGTAGAGATTGCCATGATGGTCACCAGCATCCGAAAGGGATAGGCACTACTAGAAGAAGAAAAATATATGTACACATCGACGTACATTTCACTTTATGTTTTGACTTAAGTTGTTTGAAAATGAATCGTGACGAATGGGCAAAGTTAAAAAGGAACAACTATATTTTCAGTTTCTTCATTTGCAGCAGATGTATTAAAAATTTTAAATAAAAACACCATAGTCCAAGAGCTGGAAGCGAATCTTGCTCGTGATAATAATATGGAAAAACTATACGGGGATATGTTGAATTAGTCGTGTACATCACTTTCCCACACGAGGGTGTGGGATTTATATATATTTCCACATGAGGGTGGTTATAAGGGGTGAAAGCCGCGGTTTTTATTATTTTTTTTGTGACGCTCATGATCGACATAGTGGACCAAAATTTGGAAATAAGACTCCAAGGGCGGAACACTGCGTGGGGGAAAAGGGATAGAGGCAGGGGCGAATATCGCACCCTCAGTGCAAGACTGTTGTAAATCAAAATAAGTAAGTTTCGAGATAAAGACGATTTTGTTTATTTTCGTGCTATTATCGCTGTGCTAATGTCGGTGTGATAGTTGTGATATTTAGCCGGTTGAGCATTTGAAAGTTACTAAAGTTTTACACGGGATAGATATGCATGTTTACAAGCGAATGCCATGATTACTTTATTTTCATAAAATTTTTGACTTACAACAGTTTTGCACTGAGGGTGCGATATATAAATTATAACGAATTTTTTGTTACGTTCGTGATCGAGATAGTGCACCAAAATTTGGGAATGACTAGACCATAACATACCAAACTAAGTAAAATCTCCAGGGTCGGAAACCAGAGCGGGAAACAAGGGTAGTTATAAGAGGTCACAGTCGCGGTTTCTATTGACGAATATATTTATATACGAATAAATAAGTAGTTTATGAGGTAACTAAGTAAAATCGCCAGGGGCGGGACGCTGCGTGGGGGACAAAGGGGTGGCGCGAAAGGGTCAGTTTTTTGTCACCAACGCAGCGTTCCGCCCCTGGAGATTTTGATTAGCTACGTCATGATCTACTTATTCCCAAATTTTGGTGCATTATATCGATCACGAAAGTCACAAAAAACTCCTTAAAATTTTTAAATTCACCCTGCCCCTACCCCTTTGTCTCCCTCAGCATTCCACCCCTGATAATATTGCTTAGTTACGTCATGATCTACTTATTCTTAAATTTTGGTGCATTATCTCGATCACTAACGTCACAAAAACCCGTTATAATTTTTACATTCACCCCTACCCCCACCACTTTGTCCCCCAAGCAGCGTTCTGCCCCTAGAGATTTTGCTTAATTACGTCATGATCTACTTATTTCCAAACTTGGTGCGCTATCTCGATCACGAACGTCACAAAAAAACTCCTGATATTTTTATATTCACCGCTGCCCCCACCCATTTTTAACCAACGCAGCGTTCCGCCCCTGGATTTACTTAGTAACGTCATGAACTACTTATTCCCAAATTTTCATCATGAGCTCGATTATGAGCGTCACAAAAAAAAAATAATAAAACCGCGATTTTGACCCCTCCTCCCGCGCTCTGGTTTCCGCCACTAAAGATTTTACTTAGATATGGCATGGACTACTTATTACCAAATTTTGGTGCACTATCTCAATCACGAACGTCATAAAAAACCCTTATAATTTTTATGTTCAACCCTGGCCCCACCCCTTTGTCCCCCACGCAGCGTTCTGCCCCTGGAGATTTTACTTAGTTACGTCATGAACTACTTATTCCCAAATTTTCGAGCGTCATGAGCGTCACAAAAGAAATAATAAAAACTGCGACTTTGACCCCTTATAACTATCCTCGTCGCCCGCTCTGGTTTCTGCCCGTGTGGGAAAGAACGTGTCTCTCTCTATCTCTCTCTCTCTCTCTCTCTCTCTCTCTCTCTCGAGATGTACACGACTAATTCAACATATCCCCGTACATTTTGTCCATATTACTTATCACGAGCAAAATCCGCTTCTATCTCTCGGACAACCAGTTTGGATTTTTTCTTAAAAAAACAGTTCTTGGTGTAAGTTAAGGTTTTAAGCATGTTGGTTCAAACCTGCCAACCCTGCTCTTTATTAAATTTTACACAAACACAGTTTTTCTTTTATAATAAGTAGTAAATATAGTACATTCTTTCACGGTTTTTGCTCTAAATTTTAAAGAACCGCTTGGATTGACATTCAATTTGGCTAACGCGTAGCTAACAGGTCAAAGAAAGAAAGTGATTTTGTGAAAAAATATATGTCCAAAATAAGTCCGGAAATAGATAAACTTACTGATTCTAAAGAACTTTTGTTCTATAAACTTTTTTCACAAAGTCAATACTTTTCGAGTTATTTGCGAGTGAACATGTTCATTTTTCAACAAAATAACCACGTTTTTAGACGGTTTTTCGCAAATAATTCAAAAAGTAATTATTTTATCGAAAAAAATGGTCTGAGTAAAAATATAGCCTGTAAAAAAGTAAAAAAAATGTTGTATGCACGAGGTCTTTACACCTAGCAGAACCAGAGTTATAGCTAATGAAAAATAGGTTCATGTCCACCAAATTCCAAATAGAGTATTTCAACGTGAAATATACAAAAAATTAAGCACTTTATGGGGAAAACTCATTACAACTTTTTTAAAGTGCTTAAAAAAAGCTTTATTTCTCTTGTTATAAAAGTTACGCAAAGTTACGCTCAAAATAAAGTTGGTACCTTTTGTTTTGACAAAAAAAGTCTCAAAGATCACCCCCTAATTAGCAACATAAATGAAATTAATCATTGTCGCTTCACAAGTTCCTTTACTTATGTTGTGTTTATATAATCTGTAAGTTTTATTAATTCAAAGTGCTTATTTTTGAAAACAATTGGTTTTAAAATAAACTTTTTAAAAATTTTAATTTTAAAAAATGCTTTTTTTCAAAATACCTTAAAGCTTCTTGGAGATAACAAAAATCTCAAACAACAAAAGAAGTCGGCTTAGCTTTTTTACATCTTTTGTGTTCTTTGTTTTTCTGTAAGTCAAAAATTGGTTAAGATTTGGTGTTTCTAAATTTGCATACACTCGTGATTGGTGAATCGTTCAAGCCCTTTTTACTACAGCCCTTTTAAAAATAAGGACTTTGAACCGATGAAACTTACAGATCATATAAACAATACATACATGAGTAAAGAAACTTGTGAAATGGTAACGATTAAGTTCATTTGAGATGCTAATTAGGGGGTGATTTTCCTGATTTTTTTACCAAAGAAAAGGGACCAACCTTATTTTGAGCTTAACTTGTTTACTTTTGATGCTATAATTTTTTTTATCTACTCTGTCCTATTATGTGAAAATTTTTAGTTTGTGAAAACTGTCATTAGAGATAGCAGTGCGTGAAGTGTTTAAAGTGTGCGTGAAGTAACAATGTTGTATGCACTTTTAAATGGGATTTACTTTTTCGCACACTTTCAATGGGTTTTTTGACACACTTCCATATAATCAAATATCCTTAACTCTGGCGTTGTCATGGTGATGACAATATGAGCAATGACTTACAACAAAATTTTTGACAGTTTTGTGGTTTGAAAGCAGTTAGGATTTTTAAATGTCAAAGTTCTAAAAATTGTAGAATACAAATGAATTCCAGTGACGAAGAGTTACAGTTTTTTTATTTGTTTATCGTAGATAAATTATTGTATGAAACTGTGCGTGAAGTACTTTTTGCGAACTTACGCGATGTATAGCACTCGCTCCGTTGTCGCTCGTGCTCTTAATATCGCGTGCATTAGCAAAAAGCATAATTCACGAACTGTTTCATAAATAGCTATTATAAAACACAAATTCCCCAAAAAGTGCTTCATTTTTTGGTTATATCACGTTAAAATATTAGATTTGGAATTTGACGAATATGAACATATTATGTATTTTCATTAGCTAGTAACTCTGCTTCTGCTACGTATAGAGACCTAATATATACACCATCTTTTTCAGTTTTTTTACAAGCTACATTTTTGCTAAGAATATTTTTTTCGACAAAATACTTACTTTTTGATTTATTTGCGAAAAACCGTCTAAAAACGTGGTTATTTTGTTGAAAAATGAACATGTTCACTCGCAAATAACTCGAAAAGTATTGATTTGGTAAAAAAACTCTATAGAACAAAAGTTGCTTAGAATTAGTCTGTTTATCCATTTCTGGAATTATTTTGGACATATATTTTTTCACCCCCGAGAGGGGGTGAAACTCATCCCTAGGGCAAAAGCACACATCGCATCGGCACAATATCACTTTTTTTCGTTGACTTATTAGCTATGTGTATACCAAATGTTATGTCAATCCAAGCGGATCTTTAAAATTTAGAGGTTTTGTAATATTTTACTGTTAAAGAACGTACTACTAATTTTTTATACAAATAAATATTTGTGGAATTTTTAAAGTTTATGGGTAATTGATTATGAACAAAATATTGGTATTTTAATTCAACGTTGCGTTATTGTTTCCGAAGTATTGTTTGGTATATAATTTGACAATTTTTTGAAGCTAAATTTTGTCTTAAATTCTTTGTAAAAGTTGCTCTATATTTTTCATTTACCATTATAATAGTTTAAGAAACCATTTCTGCGTATTTTGAACAGTCAGCAGATGGCAATCAGCTAAGACATTTTAAGCTGTCCAATCTCCAAAACTCTTTCAAATTTTTGGAGTGGAATTTTGGTAGTAGTCTCGTATGTTTTATTTGTAAATCCCATAATCACCCAGTGGTCTCTTTGAGATCATTTATTTCAGCTTGGTTGTACTTGTAAGAAGCTGATGATATTTCACTACGTGATCGTTATAAGATTCACTACTATTTGAAAGGGTCTCTAGAATCTTAATATTATTAAAATGCAAACACTTTTGTTTTCCTTTGGTCCAGTCATGAATTATTTTCTCAAAATTTAGGGATAAACCCTGAGGAAACCATTATTTCTTATATTGACCATCCAATTCAATTTCAAAATAGGCTTCATAGGCACGCCTAATAAACTGAGCATCGTTTAGTCTGACGAATTAGTTTGTAGCAGACACATACATGACTTAATTCTTCAAGAATAAAATCTACTTCTTTTTGAAGCAATTTTTACATATAAAATGAACGTCTATAGTCTATAGTCTATAGTAATGGGGGTCTATCTAAGAGACTCAATAATATTCAGCTCATCGGGATGCTATTGTTTAAGATAAGGAATTCCATAAACAAGTTATCTACTTATTTTAGGAAATGATCCTTTTGTATGTAATTTCACACATATTAATGAGACTCTTATATAGCTGGTACTTCTATACTCTTCCAGGGGCCCCGTAACCGGGCGTGCAACGCGTGCGCCGCACGCGGGCGTAACTCCAAAGGGGCGCCAAACCGAAGGTTTGGTAAATAAGAAATATTTATTTTAAATGAGATAATCATTTTTTATATACAATTTTAATTATTTCATGAACAGCTAGAGAAATCTCAAAAATCAAATATTGTGTTATTACTGAAAAAATAATTATTCCCGTCCTGAAATGTTGAACTTAAATATTGCGTCAAAAATATTTTGTTGTTCCTTCCTAATTTTTTTCTTTGAAGTAGATTGAATTACGCTTGGCATACCATCCAATCGATTTATGTTGTAAATTAAAGCGACACTCATAATAGTCAAATTAACATCAAATCACACCCTTTGACGAGTAGAAACATAAATTAACACCCATAAAACGTAACTTAGCAGTTTTACTCCAACAAAAACACAACTTGCTGGATCAAGCAGTTTTACTCATATAAAGTGAATCTTTTACTCGAATTTATGATAATTAACCTTAAGTAAACAAATACTCTATGAATTATGATTATGTATTTGACTTGAGTATCTTTTCCTTTCTCGTCTAGGCGTTTATTAGGCACAAATAGTATTTACTGTGACTGGTGAACGGGTGGTTTCCTGCAGTGAAAGGTTTAAAATTTTATTTTATATTGGTGTTAATAATTTCCTACGACTACGACTATTATTGCAATATCCGTTGGAATTGTTCTGCCCTGATGTTAATCTTTTATTTTCGTGTAAAAAATATTGGACAATATTTTTTATTTGTTGTTATTTTAAGTGGCGTGGAAATTAAATTAATTGTGAAAACGGTAAGTATCATAATCATTGCATAAATTAATAATAATTCATTTTAAATAGTCGATTATGGTTTCGTCTAATAAAATCCACAATAATTTACAATTTATTTTGAAAAAAAGAAATAATTAAGATATTGTGTCTACGTAACTTGGAACCATATGGGAAACTTTATTATTAATTTTACGGAAAAAATTTATTCTTCATAAAATGCTTTGCATAGTCTAAAAACTAAATTGTGTTAATCTTATGAGTATCAAAAATATGAATTTCGATCAAGAGTACCTTATATTTCACAATATCGAAAATTATTATTATGAAAAGTTGTTTGGAATTAATTAAAATTATATGTTTTAATAATATATGCAATTACATCCTTATAATTGAAATGTTTTTCCCTCAAATTACAGATACCCAACGCTCTTCTCATTTATTACGAATAATGAGATAACTCTTTTATGGATATTGATTAATTAATTAATATTAATAAAAGAGTTATCACATTATTTGTAACAACTGAAAAGGGCTAATTATTAATAATAAAAGACTTATCACGTTATTTCTAATAAATGAAGAGGGCGTTGTTGAAAAGTACAATTATTAATGTACGATAAAAAGTTCTTTATAAAAAGCTTTGCATGGTCTAAAATCTAAGATGCAACCATCAAATCCTATCAAATTTTTTAAATTTTATATGAGATTGCGTACAAAAATATAAGTTTCGATCAAAAGTAAATTACCTTTCTAGATCACAATATATTTCAATTAGACGGATGTAATTTCATATAGAAACATAGTTTTTAATGCTGAAAAACTTTTCATAATAACTTTTCAATATTGTGAAAACTAAACGTACATTGCTCTTGACCGAAATTCATATTTTTTGACATACCTCGTATAAGATTCATAAAATTTGATATTTGATGGTTGCATGCTGAGTTCTAGACAATGCAGAACTTTTTATGAAGAATAACTTTTTCTGGTAAAATGAATAATAAAACAGTTTCCCATATGGTTCCTAGTTATGTAGACACCCTGTATAAAATTTGTTTGAAAACTTTGAAATGACAAAATATAATTGTTTATTTACTTAAATGCATATTTTTAATTTAATATGCAGGGTGCTTCATTAATGTTGCCAAAAATCTAAGAGCAAAGGCGCAAAATGTCGCCTGTCAAAATTTTCAATGTGTTTCAAATGTATTATTCATTATTTTTTTGAATTCTGAGAAAACTAATAAGTATTTTTAAAACATTTAAACGCAGAATGAAAGATAACGTTATTGCCGAGGGTCGACAGTCCGCTAAAAATAAATAAATAGTTTCTTTTGAATTAAGTATTTGCCATTATTAAAAATCACACTAAATTTTCTCTTTTATTTTCACCCCTGTAACTTATTAAAATAAACATTATAGAAGTTTTCAGGAACTTTCGGCCTCAGTAATAATGTAGTCTTTCATTCTGGGTTGAAATTTTTCAAAAATATTTATTAGTTTTATATGTTATATGAGTTAGTTTTATATGTTATATGAGATAGTTTTATATGTATTTTATATGATTTAAAGGGCGCTAAAATATGTTCCGCACGCAGGCGCCAATCAGCCTTGCTGGGGTACTCTTCTACTATTTTATGTCACTTCCTTGTAGCATTGGACAGAACGCTGTCCTAAACTGCTGTTCTAATGACACAGGAGATTTGCTGGGCTAGGAGAAGCGGAGTTAATATCACTTATAGTCCAGGGCGGATCTGTTTTGAGATGGACGTTGAGAGGTGACTCAAATTTTTTTGCAGAAATTGCTTGAAAATAAATCAAATAATAATATTTGAGTTATCCTCCCTCTCAAAAAGGTCCGGAACATTGTTTAAATAATCAAAATGTCAAGAATTGGAGGAAAAATTCGACTTTTTCCTTCGTTTTTTGACTATAACTTTAAAACTATTCATTTCCGAGAAAAGTTGTACTGACATAAAAGTTGCGTAATTCAATTTACTACAATATAGAGTTGGTTAAAAATTTAAAAATTAGTCACCCTAGTTGCAAAATAGCCATAATTGCGAAAAAAACCATACAAAAACAAGTATTCGCATTTTACGTTTTTTAACCATTTATCCTACACTTAGGACCTCCATATTTCACCCAGAAAAACTTTATGATACAGTAAAACAATACTGTAAATTTCATTAAGATCGGTTCAACAGATTTTGCAAAATAAATTTTGCAATACAGCGTTCGCAAAAAAAATTCATTTTTTCAAAATGTTACAGGACTGAAAATAAAGCAGATAGCAAGTTGAATTTTTTTTTTGCTTATAGAAGTGTACTGTACCTTTCATTTGCAGTTTTCAAAATTAAAATCGATTAATTACCACGGCGTCAGAAAATTTTTGAAATAAACAATAATTTTTGGTGCTACGCGCAGAACAGCGGTGTCCGATTCACACAGGTTGATTTCCACCAAAATTTCTTCCAATCTTTATCTAATATATTATTTTCTTACTCTATATTTTGTTGTATTTTAATTTTTTAGTTCCACAAAAATCAAACTAACTTTATTATTGTTTGTGAAATATTGTTTAAACAATTGCATATGTTTAAAAATTATAAACTTTTATTATTTAAGTTAAAATATATGAACAAAGAAAGTTTTTGCTAATAAAAGTGTTATTTCAAAGGATAGAGTATGTGTTTTTATTTTGCAATAAACAAATTTATTTATTTATATCGAAATGTCATAAAAATTAAAATGTATCAATCATTATCAAAGGTCATTGGAATGCCCAATCAGAGCAACCTATCCGCTGTCCTGCGCGTAGCACCAATAATTAATGTTTATTTAAAAAAATTGCTGACGCCGTGGTGTTAAGCGATTTTAATTTTGCAAAATTGCAAATGAAAGGTACAGTACACTTCTATATGCAAAAAAATGTTCAACTTGCTTTATTTTCAGTCCTGTAACATTTTGAAAAAGTGCACTTTTTTTACGAAAGCTGGATTGCAAAATTTATTTTGCAAAATCTATTGAACCGATCTTAATGAAATCTACAGTATTGTTTTACTGTATCATTAAATTTTTCAGGGTGAAATATGACGGTCCTAAGTGTAGCATAAATGGTTGAAAAACGTAAAATGCGAATACTTGTTTTTGTATGTTTTTTTTCACAATTATTGCTATTTTGCAACAAGGGTGACTATTTCTTAAATTTTTAGCCAATTCTATATTGTAGGAAATTTAATTACGCAACTTTTATGTTAGTACAACTTTTCTCGGAAATGAATACTTTTAAAGTTATAATCAAAAAACCAAGGAAAAAATCGAATTTTTCCTTAATTTTTTGACATTTTGATTATTTAAACAATGTTCCGGACCTTTTTGAGAGGGAGGATAACTCAAATATTATTATTTGATTTATTTTCAAGCAATTTCTGCAAAAAAATTGAGTCACCTCTCAACGTCCAAATGTACTAATATTTTTACAGATGCGCCCTGGTCTATTATATAACATCTTCTATAATATACCCCATGAGAGTAGCCAGTTTAAACAATGAGAGCGACCCAAGATATTACAATATTTGTTTATACGAAAGTATATACATGAAACATAATTTTGTTTACTTCTCTTATTTATATTATTTCAGTAATAAAAAGAATGAACATAAAACAAATATTTTTGTTAACTTTAATCCTACAATGTAGCAATATTCAACCTAACATGTATTCTTATGACTCAAAAAATTTCATATATTGATAAGATAAAATTTTCTAAAATAACAGGAAATAAACTAGCGGTTGTAACTAAGAGATTGTGGTACACTAAAGATAACCACAAAAATATCATATAGGGCTTTTTATGTTAAATATTGCAAAGGTAAATAAAGACCTAATAGTGTGTTCGGATAATGAACTATCTTTACACAGGCATGTTAAATGTAAATAATAGATGTATGTACCTAGTTAAGAAAAATGTTAAATGAAAAAAAAACAAACAGAATTGCAGGGTCCTGAATAAATGACACAAAGGGCAAATTTTAACAAAATAAGAAGAGTGATTTGAATTTAGAGCACAAGAGATTTGAAGTTAGAGCTAAGAGTTAGGTTGTTGCTACGTTTTGTCGACTTTGTTTTATAGAATGGAAGCTTGGATCTTGAGTGCGACATCAACGAAAAAACTGGAATCATTCGAATTGAGGGTGTACAGAAGAATTCAAAAAATATCATGGACAGAACACGTCACAAACAAAGACGTTCTGAGAAAGATGAATAAATAAATGAAGCCCTTAAATACAATTAAAACCAGAAGATTGGAATATCTCGGACATATTTATTAATTACCTACACGTGGAGGAGAGATATAACATACAATGCAAAGATGCAACGAAAAATAAATATAGGGAGACGTAGAAGATCATGGCTGGGCAACCTAGGAAATGGTAGAGATGTACACCAAATGAACTCAGAATTAATTTCAGAGAAGCTTAAAGTTCAAGTAGCTATGATGACTGCCGACCTCTGTCGCGGAGATGGCACTTGAAGAAGAAGAATACTTAAATGACATTATAACGGAGGAATAAATAAATATACATGCAATCCAAATTATAATAAAGAATAATAATAATACAAATAAATAATAAACTATGTTGACAATACAGCGTCGAACTATTGGTTGACATTAGGAAAGATATTCCCTGAAACGTAAGGGTCATTACTGGCCATTCGGGATCAGGTTATACCAACCAGAAATTACCTGAAATATATCGTCAAAGACACTCAGGTTCAAAACGACAGCTGCCGATATGGACGTCAAGCCCAAGAAACCATCCAACATCTTACAGGGGGCTGCCAGGCATTTGCTGCAGCTGAATACAAGGAACGGCATGACGCAGGGGGAAAAAATCCTTCATCAACGGATAGCTACCATGCTGGGACTTCTCCAAACGAACCATCTCCCATATTATCAATACGTCCCTGAGAGTACGCTTGAGGATGGCAGCTACAAGCTATACTGGGACCGAACTGTACTCACAGACCAAACAGTGGCACATAGTAGACCAGATCTCGTACTAGTTAATAAATTAACAAGACAAACAACACTAAAATTGATATGGCGATACCTAACAACACTAATCTACGTAGTAAATTTACTGAAAAATCCCCAAGTACAAAGATCTGGAAATTCAAATAAGAAGACAATGGAGAATGCATTGTCTTCGATGTACCCAAACGGTACCTATTATTATGCCTACTACTGGAGTCATTCCGAAGAACCTCCTCGAAAGCATTAAAAAGCTGGGTCTAAATGAACATCTTAACAAGACCATGCAGAAAGTTGTACTACTCGCAACGAACAGATGTGTACGAAAATTTTTGGGAGATACACCTGCATACCAAGTCACCTAGGGCTCGATAACACGGAAAGAGTCGCAGCAGAGCTCAATCCGTTTGATACCGTAGGTATCTGGGATCAGTGCCGGATTAACCAATAGGCAAAGTAGGCAGTTGTCTAGGGGCCTAGGCATCAAAGGAGGCCTCGCAAGGCCAGAAGTGAAAAAATAATAATTAGTTTTAAATAAAAATCATGAATCATATTATGTTGAAAAAATCAAATATCGCGCAATACCATAAAAGTGATGGTGGGCGTATAAAACTACATATATTACAATGCATACATTTGTTTACATAGAAAGCCTGTTTTGTGAGAATAAGTCACTAATAAATGCCGTTTCGTAGAAGGAACAGTACTGCCTATCAATGTACACAGTTTATTAGAAAAGTAGTAAGAGGAAGAGCAAGAAATGAGTCAGTGCCCCCTCGCTACACTCTCCTTCATTACCCATGCATTTCGCTACATGTCAGGCAAATGCAATGGTCTCCAGGCTCATTCATCTACGATTAACAAAATTGCAATTTACATTTATTGTGCGGTACACTCGCTTTAGTTTGAGGAAGTGCTGCTAAAAGTTGGACCCATATTTTGGATTTTGGAGCAATATCGTTTGTTATCGATTTGTTTAGTCCGTGTACAACCGTTTTTCAGCTTCCATCCACCGTTGGGAAGTTACGATCAAATGCTTGATTCTTAAATGAAACTCAACTAAGCGATCCCATTCGCCACGACCTAAATCTTGTCCTTAAAGGAACAAGCAGCACTCGATGGACTGCAAGGGCTGATGCAACAAGAGCTTTGTCTAAACGTTACAACTTCTTTAAATCTGCCCTTCATACTCTTGCTAAGACTCTAATCAAAAAGCAAGAGCAAGAAAACTACATTTCAATGATGCTAATTCCAATTAATGAAGTTTTTCTACAGGGTGGAGAAAAGTTAAAAGTTGAAACGAATCTACCAATTTTGGATAAGCTAATTATTGAATTCAGTCGTCAGTTGACAGCGTACGAGTCAGTAACTCCAGTATTTGGTGTTTTATGTGTTTTTCCAAAACTGAGTGATGCTCAAATAAATGAGTGTGCTTTAAAACTACATGAAAACTATTGCAGCTCAAATATTTTATAGTCCATCTTCAGGACTTAGCGAGAACAATTTATTCCTGCTTCATAGTCTATTTGTGAGAACAAATTAGAATCGAAGTTTCGAAATTTGTCAGTAGCTTGTAAGGTTTATCTCACGCTAATGATTATACAAATGCAACAGGCGAAGGGTCATTTTCAAAAATGAAAATAATTATTAAAAACTGTCACCGTTCGACCGTGGCACAAAATATACCAGCATTTCCCTCAATTATAGCTATTGAGAATGATGTGCTCGAAAATTTGCAGGTTGAAGATATTTTAAGTAATTTTGTTTCTATGAAACTCAGATAAGTTGCTTTATAATAATTATTATAAGGCTTTGAAGACTCAGGCTAAATTTAATCCATAATTATTTATTATTACATAATTATGTACTTAATAAGTAATAGGTAGTATATTATTCAACGAGCATATAATGAGGGGTATTACTCACGAAAATGAAGTTTGCTACACGAGCCGAAGGCAAGTGTCGTTATTCCTCAGAGTGAGTAATAGCCATTACATATGTGTAGAACACTATACTTTTCCAACGACCTTTTTTTCATTATTAGAAAAATTATTGTACTTTAAAATGAATCGTCCTTTATTGATAACTATAACAAAAAATACCAAATAATTTTTTATTCCAAAATTTAAGCAAAATTATAAAAATAAACAGTTTCTTGACTATTTCTTTGTTTTATCTCTTCAAGCCACAAATGAAACAAAAATTTAAGTCTAAATCTACAAAACGTCCACTAATATAATTAAAGGAACACCGCTTGGAGATGGAAGAGTTATCCGAGGTTTTAGAGGGAAAAGATAAAAAGTTTCTTAAGGGGTCTCCTATCTCGGGTTGCCTAGGGGCCTCAAGATTCTTAATCCGCGACTGTCTGGGATGAGTCAATTTTCCCCTTACAGGCAGTGTGAGCCGTATGGCTAAATATACAAATAATAATAAATACAATAACATACAATAAATAAATTAATCTGATCTTCAGGAAGCTTTTGAAAAACTGTTTTCTTGTAGCATTTTCAAAATAACTTGGTTATAGGTACAGGAACAGGTTATTATTTTAAATTCTTTTTGACAACGATTTCCGGAGTGGAGGCCTAAATGTCAAAGAATAATAATATTTAAATAGTTTTAGATATTATTAGTCAGTGGTTTCTAACCTGTGGGGCGCGCCCCATATGGGGCGCGAGACTGTTGCAAGGGGGGCATGTAGCGGTTGCAATTGTTTGTTACCATTAGAAAATTGGAACTAAATGTTTGGAAATTAATTAAAAAATGGGGTAAATACTATTAAAGAGCAAATTTTATAATTTTTTTTATATATTTTTACATGGTATTTTATACCTACTATTTTGCAACCCATTAAATAAATTATAATATCAATTGTGTATTTATGAAATTAGATTGTTAATTAAGGGCGCGCAACAATTTTTTGTTTTTTTAAGGGGGGCGCAGGCACAAAAAGGTTGGAAACCACTGGGTTAGATACTCAGTTCAATGAATATTGACAGAACTTACGAGTTTTAAATATTCCTTCCTTAACTGTATAACTAATATTTCTGAAACCCACATTAACAACACGATTGTCAAACTGATTCACATAAGTATTCTCGGGTATAGTCAAAAGCTCGAGTTTTAGTGAGTCGGGCCGTTTGTTAATTTTAAGTTTAGCAAAACTTGGAAGATCCTTTTGTTCCATTGTGATTGTTCTCTCTGTTTTTGTTGTCACAACACACGCGCGTGCTTACTCTCTGTCCGCTAGAGCGTGTACATCGACCTACTCACGACAAAGGCTGGTTAGGAACTACACTACCGATAGCGATAGTGAAAGTGAACGCTATTAAAGGAAGATACTCAGTTGGAATTATTGCACCTACAGATGGAAATCGTGAAGTAGAATAATTATAAAAGTAAACAATCATTATGTATTCCTTGATATTGTGTGACGGATTTGAGAGGTTTTAGTTTTTAATTTAAAAATCAGGTTTAAATCAAGATTTAAAATTAATTATTCAATTAATACCATGCGCGTCAAAAAAGGGGCCACCTAAAATTTTTGGCATTTTTTAATTTTTAGATATTTGTGTAATGTTTAAGAATATGTTCTAAAGCACTATGCAATCATTTCTTAAATAACAAATGCAAACAAAAGTTCTCCCAAAATGATGATTTTATTGGAAAATAAAAAAAATAACATTGTACCTTTTTCTTTTTTTTTATAAAAATTTATCAAATTCTGGATGTTGTCTTGAGGAAAAACTTCTCATTCTTCCATGAGCGCCAACCGAAGGTACTTACGATTTATTGGAGCAGGTATTCTGTTTCTCTCTCTTCGTTTGAGTTGGTCCCAAGCATGTTCAATCGGGTTCAAATCTGGACTTTAAGCTGGCCAATTCATTTTTGGCACGCCGACGGTTACCAGGTATTGCATTACCATCCTGGCTAGGTATGGCCGGGCGTTGTCTTGCATTAAAATAAATTTTCGCCCACAAACCCAGCAAAAGGCATTACATGCTCGTCTAGAATTTCGGTAATTAGTCTGGGCTTATTATCGGAGAATAGGCCATTTTTGGGAAAAGTTATTTACCAGCAATTTTATTGCTGGATTCGAAGCTTATGATTATATATATTAATAATATAGGTATGCAAAGTCCGCAGATAGTGTGCTACTTTTTTTATTAACAAAATGGCGCCTACAGAACGTGTTTTTTTATTTTTGCTCCATAACTCCGAACATTTTAACTATACACCAAAAACACCCTAATAAAAATTCACCAAAATTAAATTCTGCATAAAGAAAGGTTTTTCTCGATCTGCTCGGACAAAAATTTTTCTCGGAAAATGCGGGTTTTCCCAATAAAACCTTTAAATTTCAAATAAAGTTTTAGATAAGTAATTGTCTGCCAATAATTAAATAACTCGCTGACATAAAAGTTTTCTTGGTTTAGATTATAGTTCCAGAAGCCGATGAAAATTAAACAAATATTTTAGCAACAATTCAATTGTTATTTAATAATTTTCAGTCGCAATAATAACCAAAATAATTATTATACACTGATCAAACTTTGAAATCTTATAAAGATGAGGTGCCTATTTAATATTTTGTCGACAAAATATAAATTTTTAATTTTTTTGAATAATCTTTAAATGTTTAAAAAAAATAGTTATAAACAAATTAACGTTTCTAAGAAAGTTTTTATTATATTCTAATTTTAAAAAATAGGTAAAATGCGTATTTCAAAGATCTTGAAAATGAATGCTTTAAAACTTTTTTGCCACCATTTGCAAAAAAGTTATGAAACAGCAAAATAAACATACGATTACTACGTTGTTTATAATTTTTTTTAATTCTTTCAAAGCGTAAAAGTTAGTTTAAAGTACAAGCTAATTACTTACAAAAAATATCGATTATTAGTTTAATGGTTATATTTTAATTAAAGATTATAAATATATTTTTTTGTAATTTACACGCGCGAAAGTAGACTAATACAGTACCGTAGCTAAATTTTCACTCGAGGCGACGACCGCCGCGCGACACAGTAGTATTTGTATGCTGCGTGTCAATCGCTTCGAGTGAACATTTTAGCTCCGGCTCTGTATCAAGCCTACTTTCGCGCTTAAAATTACAAAAAAAACATTTGTAATCTTTGATTAAAATATAACCATTGAACTAATGTTTGATATTTTTTTAGAGTAATTAGTTTGTACCATAAACTCACTTTTAAGCTTTGAAACAATTAAAACAAATTATAAACAACGGACTAATCGTATGTTTATTTTGCTGTTTCATAACTTTTTTGAAAATGGTTGGAAAAAAAATTTAAAGCATTCATTTTCAAGACCTTTGAAATACGCATTTTAATTATTTTTTAAAATTATAATATAATAAAGAATTTCTGAGAAATGTTAATTTCTTTATAACTATTTTTTTTAACATTTAAAGATTATGCAAAAAAACGAAAAATTTATATTTTGTCGACAAAATATTAAATATGCATCACATCTTTATAAACTTTCTAAGTTTGATCAATGTCTCATGATTATTTTGGTTGTTATTGCGACTGTAAACTGTTAATTAACAATTGAACTGTTGCTAAAATATTCGTTTAATTTTCACCGGCTTCTGCAGTTATAATTAGTGATGTTGATCATAGTTACTTTCTAGTATTCATTACAAATCGTTACTTTTTTTATAAAGTAATCATTTATAGTATTCGTTACTTTGATTACTATGATTACTTTTGTTACTTATGTATTTGAGTAGCGGTAATCATATCGAGAATCGTATTTCTCAGTAGGTAAGTATTTTGTATAGGTACTCCGATATAACAACGACCTTCACCGATCTGTTTAAGGGATAAAAATGATTTGATTACTATGATTACTTTTGTTACTTTTGTATTTTGTAACGAAGTAATCAGAGTAATCAAAGTAGATACAATAGTCGTTACTCGCTCTAATACGATTGGTACGAAGTAACGAAGTAATCAGAGTAATCAAAGTAACGGTTTACCTCTCTGTGTAGTAATCGTTACTTTCGGTATTCGTAAGTAACGAGTACTTTGTAACGAATACTTACTTTTTCAACATCACTAGTTATAATCTATACCAAGGAAGCTTTTATCTCACCAAGTTATTTAATTATTGATAAATAATTACTCACCGAAAAAAATTATTGGAAAATTCGAGATTTTGTTGGGAAAACCCACATTTTCCTAAGAAAATTTTCTTCGGAGCAAATCAGGACAAACATGCCTCTATGTAGAATTAAATTGGGGTGAATTTTTATTTGAGTGTTTTTGGCGTAAAGTTAAAATCTTCGGAGTTATAGACCAATAATTGAGAAAAACACGATTTGGGGGCGCCATTTTGTTAATAAAAAAAGTAGTACACTATCTGCGGACTTTGCATACCTATATTATTAATAGATAGGATCATAATATTCGATTGCAGCAATAAAATTGCTGGTAAAAAACCTTTCTTTGTACTTTGCTAATTAGAAGAGCGTATTATAACTATTTTTTTCAAAATTTAAAGATTATGCAAAAAAACGAAAAAGTTATATTTTGTCAATAAAATATTAAATAAGCGTCTCATCTTTATAATCTTTATAAGTTTGATCAATGTATCATGATTATTTTGGTTATTATTGCGATCGTAAATTCTTAATCAACAATTGAATTGTTGCTAAAATGTTCGTTTAATTTTCACCAGCTTCTGAAATTACAATCTATACCAAGAAAGCTTTGATGTCACTAAGTTATTTAATTATGGATTAATAATTACTTACCTAAAACTTTATTTGAAAATTAGAGATTTTGTTGGGAAAACCCGCATTTTCCGAGGAAAATTTTCATCGGACCAAATCGGGAAAAACATATCTCTATGCAGAATTTAACTGCGGTGAATATTTATTTGGATGTTTTTGATGTAAAGTTAAAATCTTCGGAGTTATAGAGCAATAATTGAAAAAAATACGATTTGTCGGCGCCATTTTGTTTATAAAAAAAGTAGCACACTATCTGCGGACTTTGCATACCTATATTATTAATGTATAGGATCTTACAATTCGATTTCAGCAATATAATTGCTGGTAAATAACTTTTCCATGAATTTTGCTAATAAGCCCAGAGTAAATGTATTGGTAAGCATTCAACGCATCAAGAGATACGCTCTTCGAATGAAATGCCTGCCCAAAACATCACCGAATCTCCTCCAAAAGTTACACGTGCTCGTCGATCACAAGCAGCATATCGTCCCCCATTCCTTCTGTATGTTTTGATGCGACCATCTGAGTCATAAAGAACCATGTTGGACTCATCACTAAACAAAACATTTTTCCAATCTTCTATCGTCCAATGCTCGTGGTCTCTAGCAAACTGTAGCCGGCGTTGTCGATGTGCTGCAGTTAACAAAGGGCCTGTTGCTGGACAGCAAGCCCTTAAACCAAATTCCCTTAACAATCTTCTCACGGTAGCCGTGAGCCACCCACCTGTGAGTAAATTTGAAAAGGATTTGGTCTGCTCTAGCCTTCACCATGGAAACCAGGAAATGAATCATATTTAAATAAGAATATTATTGTTTTATTATCAAAATGCAAATATTGCCAATTAACAATAAAGCATTATGCTCTGCGCAAATTAGGAAAAACAAGGAACATTTTTATTTACTAACAATTTCATTGCTTGAATCAAATCTTGTGATTGCATATTCGCTCCGAGCCTTATCAAAGTGTCAAAGCAAAATCTTTGTAAGGACGCTTTACTGTGTGTTTAAATGGGACATTTAAGAAAAATGCCATATTACGTTATTTGTTGTGTTGTTCACTGTAAAAATACATGGAAAACTAGTGATGTGAAATACTTTTATTTTCCTCGTTCCCAAAAAAATTAGATCAAAGAATAAAATGAATTAACGCTGTTATAAGGATGAAGTGAGGTTAACTTTTTCTATGTATGCAAAGGATGTGGCAATACACACATGATAGTTTTGTACATATTACATACACTTTTTAGCTCTGATAAATCAGAATTGACTCCAAAAAGTACGGATACGGTATGTCATAATATAACCTCACTATCGCAAATTATGTCAATAAATCTTTATTAACGACAAAAAATATTTTTGTTGAACTATAAATGACATTACAAAAGAATTACTAATCAATTCTAACAATTTGTATTCGTTTATTATCACTAGAAAATAAAATATTCAAGTTTAACAAAATAATCCCATAGGACTCAATACTAAAACGGCCTTACAAAACTGACAGCTTGTCACGTGACTGTAAATTTCTGTAAATAGAGGGGAGACGCACGGAGCCCCTATATTAATAATATAGGTATGCAAAATTCCCCAGATAGTGTGCTATTTTCTTATAAGCAAATTAGCGCTCCAAAATCGTGTTTCTTTTTCAGCTTTTCGAGCTTGGGAAGGATAACAGGAGTCACCGTATGCAGTTAAACTTCGTAAGCCGGTGCGGGGTGCAGTAGCACCCCAGACCTCGTTTTTCTCACCTATCTTTTTTAATAATTTTTTTTATTTCTGTCCATTTTTTTATTTGCATTAAATTCAATTCAAAACGCACTCCACCCATTACAGCATTTAAAACTCTTTGCATTTAAGTGTTTTTTTGGAAAAATGACTGTAGGGTGCGTAATATGATGAAAATTTCATATCCTGAATTGGACGTTTCTGATGTTCCACCTGGAGCTAACAGAGCTACGGGACAAGGTCGGTGTTACTTATGTCACAGAAAAAGACAGAAAGTCCCGACATAACTGTATTGTGTGTAAAAACTTTGTGTTGCTCACTCTGTGAAAAATTTCATGTGTTTGTAATGCAACGATAATAATTTTTTTAAGAAGAAATAAGTATTTTGTTAGTAAAATTATGTTTCATAGTTTAATAAGCAAGTCCTATTTATCTTTCCAATCAATTTCCCCGACGTTCACATATGAAAAACAATGGATATACGGATGGGGTGCAAATGCACCCCGAACCGTCGTTTACGTAAGAATCTAAGCACGGCTTTACGAGGATTAAATGAATAGCCAGGGCTAAATGAGCTTGTCTCGGATATGTTGCCAGATTGACGGATGATAAATCGACCAGAAATATTCTGGAATGGCGATCAAAAGAAAAGACATATCGAAGCAGAGGACGACCACCGACTAGATGGACTGATGATATAAAGCGCACCACCACAAATTGGATGCAAGAAACTCAAGACAGGAATAGGTGGAAAATTTTACGGGGCTCCCACGTTTAGCAGTGGACAAATATAGGCGAATTGATGAGAGCCTCTACTCTTTTCAAATATTGGCCGTGCCTCAAATATGATTTCGCCTTGTCGTCTTTTGTCTCTACTGGAATTAATTGATCGAATTCCTCTGTCTGCTGTTCCGGTTTCTCCATCTTCTTTTCAATCTCTTTTATCCTTTCTTTGAAAGCCAAAACATCGGCAGCCACTTGGTTTTTTTAACAAAGATATTTTACCGTCGATGGACGACAAATTTGTTTCCTAAAGATGTGATTTCACGAGAAACTTTGGTCACATCGGATGAAACTTTCGCAATAGACAAAATCACAGCAGTACGCTTTCCCTTAAACACATAAGTTTCTGGATCGAAATCCCCTTCAAACTTTTAAATCAGAAAAAAAATTTATAAAATATATTTTATACTTTTGATTTTAATATCTAATATTAATCACCAAAGAAAGCCTGCAAATTATATAATAATTAAATATGAATAGACCAAATAATGAACTCTTTCCTCATTCTGACATTCAAAATACCATCAAAGAAATTTCAATGAGAATATGGCTCGAAATATGGAAAAAGCTGGACGACAAGAAACCACAACGCATCAAGCCAAATTTGTCACCAAAAGGGATAATGCCACAAAAAGGACAAGATCAGTTCATACAACACCGCTTGAGATAGGACATACCAGGTTAACCCACCAGTTTCTAATGCAACAAAAGAGCAACAAAAACTGTACTGTGTGTGATATTCCTCTGGCAATCGAACACATTATTGTTATTAATTTCCCACTCTATCACCTGGAACGACTTCAAAGTGATTTACTAAGTGATCTGAAAAGTATTCTGAACTATGGTAGTAGTGATAAAGTGACTAAGTTTCTGAACCTAACCAAATTGTACAAGTTCTTCTTCTTGATATGCCTATGAGTGACCAATGTTGGCGATCATCATGGCAATCCTCACTTTATCTGCAAAAACGCGGACAAGCTGCATACATGTTTTGTTGAACCAGGTTTTGAGGTTCTTTAACCAGGATGTTCTTCTTCTTCCTGGACCTCGCTTTCCAAATATTTTTCCGTGCACGATGGATTTAATACCTAGGAATCTGGATTTCAGACAATAATGATCAAACAACGGAAATAAGGGCTAGGATAGAAATAGCAAGAAATGCATTTGTAAAAATGAAAACAATTCTCTGCAACAAAGACCTTACATTAGAACTGAGAGTAAGAGCTTTGAGATGATACGTGTTTTCAATACTTCAATATGCACTTAAAAGCTGGACACTGAAGCAAGAACACATAAATAAGCTACAGTCCTTTGAAACGTTGTGTTACAGGGAGATGCTTAGAATAGCATGGAGACAGAAAAAAACTAACACGGAAGTATTGCGAGAAATGGACAAACAATACGAAATTATAAACAACACGAAATTATAGTGAACCCTCCGACTAACACAAGGCTAAAATAATTCATAGCACACAAGGCTAAAAACTATGACCTGGCAGGCATCAGCTGTGCACGTGTATCTACCAAGTGAATCGAAAAGTGCAAATTTAGGGGGTAAAATAAACTTTCTCCTGTAAGGTTTAAATTTAAGTATGTGTTTGAGTAAGTCATTTAGAAGAAATGTGTACAATGACAGGCGATTCTGAAGAGCATAAGAAGTTGCCAGGTGTGGGGAAAGATTAGGGGTTTTTCCTAAGATTACTCTTTTTGCATCGAACAAATTTTTTTTAGGTTTCTTGAATCATTCCAAACAGAAAAGGTTTTTAGTGAATTTTCTCTTAAGTTAATAGTTTTTGTTATATAGGACACATAATGAGGGGACAACGATATGAACTAATAAGACTGATTATACAGGGAAAGATAAAAGGAGGAAGGAGTATAGGAAGAAGGAGAGTGTCATGGTTGAATAGTTTAAGGGACTGGTTTAATTGCAGTTCAATAGAACTCTTCAGAGCAGCGGTAGATAGAGTATAATGATGATGAAATCGAGCCTCCGATTAGGATACGGCACTTAAGAAGAAAAGTCCGTGGGATTTTAAGAATCCTCCGATATAACCACATTCCAAATGCTTAAAATGCATAAAAAAAGGACAGAGCAGACGTAACATCTCATTATTCTTACTTTTATACCAAGAGAAAACTGCGGCTCCTGAAAAAGGCCCCCATACGGTTGAAGGTTGATCTAGCTTTTCCGGTGCGCTCTCTTATCTCTTGGTTGTTGGTCCATTCTTCATTTATTATGGTGACTAGGTAGTTGTAGTACCTCATTCTTTCTACAGGGGTTTGTTTGATGTAGAGTTGACTTTCTGTTATCTTTTTCTTGCTAATGATCATAAGCTTTGACTTCTTTACGTTAATATTGAGTCCATATTGTTGACTGTAATACGTGATTTTGTTCATGAGGACTTGTAATTCTTCAAGGTTATCCCCAAATACTAGGCTTAAGTCCTCAATTGTAATTGGTTATTAGCTAACATCTGATTTTATGTACAACTCTCCCATGCCAATAACCTTTGATGGTTGACGCGGTATACTTAATAAAAAAAAAGAAACGAATCGAATAATCTCTTAATACAACATTGAAAACTAAATTTAAAAACTTGCTATATTCCTAACTAACTTGAAATTCTCTTTTTTTCCTAGAAATATCCATTTTAAAAATGTAAATAAAATTTTTAAACATCTTTTAAAGATTAGTTCCAGCAGAAAATATCAACCATTCTCAGGAGTTACAACATCACTTACAATACATAAATTGCAAGGGAACTGGTATTATTCGTGGTATTATAGTAGTAATAAGAAGTAATTCATATAAACATTAAATTCTGAACAGTTCCTTATACTCACGACATTGCAACAGTATAAATTAATTGTTAGAGGATCGGATCATTGTAAACACCATCTAGGAGGCATTTTAATTTACAAAAATAAAAATATAATGTCACTTTCAGTAGGATATTCATAGTGGTAGGGGAGCCCAAGTGGGGATTTTTGCAGTTACCCGAGCGCGTCAGATTATCATATGGAGAGAAACCTGGTGCCCTGTAGATGTACCTCTACCATATATTGGCTCTTAACACAGGGGAGTTCGTTAAGGGAGGCCCGAAAAAAAAAATCTATCCTTAAAAATACCCGAAATTGTCAGATTAAGATAAGGTAAGTTAAGTACATCCAAAAGAGTGTATATGTCAAAAATCTGACGATTTGAGCGGAGCGTAAGGAAATGGATGAGTTAAAAATTTTACAAAATAAAAGCGAATAATTCGCGAAATGAACGTTAGATCGAAAAACTAAAAAATACGTGTTCAATATTTTTCAAAAATCTATTGAATGATACCAAACACGACCCCCACTGAGAGGGGTGGGGGGTATATTTAAAATTTTAAATACAAATCCCGCGATATTTCGCAAAATAAACATTAAATCGAAAAACTGCAAATTACACTTAATCAATATTTTTGAAAAATCTATCGAATGGTACTAAACTCGACCCTCCACGGAGGTGGGGTGAGGGGTTACTTTAAAATCTTAAATAGATGCCACAATTTTTTATTCCAGATTTGGATCCTTTACGTAACAATAAGCAACTTTTATTCGAAATATTTTTTCGAATTATGGATAGATGGCTCTATAATCTGAAAAAACGATTGTTGGAAATGGAAAATTAAATTAAAAAATGGCAAGCGCCCACTAAAATGAAAAACTTTACTTAACTTTTTTTGGTTTTTGGACCTACTCTTCACAACCCAATAGGTCCCCAAAGCGCTCGAGTGACTGCACTATTAGCATACTTTATACATCATATACAGGGTGAGTCATGAGGAACTGTACATACTCCTACCTCGTATAGAGGCTCCTATGGGGAATAAGAAATGACTATTAAAAAGTGTCTGCTCCCATTGTTTAATAATATACAGGGCGAGTTTCGCATTTTGACAGAAATTTGTATTCGTCATAATTTTTGAACAGTCAGATCGATGTGTCTCTTATTTTGGCCAATCGTTACACTATTACCACCTAATCAACTAATTTATTCAAACTAGAAGAAAATCAGGTCCGGCTTTAAAAAAATTAGTTCGTTTGGGTCTTAGAAAAAATTTCACCCTGTATACGCTTTTTGAAAACTCTAATATGAATTTTACAGATTAGACAAATAGGCAAATAAATGGCATATTTATTTTTTTCCGCACACGATTACTTAATTTTTTATAAAAAAATCAAATTTCACTATGAATTAAAGTTTGGTAAAGTGAACCATGTATTTAAAAAAAATAACTTTTATTACAAAAATTAATTTTTTTTGCACAAATAAGTAATTTATGTTACCATCCAATCAACTGATTTATTCAAACTAGAAAAAAATTAGGTCCGGATTTAAAAAATTAGTTCGTTTTGGTCTTAAAAAAAAATTTCACCCTGTATACGCTTTTTGAAAACTCTAATATGAATTTTACAAATAAGACAAGTAGGCAATTAAAATGGCATATTTATTTTTTTCCCCACACGATTACTTAATTTTTTATTAAAAAATCAAATTTGTCAAAATCGGAATTTTAACCTAAAAATGAAAAAAAAATGAACTCACGGTTTAACTCGCTACAACCCTGTTCCATTTTGATATTTTTTTTCTGAAATTTTTACAGCACATACCTCTTACCATTGTGAAGACTATGAAAATTGTTGTAGACTTTCAGTCTTCTTCTTGTAAAAGTTGCAAACTTGTAAATCGCAAAAATTAGGTGGAAAAATTTAAAATTTATCAATTTGATCACGTCTATGTTAAACTATAGAGTCCAAAAGAAGTGTTATGGGAAGTTTTAGATGTAGACGTGTTATAGAAAAAAAAATGGTAAAACTTTTAATTTTAAGAAAAACGTTGTTTTTGTAAATTAATTTTTGTAAAAAAACTTTGCCAAACTTTTTATGCATAGTCAAATTTGATTTTTTAATAAAAAAATAAGTAATCGTGTGGGTAAAAAATAAATAAGCCATTTTAATTGCCTATTTGTCTTATTTGTAAAATTCATATTAGAGTTTTCAAAAAACGTATACAAGGTGAAATTTTTTCTAAGACCCAAACAAACTAATTTTTTAAATCCGGGCCTGATTTTTTTCTAGTTTGAATAAATCAGTTGATTGGGTGATAACATAAATTAAATATTTGTTAAAAAAAAAATTCATTTTTGTAATAAAAGTTATTTTTATTTTAATCTATGGTTCACTTTACCAAACTTTAAATTATTCATAGTCAAATTTGATTTTTTTTTTATAAAAAATTAAGTAATCGTGTAGGGAAAAAAATAAATACGCCATTTTAATTTCCTATTTGTCTAATTTGTAAAAATCATATTAGAGTTTTCAATAAGCGTATACAGGGTGAAATTTTTTCCAAGACCAAAACGAAAGTATTTTTTAAATCCGGGCCTGATTTTTTTCTTGTTTGAATAAATCAGTTGATTGGTGGTAACATAAATTAAATATTTGTTCAAAAAAAGATAATTTTGGTAATAAAAGTTAATTTTGTTAAATCTATGGTTCACTTTACCAAACTTTTAATTCATAATCAAATTTTATTTTTTTATAAAAAATTAAGCAATCGTGTGCGGAAAAAAATAAATATGTTATTTTAATTGCCTATTTGTCTAATTTGTAAAATTCATATTAAAGTTTTCAAAAAGCTTATACAGGGTGAAATTTTTTCTAAGACCAAAACGAACTAATTTTTTTAAAGCCGGACCTGATTTTTTTCTAGTTTGAATAAATCAGTTGATTAGGTGGTAATAGTGTAACGATTGACCAAAATAAGAGACACATCGATCTGACCGTTCAAAAATTATGACGAATAAAAATTTCTGTCAAAATGCGAAACTCGCCCTGTATATTATTAAACAATGGGAGCAGACACTTCTTAATGGTCATTTGTTATTCCCCATAGGGGCCTCTATACGAAGTAGGAGTATGTATAGTTCCTCATGACTCACCCTGTATAACGCAGTAATATGGATCATGACAGAAAACACGATAAATCTTATTAACACTTTCGAGTTGCCATGTACATATTCCTAGTTGGCATAGATTTGCCCGATTCGTCGTTGCCATAAACAACATATTAAAAAAATTACCTAAACCTCTCAAAGCTCGTCTCTATGCAGACGATTTAGTGGTGTGCATTAAAAGAACACAAAAATACTTTATGTGCAGAATAGTGCAGTCATTTTTAATCCAGCTAGATGAATGGACAGCTAGTAAAATTCCTCGATATATGGTTGGATCAAAAGCTTTCCTGGAAAAATCACATACAACACTCTACGCTAACATGCAACAAAAGACACAGATGCTTTAAACCGTATCAAATTGTTTCTGGGGCTGGGGGTCCAACTTATCTACACTGCTGCTTCTGTACAAATCATTAATTCGGTCCAAAATCGAGTACGGTTCAATTGTTTATGCGCCCGCAAATAATACTAGCCGAAAACCGCTATCTTTTAAATATTCGTATCGTTCTCGGAGCTTTTCAGACTTCACCACCCGTAGAAAGCTTGTAATCCGAATCTGGAGTATAGAACTATCATTGCAGTATAGGCAGACACTTCTAACACTTTCACATTTTTCTTCTGTAGCCGCCAATATGGATCATGCGCTATTCGAACATACATTTTTTCTACGGCCATGCTAAAAGAGTCACTTTCACGCACGCATTTCGTTTCCGAAAGTTGCAATTTCCCGCACGGCGTGCGTGAAAGTAAATTTTTCCCACACATTGGTAAATATACGTAAAAATATAGTAATATACCTTGTAATACCTTGAAGTAAAATACCTTGTAATATGGCATTATAATATATTATAATACATGCAACAAACTAATATTTAGATATTATTTACTAATTTATTTCAAATTTATCTTATTGTGTTCATGTTTTAACGAAATTAGCGCGATTATTTCATTCATAGGAGATTCTGACCAATGGAAAGCCATAGAAATAAAAATTAAAGTGACTATTTCATTCATATGAGATTCTGACCAATAGAAAGCTACATAAATCTAAATTAAATCGATTATTTTTTAATGATTTTAACTTACAATCGTATAGCAAGATATTTGATCACGTGTTTAATTCTGTCCAATCAGATTAAAATTATACTGAGAATTATCTACTGTAGAAAATTACCGATAGAATTTTTTAAGTAGATTGTTTCTGTTTAAAGGCAACCAGTTTCCTAGTTTTGACAACTGTCACATTTAATAAAATATCCATAATATACGTATTAAAAAATAATCTTACGAATATCACACGACAGTAAGAATAAATAAGAAAATAATGCTTCATTTTTACTCAAATTTGTTGTCATTGGGCAATAGCCACTCGAGCCCTGTGGGCTCTCGTGTCTATTGCCAAACAACAAATTTTCGAAAAACTGTCGCATTATTTTCATTTTATTCTCACTCTCTTGTGATATTGTACCCGATTATTTCATCCATAGGAGATTCTGACCAACAGAAAGCTACAGAAATCTGAATTAAATAGATAATTTTTGATAATTGCCCGTCGTTAAGTATATTATGTCAGATGCCCTTCGTTGCTACGAAAAAATACATTCAGTGACATTAATGACAATTAATGTTTTAAAAATTATAAAAGTGATGACTTTCAATCGTCAAATATTTATAAAAACTTTGTGTTTAATTGTACTAATTTGTACTTACATAAATAAATTACAATAAAATTTTGATTTTGAACAGTTTTATTCATGAAATAATCGCAACAAATTGCACTCGATCTCTAAAATTAATATAGAATTTTTGCCCTCGTGAGACTTTGACATAATTTCACTTGCCTTAAAACTCCGCTGTCGCGTCGTTCGGGTCAACGGCAGTCTCGTGCGTGAAAATATCACTTTCCGCACTAGTTAGGCAAATAACTATTCCGAAGATGATGAAGTTTGAATAAATTTTACGCAATAATTCCAAGCGTATTTGACTGTAACATCCAACTCCATGGTTAAGAGAAATCTCAAATTGTAACACTTTAATACAATTTTTGTCTTTAATACAATTCTCCAAATAAAAAAATATGAAAAAAAATTTTTTAAGAAACGCTCTTCTTTAGTTACGAGTGACTAAAATTAAAAATATTATAAAAAATCAACTAAAAAGCAAAAAATGAAAAAAACATTGAAAAAATCTAACACATCCGTCAAAGAAAAGCGTGGCGCGTATTCATCGAATAAACGGTTTTCGCCCCACGCTTTTCTTTAACGAACGTGTTAGATTCTTTCATTTTTTTTTTTTCATTTTTTGCTTTTTAGTTGATTTTTTATAACATTTTTAATTTTAGTCACTCGTAACTAAAGAAAAGCGTTCCTTAAAAATTTTTTTTCATATTTTTTTATTTTTTACTTTTTAGTCTTACACTTTTCAAACATTAAAATATATCGTCATGTTTATTAGCATATGTATAAAACATAATGATATACTAACATGAAAAGTAGTCGGAATCGGCAAAAAATTTGAAACTTGTATTGTTCATTAATGAAGCATAACGTAAACAATTAACGTAAAAAGTGAAATTATGTATTTAGTCCATTCTTTCACGGTTTTCGCTCTAAATTTTAAAGAACCGCTTGGATTGACATGAAATTTGGCATACGCATAGCTTACATGTCAAAGAAAAAAGTGATATTGTGCCGATATGTGCTTTTGCCCTGGGGGTGACTTGCACCTACTCTTGAGGGTGAAAAAATATAAGTCTAAAATAAGTCCGGAAATGGATAAACTGACTAATTTTAAGTAACTTTTGTTCTATAGAGCTTTTTCGCCAAGTCAACACTTTTCGAGTTATTTGCGAGTGAATATGCCCATTTTTCAACAAAATAACTACATTTTTAGACGGTTTTTCGTAAATAACTCAAAAAGTAAGTATTTTGTCGAAACAAGCGTTCTTAGCAAAAATATAGCCCGTAAAAAATAAAAAAAAATGGTGTACGCGTTAGGTCTCTGGACCTGGTAAAACCAGAGTTATAGCCAATGAAAAATAGATTCATATTCACCAAATTTCAAATAGAATATGTCGAAGTGAAATATCCAAAAAATTTAGCACTTTTTGGGGAAAACCCATTATAACTTTTTTAAGGTGTTTTAAAAAAGCTTTATTTATGTTTTTATAAAAAGTTTCTAGCATTAAATTTAAGCAAATTACGCTCAAAATAAAGTTGGTTGCCTTTGTTTTGGCAAAAAAATCGGGAAGACCACCCCCTAATTAGCAACTTAAATGAAATTAATCGTTACCGCTCCACAAATTATTTTACTTATGTTGTGTTTATACGATCTGTAAGTTTTGTCGATTCAAAGTGCTTATTTTGGAAAAAATTTGGTTTTAAAATAAAATTTTTAAAAAATTTAATTTTGAAAAATATGCTTTTTTTCAAAATAACTTAAAAATTGTTAGAGATACCAAAAATCTCGAAAAACAAAAAAGTCAGCATTGCTTTTTTGAATATCACGTATTTTTTTGTTTTTCTGTTAGACGAAAATTGATTGAGATTTGGTGTTTCTAAATTTGCATACATTCGTGATGAGTGACTCGTTCAACCCCTTTTAACTACAGCCCTTTCAAAAATAAGGACTCTAAACCGATGAAACTTACAGATCATATAAACAATACATACACGGGTCAAGAAACTTGTGAAGTCGTAACGATTAAGTTCATTTGAGATATTAATTAGGGGGTGATTTTCCCGATTTTTTACCAAAAAAAAGGTACTAACTTTATTTTGGGCGTAACTTGTTTACTTTTGATGCTAGAAATTTTTTTTAAAAAAACAAAAATGAAGCTTTTTTTAAACACTTTAAATAAGTTGTAATGAGTTTTCCCCGAAATGTGCTTAATTTTTGGTTATTTCACGTTAAAGTATTCCATTTGGAATTTGACGAATATGAACCTATTTTTAATTAGCTATAACTCTGCTTCTACTAGGTATAGAAACGTGATATATACACCATTTTTTAAAAATTTTTACAGGCTATATTTTTGCTATAAATGTTTTTTCGACAAAATACGTACTATTTGAGATATTTGCAAAAAACTGTCTAAAAGTGTGGTTATTTTTTTGAAAAAATGAACATATTCACTGGCAAATAACTCGAAAAGTATTGACTTAGTGAAAAAACTCTATAGAACAAAAGTTACTTAGAATTAGTCAGTTTATCAATTTCCGGACTTACTTTGGACGAATACGTTTTCACCCTCAAGAGGATGTGAAAAGCACCCCCGGGGCAAAAGCACATATCGGCACAATATCACTTTTTTTCTTTGACTTGTTAGCTATGTGTATGCTAAATTTCATGTCAATCCAAGCGGTTTTTTAAAATTTAGAGGTTTTGCAATATTTTACCGTTAAAGAACGGACTAATTGTTCATATCATTAGCTATAAAATCCGTAAAAGTTTCAAGTTTTCATATTGTAAAAAACAAGAGAATTAAGGCGTTTTCCATTAAAATCGTTTATTTTTTTTAACAATTAATAAACATGAAAAAATTTTTTTTATTTGCTATTCGTGTATTGTTCCTGCGAATGCATATGTCTGCAAATTTTCATTCATTTGCATTGAAGAAAAGGCAGTCAAATTAACGTCTAAAAATTTGACGCAAACTATTGAACTAAATAAAAGCGTTTAAAAATATACAAACACCTTGAAAATAAAAAACAAAAAGAAAGATATCCTTGAACTGAAATTTACGGGGTAAATTTGGGTTGTAAAGTTGAGTCAGCGTGACACTTACGTAATTATTTCGAATTTGTCAAGATCAAAAAGACTGCTCACTGTGCCTGTGTACGAAACATTGACTGATCAGAGAATATGTGCACAGGTAGCTCCCTCATACTATTGCTGGGACACGCTGACCCTGCCACCGGTAGCAGTTACGAGTTAGGGCATGGGCGTCGCCAGGCATGGGCAGGGAGAGGCTGCTGCCACCCCCTATAACTTCGCCAAATTAATAAATAGAAAGATTAAATAACTACAACTAAAAAATAAGAATGCCCTAAAAACTTAATATAAAAAAAGAACGGCAACGTAGTATAGCTTGTCTCAAAATAATTATATCTTCTTTAGAAAAAATTTTTGGCATATTGGAGGCTTTGAAAACCTTGTCACAATAGGGAAATTTGGTTCATTCTGGCTTTTATTCTGGTAGCCAAATAGTCAGCTATGATGAAACCAGTTGTAAACGTACTTCGGTCTGTAACTTTAAACGCTTATTTCAATTATTGATAAAACAACACCGTGATAATCCGGAAGAGGTCACAGATGAAACTATGAGAGATGGTAATATACTTGCAGAAGAAATTGGAGTGAAAGGAGGTATGAAGTCATTTCCCCGTATTGTTGGGAGAGGGTTGCATCGAAACAATCACCCAGGTCATTTGCATTATCGAAATTGCACCCAGTTAAAATGTTAAAGATCTCACAGAAGCTTGCGATCTCTTCTCCAAATTTTACGGTTTATCGAATATTAAAAATGAAATTTGAACTTTGGCAAAAACTATGGCAGGAAAATCTGAGTCAACGGCACTAAGCGTTGTAGGTTCCTGAAACGAGGATAGTTTTAAAAATTTTGATTGCTTTGCCTTGCAGAAGTGTACTGTTGAACGGTCCTTCAGTAGCTTAACACATTTCGTGCCAAGTCGCTCATAAAAGCTCGTTTTCACGGTACGTCTTATTTTACGTTTTGTGTGTCATACAAAACGTACGACAAAACGTACGTTTTGTGAATAAGCGGATTTAATTTTTTTGATTCGACAAGACGTACGTTTTGCTGTTTTCACGCTACATCTTATTGTACGTTTTGTGTGATAGGGCAAATCCTATCACACAAAACGTATAATAAGACGTAGCGTGAAAACGAGCCTTTTTAGTCAACCATAAGATATGTGGGGAAAGCGTTAGGAGTGTCTAGGCCTTGCTATCTGTTGGTTATGTCGTATCAGTTGTAAAAACCGTGAGCCAGTATTTAAGATACAGAACAGTGAACAATATCGTTTATAGAAATACACGTGCGATCTGAGTTACTTGAAGATAATCATGACAACTTTACTTCTTTAAAAGAATCTTTTGGAATCTACATACCAAGGTAAATACAACCTGTATTTATAGACCAGGGCGCATCTGTAAAAATATTAGTACATTTGGACGTTGAGAGGTGACTCAAATTTTTTTGCAAAAATTACTTGATAATAACTCAAATAATAATATTTGAGTTATCCTCCCTCTCAAAAAGGTCCGGAACATTGTTTAAATAATCAAAATGTCAAAAAATGAAGGAAAAATTCGATTTTTTTCTTAGTTTTTTTATTATAACTTTAAAAGTATTCATTTCCGAGAAAAGATGTACTGACATAAAAGTTGCGTAATTAAATGTCCTATAATATAGAATTGTTTAAAAATTTAAGAAATAGTCACCCTTGTTGCAAAATAGCAATAATGGCGTAAAAACCATACAAAAATAAGTATTCGCATTTTACGTTTTTCAACCATTTACTTTACACTTAGGACCTTCAAATTTCACCCAGAAAAACTTTATGATACTTTAAAACAATACTGTAAATTTCATTAAAAACGGTTCCATAGATGTTGCAAAATAAATTTTGCAATCCAGCTTTCGCAAAAAAAATTCAATTTTTCAAAATGTTACAGGACTAAAAATAAAGCAGATAGCTAATTGATTTTTTTTTCTTATAGAAATGTACTGTACCTTTCATTTGCAATTTGGAAAATTTAAATCGATTAACTACCACGGCGTCAGGAATTTTTTTATATAAACATTAATTATTGGTGCTACGCGCAGGGCAGCGGATAGTTTGCCCTGATTGGGCATTCCAGTTACCTTTGATAATGATTGATACATTTTAATTTTTATCACATTTCGATATAAATAAATAAATTTGTTTATTGCAAAATAAAAACTCATACTCTATCCTTTGAAATAACATTTTTTTAGCAAAAACTTTTTTGTTCATATATTTTAACTAAGAGAATAAAAGTTTATTATTTTTAAATGCAATTGTTTAAACAATATTTCACAAACAATAATAAAATTAGTTTGATTTTTGTGGAATTAAAATATTAAAATACAACAAAATATAGAGTAAGAAAATAATATACCTATTAGATAAAGATTGGAAGAAATTTTGGTGGAAATCAACTTGTGTGAATCGAAAACCGCTGTCCTGCGCGTAGCACCAAAAATTAATGTTTATTTAAAAAATTTCCTGACGCCGTGGTAATTAATCGATTTTAATTTTGCGAATTGCAAATGAAAGGTACAGTACACTTCTATAAGCAAAAAAAATTCAACCTGCTATCTGCTTTATTTTCAGTCCTGCAACATTTAAAAAAAATGAATTTTTGTTACGAAAGCTAGATTTCAAAATTTATTTTGCAAAATATATTAAACCGATCTCAATAAAATTTACAGTGTTGTTTTATTATGTCATAAAGTTGTTTTGCGTAAAATATGAAGATCCTAAATGTAGCATAAATGGTTGAAAAACGTAAAATGCGAATACTTGTTTTTGTATGTTTTTTTTTCGCAATTATTGCTATTTTGAAACAAGGATGTCTATTTTTTCAATTTGTAACCATATCTATATTATAGGAAATTTAATAACTCAACTTTTATGTCAGCACAACTTTTCTCAGAAATGAATAGTTTTAAATATATAATCAAAAAACCAATAAAAAAATCGAATTTTTCCTTCATATTTTGACATTTTGATTATTTAAACAATGTTCCGGACCATTTTGAGTGGGAGGATAACTCAAATATTATTTGAGTTATTTTCAAGCAAGTTCTGCAAAAAAATTTGAGTCACCTCTCAACGTCCATCTCAAAACAGATGCGCCCTGGACTATTAACTGTATTTTAATCTATAACAATCAGCTCTAAAATAGAAATAGTAATACGCACTGTCTTTCATAAATATTATGTTCAGCGCAACCTTAGCTCAAAATTTACAATGAAATGATGTTTAAGTACAATATTGAAAATAGTCATCAAACGATTTCATCATCATCATTAATGGCGTTACAACTCTTCGTGAGTCTTTGCCGCGTTTACTATTGCCTTCCATGTTTGTCGATTCTGTGCCACTAATTCCCATTGTCTCACTCCCATTTTCCGCAGATCTTCTTTGACTGCATCTTTCCACCTTCTTCTAGGCCGTCCTACAGACTTTCTTCCATCTGGCCTTTCCCAGAGTACATTGTTTATAAGGAGATTGTCGTTACTGCGTATCACATGCCCTGTTCATCTGCGTCTATTAGCCTTTATATATCTGACTAGATTTTCCTTTCCGAATAGAGGCTCTAACTCGTTATTTTATCTACGCCTCCATTATTTTGTCTCGCTGTTGTCTCTGTAAGGACCATATTATTATATCATTCGAAGAATTTTACGTTCCCACACCAGCAATTTAGTTGTTTCTCTTGTTGTTAGCGTCCATGTTTCGATTCCACACGCGACTGGTGGTCGTATTGTGGTCTTATATAGCTGGATTTTTGCACCTCGTGAAAGAAGTTTTTACTTCTTTAGATGTTGCATTGCAAAGAAAGATATGTTTCCTGCCGCTATTTGCGTTTCAACTTCCCGCTCTATTTTGTTGTCATTTGTAATTGTTGCCCCTAGATATTTAATTTCTTTAATCGTTTCGAAGTAATGTTCATTTATAGTAATGTTTTTACTTACTCGCCTTCGTTCTTGTTTTGAGACGACCATGTACTTTGTTTTGTCTTCATTTATTTTTAGACCAATATTTAATGCAGCTTCTTCAAAGCTCGAGAAAATATCCTTAACTTCTAATGATTCCGATATAACAATTTTATCTCGTTTGAAGTACACCGAGAGAACAATTTCTTTTCTCCCAAAATACTGATTTCTTTGATCTATCTTTCTTAAAAGTTACCATATCATATTAACTTAAACATACCGCTTCACATATAAAGAAACGAGTTTTTTAAACACAACTCAATAATTTCTTACAGATAATTTCTTCAATGCTAAGAAATGCATTAATGGTTACATTTTAATTTTCTTATCCTAAAGTTTTTGTTTCTTAAATTGAAAACTACAAATATTTTGCAGTATAAGAAATATAAGTTAATACATATTTATATTTGTGAACAAGAAATTTTCTTGCAATCAAATAAATATTTTAAACCACAAGAAATAATTATTCAGAAATACCCTCTGTAGTAACTGTGGTTATTAAATAAAAACTTTACCATTAATGCCGAAATGCTACTTGCAAAGAGATTTTCTTCCACAGAAGAATTGCGCAGTAACTATTATTCACTATTTGTGATTTAATCTCATTGTTTGGCAAGATGGCGTGCATGGCATTAGTCCATAGATGAATTTTGGATTTGTTTGTTTTCTTTAAAATCTAAGGGATAGTTTGAAGGTACGTACATTGGTATATAAAATAAATTGATTAATTTAAGATCTAATAATAATATTGTTGCATATCTGAATATGTAGTTCTAAAAGAAACATAATGGTATCTTTATATGAATTTTAGATATCCATAATGATGGACAACTCTGAAAGAAAGGATCTTATTCTAACTGGGAAATAAGCCACAATTTAACTTAAAAAATGATTTTATTGACGTTTCGACTTCCACCTCGGAGAGAATAATATAATATAAATCTTCAGAATAATATTGAAAGGAGCTATTAACCAACTAGGGGCTTCCATAAATGGCAGAACTGTATACAGGTAAGTTCCTTTATAAAAATGTGTATACTTGTGTATAAACTATATGTTTCTTGAATGTATAGTCTTCTATATACAATCCTACAATTCAACGTTATATCAAACATGGGTGTGCTTTGTTTGTCATAAAGAAATATTAGTTAGTCTAAAAGAAACATCTTAACGGTTGTTGGGTTTTGCAACACCAAGAAATAATTTTTTACTGGTGTTAAACTTCGGAAGCTAGGAATAAGTAAAGGCACTTTTCACAACTAAACCTTTATCACAATAACACAAACTTTTGGTATTAAAGTAATTTTTTGTGTGGGATCGGACACAAGCCCTACTTTCCCGTTTTTTTTTTTTATTTTATTTTTATATAACAACACCTTGGCAACGAACTTTTTTGTTTTGAATATTGCGCCTTTGTGTAAACTTTGAATCATAAAACATAAAAACATAAAAAAACTTTGTGAAGTGTACACAAGGCGCTAACCACTAAATAAAATATTGAAAATAAAATATTGAAACAAAGTACAGTCCTACCAAACATCAGTGTTGGGAATTTATTTCTTCAACATGCTGGGGGGCCTTGGTTTTGATACCAAAACAATATATTCCACCCTCTTTTTTGTTAAACATTTTTTTTTAAGAATTTATTGCTTATATAAGTATAAAAATATTACAAGGTTTTAAATTTAAATAGAAATAATTATAAAGTTAAATTTTATTTATTATTATAAATTGAAAGAAAAAAAAATAATTTAAATTTGTTCATCGTTAATTGGAAGAACAGCAATTTTTGTGACAGAACGTAAGTATGTTCCCCTTTTAGTTTTTACTTCCACCACTCTTACCTTTCCGTCTTTACCAGGGATAACTTTATTAATCCCTGCTATAGGCCACCCAAAAGAAGAAACATTGTCCTCCTTTACAAGCACAAGCATGCCTTCTTGTAAATTTGGCAACGATTTTCTCCATTTAGGTCTGTTTTGAAGTTGTGTTAGATAATCTTGGTACCACCTTTGCCAAAAATGCTGCTGCATTTGAACACACAACCTCCAAAATTTTAATCTGTTTTCAGGAATCTCAGTTAAATTAGTTTCAGGGAAAGTTGTCAAAGGAGCACCTATTAGAAAATGACCTGGGGTCAAATATTCTAAGTCAGAGGAATCATTATTAATTGCCATAAGAGGCATTGAATTTAATATTCCTTCAACTTGAGTAATCAAAGTATTAAACTCCTCATATGTTAAAGTATTATTTCCCATCACCCTTTTTATATGATATTTAGCACTCTTCACCCCGGCCTCCCATAGACCCCCAAATACTGGAGAATAACTTGGGATGAAGCACAATTCAATTTTATCATCAAGGCAAAAGTTGTTTAACTTAATGTTGTCGTTTAGAAGTTTTTGAAGTTGATTGTTTGCTCCCTTGAATGTGGCACCATTGTCACAAAAGATCTTGGATGGTTTACCCCTTCTAGAAATGAATCTTTTTAATGAAGCTAAAAAAGTATCTGTTGTTAGATCAGAGAGTAACTCCATATGAATTGCCTTCACAGAAAAGCAAACAAACAATGCTATATATGCCTTTGTCATTATAGACTTTCTAATTCGTGACTGTTTAATTTGGAAGGGACCACAGAAGTCTATACCAACATTCTGAAAGACCCTCGATGAACGTACCCTTTGTTCAGGAAGAGATCCCATTAGCTGTTCACTGCAATTGGCCTTACATTTAAAACAGGTTACGTATTTGTGTAAAATCCTTTTAATTTCTTTAGTGGCACTAATAATCCAAAAATTTTGATTTAATGAACTTAAAACTTGTTTCGGACCTGCATGTAAAAGTCTTAAGTGCTCTCTGTGAATCAAAAGATCAGTGATATTATTGTTTTTGGGAACGATCAAAGGATGTTTTTTATTAAAAGAAATATCTGAGTGCTCCAGTCTACCACCAACTCTTAACAGTCCCTGAGAGTCCAAGAAAGGATATAAAGAATTTAAATTAGACTTAATTGCTGTGTTGTTGGTTAGACATTTTATTTCCTCAGAAAAATGAAAACTTTGTTCATACTTAATAATGGTTTTAAGGCTATTTTCTAGTTCTACAACTGTTAAACTTCCAGTAATCTTTTTATTTTTATTTTTTATATTACTTACAAATCGTAGGCAATAAGCCACTATTTTTTGAAGTTTTGTTAAGTTAGAGAATTTTATGAAGAAAGATTCTGGTTTGACCTTAGCTAAAGTGACTTTATATTCGGGCAAATGGTCTGGAGTAGAAAATGGAATTTCAAAGTGCAAGAATTCAATATTTGAAAGAATTTCAGGACCATTAAACCAAAGATTGTTTGAATTAATTTCATGAGGTTCAAGTCCACGAGAAAGACAATCTGCTGGATTTTCCTTAGTGTTTATATACAGCCATTTAAATTCGGATGTCATTTCTTGAATTTTAATAATTCTATTGGCAACATAGGGATTTAATTTCAAAGGTTCGGATTTTATCCAAGCTAAGACAATGTTTGAATCTGAATATAAAAATACCTTACTGACTTTATCTTTTAACAGTTCAAAAACCTTGTGAGATAGTTTTGAGAGCAACAAAGTACTGTTCAGTTCAAGTCTTGGCACAGTTATTTTTTTGTTTATAGGAACAATCCTAGATTTGGAACAAATCAAATTTACATGTACTTTATTTTCAAAAATAGTCCTGGCATAAATAACAGCTCCATATGCAATCAAGGAGGAGTCACAAAAGCCAACTATTTCAATATGAAGAGCACCAGTAAAGTTTCAATTTCTTTGGACAGTCACTGTGGGCATGCTCATTAAGCTTTCAACAAAATTTTTCCAAGTGTCAAGTAACCTACAGGAAATTATAGCATCCCATTTGACCTTACTTAACCAAAGTTTTTGCATAATTACCTTAGCAGCTACTAAAACTGGGCCCACTAATCCCAAAGGATCATAAAATTTGGAAATAAAACTGAGAATCTGTCTTTTAGTTACACATTCATTTATATCAACTATTGGACAACTAAATTTAAAATTATCTGTTTTTGTATCATAAGTCAATCCCAGAGTCTTTACTGTTAAATCGTTTTTGCTGATGTTAATTTCATCAAAATTTTGTTTATTTTTAGGAATATCATTTAAAATTTGTAAATTATTTGAGCATCATTTGTGCAACTCGAAGGACCTTAATTTGAGCAACGAGATAAGCTCATTTTTTAGTTTTATCGTTTCTTCAATTGTATCACACCCACACAAAATATCATCAACGTAGGTGTTATTAAGAAGAGCGTTAGAAGCCAAAGGATAACGTTTACCTTCAGTTCGGGCTAATTCTACCAAACATCTGGTAGCTAAAAAGGAAGAAACTTCTTAAACCATATGTTACAGTTTGAAGTTGAATACATTGTAAACTGCCATTTTTTTCTCGCCACAAAATATTTTGTAACTGGCAATGGTCTAGATGTACCAAAACCATTCTATATATTTGTTTAGTATCTGTCAAAAGGACATAATTATATTTTCTAAAAAGAACAAGAATATCAAAGAGCTCATTTTGAACTACAGCACCATTATAGAGATAATCATTGATGCATTTTTTCTTTTTTGATTTCATGCTGCCATCAAAGACTACTCTTAATTTTGTTGTTTTTTTGTCTTCACGTATCACTGGATGGTGAGCCATGAAGTATAAAGAACCACTATTTAAGTCATACGTACTGAGACTTACTATTTTTGCATGCTTTAGAGCTAAATATTCATCAATAAAACTTTTGTATTGAGAGTAGAGCTCAGGATTGACTTTAAATCTTTTTTCTAGATTTTCAAAGCGTTTTAATGCTACAGAAAATGAATCTCCTAAATCCAAATCAGGTAGATTTTGTTTTAATGGTAATTTAACTTGGTATTTATTATTTATTACTTGCAAAGAATTTTCAAAATTCATCTCACAAGCTTCCTGCTCTGTCGAATATTCCGGAAAAATTTCTGGAACCTTCTCGGTTTCCCAAAATTGAGCAACAATATTTTCTAAATTATTTTTCATGCTTAAATTAAAAGCAGAAAAATTACAAATTTGTAGTGATGGAGCAGAACCACTAACTATGAGCCCAAATAGAGTATTTTGTAATATAATCTGGTCTACTTGTATTTTATCGGAGAGCAAGATCTGAAATGAAATATTTGCCCCAAACAATATATCAATTCTGCCAGATTTATTGAAGTCATTATCAGACAATTTAATACTTTCAGGAATATTTAAATTTGAAACATTGAAATTTGTTTGTGGTATATCACTAGTAATTTTATCAACCACAGAACATTTTATATTTGTGCTATAATCAAACACACATGACTCAATTTTTAAATTTACAGCCTTTTGCACATTAGTAATATTCTCAGAGATACCTAAGATATTGACATTATTATTAAATGTTTTTAAGTTTAATTTACTTACTAATCTGCTTGTTACTAATGATATTTGAGATCCTGTATCCAGGAGACCTCTGGCAGTGATATAATCACCCCTTTTTGTTCTAATTTTTACCTTCACTGTTGGTAACAGAACATTATTAATGTTTTCATTTATTGAACCAAATGTAGTCACCCTATCGTCTGAATTACCACTATTACCCTGTCCAGTGCTGTCTAATGGAGATTGTCTGTCCACATGCAGAAGAGAATTATGTTCTTTTCGACAAACTGAACACCTAAAACTCATTTTACACCTACCAGGATGATTATTCAAACAAATTCGACAAGCCTTATGACTGTCTATGAAAGACACTCTATCCTTTACTGAAACAGATTTAAAATTGGAACAATTATAAATTTTATGGTCTGAGGATGAACAAAAGCTACACCTGGTTTCTAATTTGACTTTACTTGTAGCCAAATGAGTTTTTTGATACCTTTCTTTGTTAGTGCTACATTTTTTATCTGGAGTGGTTACAGTTTCTAAAGCTGTAGCCCTATTTTCAATATAAGATAAGAAATCTTTTAAATTTGTGGTAATTTTGAGTTGTCCCTATCAATTTGAAATGATCTATTAGTATAGTTATCTAGTTTTTTAGTTAAAATGCAGATAAGGATCATATCCCAACTTTCTACGGGTTGCTTTAAGTTTTTTAGTGCACCTAACTGCTGTCTCACTTTACTAATGAACTCACGTAAGGCGGTGGAGGGAGTATATAAGCGGTTCCTTTTTGAATGGAGGGAATGTCAAGTTGTGAATAAATGTGAGAATTTATTAATATTGTTTCATTGTTATAACGGTTATCTAACATTCTCAATGCATCATTATAAGAGTCATTTGTTATAGGTAGATCATTTATTAGGCTTCTTGCCTCTCCTTCCAAATGATTCTTTAAATGAAACAGCTTTTCAACATTTTGCAGTGACTTATTTCTATCAAAAACAGCTAGAAGTAAATCTATAAAAGGTCTATAACTTGTTAAATCTTTGCCGTCATAACAAGGAATTTCTATTCGTGGAATATTTGAAGAATAAAAAGAAATATTTACATCTTGTGGGTTAGTACTTACGCTCTGTATTACTGTTTTTGAGAGTTGACTATTAATTTTAGCTAATGTGTCAAAGTATTCCTCTCTAATATTATCAATCGAATCTGCATATCCCTGCTCACAACATAAAATGTCACAATGGAGATCTTGAAGTTTATTAAAATTTTCTATCAGTAAGTCTTTTCTAGTTTGTAATTGATTAATTATTAATTCTGAAATTTCTTTGTCCAAATGTTTTGCAACAAATCTTGTAATAGTTTTAATAGACTCGATTGCTTGAATCTTTTTAGCTTTTAGTATTTCAATATCTTTTTTAGCGGTCATTTTTCTATATGAATCTACCTAAAACAAAGTGAATTTATTTTAATTTTTTCTGTCACTGTCAAAGTCAGTTTTCTGTCACTTCATTTATGATCGATTTCATGAAGCATCGATTATTGCTCTCGATCGCTTGATAACTGGATTTGACGTCGGTCGTTCGCCCTCTTTTACATAGATGGCGTTATGGTATTGTGCTTGACGTTTTACAAAATTAATTTTTTAATGATTTTTTTTTGTAATTTCTTTTCTAATAATTTCTTTTTTGTTCAATAATTTCTTTTTTTTTTATCAGGTGTCTTGCTTACCTTCTGGAAATTGAGTTAATTCCCAGCTTCTTTTTATTTCCGGCTCGACTGGATCAATTTGATGTTGGGTTTTTGCAATACCAAGAAATAATTTTTTACTGGTTCTAAACTTCGGAAGCTAGGAATAACTGAAGGCACTTTTCACAACTAAACCTTTATCACAAACACAAACTTTTGGTATTAAAGTAATTTTTTGTGTGGGATCGGACACAAGCCCTACTTTTCCGTTTTTTTTTTATTTTATTTTTATATAACAACACCTTGGCAACGAACTTTTTTTGTTTTGAATATTGCGCCTTTGTGTAAACTTTGAATCATAAAACATAAAAACATAGAAAAAACTTTGTGAAGTGTACACAAGGCGCAAACCACTAAATAAAATATTGAAAATAAAATATTGAAACAAAGTACAGTCCTACCAAATATCAGTGTTGGAATTTATTTCTCCAACAACGGTTAAGAAATTTTATTGCCGAAAACTGAATAAGTTAATAGGTATAAAATAACTTAAGAGGTAAACTAATAATACTTTCTTTTAATAAAATTTCTTAATGATTAGGTTTGCTGTATCTTTTAGATTATATAAATAAATAAAATTACAATATACGTCTGCTTCAATGTTTTACATTGGTTGTATTTTTCTTTTCTTGTTTTGGCTAAACAATGTCTATTGTGTGACTTAATATTATACAGATAAATAATTAATATTTCATATACAAAAAGAAAAAAATTAACAAAGATGGTAGGATAAATAAAGCCATGTTTGAACTTAATATGATTGATTATTATTTGTTGAAATGCCAAGAAATAATTTTGGATTGTAGACTGTTTTACTGATACCTACCGTTCTTATACCAAAAAATTAATAGTTTTTATGTGGGCCCGTGCATTTGTTTTTTTTTGTATTTGCTTTTGTCAAAATAAGTATGTACTTATATCCTTATAAAATTTTTTTATTAAAATAAGTTTACCCTTCTACATAACGGTTTTGTTTTAGGTAATTGCTGATATACAAAGTGCTATTAACAAAAAGAAGGAAAAATTAAGGAAGTTGGATTTGCCTCTCCGTCCTTTTATTATTATATAGCAGCCAGTGGAGAAATTATTTGTATGTATTATTATCTAACGTTTTATATCCTGTTTTTATTATCTAAAAAAGAACAATTTTACCTTAACATAATGATTTATTTCTCCGTATGTAATATCACTTTATTTTTAAGAAATGTAACTTTAATTCTAAATATTATACAATTATATCTGCGAAATATATTTCTTAACATTAAATACATTAATTAATATTGGTTAGATAACAATATTCCTTAATAAGAAATATTTTTGCTCGGAAAGAAGAGTTTTGTAATGCCAAGAAAATATATTCTTATGACAAGTATAATTTCTTTCTGACAAATGGGTTTGCAGTTTGCAAGAAAGTGATAGTTCAATCACGTTTAAGATATATTTCTTTGGGTATATTAAAATTTATTTGAAATATTTTAGAAAATTATATCTTACATACAAAGATACATTTCTTAGGCAATTTGCCAAGTCGATCTTTCTTAAATATTAATAAAGTTTCTTTATGTCAAGAATTTTTTTCTCTCGGTGTATGTGCCTGATTTAGGGCTGAGAAACTTAATTTCCTGGCTGAGAAACTTATGAGAGTGTTATATTTCTTTAATGCTAGATTAATGTTTTAGTGCTATAGAGTCTTTAATGCTTACTCGGAAGAGATCCTAAAACGAGCTCTTGAGAGTGAAACAGCTGGAATAAAGGTGAACGGATTTCCCATTAACCACATGAGTATGACATTGTCGTCTTAGCCGAAAATATTGACGATCTTCAGAGACTGGTTAACAGAATAGCGATATAGAGCCAAGAATACGGTCTAACAATGAACATCAAGTAGAAAAAATTTTTATGAGAAGAAATAAAACTCAAAGAAATAACGAGAATCTCCTCATAAACGGAACCAAAGTCGAACGAGTAGACCAATATGCATATCTGGGAACAATGATCAACTCCTTAAATGATTACGTCCAGGAGATTAAAATTATAATAGAAAAGGCTAGAGCGAATTTTAACAAAATGAGAAAAGCGCTGTGCACAAGAGACCTAAGGTTAGATCTAAGAGTAAGGTTGGCTAGGTGCTACGTTTTCTCGACTCTGTTTTACGGAATGGAGGCGTGGACCTTGAATATGGCATCAATGAAAAAACTGGAATCATTCGAGATGTGGGTATATAGAAGAATTCTAAAAATATCATGGACAGAACACGTCACAAACAAAGAGGTTCTGAGAAAGATGAATAAAGAAATGGAAGTCTTAAATACAATCAAAACCAGAAAATTGGAATATCTCGGACATATTACACGTGGAGAGAGGTACAACTTGCTCCAACTCATTATGCAGGGAAGATTCAAGGAAAAAGAAGCATAGGGAGACGCAGAATATCGTGGCTGCGCAACCTGAGAGAATGGTACGGATGTACATCAAACGAACTTTTCAGAGCAGCCGTTTAAAAAGTCCGAATAGCTATGATGATTGCCAACCTCCGTCGCGGAGATGGCACTTGAAGAAGAAGAATAGTTTCAGCTCAGTAGATCTTTTCAGATCCGCTGCCAATAAGGTACGGATAGCTGTGATGATAGCCAACCTCCGATAAGAGAAGAAACTACAAGAAAAAGAAGCCCGATTTAGTCGCAGTAAAAGCTAATTATCATATAGGTACCCACCTATAGTGCGTTGGCGAAATATCTTAAGGTCAGACGTTTGTCTTGAAAGCTCGTCAATGTTATTTATGTCAGCTCGTCAATGCTATGCCTGTCCAGTTCTTTACAGTTCGTAGCCGCAACATTTTTTTGCGACTTACTCCGCACGTGCCCTCAATTTTTCTTTGGATGATTAGTTGAGGAATTGCGTATTTATTCCCCTCTCAGGATATGGCCCAGGTTTCCAATTTATCGTACCTTGATCAAGTGGAGCAATTCTCTCTCAGTATTTCCTCTTCTTAAGGCTTCCTCGTTTCTCATCTGTCTATGGTAAGCGGAACACTCTTCGCAAGGTCCAGATTTCGAATATCTCCAACTTATTAATAGAAGATATTTTCAACGCCCATGTCTCCGTACCGTAAACAATATGGAGTGTATTTAGGGTATCCTATTACCTACACAAGTGCGTTGATTTGTTTTTGGTACCAAGGAATGGTGGTCCGGCTCCAGTTTACATTACTGCAGATTAAAAAATAGCAAATTGCAGAACTACAAATTAAATAGTAACTTCACATATACATAAATATATTGAAAGATTTCGTGTATTTCCTTTGTATTTTATTGTATTCCCATCATAAAGGGTAAAAAATAGCATTCTGGAAATTGTTTTTGTATGTACCACTAATGTACATATTATTATTAGATAATTATAATATTATAATTATCTTGTAGATGACATCACTATGAAAAAGAACAAGACGACTACAGCGGCAAATGTTAGATTATCTCGGTAAAGATGAACATAATGAAGAAGTGGTAGTGAACGGCAATGATAAAGAAAATAAAGAGGATATTGTAGAGCAACTAGTAGATCGACCGATACGTTTCTTGTGTAAAAATACGCCAAATTCATGTGCTTTGAACATTTCATTTGTGTATGTGCAGAATATTATTCTGATTATTTCATTCATAGGAGATTCTGACCAATAGAAAGCTACAGAAATCTAAATTATATCGATAATTTTTGATAATTTCCCGTCGTCAAGTATATTACGTCAGATGCCCTTCGTTGCCACGAAAAAATACATTCAGTGACATTAATGACAATTAATGTTTTAAAAATTATAAAAGTGATGACTTTCAACCGGCAAATCAATAATTATAACAACTGTTTGTTTAATTGTACTAATTTGTACTTACATAAATAAATTACAATAAAATTATGGTTTTGAACAGTTTTATTCATGAAATAATCGCAACAAATTGCACTCAATCTCTAAAATTAATATAGAATTTTAAAGCTCTTGTGCAATTACTACTGATAATATGGTTTTAAGCGATAACTAACTTACAGTTTGTATTTCTTTTTGTATATTTTTACACAAAAATGAAAAACTGCTAAACGCGGTGAAAATGAGTGGCTGATACTATACCGGGTGTCCATTTATATTTTCCCCCATTTTAACTGTCTATAACTTCTAAACGACTCAAGATAGAAGTACCTATGCGGTTTTCCCTGAAATGTTTTATTTTAGTAAAAGTTTTGTTTGAATGGCTTGTATTTTTTATATCGATTTTAAATAAGAAATGGCGAATTTTTGAGAAAAAGCCGTTGTTGACTTTTTTTATTGAAACATCCAGTATATTTTTTTGTAAATTGGAAATTAAAATGGCGAAATAGTACCAAGTGACTGGAAAATAGCTTATATATCATCGATTCATAAAAAGGGCAATAAACTAAAATGTAGCAATTATCGCGGAATATCAGTAACAAATTCAGAGTATACAGGGTGAGGCAGATAACTGGCCTATTAGAAATATCTCGAGAACTAAAGGCAATAGAATCATGAAAATTGGAATAAGGGGGTTTTGAAGGATGATCTATTAAATGAAAATATTTTCATCTCTTTGCAACTTCCGGTTATACCGGAAGTTGCTTATAACTTCGTTTTTTTAAATGGGACACCCTGTATATTTTTACATTTTTGGATTCTCTTCGATGTCTTCTTTCTTAAAATATAAAGTTTTGTAATATTATATAGGGTATTTTAAAAGATAATTACGTTTTTTTATTAATTTCGTAGCAAAATTCACACCCTGTAGAATTGTAGTAGTTTGACATCTAAAACTCTACTTACGTTCAAATGATTTTTAATATACTCTACTATTGTTAAGAATCATTAGTATAGCTAAATTTTTAATTTTAGTATACAGGGTTGGTCGAAACTCGGAATGAGTATTTTCTGAGTTTTCTTAAATGGAACACCCTGTATTTTAGTATTGTAATGAAATGATACAGGGTTAATTATTGGCTAATTAATTGGTGATACAGGCTAAACCATTATTGGTAATTTTAAGGACCAGTCTGGATTAATATGTATTTATTTCTGAAAAATTATTTGGGATTGAGTATTTTCACGGCCAACCTAATAAAATTTTACGTATTTTTGTTGCAATTAATGTTTAGCTTGAATTACCAATAACTCACAAATTAAAGCAGTTAGGTATAGGGAATGCTTAAGAAATAAAAAAGTACCATAAAATATCATTTCACTACAATACAAAAATACAGGGTGTTCCATTTAAGAAAACTCAGAAAATACTCATTCCGAGTTTCGACCAACCCTGTATACTAAAATTAAAAATTTAGCTATACTAATGATTCTTAACAATAGTAGAGTATATTAAAAATCATTTGAACGTAAGTAGAGTTTTAGATGTGAAACTACTACAATTCTACAGGGTGTGAATGTTGCTACGAAATTAATAAAAAACGTAATTATCTTTTAAAATACCCTGTATAATATTACAAAACCTTATATTTTAAGAAAGAAGACATCGAGGAGAATACAAAAATGTAAAAATATACAGGGTGTCCCATTTAAAAAAACGAAGTTATAAGCAACTTCCGGTATAACCGGAAGTTGCAAAGAGATGAAAATATTTTCATTTAATAGATCATCCTTCAAAACCCCTTTATTCCAATTTTTATGATTCTGTTGCCTTTAGTTCTCGAGATATTTCTAATAGGCCAGTTATCTGCCTCACCCTATATACAAAAATTTTAAGAGAACTGATTGAACAAGAATACTCAGGATACGAAGAAGAAGAACAATGCGGGTTTAGAGCTGGAAAGTCCTGTACGGATAATGTATTTTCGTTAAAACAAATCATCGAAAAAAAATTAGAACGGAATAGGCCAATACACCTAGTTTTTATAGATTTACAAAAAGCATATGACAATATACCGATACCGAAACTATGGGAAGTACTGCAAAACTCCAACATTAACTTTACTCTCATAAAAGCTGTCCAAAATTTATACAGAGACATGAAATCTGCAGTAAAATTAGGAAGCAAAATAACAGATTTGTTTACAGTCAACAAAGATCTACGACAAGGATGTTGCATATCACCGAGTCTGTTTAAGATTTATATTGCCAAGGCCCTTGCAATGTGGAAAAGAAAATGCAGTGGAATGGGCACCCAAATCGACGACAACACCTGCTTGTACACCCTTCAGTTTGCAGACGATCAGATAATATGTGCAAACGATAAAGAAGATTTGGAATATATGACTCGCAAATTGAAGGAAGAATATGAAAAATGGGGATTGCAGATGAATGTAGAAAAAACACAATATTTATGCCTAGGTGAGGATTCAACTGATATGATATTTTACAATAATCAGAAAATAACTAGATGTGATAAATATAAGTATTTGGGCATTAATTTCAACAAGGAAGGTACTGACGATGCAGAAATTAAGAGCAGAATAAATAAAGCAAGAACGATAATTAAATCATTGAAGGGAGTTTTGTGGAGTACCGAGATAGGGAAACAAAGAAAAATGCGAATATACAACACCATGATTAAGAGCACATTGGTATACGGATCCGAAACATGGAAATTAAAGGAGCACCTAAAACGAAAAATAGAAGCTACTGAGATGGACGCCCTAAGAAGAGCAAGTAGAACATCGAAATTGGACCGGGTTAGAAATGAGGAAGTAAAGCGACGAGTGAATTTACAGGAAACGGTTGTAGAATGTATTGAGAAGGAACAATTAACGTGGTACGGACATGTTCAGAGAATGGCGGAGGAGAGACTGCCAAAGAAAATTATGAAATGGATACCCACAGAAAACAGAAAAAGAGGAAGACCAAGAACGACATGGATACAAGGAGTAAGACGATCAATGAGTGTACGAGGATTAGAAGATGAAAACTGCAATGATAGAAGATATTGGCAACAAGGCATCGGACAACGTCGGAGGACGTTTTGAACCCGAATTTATATAATATAAATTGAAAGAACGGTCATTTACCTATCCAGCGCTATAGAGTTTTTTTAAAATTGGTTGTCAAATGACTGAACAATTAATTTTTAAAATGAGAGATGCAATGTGGAAATCACATAACATAATATCAATTATTTGCTTAGTTATGTTATTTAGTTATGTGATATACACGTTGCACCTCTCATTTTAAAAATTAATTACTCAGTCATTTGACAACCGATTTTAAAAAACTTTATATCGCTGGATAGGTGAATGACGGTTCTTTCAATTTACAAAAAAAAATATTCTGGGTATTCCATTAAAAAAAGGTCAACAAAGATTTTTTCAAAAGTACGTCATTTTTTTTCGTAATTTAAAGCGATATAAAAAACTCAATGCATTCAGAAAAAAACTTGTACTAAAATAAAACATTTTACCGAAAACCGCATATTTCTAAATTGGGCCGTTTATTTATTTATTTATTTACTAAAATATACATCCACCAGGTATAAACCCATAAAGGTGTAAATAAGAAAACTACATTGACTGAACACTTGATGACAAAATATAAAATAAAATAAAGAATAACCAAAAATGTTTCTGTTGTTAATACACATACACAACAATAAAAAACAAAGACCTTAATACAGAAAAATAACATGACATCAATTCGGTAAGCTATTGCGTATTTCGCGTTTAAAGATGTTAAAACTAAGAAAAAAATGTCCACAGATCTTAATTTATTTACACTTCTGCACATACTTTTTATCGGACAATAGAAATTATGTTGTGAAGTAGGCACCGAAATATGAAAAGTTACACCTGAACGTGACACAGCTCGTGGTACATTAAAGTCTATAAGACTAAGCAAAACATCGCTATTAATTAGGCAATTGACAATTTTGAAGATGAATATTAGGCCTTTTATTTAACGCTGCTTACGCAGTGAATGGAATCCAAACTCAGAAAGGAGTAAATTATAGCTGTAGCCTCTAACCGGATATCTGTTATATTTTTTGAGGTAACAATATCTTAAGAATCTTTTTTGAACAGATTCAAGATTAGAGATTAGAAGTTATAGGCAGTTAAAATGGGGGAAAATATAAGTGAACACCCGGTATTCCAGCTACAAAAGACCAAAAGAGCTGATATGATTATTTTAGGCTACGACTAGACAAGCGACAATTTACAGTGCTGTAAGAGCAGTAACATGAAGCGCGAAAATGGGTGGCACGGTGAGTGTAGTGAATGGCCAGACTGACCTGTAAAATATCGCCTAGCAATATAGAAACCTAGAATATGACCCATTTTTTCGCTCTTCATTTTACTGCTCTTACAGCGCTGTAAATTGTCGCTTATCTGGTCGTAGCCTTACGGGACGCAAAAATGTATTTTAATTTGATTGAAAATAAAATTATAGTTTTATTTTCAAATATTTTTTCATAGTATTTGCGAAATTTGAAGTAAAACACGCCATAAAAAATAACTTTGATAAAGTTTGCAATTTGAGGCTCTTTTGTGGAGCGTTTTACTCCAAAGCTAGAGCAAATACTATGGAAGAATCTTTCCAAATAAAATTATAATTTTATTTTCCATCAAAATGAACATACATTTTTGCGCCACGTAATATTTATATACCAACTCTTTTGTAGCTGGAATGTTGTGTGCGCCACTTATTTTTAGCGCATTTTTAGCAGTTTTTATTAAGGTGCGTTCGCGGGAGCCTGTCGACGACTAGTCGGCGACAAATTAGCAGCAAAACGCATGCGCACTTTAAAATGATATAATTAATATCGTTAATAGATAAATATACAAGGTATATTTTAATATTATAATATAATAATCAGTTATTAATATTAATTAAAAGTAAATATACCTTGTTTATTTATCTATTAACGATATTATTTATATTAAATGAGGTTAGAAATTGTCGGCGACAATTTGTCAACTGTACCCGCGAACGCACCTATTTGTACAAATTGAGTCAAATTTCCGTCCGGTAATTTTTGAATGGTATAACCGATTTTCACACATATAGACATTTGTTGGAAAGGTCGATTATATCAATTATATCAGAAGACGCAGAGGTCGGATTTAAAATTTCGAAATTTTTTGGAGTTTGTGAACTAAAACAGACCTTAAATGTGAAGGACTATAAAACTTACATCCTTGGACCAAAATGGATGGTTGAAATATGGATTGGCGAGTATTTTCCTAAACTTAAAGATGGAATTCGGCCCATTTTTCAATGCAGTCAGGTTGACAGAAGCGAGAATTTCGCGTATATAATTATAGTGTCGCATGAAGGGGGGTCTGCGTCATTGGTGAGAACTACCGTTCTATTTTAGTACCGCGGACAAGTCACAAGAAGATAACAGGCATATAGCACTTCACGCTGGCCTGATTTGCAAATCGATTAGGGCACCACGTTGGCATTCTATTACCCAGGATTCCCACGTGAAGAGCATTTGGCTGATAGTTGTGGCCCTATCGCACAGTGGAAATAGGAATGGCCTGGAGCATTGGAGTGCGGTGGAGTGACTCCTGTCTTAGACTCGGGTTAATACACCTCGCCCCAATGAATTGTTACACCCGAACGTACTTCCTTAGGGGTGAACAAGTCTCACGGGTCGGGTTGAATCATCAAATTGCTTGCTTGCACTACCGTTATCCGGCATTTTTTTTGTGTATTTTTAGTATAATAAATTTAATATTGGCCAAACACAAGTGGCTGTTGCTAAAGCATTCAAAGCATTGAAAATGGAGAGGCGGAATATGAGGTTGGTGACAATGTGACAAAGACTAATAAAACCAAAGACCTATATGCGGACGATGCAGCAAAAATAAATAGAGTACATTGATTATATTCTTCTGGACTTACTCGTCAACAGCCAAAACGATGTCACCATGATAATATAACGCCGTATATTACCGGGAAATAGATGCCATTATGGTCTGCTCCTTCAACTCAGATCAAGACACTTGTCCAGACAAACAAATTGTATAAAAGTCGGATACGCCAGGTGCTAACGTATGGCTACAAAACCTAGATACTGACAAAGTATAGTCAATAATTGCTAGGATGTTTCGAGTGTAAAGTATTGCGCAAAATAAACAGTGCAATAAATGAAATCCCTATAGACGTAAATGATATAACTTCAACAACTACAACCTTAATAAGGACCCACGTATAGAAAAATTAATTAACATTTACTACATAAGATGGTCTGCCACATGTTGATAATGAACCCTGGAAACCCTATCAGGACATATAAATTCCAAAACCCAGTAGGAAATTAAACTAGAGGAAGATCTAGACTAGACTAATATATCTCAACGGCGTAGAAAACAGTCTCAAAACAGTTGGCATTCTAGAATGGAGAAAAAATGCATATAGTCGAGGAAGTAAAACTGAAAAAATGGCAAAACCTCGCAATTTTTTCGTCCAGAATCGATTTGAACAAAAATTTGGGATTATGCTCATTTCATCCTCTAGTTCATTTTCTATATTTAGCCGTTGTACGCTTTTGGTTTTTTATGGGAGAAAACTACCCCTAATTGTAAAAAGTAATAAAATAACATTTTAAACTATAATATTGTCAACATTTGGTTCTTATTAGTTACATAATAATTGTTTTATGTTTTAAGATATAATATCATAATATTTCAACCCTTACAACCACCCTTGTTGGAGCTATATATAAAAATAGACTTATCCTAAAAGAATAATTTCGGCTTGTATCGATTTACATAAAAAATTGGGATTAGGATCATCTCACCCTGTACTTCATATTCCATAACATGCTCAATGGCGTTGATTATTTTTAGGGGTGTAAACTACCCCTTATTGTCAAAAATTATATAAAAATATTTTAAACTTTAATATGGGTAAAATTTGGTTTTGATTGGTTAAATAATGATTGTTTTATGCTAAAGGATAAAATATCATAATATGTCAACCCTTAAAAACCACCCTTAATAACATTCGTCGTAAAATTATTATAGAAGAAGAATTTGGGTTGTGTTACTAAAAGATACAATTTTGATATCTACAGCTTTTTTGACTAAGTGTATATTTTTCCCGTTATTCTAAAAAAAACCCTCAAAAACTGTTACTTTCAACCGCGAATATTAGTTTTACGAAGAAAATGTAAAAACGTTTTTTTCTTAGAATTACTTTATACATCGATTTACATGGTTAAAATGTAATAAAAATCCCACCCCCGAGATGGGGTGGCAACCACCCCCAAGGTTTTAGCGTACAGCGGCATGATATATGGAATAGAAAATGATCCTTGGACTATATTCTCTACTTTCTGTGAAAATTTCAAGTACCTAAATACATGCTGGACGAAAAAATTGCAAGCCAAAATGCTTCATTTGCTGGCCTAATATGATAGGAATGAATTGAGGGACGTCTTGAAGGGTCAAGGCCCACGAAAGGCTGTAGAGACAATTTCTGTTTATGACGTTGTGTTTACTTAGGAGTCATCCAGTAGTTCTTGTGTAGTTCAATATATAGATGGAACGGCATATAATAATGTAAGTCGTAAGGATTTTGGTATTCTCATTTTTATTTTGTTTCTTGTGTGAGCTTACTCGTGTAACCATTTTAAATAAAGGTACGATTTATCCTTGTCAACGCCCGTTTTTCACCGAAGTCATCACTTAGACGTAAGTTTCTTGTAATACAGGTCTTACATCAGTTTTTTTAACACGAACAGAAAAAATATTTGTATAGTAACTAGGGACGGCAAAAACAAATTGTACATCGATATATTGTGTCATATAATACATCGAACGAAGATTTCGATATACGATATATATCAGAGAAAAAATATCGATAGGTACGATATATCGATATATTCTTATATAATTAAATAAAATAAAAAAATTACTAAAATAAACTACTAAAAAAGTTAATTATACAAAATAATAAACAAAAGGATGAGGTTTTCTTCAAAATTTAAAAGTAAAGATGCACTTACCTATACAATCCTTTAATATTTTTAACCTTTCCGGAACCGTGCTATAAAAACTTACGCTGCAGGCCGTGCGGGGCAACTATGTTACCCCACTAAAATACTTTAATAATTCATTTAAATTTTACATTATTGTTTGGAAAGTTATATAATAAGGCACTAGTAACTGAAATAATTTGTTTTTATTAGTAAAAAAATTTACATTTTTTTTATTTTTACCTGTAATTACAGTTTGATTTTATTCCTGATTTTTACAGTCAGGGCATAAAAATGTTTTACTTTCTTCTCGATGTATGGTAGAAATTGGTTTTCTACGTGTACTACATGATATTTGAGTCTTTCTATCACGTGCCCTGGCACAAAAGCTGCATCTTCGACTTGTATATTGTTGAATGTCTCTGGCAGGGTTTTCTGGCACTGTGTGCCCCGAGGAGTTAATTTCAATTTTAGTATAAAATTTAAATTTTATTTGATAATTTTTATAAAAAAACGATTTAGTAATATATTTTCTAAGATTACCTGGAGGGATAAAAAAAAATGAAAATATTTTGAAAAGTTATAAAGACAAAACCGCATCTGGGGTAACCAAGTTGCCCCGCACGGCCACGGAAAGGTTAATACATACAGAGTATCAGTAAAGAAGTACATACAGTATTAAGACAGAATTTTTAAAACTATTATATTAAAAATTACTTAAATTGTAATTATATATGTATGTTTATTTAAATTTATGTCTTATGTATGTATTTATGAATATATATATTCAAAATAAATTTAATTCTTGTGGCAGTGAATTCAAAAATTTTCAAGCGGTTCCTTGTTTTGGTAGCAGTTGCTCCTTCCAACACCAGTAATATTAACATCTTGAGTTTTAGGGTTTTTGTCAATACAATACAATTATTTTAAAACTTTATAGAACGTACTACGTGAACGTGACAAACGGTAAATTTGAGATCGTTTTATTAGGGTTTACATAGCCTGTCCTCATGAAAAACATTGTTAAAAGTTAAAAAATATGGTACTACCTGCAACTTGGAAAACAAGTTAAGGGCAAGGGTGGTGGGTATACGACATTCAAATAAAATATTACTGGTCGAAAATCTTGATTATGATATTCCTATAGTGTAGTAGAATATTTCTTTAGTACCTATAATATACTAAGCGTCTCAAAAAAATAAGGATATGATTTATATTATAAGATTTTATTATAATTTTATATCTTGCCAATATGGCATATTAATCTTGTGTGGGCGATATATTGAATCTCAAATATCGATATATTTTCCGATAAATCGAAAGTTGAATATCGATATAAAAATATCGATAAAATTTTAAAATATATCGATAAATTTAATTTATCGATACATCGTTGCCATCCCTAAGTAACAACTGAATACGATGTAAGTTAGACCTCATGGCGCTTTTAAACAATTAATATATTATTTTCGGTAAATACTCATAGAATAGCAATAATTATAGTGCAATAATTATAGTAGGTATCTTCAAAAAAACAGGAGTAGCGCTCAATTAGCTTATTATGAAAAAGCGTACACGAAATAAAAGTTCTTTAAAATTTTATTCAATATAGTTTATGAATCGGTCTAGAATCGGGTTCTCAGGCTCAAATTAACTCTTTGACTTATCTCGACCTTACTGTAGGCGTATCTGTAATCACCGTGGATACAAATAATATGAATTGTACAGTCAATCTTAAACTATCTAGTTGGTAAATGTATAAATATCCGACAATAAAATGTTTCGTTTATTTGTAAGAAGATTATAGTACATATATTTAATTATTAACAATTATTTAATTTTATCCTAATAATATACACTAAGCAGCAAAATTAACGCACCACCTTAAAATTGAGACTTTTTGATGTCTCGTATTTCCTAAATGTGTTGACCGATTTAAGTGATGTTTTTAATATGTTATGGCCTTATTCTTTAACAATATCGCTGTAATAATATTCTTGCTTGATAGGTAAATCCTCATTGTATACCGGGTGTACAAATCAGACTGGGTTTTTTTCTCAAAGTTTGCAACACCCTGTGGAATATTCTAGCATTTATAAAATACTTAAATTAAAACCCAACTATAGCCTCAGGTTTTCTTAACATTTTGTTTTATAAGTCATCCCTTATATTGAAAAATAAAAAAGTTATACTTTAACGACTAGCCATGTTTTTCGTCAATAAATCCTTATTTTCTGCTTAGTTTAATAAGCAAGCTTAAAGTAGGCTACGATAAATTAACAATTTGATAAACATCAAATTGTTAACAGTCAAAAAGTGTCTGGTTTGTTGTAAAAATTAGTCGATTTATTATTTAAGTTCGTAATTTTTTTGTTTTTTTGGTGGAAATGGAACACCTATACACGTGTTTCGGACAAATTGGTCCATCATCAGTACAGCGTAGCCAAGTTAAAAAAGTTATATGTATGGCGACACGCTTCATTTATTATTTTTTAATTGCTTATTTTACATATTAACTTTTCTCAAAACGAAAGAATACGTCTCATGTTAATTTCTCATGTGTTTTCGTTCCTAAAATACAAAACCAGATTGTATAAAATTAATGGTTTTCTCAGGGAAACACAAATTTCGTAATAGATTACGATGCCAGATTGGCCACGCTCTTTATGTCAACTTCTTAAAAAATACAGAAAGGTTCTCAGCTTTTAAAATGCGAGATTTAGTAATTTATCGCCTTTTCTGGCCATACGGTCATCGCCAGTTATCGCCTTTTCTGGCCATAAAAATCTTTATCTTATTTATAGGTGTTATAAATTAAATAATATTTTTATCATTGTCCTGTAAATGGGAAACTGTTGGGTAATAAAGCTATTACCAGATTTAGCCATACGGCTCACACTCCCTCTAAAGGGGAAAATTGACTCATCCCAGATACCTACGGTATCAAAAGGATTGAGCTCTGGTGGGACTCTTTCCGTGTTATCGAGCCCTAGGTGACTTGGAATGCAGGTGCATCTCCCAGAAATTTTCGTACGCATCTGGCCGTCGCGAGTAGTACAGCTTTCTGCATGGTCTTATAAAGATGTTCATTCAGACCCAGCTTTTTTATGCTTTCGAGGAGGGTCTTCGGAATGACTCCAGTAGTAGAAATAATAATCGGTATCGTTTGGGTACTTTGCATTCTCCATTGCCTTCTTATTTGAATTTCTAGATCTCTGTATTTGGCGATCTTTTCAGCAAATTTACTACGTAGATTATTGTTGTTAGGTATCGCCACATCAATTAGTGTTGTTTGTCTTGTTAGTTTATTAACTAGTACGAGATCTGGTCTATTATGTGCCACTGTTTGGTCTGTGAGCACAGTGCGGTCCCAGTATAGCTTGTAGTTGCCATCCTCAAGCATACTCTCAGGGACGTATTGATAATACGGGAGATGTTCTGTTTGGAGAAGTCCCAGCTTGATAGCTATCTCTTGATGAAGGATTTTTCCCACTGCATCATGCCGTTCCTTGTATTCAGTTGCAGCAAATGCCTGGCAGCCCCCTGTAAGATGTTGGATGGTTTCTTGGGCTTGACATCCATATCGGCATCTGTCGTTTTGAACCTGAGGGTCTTTGATGATATATTTCAGGTAATTTCTGGTTGGTATAACCTGATCCTGAATGGCAAGTAATGAACCCTCCGTTTCAGGAAACATCTTTCCTGATGTCAACCAGTAGTTCGACGCTATATTGTCGACATAATCTTGGCTGACCTCATTGGGATGTCGCCCGTGCAGAGGTTTACCCATCCGGGCGCGCACTTTTTCGTCCTTAGTAAGGTGGTTTATGCGCATCTCTGGTTCCCTCAGTTTGATCGGTGTTGTGTCATCTACTGCGCAGATAGCGCGATGTACAGTAGATTTCTCAGCCTGCATCTGAAAATAAGTTCTTAAATTAGCAATTTGTTTATCTAATTGCTCACCTATATCCATAAGTCCTCTTCCTCCTAGATTCCGTGGTAATGTTGTTCTTTCTACTGCACTTTTAGGATGGTGTTTTTGTGCCTTTGTGAGGTGTGTTCGTACTTTTCGTTGAAGAGGAGAATATATTCGTTATATGGTAGAACCGTATAAATGATGACATAATAGCTTTCGTGGTCTCGGGCAGTTCAGTCACACCCTCGCTAAAACAACAAACCCTTACGAGATATAAACGAAGCACGCCTATTTACCACAAATAAATAAATATATTACTGTTCGTTGCTTTACACTAATTTTAATTTCATTTAATTGATTCTGTCAACAATCCACCACGGAACATTGGTGACCCCGCGAATAAGTAAAACGACGCGATATTTTTTAAAATAGTGTTAATATTATACTCTTGCCGGTTTTAAATACAGTGAACATCGAAAATGACGGACGGTACCAGTGCTTCAGTGCTTTGGGATATCAGTGCTTCAGGAGTTGATCGGATTTCAGTTAAAATCCCACCGTTCTGGCCCAACGATCCGAAATTTGGTTCCTGCAAGTGGAATACCAATTTACACTGGCAAACATAACAAGTGACGCAACAAAATTCAACTACATTGTTGCTAATCTCGAAACAGCTTATATATCAGAAGTTAAGGACATCATTGTATCACCACCAGCTACAGAGAAGTATGTAAAATTAAAAGCAGAACTTATAAAGAGACTTGGTGCATCACAGCAACAAAAAATTAAGAGACTAATTGAGCATGAAGAATTGGGCGATCGAAGACCTTCCCAATTCTTACGACATTTACAGTGTTTAGCAGGCACAACAGTACGAAACAACATTGTAAGGTCTCTGTGGTTAGGTAGACTGCCATCGCATACACAGGCTATTTTAGCTACTCAAGCAACCGCTAGTTTGGACGCAGTTGCCGAGATAGCTGACACAGTCTCTGAAGCTATAGCTCCTAGGGCCCAAATTTCAGAAACTTCGAACGCGCTAGAAAGTACCATCGGCAAATTGGCAGCCGAATTATCTGAAATGAAAATTCAGCTAGTTTGTCAAATGCTCAAGCACAAGCTAACACATACCGTCGTAACCGCAGCAACTCAAGAGACAGACCGTATCCTAGAGACAGAGGCTACAACAGCTAAACATCGCGGGCAGTCGGTAAGTGCGGCATCCGATCCATGCCCAATGTCTCGCCGCCTTTTCGTAACAGACTATGCAACCAAAAAACAATTTTTAATCGACACCGGTGCCGATCTGTGCGTTTTCCCGCGAAAATATTTACTAAGTGCGCGCAAAAAGACTACATACGAACTATACGCGGCCAATGATACTAAAATCGCGACATACGGTTATGTCAACTTGACTTTAAACATCGGACTAAGGCGTGATTTTACGTGGCGATTCGTAGTGGCGGACATTCCAAAGTCTATTATTGGAGCTGATTTTCTTTCTCATTTCGCTCTCTTAGTGGACCTTGCTAACCATTGCTTAATAGACAGTACGACAACCCTTCGAACAAATGGACTCGTTAAATATTGTTTCGATAGCAGCGTAAAGACTATCGCGGAAGTGTCGCGTTACCATGAACTGTTAATACGATTTCCGGAAATCACGCGACCCGCCGGCGCCGGTATCGTGAAAAACATTCAGCATTAAATTAAGCACCACATAGAGACAACACCAGGTCCACCCGTTTTTTCTAAGCCTCGACGATTAGCACCTGACAAATTGAAATGGGCTAAAAAAGAGTTCAAGAATCTTCTACGACTAGGCATCCTAAGACAATCAAAAAGTAACTGATCTACTCCACTGCATATGGTTCCGAAGAAAGGTGAGGAGTGGAGACCCTGCGGAGATTATAGACGTCTAAACTAAAGAACAGTTCCAGATCGATATCTAATTCCGCACATCGAAGATTTCGGTTAGTCGCTAGCTGGTAAGACAATCTTCTCTACAATAGAATTAGTTAGATCATACAACCAGATACCAGTAGCCACCGAAGACATACCAAGGACCTCCGTTACCACACCATTTGGGCTGTACGGATATTTATATATGCCGTTGCCTGTAAACGATGTTGATATCTCCATCACTTGTGATCCTTCTGATTTTTGTGCTGGAGCCGTACTACAAAAAAAAAACGGATACAGGTATGAAACCTTTAGCTTCCTTTTCTAAGAAATTCTCACCTACCGAAAAGAAATATAGTGCACACGACAGAGAACTATTATCTATATATTTAGCCATAAAACACTTCAGACATATGATCGAAGGCAAGGACATAACGATATATACAGACCACAGACCAATCACCTTCGCCTTTGCTCAGAGGCTAGACAAATGTAGTCCTAGACAGTTCAGATATTTAGACTATATAGCGACGTCTTCGCGGCAAAAGTCACTAAGTCCAAAATAACAAATCTGAGAAAACGAACATTTAGTGACTTCTGCCTGAAAATACAATGGTAATTTTGGACATATGCCTATTCAGAGACTTAGGCAAACATCTCTAGGTACTTTCTAGGACTTCTGTATTTTTGCCAGACTATGAAAATTGATATTGTGGATCAATCAGGACACTTAACTTAATTCTGACAAAAGTGGACTTGGTGAGTTTTGCCGTGACGACGACGATAGGACAGTTTTACAGTAACATTCAGCACATTTCTGAATTAACGAATATTGTGGCATACGTACTATCTCGAGTCGATAGCACCAAGAAAGATATCGACGTCATGGACTTAGCTCTCGCACAAGAAACAGATCCAAAACTGCAAATTTTCTTTAGAGAGAAAACATCACTGCAAATAAAGAAGTTTGTATTGTGACATATCAACATATTGTACCGAAACCACTTCGTATGGCAATTTTTCGCACCATGCATAACCTAGCACATCCCGGAATCAACAGTTCTGTGAAGATGATCACACAGCGATATGTTTGGCCTTCCATTAAATCAGATGTGAGGAAATGGACTCGAGCGTGTCTACAGTGCGAAAAATCAAAAATATCGCGCCACATTGTTTCACCTACTGGAAGTTTTCTACCACCTTCCAGCCGATTCGAACATGTCCACATAGACATTATACTAATGCCGATTTCAGAAGGAAACAGATACTGTCTAACATATGTCGATCGTTTCACACGTTGGCCAGAAGCTTTTCCAATGCCTAATCAAGAAGCAGACACAGTGGCTATAACATTTTTTTCTGGTTGGATAGCTCGTTTTGGCTTTCCTAAGCGCGTCACAACAGATCAAGGCCGATAATTTGAAGTGCACCTCTTCAAATCAATCTGAAAATTAACTGGAACTAGCCATTTAAGGACAACCGCCTATCATCCTCAAGCAAATGGCATGGTATAAAGGTTTCATCGACAGTTAAAAGCAGCAATTCGATGTCATGAAAATATCCGATAGACCGAAAGGCTACCTTCAGTGTTACTGGGCATACAAGCAGCGTGGAGAGAAGATTTAGGTACTTCAGCCGCCGAACTCGTTTATGGAGAACCATTGTGTTTGCCAGGGTTTGCCAGGTGAACTATTGTTTTCGTCGCAAAGAAACAACGACGACAGTGCTCATATCTACTTAAAAACACTTTTCGAAACCATTTCGAAAATCTCCGTCCTAAAACCGTAATGGATCCAAAAGAAACTTTATTTTTAAAGACATGAAAACCACCTCTCACGTTTTCGTCCGCCGTGATAGGGTAAGCGATACAGTTGTTGGCCTCCATACAGTAATTGGCCGTTTCACATTTAATATGTATTATTAAGAATTCCGACTATACCGCAGATCTGGCAACCCCTATTTCAACCTCGGCAATTTTCCTTGCAGCCGTCGCGACGCGTCGCCGAAAGAACAGTTCTCAGTTTATTGATAACATTTACAGGAACGTGTCCTATGTCGAAGGCTGTTGTGTATCAGTGAAATTTGTGCAATTTTTAGTGAATCAGGTAAGCGAGGGACATTTAATATCATCATTTTAACGTAATATGTAAGGTAGTACACTTGAAAAAATTGTTAATTTTAAGAAATATTATAATAAACTATTAGAGGAGCTCGAATTATTGTGTAAAATTTGGCGCGAAATTATTTATTTATGGGGCCAATAACTAATTCGTAATAAGTACACAAAATGCAGTAAATGGCCACCCGGCCAACAATTTAAACAGTAGTTGGCCGGGGCCAATAACTATAATAAAACAGGGGCCAATCACTATATATGCGCTGTTTTGTATTAACTACCTTATTCACATTTACAAAATCAATGTTTTTTTTTCAATGAAAAAGTTATTATCAGCCTGAATGTTCCGACAACGATTGTTTCTTTGATAATTGAATATAAAATATATTTTCTCAATCAACGCTTTAAGTTCGTGTATACAGACGTTTACTGAATGTTTTATTTTCGTTTCAGAATGCTTAAAACGTCTGAAAACGAGAATTATGTTAAAAAATATGCAGAAGAAAGTTTACAAAAAGCGATCGAAGCTGTAAGAAGAGGATTGCCGAAAATAGAGGCGTGCAGACGATATAAAGTACCAAGAGCCACTTTGCAGTTTCGATTAAGTGAAAAATTTGTAAAAAAATCACACGGTCCTCTTCCTGTCTTATCGTTTGAAGAAGAAAAACGATTAGTGGAGTGGATACTCGATTGCCACCGCAAAGGATTTCCAAGAAGATCCGAAGATATCCAAGTATCAGTAAAACAGTTCCTAGATGAATCATCTTGTGAAAATCCTTTTGTAGACAACTACCCTGGAACTGGTTGGTATAAAGCATTTATGCGACGACATCCTGAAATATCTCTAAGAAAATCAGAAGCCGTAACAAATGCATCGTCTAAAGTCAGCGAAGCTGATATTAGGAACTGATTTAAACACATTTATTCATACTTACAAGAAAAGATGTACACAGACATTTTAAATGATCCGCAAAGAATATTTAATGGCGACGAGATTAATTTTCAACTCTGCCCCCAAAACAAAAAGGTATTGGAACCCAGGAGTGCAAAAAACGTGTACGAGGTGGACTGTGAAAAATATAAAACTAACCTTATGGTTCTATTTACATTTAATACTTCTGGATTAACTACTCCACCGCTAGTCATATATCCGTACAAGCGACTCCCAAGTGAAATAGCAGACTCTATTCCAGAAGGATTTACTATTACCTGCAGTGATTCAGGCTGGATGAAGACTGAAATCTTTTTTGGATAGATAGCTAATTGTTTTTACCCTTTTGTCAAGAAACAAAATATAAAATTTCCAATTATTTTATACGTTGATGGGCATAAAACCCATTTGGACAAACAATTAAGCGATCTTTGTGCAAAACTTACAATAATTCTAATTGCACTTTATCCAAATGCTACTCGTATTCTTCAACCAGCTGATGTGTCAACATTTAAGCCCCTAAAAGATGGTTGGAGAAAAGGAGTCATAGCCTGGCGTAAAACTCATCCAGACGCAGATCTAACCAAAAAGGAATTTGCGCCTTTGCTCAAGTGTGTTCTGGATGAAACAATAAAGCCTGAGATAATTGTTAATGGTTTCAGAGATTGTGGACTTTACCCCTGGGATCCTAATCTAATTGACTTTTCAAAGTGTTTAGGAAAAAATAAAGGTGAGGAAAATACCAACAGTAAAACTGATGAAATCAACAGTATAGGAACTTTTGACAGGAAGAAGTTTGAAGAAATAGTGGGCAAACAAATAATAGATTCATTTAAATACGAATACGAATAGATTCATTTAAATTGGGACCTATTTTGGATCCGGATAGTGATCGTTTTATTATTTACAAACTGTGGAAGCAATTAAATTTAGAAGTTTCTCGGAAACATCCTCCTGAAAACAATGACGATGTTTTATATGTTTTATATGATGATATGTGGAGTATACGGGATAATGCTGTGATTTCTAATAACAGCAGTCAACTTATGCCAAATTCCGACAAAATATTAATAGATGTGATAGAGCAACAAGAAATTCCACAAGCCGATAACATCATAGATATCATGAATATTCCCATTATATTTAATAGTGATGAACTAGAAACCTCTAATACAGTACCTGAACCGTATGGTACAATTGCTAATTATTTACAATATTTTAATACACCAGAAAGGAAAGGTGTGAAACAGATCGATAAATCATCTTTTATACTTTCTTCAAAAATGTGGAGGGAAACCCAGGACAAAAAAGAAAAAAAAATCGAGGAACAAGAAAACAAAAGACGAGAAAGAGAAAATAATAAAAAGAGGAGCGAAGCCGAAAAACAAGAAAACAAAAGCCGAAAAAGAGAAAATAAGAAAAAGAAGAGACAAGCCGAAAAACTTGATAAAGAAATTCAAAAGTTTAAAAAACAGAGAGAAATCAAAATAAAAAAAAGATTAAAAATTATTTAAATGAAAGCGGTAAAGTCCACATTTTATCAGAGATTAAAATTAACAAAGATCTGTGTTCTGAACTAAGTAAAATTGAAAAAGTAAAAAGAAACTTGTCTGTTGATTCTGTGGAATCTAGCATATCCAAAGTTGCGACTCCAAATGTAAATTCATTATCTTATCAGTCTTTTGACAACGAGCCTATAAATAGTGGTTTGTGTTTTTCATGTGTACTTAATATAAATTTGACATCACTTGGGATCAAATGTAATTCTTGTACTAGGTCTTATCACCTTAAATGTATCGAGAAACATGCGTTGCACAAATCAAACGTTAATATTTTTACATGCAAAACTTGTTTAAAGAATGTTAAACATATAAAAAATTTACCTTTTTAATTTAAGTCATTAAAAGAATAAACTGAAACTTTAAGCTAACCGCACGTAGATAGGTAGGTACTTCATGTTCGATTTAAAAAACTAAGAAAGTTAGGGTTTGGTTCATTTTAGTTAGGTGTGTAAAATTTTTTAAGAATCTCATTTGTTCTGTTTAGCTTTGGTATCGACAATATTATTAATAAAACTTCAATAATTAGACATTTTGTTTGTATGTTCTTCATCTTAACAATTATATCGATAGGGCCAATAACTATAATATTTGTTGGCCAATATCTATAATCACGGGGCCAATAACTATATATATTTGGTGGCCAATATCTATATTTCTGGGGCCAATTACTGCCAAACATACATTACTTTATAAAATATGTTTTTTTCTATTTTATAAATAAAAATCAAAAATAAGCGATATGAGATATAGAAACTCTATAAACTGGTCTAGAGTTTGATCTAATATTTTTTTGTTAAACAATAATATTATACTTTTTATAGCTTCTTTAAGAGAAAGAAAGGCTTAAGAGGCCAATAACTATATCGCTTACCCTACAATCAAAAGCAGTTTATAAAACCCATATCACGGCCCTTTTCTAGTTATTTAGCAGGGAGACAAGAATTTTGTCGTCCGTGTAAATGGAAAAGAAATAACAATTTCCATATACAGATTGAAACCAGCGTACGAGCTTCACGAAAATATCCATTACGAGCCAGGAAAACTGACAGACTCCAGCAAAACGAACACAAACAATGAGAACAGCAGACCCAAGAGAAAAACCAGATTCACTGGAAGATAGCAAGCAAGTGTGGGTTAAAACATTTTTCAGTGAATTCAGTGATTTTTTTTCTTCTCGTATAAACATTGCGTTGTTTTTTCTGTTATTTTCAATTTTCAATATACACTGTGTCCGTAAAGTATGGAACAAATTATTTTTTAGCTAAACAGAGCATTCTAAGAAATAATCCTGAAATACGTCGATTTTTGATTTTGATTTACCGTATTTTAAAATAATATTCTAATATACAGGGTGAATTACTTTCGAGTAATGACGTCACCGTCATTTTTTTTAAATAGAACACCCCCATTTTGTTTCAATTTTCGGATTACTATAGCTGAGCTGATTCCAAAAATGTATCACATGTTGATTCAAATTGGTACAGGGTGGACAAAAATACAATAGCTATGCGTGTGTTCATAAAATAACGCGTTAGTTAAATTAACAATATTATCAAAAATACTTATTGTATTTTTGATATTTTATTTAATTTTTGATTTTAATTAATTTTTGATATTGTTTAATTTAATATTTTAATTTAATATCAAAAATTAATTAAAATTTAATATTATGAGCACACACAAAACTATTGTATTTTTGTCCACCCTGTACCAATTTGACTCAACATGTGATACATTTTTGGAATCAGCTTAGCTAGAGTAATCCGAAAATTGAGACAAAATGGGGGTGTTCCATTTAAAAAAAATGACGGTGACGTCATTACTCGAAAGTAATTTACCCTGTATATTAGAATATTATTTTAGAATACGGCAAATTAAAATCAAAAATCGACGTGTTTCAGGATTATTTCTTAAAATGCTCTGTTTAGCTAAAAAAGAATTTGTTCCATACTTTACGGACACAGTGTATGTATATATTATGTATTATCTATCGTCTTATATTCTCGAACAGGGGTGTTATAGCGACACGCTTCATTTATTATTTTTTAATTGCTAATTTTAAATATTAACTTTTCTCAAAACGAAAGAGTAGGTCTCATGTTAAATTCACATGTATTTTTCTTCCTAAAATACAAAACCAGATTGTATAAAATTAATGTTTTTTTTCAGGGAAACACAAATTTCGTAATAGATTACGATACCAGATTGGCCACGCTTTTTATGTCAACTTCTTAAAAACTACAGAATGGTTCTTAACTTTTAAAACGCCAGATTAAGTAATTTATCGCCTTTTCTGGCCATATGGTAGAACCGCATAAATGATGACATAATAGCGTTTGTGGTCTCGGGCAGTTCAGTCACACCCTCGCTAAAATAACAAACCCTTACGAGATATAAACGAAGCAAGCCATTTTACCACAAATAAATAAATATATTACTGTTCGTTGTTTTACACTTATTTTAATTTCATTTAATTGATTTCGTCAACAATCCACCACGGAACATATGTTAACTTGGTAAAGAATCACTGCAAGAGCACTATTACCATTTTTTATAGTTTTTAGATTACGGATTATCATTACAACATTTCTCCAGTGCCTTTATTAAATGAAATTCTATAGTAGCACCCAGAAGAAATGGACAACAGTTGACTCCATGGACAACAGTTGACTCCAAACACAACCCTCTTATGCCGAAAAACAAATCCCTTTCCTTCATCGTTTACCCATAAGAACCTCAAAAAATCTCTGTACTTTGAATGTACAGAAATTTGAAGAAAATCCTTTCAAATATCCGACACAACACCTATTTTTTGTTGTCTAAATCGTAATAACACAGAAGGAATAAGTTCAATAAGATTAGGCGCTACCTCTAAACACTGGTTCAAAGAAGGACGACCCTGTTCATGAGTTGATGCATTAAAGATTGGCCTAATTTTCGTGGTTTCGGTAGTATTTTTAATAACGTTTTTGTGAGGCAAATAGTGCACGCAATTATTCTCTTCGGGATTATTTACTATTTCGATCTCACCCTCGTTTAACCACTCATTGAATATTAAATTATACGATTCAAACAAATTGGACCTTTTTAACTTATTTAAAGTATTATCTAACCTTCTTATAGCGACAACTAAATTATCTGAAATTAAAGGATCCTTGTTCAACCAAGGTAACATAACCTCATACCTGCCTTCGTCACATCGGATAGTCTCATAAAAAAATTCTTAGCCTCTTTGGCCGCCACCTCTCGTGTCAATTTTTCTACAGAATCGGTTATCCCAATAATATCAAGCTCCCAGAGTTTCGCTACAGAAGAACTATCAACAAACAACGCAATCGACATCATAGATGTGCTGAAATTAGAAGCAGCTGCAGGCACGTTGCCCATAAGAGTCCAACCTAACAAAGTTTCAACTGCTACAAGACCACACTGCAACTGATATTTTCTCCCTGTATACAATTTGCCTACAACATCAGTTCCAAACAAAATCTCGATTGGTGCTATATGTCTGACATCGCTGAGCGAAATATTCATGTCACTAAGTTCCTCAACCCAAGGGCCGTGATAAACAGGAGAGACATCTGCACAAATTTTTAGTTGATCTATATCTAGGGCATCAAATGAACAGGAGTAAGCTCCTTCACTCGCAGTTACCTTGTATAATTTATGTCGTTGTTCAGAAGTATTTTACCGCCAGATAACGTATGTACGATATTTTCCGTCCCTTTTCCCCGGCAGAAAAACCCATTTCTTGTGCGGTACGCTGTAAAATATATGTTCTCTGCAATCCTGTGTCAATAAGTGCCCTTACTTGCACTAATAAGTTTGTAAAAAAAACCTGGGTATTATTGAAATTCGCAAGCGTCTGATCCTCAGTCCTATTTTCTTCCGAGCGGTCAATACCTGAGGTCGATGTATCAATTTTGTTAATAGGTAAATCACAACACATCAAAACAACATGGGATTGACAACACAAAGTAGAATTCAAACGTCCTCTATATTTTTTCGAAGAATGTCTTATTTTCACACATCGAAAAGAGGCTTTCGCTTCTGACAATGTTCGTCGTTTCTGTTCCATAGACAATTTTCGAGCTTTAAAAAATTGGTACATTCTCTCATGCTGTCCTTCACAAAAAATACACCTGCCAACCTCGTAATTTATCAACCCAGGAGCGGTCGCTGATGGTTGACCAGTTCCTTGCTTAGGTAATTTTACATTCTTCTTTTCAACCAGGTTATTGCATTTATATTTATTTTCAGTAGATAAACCAAAACTTTCCGTTGCTAAATAAATGTTTTGTTAATTTTGAACTTCATTTTGTAGAAAACTCATTAGCCCACTTAATCTTGTCTCCAAAGTTGTAAATTCTGCAGATTCTTCGACATTATGCATGGATACGGAACCAGAAGGCCTTAAAAACTGTGAAGATCTATGCCAAAATCTAATCGTATCCTCCGGTAAACATGACTTAATAAGGAGATAAAATATTGCCGCATATTTGTCAGCAATTATGCCTAAGGTCTAAAGTGAACGAAGTTGACTTTCTATCATATCATATAGTGCAGAAACATTACAAGAACTACTAGAAACTCGACTCAAAATTAACTTTAAAGAGCTCCCTAATGTATACTTGAATCTGGAGATCCTCTCTGCCAAACCTATACTTCAAACTCTTAATAATTTTTGAGTAATTATCGGCTACTGCAGCAAAACTTTCCACTAAACGTCTGGTCACTAAACGTCTCTCCACTAAACGTTCTACAGTGGTTTGTCTCTCAAATAAGCTATTTTGTCGTTTAAATCAATTGATGGATCATCATGCACTAGTTTGAACTGCGACCAAAATGGAAGCCAATCTATCAAGTCTCCAGAATATTTCTTGAACTCGATAGGAGGTAATTTAAAACTGCTCTAACCTTTTACATTTGATGACTCTGAACTTACTAAACTGGGTCTGTCGTCACATTTGTACTTAAGTTCATAGTAGCGTGTGCTGTATCTATCCTTTGCCTCCATCTCACTGATTAATTCTTCTTCGGAAGTCTTTTTGACCATAGCTTTAAAGACGCACTTTCCACTACACAAAACTCATTGTACTTAACCTGTAAAAGTTCCCACTGTACACTAATTGTTGCCAGAGTCGAGTGTCCACCGGTTCAGCTAACAAATTGTCCAAAACATTAGCAGCTTTCGTAAAAGCAGCACGAAGCACTGTTTGGCGTTTTGTTTCTGATTCTAATGCCATATTTTCTCGCTTAAAAAGGTAATAACTTCGGCAGAGCCTCACGATAAACGAACTTATTCGCCGGAAAAAAGTTTACACTAAAATAAGCGGAAGCAACTCAAGAGTAGAGAGGAAAAACAAGGAATGTCAGTTTTTCGTGAATTTTAGATTTTCACGCTATGTTGTAGAGAAAACTGAGCATTATCAACTAGATTATCTATTCAGAACAATAACCAGAAAGATCAGTCGATATAAATTTTCTAAAAATTTGATCCAGGCGAAGGACCAGGCTTGTCCGCACATAGGGAATATTAGCAGGTTTTTGGTACATAATTAAATTAATTAGTTAATATAGATTAATATTATATTAAGATAATAGAATAAGAATTGCTAGAATTCTGATAAGAATTTCCTAAGTAGTTTTTAGATATCATAAGAATTAAAACTTTATTGCTGTTTATCTCAATATGTATAAAATGTGGCATTCCTTGTTTTTCTCCTGTATTCTTCAACTAACTTGTAAGCACACCCGTATAAAAGTCTTGTCACGGTCGCCAAATGTTACGTTGGGATGTCCACGAGTTACTTTACGCAAAGATCCCTAGGTTCGAAAATAAATTATAGAAAATAACTTTCGGTTACAGAAAATTACCCCTATTAAAAATACGCAAGTGTGGCTTAAAACAAAGTTTTTATTGCGGTCTTATTCGATGGACGTTCTAAAATCGACTAACTTTAAAAACATATACAATATCTACAATCTACACATTCCTTAAAACTGCAATGAATTATTATACCTAATAAATATGTTTATTACATAGTAAATATGTAAAAGACCCTGTCATTTAAAGGCTACAACTAACACTGCCAAGGAGGTAAGGCTACCTGGGGAAATGGATCGAAAAAAGCCAAAATTATGCATGTTATAACACAAATTTATTAAACATTATTTGTCAAAGTACTTAGAAATATCTATCAATAAATGAGCTCCCGAAAGAGTCAATAGCATTAAAATTTATGCTCCAAAAATGTTTAAAAAAATTTGTCATTTAAAAATGTTTCCAAAAAATGTTAGGGGTGTTTTTTTAATAACTCCTTTAGTTCTTAAGGTATCAGTTTCAACTAAAAACCATTTGAAATTTAATTCTAAGGGCAATTAATCCACGTTGATATTAATCTTTCAAAAACCTTACTTTTAAAAATAAAAGGTTAAATGGTCCCGGTTACATGGTTCTCGCAGCAAAATTTAACCTTTTTCAAAGTTTTATCTTGGTTATTTTTTACCCTACAGAAATAGTAAAAAGAGGTAAAATATTTAATACAGAGAAAACTAAAATTTGGTTATATATCATTTTTTACGTATATTGAGTATTTTTGGAATTATTATTAAAAAAAATATATGAAAATTACGATAATTTTAAAAAATCAGATTTTTTTACATTATATCTTTTTTTTAAATATGCATTCTAAACCGGTCACAACTGTTGAAATAATTACTGATGCTAATTTAACACTAGAATGTCTGGCTTAGCATACCTACCTAGAAAGCCGGAAGGGATCATTTTGGCCCCACGTTCTTTAATCAATTAAAACTCAGTTTAAAGAAATTAAATCAACTCTAGACGGTAGAATCTAATTTTATTTTTTACTTTTATTGTTTAACACATTCGCTGCCCATCAAAAACATTCGGAACACCATACAATTTGCAGTTTTTGATATTTGCCACACATTGCCTTGTTACAACCGTGGCAATGATTTGAAGTATGATTTCCTTTACAAAATATTTTCAACTAATATTTTTTTCGTTTTTGGATAGTAACAGTGATAGTTGTTGGTAGACCTGGTGTTGGTAGACCTGGTGTTGTTAGACGTAGTTCCAGATTTCGGGAGACAAGGTATGGGGCCCATAATTCTTCACACAGCCGAAGAATAAACTTACGGAAACTGAGTCTACTTCCAGTTATTTCTGTATAAATAATCCATGCATTTATTGCTTCCAAGTAAAGAGTATGATAAAACACGTACATAGGCCATCGTCTTGAAGTTGCTTTTGTAGAATAAAGACGCGTCATTTGGTCCTCTACACCAACAATTATTGCATCTTTGTGTTCACTTGTGTTCGCCAACAATTGTATCTTTATTACGTAGATGATCAGTACCAGTATAAGGTTAACCATTTACAATAAACATACATAAATATAATTTTCCCATTCGACAGGAATTTGAAAGAAAGGATCGTCGAATTTACCAGAAAAGGATAATAACTTACACAGGGCCAATTTGGCCCCTTTAGACTTCTATGGTAGATTTGTTAAAAAAACCAATAAATAAATTTAGTAAACAATATTTTTTTGTTTTAAATAAGGCTTTGTATCAAAACACAAGTCATAAAATATTAAAATATTATTGCCTCAAATAAAAAAACTACAATAACTTTAAATCGCAACAGGGGCCAAATTGGCCCCTCCGGCTTTCTAGTGATAAAGAAATTCTTTTCAGGATTACTATAAATTTTAATTTTTGTGGAAATGGCATATGTTTTATTTTTCACTTTTTCCTAAAAGATTCAAAAGGGTTCTCGTATTTTTATCATAACTTCAATTCTTCGTATTTCAAAGTACCTGCCTTGACATGTGTTTAGAAGGTATATTTTTTATAAAATGCATCGTTTTCCAGTTAGTTAAGCTTGAATACTTAAATTTGAGTACTCGTTGAAAAAATGTACATTCAATTACCCATAACTCACTTTGAATTAACATTAGTTTAGTTATTTCAGTGAGGAGTGTATTTAGTTTTTTATTTTAGTCGGTTCGCTAAACTCAGACACAACTGGCTAGTGATTTTAGTGGGTAATTTTTTTGTTTTTGGCCAATTTTGCCAAAATTGGCAAAATTACTAACTATTTAGTAATTATTAAATATTTAGTAATTATTTTTTTTGCCAATTTTACGAAATTGGCAAATTACTTACTAAAATCACTAGCCAGTTGTGTCCGAGTTTAGCGAACCGACTGTATCTTCAATTTTGGCAATAATAACTTTTTGTAAAAGCTAATAGTTTTTGATTAATAAGTGAAAAACGGCTATAAAATAATAATATGCATTTTTTACGAAAAAATAAAATCTTTGGTGTTTAATAACTCTAAAACTATTGATTTATATTAATAACTTTATATAACAAATTTTGCTTAGAATTTGTCCCTATATCGACTTAAAGTATTATTTTTAATAAAATAATTTTCACCCCCGAGAAGGGGTGGCATCCACCCCCAGGGTAAATGCGCAAGTTGGCGTTATGTCATCTTTGTTTCTTGAGGTATCCTCTAACTACTCACCAATTTTCATAAAAATCGATGAAAGTTCACCGAAATCGGAGGTGAAACCCTTCAATGACTGCAGTAGTCCTGCTTGATATAAGTTCATAAAACCTGTTTTTTACCTGAAATCTGAACGTTTAAATCTTAGGTTTTAACTCCCTCTACAATGATCTTTTGGTGCCGATGTCGTAATTTTTTTATCTAATATTTGGAGTGTTTTGGGGACATATCCATCGCCTCGTTCAGCGTTGATGCACTCGGTGTTTGGTAAAACACTTGTGTCATTATCTTAAAATTTAATACGATAACAGTCATTGATAATTAATAATTAATAATTGATAATTAATGGACTAGTCATTATTGCACTGACCTGCTATTACATTTCCATTTTATTATCAACTACTGCTACACTAAATACTAATCTATTAAATATCGGTTTTTACTACGGATATGATAATTAATTTTGATAAAACACAGACAGCAATTTAACTGCTTGCTCCCCGATACTTAAAAGCATGCTTTTAATCTAATTAAAGAGTACTAAATGTGCATAAGACCCAATGTTGAAGATCGACAACAAAAGAATAGAGGAAGTACTGAAGATCTTATTAAAAAAAATAATCAATGAATTGTAACAAAAGATATTAAGGTATGTATGGATAGGTGAATGTGTGCGCCGCGCATTCGTGGCGCGGTCAAGGTTCGTTGAAATTTTTCATTTTTCACGAACCTTTCGCGATTCAGAGGAACCTTACCAATATTTATTAGTAATTATGAATAATCATGTCTCTGTTTAGTGAATTGCTGATATAAAAAGTGATATTTACAAAATAAGGAAAAATTGAGGAAGTTGGATTTGCCTCTCCATCCTTTTATTGTTGTGTAAAAGTCAGTGGTTTAAGAGTAGAGAAAATATTTGTATGTAATAATAACGTTTTATATCTTGTTTTTATTAATAATTAATGATTTTACCTTAACACAATGATTTATTTCGCCGTATGTAATATCACTTTATTTTCAAGAAATATTAACTTAATTCTAAATATACGATTTTATATCTGCGAAATATATTTCTTAACAGTAAATATATTAATTATTAATAGTAAGATAACAATATTCCTTACTAAGAAATATTATTGCTCAGAAAGAATAGTTTTGTAATGTCAAGAAACCTATATCCTTATAACTAATAAAATCAATTAACGACTGGCCTAATCGAGCTAGAACGAGTTAGTTCGCATTGGACTACGCTGTAATATTGTAGTTTTAATAGAGAAAAAGTTGTTATTAATTGATAGGAATCACAGTGAAGTAAATTTAGTGTGTTGTGCACCTGCTGGTAATATTTCGGTGAGCGAAATTTAGTTTTACTGCACTTACTGGCACTAAATATAAACATTCACAACACCTTGTTTATTAAACAACTTTTTGCTGCTCTTATCAATATTCACAACAAACCTATTATTGGAACAACTAATCACCTGTCAATAGGCAGCCACAATTACGATGAGTAATTACTGGTTGCTGAACGAAATATATACAAATAGAAGCTAAAAATAAAAGATCATCTCCAGGGTTGCTTTTGACTACGAGGGCACCCTAAATAAAAATATGAGTACACCGACCGAAAATAACACCATAATGACAAACACCTCACAGCCTTCCACTTCTTACACAGCAGCAGTAAAGAAAAACATACCACCGAAAGCATCCTTCCCGAGCAAACAGCAAGCCATAGTGATGCAATCTAAAGAAGACTTAAAGTTATATGACTACGCAAATCAATAGGAGACATTATCAGACCAAGGAATATATGCTTCGCCTCAAGGATCTCAAACAGAAGAGTATGTATTTATTTAACCAAAATCGACCTAGTTGAGCAGCTTATTTCCACAAACCCTACTATTAACATCGGAAGACATATCCTGTCAGTAAGAAAATTAGTCACACCAACCAAACGACATCCATACCACATAAAATGTTAGAGACCGCCCTGAAAAATATAGGACTTCAGCTTGTTTCTCCAATATCATTTCTACGGGCTGGTATCCCAGGAGATGAATACAACCATATTTTGTCCTTCCGTAGGCAAGTATATTTTGTGCCACCCCATGATAATCCTGAAGTTGAAACGTCCCTGATTATTCCATTTAACAATCTTGATCATGGAATATTTTTATCCACAGATAAAATGATTTGCTTCTTATGTAAAAAACCTGGCCACACTGCATTAAATTGCCCCAATCCTGAATCTAATTAATCAGAAAATTCGAACAAAACACCTTCACTTCCTTCTGATATTTCCCAAGTTGCAAGTCTAAACACACTACCGGTAGCTCCACAAGACCCTAATCCGGAAACTCCCAATGACACGCAAAAATTGATGTAGATTCAAAGGTGCAAAGAGACCAAAGTCAACGGACTCGTCAGAAATAGAACACCCAACTAATTCAGAGTTTATCATACCAGAGCAAGCCACAAAAAAAGCAACTCAACCCAAAAGAAACTCAAAAGCGACTCTTGAATTCACGATGACTGCAAAATATCTTTGGAATCCAAGAATGCTGTCACACTACCAAAAAGATTCTTTTATGTTACCGGTCGATAATTTCATAGCTTTCTTAGAGAATTGTTACGGTAAATCCAGCCCACTGAGTGAAGCACTTCTCTTTACAAAAATATAGAAGATCTCCTCTCTGACATTTCCAAGATCCACAAATTACTAACAGATGGGTCTCTCAAAAATCGACTCACTAGAATTAGTAAAAAAATTAAAATGGAACTAGGCACAAGTAATTCTGACGTAGAAATCATAATCTCGGTATCCTCACAGGACAATTTCGAAGAAGACCATTTTTCTGAAGGTCCAGCCTCATCAGAAATATAAAGTAATCATTTTCAATTTAATCCAATGGAACTGCGACGGGTTTTACCCCCGTCTAGAACTATTAAACAATTATATTATGGACACAAATGCTGACATCATCTGCCTACAAGAAACAAACTTCAAGCAAAGGGACAAGGGTTATCTTAATGATTTTTAAGCAAATTACAAAGAAAAATTTGAAGCAAAGAACAAATTACATTAGAGCTAGCGGAGGCACTTCTATATATATTTTTAAAAACTCCTATTGTCAAGAAGTACACTTAACTACCACACTAGAAGCCATTGCGGTTACTCTTTGGTGCCCAAATATAATTACTATCTGTAGCATTTACATACCACCTTCCCACAATCTTACTGAATATGAACTAATAAATTTAACTAATCAACTTTCAGCCTCCTTTATTTTAGTAGTAGGTGATGTTAATGCGCATAATTCACTTTGGGGATCGGAAAAAACATTTGGTAGAGGAAAAATCGTTGAAAATGTTCTAAACTCCTCGAACATCTGCATCTTGAATACTGGATCCAAAACACACTTCAACATTTCTAGTGGTACTTTCTCCTCAATGTGATCCAAGGTTAACACCACTTCTAACTTGGACCACAATGGATTGCCTTTATGATAGTAACCACTTTCCTATCTTGATTTCTAATTCTATCAGCAAACCCAGAGCAAAAATTTCAAGATGAAAATTATCTCAAGCCAACTGGAAAATTTTTTCAGACTTCATTTAAAACAAGATCAACCAGCTACAAGTGTCAGAAGATCCTGATAAAGCACTAGACTCCTTAGTGAGTTTAATCACCCTAGCCGCTGAAACACACATTGGGACTTGCACAATATCGGCTTCTCGAAAAAATGTACCCTGGTGGAGTACTGAATGTAAGAACGCTATTCGAGAAAGCAAAACGGCATTTAATAAATATCGTAGAACCAGAACCGAGGCAAACCTGATCAAATTCAAACGACTAAAAGCTATAGCGCGACGAGTCATAAAACAAACTAAAAAAGCTTGTTGGAATAAATATATATCCTCCATATCTGTTGACGTTCCCTCCGGTCAAGTTTGGAAGAAAATCAAACAACTGCACGGGAAAACAACACACTTGTCAATTTCAGCCCTTAGTTTTCATAATTCAATAGTAACGGAAGATGACCAAATCGCTAACATCATGGCAACTCATAAACTACTACAAAAATACTCTAATTCCCCATAAAAATATTTCTTCTACTACAGATCTGTCAGATGACCTTCACGCTTTAAATTCACCTTCCACCTTTAAAGAGCTTATAGAAGAGAATAGAATAGAATAGAATAGAATAGAATAGAATAGAATAGAATAGAATAGAATAGAATAGAATAGAATAGAATAGAATAGAATAGAATAGAATAGAATAGAATAGAATAGAATTGAATAGAATAGAATAGAATAGAATAGAATAGAAATATACTTTATTGTCACTGAAAATTATACAAATTTTATGGACAAAGCTTAATTAAAGTCAGAAAAAAATAAATAAATAATATCTAACAATAACAACAACAAATACAATTTTCTGAAATTTGATAATAGTGTAGGAAACAAAGGTTGAACCTTGCAAAATGGACACAAGTCCGGTTTAATTTTTTTTCTGTTGCTTATTATAAGACTAACTTTTTCTGAAAAAATTTCGCCCCGGAACCCCCCTTTTCACCCCTTTAAAGGGGGTAATTTGTGGTTTTTGCGGAACGTAGCCCTTCCTGTACCTTTTACAAAAAATTTCTTTTATAGAAATATGAAGAGGACCATATTTTGTACGATTTATTTCCCGACAGCATCTGTCTATCATCCACCGTTTAGCGGGGGAGGCGCCCCAAAGTTGACAAGTTTTTAAAAAAGATGTTTTTAAAAAAATATATTTCTCCATAACTGTAACGGAAATTAAGAAGAAATCCTGCGGCAATTATTCACAAATAATTGATTGATTTTCTGGTATAGGTTTCACTTAAGAGTCATTGCCCTTTTTTTAATTACGGGGTGTTACATTTTAAAAAACCCCTTTTTATACCATCTGAACCGTTTATGCTAGAGTAAAAAGACTTTCAGCGATTACCCATATACTGGTGCTATTTACAAATTTGTATAATGCATCCCCATTTTTTCCCCGGAACCACCCCAAATAAAGAAGAATTAATAAATAAAGTGATTTTCTTGGAATCCTTCACACATAATGCCCTTCATTAATATGCTTCAAATATAATTTTATGCACGTTATTATTACCCATGCATGGACACCAAAAGCGATTTCCTAGTACAACCCCTGCAGCAAAAAAAAAAATAAATAAAATGGGGGGTTGAATTTTTTTTTGTTTTTTGCTTTTTGATCCATATGGGTATATGCTTCATCAATAGTGCTTTTCAAAAATATATATGGTTATTGCAACATCCCTGCGGAAACCATCCCTATCCTTGAAAATATACTGCAGAAACTACCCCTATCCCTTGGCGAGCATGTTTTTACGATTTTCTCATTACCTATGCATTCTTTTTAAACAAAACTTATACAAGGTTAAAGACCACTATTTACTCTAAAAATTAGGTCCTATTCATTTTTTTCGTGTAAGCAACCGTTACGGCACAGTGGCGCCGTAAACCTCATATATGCTTTGGCGGGCTCCAATTTTTGTTTTTTTTTTCATCATCTGTTCGTTTTATTGATAAAGGACTTATGTAAAATAAAATAACACAGTGTAACCTACAAATTATGGCTTTTGCACATTTTACAATCTTTGCGCCCCAAAGCCGCAGTGGTGGCCCAAAATCAATTTTTGCATATTTTCGCCACCTACACGCATTTTATTGCATTAATGCTACCTTAATAGCACAATATTTACCCTTAGGTGGTCGCTAAGCAGTGGCGGATCCAGGGAGGGGTGATGGGGTGATCACCTCCCCCACCCCTCTCAAACCAAGTGATATTATATTCAAAGAGTATAAAAATATTCATTTATTTTTATAGAAATTTAACCAATTGGCACCCCCCTCTTAACGATGCAGGAGCCGCCACTGTCGCTAAAGCATAAAAAGTCATTCTTATAAAAATAATATTAATACATAAGTATACATAAGTATTTCTATAAAAATAAATGAATATTTTTATAATCTTTAAATATAATATCACTTGGTTTGAGAGGGGTGTGGGGTGATCGCCCCCCATCACCCCTCCCTGGATCCGCCACTTCTTAGCGACCACTTAGGGGTGAATATTGTGCTATTAAGTTAGCATTAATGCAATAAAATGCATGTAGGTGGCGAAAATATGCAAAAATTGATTTTGGGCCACCACTGTGGCTTTGGGGAGCAAAGAATGTAAAATGTGCATAGGTCATAATTTGTAGGTAACACTGTGTTGTTTTATTTTACGTAAGTACTTTATCAATAAAATGAACAGATGATGAAAAAAAAACAAAAACTGGAGCCCGCCAAAGCATATATGAGGTTTACGGCGCCACTGTGCCGTAACGGTTGCTTATACGACAAAAATGAATAGGACCTAATTTTTAGAGTAAATAGTGGTCTTTAACCTTGTATAAGTTTTGTTTAAAAAGAATGCATAGGTAATGAGAAAATCGTAAAAACATGCTCGCCAACGGATAGGGGTAGTTTCTGCAGTATATTTTCAAGGATAGGGGTGGTTTCCGCAGGGATATTGCAATAACCATATATATTTTTGAAAAGCACTATTGATGAAGAATATGCCCATATGGATCAAAAAGCAAAAAACAAAAAACAAAAAAAAAATTTAACCCCCTATTTTATTTATTTTTTTTTGGCTACAGAGGTTGCACTAGGAAATCGCTTTTGGTGTCCATGCATGGGTAATAATAACGTGCACAAAATGATATATGAAGCGTATTAATAGAGGGCATTGTGTGTGACGGATTCCAAGAAAATCACTTTATTTATTATTTCTTCTTTTTTTTTGGGTGGTTTCGGGGAAAAATGGGGGTGCATTATACAAATTTGTAAATACCACCAGTACATGGGTAATCGCTAAAAGTCTTTTTACTCTAGCATAAACGGTTCAGATGGTATAAAAAGGGGTTTTTTAAAATGTAACACCCTGTAATTAAAAAAAGGGCAATTACCCTTAAGTGAAATCTATACCAAAAAATCAATCAATTATTTGTAAATAATTGCCGCTGGATTTCTTCTTAATTTCCGTTACAGTTAGGGAAAAATATATTTTTTTTAAAAACATCTTTTTTAAAAACTTGTCAATTTTGGGGCGCCACCCCCGCTAAACGGTGGATGATAGACAGATGCTGTCGGGAAATAAATCGTAGAAAATATAGTCCTCTTCATATTTTTATAAAAGAAATTTTTGTAAAAGGTACAGGAACGGCTACGTTCCGCAAAAACCACAAATTACTCCCTTTAAAGGGGTGAAAAGGGGGGTTCCGGGGCGAAATTTTTTCAGAAAAAGTTAGTCTTATAATAAGCACCCCTTGATATACCAGAAAAAAAAATAAAACCGGACTTGTGTCTATTTTGCAAGGTTCAACCTCTGTTTCCTACACTATAAATCGTCAATATAAGAAATATATAATATATATAAATACAAAATATAAGTTAATAAAGTAAAGAAAAAAAAAACAAAATCGATATATTGCAACAATTTATAGAAATTGCAAAGTGAACATACAACAAAGTAAACTATTTATAGACATAGGAACTAACAAGTTTAAGCTGCTGCATGTGACACCCAAATATAGATAAGTTTGGTTACTTGTACATTACTGTAACTTCTTAGTTAGTCATTAAGAAACTCTTCTACTGAATAATGTGGTCTTTTAGATAGATGAGCTTTTGTCATTTTACGGAACTTGGGGAAAGATGTTGCAGATTTAAGTTGTAAAGGAAGATGGTTGTATAGTTTTTTTGCGGAATATAATATAAATTTATTTACTAACTCAGAGGACGGGATTGGTAAATAGACATCAAAATTTGAATTTCTGGTGGAGTAGTCATGAGAGGCCTTGCTGGAAAGACATGCATGTGTTTACGAATTAAGCAAACAGTTTCTAAAATATATAAAGATGTAAGGGTTAAAATGCCGTGATCTTTGAAGTAACTTCTGCAATGTGTTGTTCTTCTGAGGCCAAACAGATACCTTATTGCTCTTTTTGGTAATTTAAAAATAACATCTAATTGGGCAGCTGTATTAGAACCCCAAAAAGGAAGGCCATATCGAAGATGAGACTCGAAAAAGGAAAAATATGTTAGTTTAGAAGATGCTAAATTGAGTTCTTTCGAAGCAGATCTTATAGCATAGCAGGCTGAGGCGAGCTTCTTACTTAACAAATCGATATGAAGGGACCATTTGAGGTTGCTGTCTAAAAAAATACCAAGAAATTTTACAGAATCAACGGTAGAGATCTGGCTGTTATTAACAAGCAGGGGTTGAAGAGCACTTTTATAGGATAATGCTACTGTCTTATCCACGTTAAAAGAGAGTAAATTAGAGTCAGACCAGGTTTTTATCGTAAGCAAATTAGAAGTTATAGTTGCATGAAGAGATGCAATAGTTAATATTGCTCCAAGTGATACTGGTATCATCAGCAAAAAGAAAAATTTTTCCATCGATTTTTAAGTTAGTGATGTCATTTATAAAGATAAGGAACAGGAACAAGTAGGACCTAATACTGAACCTTGTGGTACTCCACATACAATGTTTTTGAGACTAGAGTCAGTATCATTTGCTCTAACTAGTTGCTTCCTATTATTCAAGTAAAATTGGAACCAATTCAAAGAAATACCTCGAATCCCATAGAAATTTAGTTTTTTAATAAAATGTCGTGATTTACACAATCAAAAGCTTTGGCATAGTCACAGAAAACAGTGGCAGTATAAAGATTATTGTTTAGTGCTTGGTAAACCTCATGAAGCACAGAAAACAAGGCATCAGTGGTACATTTATTAGTTAAAAAGCTGAACTAATTTTGGGATAAGATGTTGTTATCAATGAGAAAGGACATAAGACGGGTTTTTATGAGTCTCTCAATAATTTTTAAAAGTACCGGTAGTAAGGCAATAGGTCTATAGTTGCAAGCATTAGATTTTTCACCACCCTTATGAAGGGGAATAATAATGGCTATCTTTAGGCCCTCTGGGAATTTGCCTCTTTCAAAGGAATCATTAATTAGTAAGACGAGGATTTCCAACACATTTTCTGTGAGATTTGAGAAGATTTTTATGGATAGTCCATCAGTAGTACAGGATGATTTGCTTTTGATACTATTGATAGTTTGGATCATTTCAGATGTATCGATTGGTCTTAAAAAGAATGAGTTCGAGAACACTCCTGAATTGGGGAGATAGGAAATGGGATCTTTTTGTGGCAAAATAGTAGAAGTTATATTTTTACTCACATTAACGAAATATTCGTTTAGATTTTCCGGGTCTGGAAGGGCAAATGTTTGAACTGCGTGAGTTCTATTTCGAAGATCGTTTATTATGGACCAAGTTTCTTTTGCAACACTTTTAGAGCTTTCCATACGATTTTGATAGTAGGCTTTTTTAGCTGATTTGATGAGTTTTAGATAGGTTACCCTGTACTTGGTGATATATTGAGTGACAGAGACGTTGGTAGCAAATTTCTTGATATACAATAGTGAGCGCATATTTTTGGCTGATATGCGGATACCTTTGGTAGCCCAAGGTTTGTGATGTTTTGGCTTGATTGAAATTAAAGGCCTTATTGAAGATAGAGACAAGCTTTTCTATAAAATCGTTGAAATTATTGTCCACGTCCGCAGAAGGAAAATGCCACTCAGAAGTTAAGCATAAATTTTGAAATTTATGAAAATTCCGAGCGGAAAAAATCCTACCTAAACGTCGGGTTTTCGAGGAGGGTTTGCTGAAGATGTTAAACTTCGTAAATACTGCTTCATGATCTGATAATCCCGCATTAATAATTGTAGAGCAGACATCAAGGGGTGAGAAATCTGAGACAATATAGTCAATTATGGTAGATGAAGTTTTTGTAATCCTTATAGGAGAATTAACGTGCATTGAGAGACCATATGATTCAAATATGTTGACCAAGGACATTTGGGTAGCACAGGCAGCATCATAATTAATGTTGAAGTCCCCGCATAGAATTTTTCTGCTTCTATGAGGCAAGTCATCTAACAAATTTAGCAGGTTCTGAAAAAATAGTTCCACAGGAGAGTCAGGTTATCTATAGATGCAAATAATGTAAAGATTAAGATTTTTATTATAAACTAGGGAAAACTCAAAGAAGCCTTCATTTAACAGAAAGTCATATTTTGTAATCAGAGAAAAATCATTATTTCTAGAAAAAATTAGGGTGCATCCATGAGCTGAACTTGGACGATCATACCTAGCAATTGTGGTATATTTTTCTACAAAAAAAGGCTCGTTGACTTCAAGCCAGTACTCTGTAACCGCAACTATCGGGGGAGATCCTAATTCCTCCAGAAACAAAAATAATTCGTCAGTTTTATTTCTTATAGAACGAATATTAATCAGAACCATACTAAAGTTGTCATCACTAAAATTATTCGAGGTTTCTAGTTCCTCAGAACACGTCGTGTTATTTAAAAATTTCGTCTTGGAGAGCTAGTAGAATAATAATTTCGGTGACATTCCCTTGATTTTTGTAGATGTATGATTCTTTCTGAACTTAGAAAGGACCTATAAGCAGCAAGATCAGCTTCCACCTCAGCTGGACCAATTCCATAGGCATCATTAAATTCTAGAAGAATTTTTCTTAGTTCCTCAGTCTTGGTAGGTAGTCCTTCGGAAGCCAAAAATAGTTTTACACTGGTGTTGGTATATCCATCACAAAATACTGAGGCAGGCTGGTCGTGTAGGAAAGCAAGATGTAGCTTAATTGCTTTTAATATATCCGGTTTCCTTAATCTTGCTAGAAGATATCGACTGTTTGAGTTATTGGTTAATCTAACTCTTGGTGGTGTTAAAGGATCCAAATTTATGGATGGTTCCACAGTATCTTTCGTAATGAAATTAATTTGGGAACGGAACGGATCTTTAGATTTGCAAATTTCGATGGCCTGCTTGTCAGTAAGTATATTTGTGTTTTGAACTTCATTTTTGTTTTTACTTGGAATGGTAATTGGATTTTCCAAGCTAACTTGGCTTCTGATGTGCTTCGGTTTCATATTTGCCTCAGATGAAGTTGTTCGTTCGGAGCATGAGAATTCTGTAGACCATTTACTCTTTACACCAGGTGGCCAAATTTCCTTATTAAATAATAAGTCAATAGATGTTTTAGACTTAATACCTATTTTGAATGAGGACCCAGTTGTTGTGTTGGCATCTTTAAGAAGGGCATAAAATCTTATATATTCCTTGATACCTAGCTTCTCTTTAATGTAGTGAACTACTTGAATAGGAGTGTAAATTGGGGTTAAGTTGCTAATAACGACAAAGTGGCACTTATCTTCTGCACTTTTTGATTTTGTGACTGGACTAGCTTCGAAATGTTGAGTGTCTTCGGTTTGAGTACTTGAAGTGGCAAACACAATGTCTCTCTTCGATACATCTTTCTTCGTTGGTGTAGCAGGTAGTTTATTTGAAAGATTACTCATTTGGTTAGATATTTCACTTACGTTTGAAGAGAGCCTATCTAGTCCCAATTTTATCTCAGATGAATTTGAATCTTGGACTTGCACCTTAATCGTGTCATTGGAACAGCCGAAAAAAACTGACGATATATTGAAGATATCTTGTTCCACCTGCCTTATCGATTTTAAAAGATATTCAGGATTTAGCAGGTTATTTAATTTATGTATGTCGTCAATTTTTTTCGTAATATAGTCTAATTTGCCGTTATTTTTGGTTAATAAATCATATGTCTCGATGAAAATTGGCAAATTATCAGTGAATTTTTTTGTAACTTGAATTAAGGCGTCAAAATTCTCTTGTGGTATTTGATTTTTTGAAAGATTGTTAATTTTTTAATTTAGATATCTGAGACTAGGAGAATCACATAAAGTACAGAAAAATCTTAAATGAGAATTTTTTGGGTCCAGTAGAGTTTTTGCCGTTGTTTTATTGAGACCAGAACATTTGATTCAAAAATACCGTTTACAATCTCCATGGCAACGTATCTGATATTTTTCGTTTTCAGAAAATTCAGCTAAACAAATTTCACAATTTTTGGACGTCATGGTGTCAAGGTTAAATATTATACAAATATTTAACTAGGTCGTTTTACTAGCTTACTTTTGCGATACCCACGCTAAAAAATTATGCGACAGGAACTGACAATATACCATCCATATTCCTCAAAACTTTAGCTATCAATGGACTCACAAAATTACTTTCATTTTATAATTCTCTTTGGATCAACGAAAAGTTTCCAAACTTATGGAGACAATCAATCATTCTTCCAATTAAAAAACCCGACAAACCTTCAATAGAGCCATCCTCTCATAGACCCATCTCATTTACTTGTTGCATGTGCAAATTAATGGAAAAATTTATCAATAATAGACTTATCTGGTTTTCTGAAAAGCATAACATAATTAGCTCGGTCCAATCGGAATTCAGACCACAACGAAGCGCAATGGACAAGTTACTATTACAACAAAATCATATAATCGAGAATTTCAATAAGAAACATGATACAGTTTTGGCAGCCTTCGATATTGAAAGCGCCTTCGACAATATTCCAAAGAATGTAATATTACAGAAGCTCATCGATAATAATATTGCAAGCAATCTTTACGTATTCGTAGATAACTTTTTAAATCATCGTAAGTTTACAGTTAGAATAAATGGAAGTGAGTCGCATGTTCTCGAACAACTCAATGGTGTACCTCAAGGCTCTCTTTTAAGTCCAACTCTGTTCAACCTAAAAATTAATGATAGTTCAGAAGAAGTTAATCAACCGGTAAAAGCTCTACTGTACTCTGATGATCTACTTATTTACTGTAGTGGAGCAAGCATATCCAGTACATCAAATCTTATTCAAAATGCTGTAAACAACGTATATTCCTGGTACACACAACATGGCATCAAAGTTTCCAACTCAAAATCTAAAATACTAAGATTTACCAGAAAGCAATCAAGTGCTCATAACCCGGAAATATATCTAAACGATGTTGCTTTACTTACAGTAAATCATCATAAAATCTTGGGGCTAGTATTCGATCAGAAGTTAAACTGGAAACTACACTTAAAAAATCTAAAGGACAACTGTGCTGGTAAACTAAACATCTTGAAAATACTTGCACATCATCAATGGGGAGCAGAAGAGAAAATGATGCTGATAATATACAGATCCCTGATTCGTTCCAGGTTAGATTATGGTTGTTTTTTGTACATGACTGCATCAAAATCTGATTTAAAGAAGTCATCCAATAATGAATCATCCAATACACAACAGTGCTCTGAGGCTATGCTTGGGAGCATTCAGATCCAGTCCCTCAGATAGTTTACACGTTGAAGCTAATGAAGCTCCACTTTTTGTCAGACGCCAGCAGCTACTACTTAACTACGCTGCTAGGATATCAGCCACTCTTAGTAATTTAGTATATTCTTTGATAGCTAACCCCCAAGAAAATATTGGTCTTACTTCGGGCAAACTACCCACGATTCGACAGCTACTCTCACCGCTTTTACCAAATATAGACTTGACAGCTACTTCCCCCAATAAGATCTCCTCCGTTGCTCCTTGGAATAAAACTATCAGCAAAATAAATACCACCTTAAGTCAATATCCCAAGCATGAAACTCATCCGTTAACTCTCCAACACATGTTCCTGAATATTGTTAGCCATTTACACTCTGACCTAATAATCTACATTGATGGCTCCAAGAATAATGACAGAGTTAGTTGTGCAGTCACAACGTCAACAGAAATCATCAAAACATCGACCCTTCCATCATTTTGCAGCATTCATACAGCTGAATTAGTAGAAATACTTCACGCAATAAACTTTTTATCACATAATTACGCATCTCCAGCAATTTGCATTGACTCCTTAGCATCTATTAATGCCATAAAAAATGTTTTCACAAGACATCCAATTGTTAAAGCCATCCATGACTCAATTAAATGAGTGACCTCTCAAGGAGTCATTCCGACAATCATCTGGCTACCCTCCCATGTAGGTATTCAGGGAAATGAAAGAACAGACGCCGCAGCCACATCAGCACTATCATCAACCAGTGATCCTGCATGTAGCCAAATAGACAAAGGTTTAAAACGTCATTTTAAACATTTAACAGGCAACTGCTGGCAAACTCATTGGAATAGGCTGACTTCGAAACTGAAAGAAATTCAACCGAATATTGGTACATTTACACCGCGGAATATCTGCAGAAAACCAACCGTAGTACTTAGAAGACTAAGAATTGGGCATACCAGACTAACCCACGGATATTTAATGGCTTCTGAAGACCCTCCTATGTGCCAATATTGCCAATGTCAGCTGTCAGTGAAACATATCCTATTCGATTGTCCAAAATATCAACATGAACGACGATTTCATGGACTCAAGAGTAGCCTGAATGAAGCACTAAAACTCGCCATGATATTCTCCACACCATAAGCTACCTACGAAATATAAATATTTTCAATAAAATATAAACGTTCATGTAATGTAAATCACCCAAATCTATGTATTTATTGTATGTATGTATTGTTTATTATTGTATAATTGCACCTTTTTCAATGATCATTGTAATCGAGACACGTTAATTCAATAAAAAACAAATCAATTAACATCAAGTGTAATTTCTTTCTGATAAATTGGTTTGAAGTTTGCCAGAAAGTGATAGTTCAATCATGTTTAAGATATATTTCTTTGGCTATAGTAAAATTTGTTTAAAATGTTTTAGAAAATTATATATTACATACAAAGATATATTTCTTCTTAAATATAAATAAAGTTTCTTTATGTCAAGAATTTTTTTCTCTCGGTGTAGTGTATCTTATTTTGGTATTTTTCTGAAGCTAGTTTTTTTTTGGCATCTAATGCAATTTACTATTTTATGTGGAAATAAACCACAATTTGAGTTTAAATTAAGTTCATTTGACGTTTCAAATAAACACTAAAAATTCTCTAAAATATTTTTAACGTTTATTGTCACCCTCCCACACTTTCCCTCACAACGATTGTGGAGGCGACACAAGCATTTACGGCTATTTTTTAAAGTTAAGAGTGGAGACGGAGTTGGTCCGTTAACTAAAACTATTTAGAAATGATGGAATATAGGGCGCCAGTCAACTTGTACTACAAATGCAACAAAAGAATTCTCCCGATTTACTACAGACAAATAAATCTCGATATAGCTTAACTTATTTATTGACCAGTTGTAACATAAATCAGCATGAAAATAAACAAGTACACAGTCAATAGTAGTATAAAGTGGCTAAGGAAACGATTATCAAATTATTTTAAATTTACAGATTAGAATTATTTTAAATTTGGCGATACTAGTGCCTACCCTATAGTTGCCGCATGAGTTCATGAGTACCTATGAGTTTAATTATTAATCTTTTTCTCATAGGCATCTTTCAGTGCGTCATAATTTTTCGATTTCTTTCTAACGCATTAAATTGTATGTGACAGAAAAAAAGGCACGTCCGTGATTACAGACTTTAAAACATTTATTCTAGTAGTTGTCGATAGATGGCGCTATAATCGGAAAAAAATTATTTACGAATTATATAATATATCTACGAATATAATCTGTAAAATTTATAAAATTATACAAATCAAAGAAAATACCATTTTATAAATGCAATAAACACAATTGATTTGTTTTTATGCCAAATTGCAAATAAAATTTGACAACTGTCAGAGTTAACTAAAATGTAATGTTAGAATAAATGTTATAAATGTGTATTATCACGGACTTACCTTTTTTCTATCATTTGTGATGCACTGAAAAATGCCTATGAAAAGGATCATAGTATCTAATGTGATACAGTACGTAAATCGTTCAGCTGGACATAGGAAATATACATTGAGAGAATTGCGGCAACTACGCTAACCTGTGTTAGTTGAAGTTTCCGTTCGAGTACGAGTTTTTAGTGCAATAGGGCTGTTTGAACGAATAGAATGAGTGAGTTTTGAAGCAATGCTGTCGAGAAATAAATCAAAAACAAAGTTTATGATTAATGAGTTAATAATTTTACTATAATTTTTAAAATATTTTGTATTTAAAAACTAATTTCAAAACTAAACAGTTTTACCATTCCCTTAGGCCAAACATATTTAACTACTACATTGTCATATTTTGACGTTTATTTGTGTCAGTCGAAATGAGTTGTCAATTTTGAGGTAAATGCCCCTTAACACTAACAACAATATTAAGAGCGTTCGCAAGTACCTGTCGGCGACTAGTCGTTGACAATTCCTAACCTCACTTAATATATATGTAAATAATACCGTTAAAAGATAAATAAACAATGTATATTTACTTTTAATTAATATTAATAACTAATTATTAAACAATACTAGGTAAATATACCTCGTATATTTTGTTTACGCACATTTATACTGATATCTGACAATACGAACCAGTACGCCAATGCGGCTAATATTAATACATATATGGTTCATTTTTTACTACCCCACGCTCTCAAGCAGAGGGGATTGAAGTTCACCAAAGGCAGATTCCAGAACCCAATTCGAGTCAAAACATTCAGAGAAGCAACACACATATTAATTTTATTTTTTAATACCGTTATATATCTAGTTTACTCAATATACGTTTAAATTCAAAAATATTAACAAGTGCGAAGTGATTTACGACCACCCATCAACCTTTTTCTTCAGCTTCGTATAAACAAACATTTTGGTTCTTCGAGCAAATATATAATTAATTACCAGTGTCCTAGTGATCGCAGACAGGCAGACAGACACGCCCAGTTTAAAAAAGGTCAGTGTTCACATTTTCATATACCTACCCTTAAAATATCTTGATTTATAAGTACTGAAATCTGATAACAGAAACGTGGTATTTTATTTACGATAAGACATTTTTGAGTTTATGTTAAAAGATTTAATTGCTTCACGGGCAAACTGCATTTTTATCTTTTTTATGTCATAGACGGGGTGTCATTTTTATCTTTGACATTTTAAATATTTATAGTTTCGAATTTTGAACATTTTTAAGGGTTATTTAAACATTTATTTCACAAACTTTACAAACATTTTTTAAGGGTTATTTAAACATTTATTTTACAAATACGTTGGGCTCGAATCATTACACAATAATACATTTAATTACATTTATATTTTTCTTTAGACGCTTCTTCTTCTTTTATCAATTATTATAGGTAGTAGGTATTTTTACATTTTATAATTGTTGCATTTTAAAATTTTTACTTTTTTTGACATTATCTACATTAGGTACATACTATAATTTATTTTACATTTTATTTTACACCTTTCTTCTTCTTTAACAAATATTATAGTAGGTATTTTTGCATTTTACATTTCCTTTTACATTTATCTTTTTATTTGAATATTGATCACAATGTCAAAACAAAACAAAAAGGAATCAGAGCGTTTACAAACAGAACAGAACAAACGAACAACTATCAAAAATCACCTTACGAGATTTAGCGCATACTTTAACACCATTAAAACACAAGATCAGCCTGATTTAACGGAGTTAAATGCTAGGCTTGTAAGGGCTGAAAAATTGATTGACCAATTTGAAGAAGCTCAACAAATCATCGAAAATTTGGACAGTAAGTGTGATGAAAATTATAGAACTGTTCATGAGCCAGAACGATGTAGTTTTGAGAACATGTTTCATGCGCTAATGGCCGAGGTAACACACTTTTTAAACACTAAAGCTCCTGATAACCCTGTCGACCATCAAGACAGTGCTAGCACATCAGGTTCTCGGGCGGGCAACCTTCTACATTCGGTAAAGCTGCCTATCCTGAATTTGCCTTCGTATGACGGGAGCCTGGAAACCTGGATGTTTTTCCGTGACAGTTTTTCATCCATAATACATGAAAACGATGCTCTAGCAAATGTCCAAAAATTCCATTACCTACAGCTCTCCTTAAAAGGGGAGGCTGCAGAAACAATCAGCTCGTTGCAAATATGTGATGCAAATTATGAAGTAGCATGGTCGCTTATTAAAGAACGGTTTGAAAACAAGCAACTTCTAATAAATTTTCACATCAAATCTTTATTTAACCTACCGGCATTACAACACGAGTCACACACTGGACTTAGGCAACTTTTAAACGGGTTACAAAAACATTTAAATGCTTTGGAAGTTTTGGAACGTCCCACCAAACATTGGGATGATATTTTAATATACTTATTGGCCAGCAAATTCGATAACGCTACCAGACGCTCCTGGGAAAACAAAATTAATGCTAGCGAAATTCGCACACTCTCTCAGTTGACTGACTTCCTAAAGGATAAATGTCGAATGCTACAAACGTTGGAAACCGAAACCAAACAGTCAAGTAATAAATCTAATAGTAACTTTAAACAAAGGGAAAAAACAAAGGCATTTCTTACTAACGCAACAAAACAATGCGTTTTTTGTAACAATGAACATAACATTTACCATTGTGAATCATTTTTAAAATTAACACCTTCTGAACGTTTAAATAAAGCTAAAGGTTTACGATTGTGCATTAATTGTCTAAACAACAATCATTCCACAAAACAATGTCACTCTTCCGGTTGCAAGAAATGTGGTAAGGTCCACAACACTCTGTTGCATTTTCCAAAGCAGCCAAATAAACAAACTTCTGTACAGGCTGACATTCCTATTAACGCACCTCAGGCTAACGAGGCTTCTTCTAGTTATTCTACTTTAACATGCCATTCACCTGTCAAACCACAGATTTTACTCTCCACTGCCATGGTTAAAGTGGCTGACAAAAATGGAAATTTTCATGATTGTAGGGTTTTACTTGACAGCGCCAGTCAATCTAACTTTATTAGTCAACGTTTATACAATATTTTACAACTACCGAAAATGAGAACTAATATTTCCATATTTGGTATTGCTCAAATGAATAAAAATGTCAATTTTTGTGTGTCGGTTGAGATGAAATCGACAATAAATGATTTTAACAAGAAACTCACGTGCTTAATACTGCCTAACATCACAGGAAGTACACCACAATTTTCATTTGACCCTGCTATTCTAACTATACCCAAACATATTACACTTGCAGACAAAAATTTCTACCAACCTGCCGATATTGATTTACTTATTGGTGCGGACACATTCTGGGATTTATTGTGCATTGGTCAAATTAAATTGGGAACTAACTTTGGTCCCATATTACATAAAACAAAGCTGGGTTGGATTATTTCTGGTCCTATCTCCAGCACTAAGTCCTCTAATGACACACTAAGCTGCTACGTTTCGACTGAAACTGACCTTAACGAAACACTCACAAAGTTCTGGGAGATAGAAGAATGTCCGAAAGCTACCTATCTCTCAGATGATGACAAATTCTGTGAGACTTATTTCAAGGAGACGACTTTACAACACACTAACGGTAGATTTATTGTATCTATTCCTCTAAAGCACCCCTTTTCCTCTTTGGGTGACTCAAAAACTAATGTCACTAAACAATTCCTTAACTTGGAGCGAAAATTGGATCGAAATCCCGATCTAAAGCGACAATATCATGACTTTATTAATGAATACATAAAACTTGGCCACATGTCAATTGCACCCAACCAAGACAATCACGGATTTTTTTTACCACATCACGGTGTTGTGAAAGATTCCTCGACTACTACAAAATTAAGAGTAGTTTTCAATGGAAGTCAACCTAGCGATTCCGGTCTTTCGGTTAACGACTTAATGTTGCCTGGGCCAACAATACAAGATTCTTTATTTGACATTTTACTGCGCTTTAGAACACATAACATTGTGCTAGGTGCTGATATTGAGAAAATGTATCGTCAAGTACTTATTACAGAGGATCAGCGTAATTATCAAAAAATATTATGGCGATTTCATCCAGCTGACGAAATTCATGCATACACACTTAACACCGTCACTTACGGTTTGGTTTCTTCGTCCTTCTTAGCTATTAGAGCTTTACACGAGGTAGCTCATCTGAACGCAGAGGAGCATCCTAACTTATCATTGATAATATTGCACGACTTCTACGTCGACGACCTTCTTACTGTTGGAGAAACCCTTGAGAATGTCCTAAAGATAAAGAATGGATTATCGGACCTGCTGAGCCATTATGGATTCATTTTGAGGAAGTGGAAATCAAATGACAAACGCATTGCTGATTTTAACGAGGAATCTTCTATTCTACAGATTGGTACTGAACCACAAGAAAAAACTCTCGGCTTAGCTTGGAACTCTGCGAATGACACTTTGCAGTATACAATTGTTCCTTTGGATTTCACAAAGAAAATAACTAAGAGGCAAATTTTATGTTCGATTGCAAAGATATTTGATCCATTGGGACTGATATCTCCAGTTACAATTACTTCCAAAATTATTCTCCAAAAACTTTGGAAATTAAAGGTTTCATGGGATGAGTCTTTGCCCCATGACCTACACAGTTTGTGGTCACATTATAGGTCCCAATTGTCCTTACTTAATCATCTCAAAATACCCAGACAGTCTTTTTGTCCAAACCCTATTTCCGTTCAACTGCATGGATTTTGTGATGCATCGGAGTCTGCATTTGGTGCTTCTGTCTATGTACGATGTATTGACGCCTTGGGAAACATAACTTCAAACTTATTCTGTGCCAAAACCAGAGTAGCTCCAATTAAGAGCGTTACCATACCCAGACTTGAACTATCTGGAGCACTTTTACTAAGTGAGCTTATGGGCAAAATTCAAAATTCAGTTAGACACAATTTAGAGAACACGTACTACTGGTGCGACTCTACAATTGTGCTTGCATGGATACATACTTCTCCTCACTTATTAAAACTTTTCGTAGCCAACAGAGTATCGCAAATACAATGTTTGACTAATCATAACCAATGGAGATACGTCAATACCTCCGAGAATCCTGCTGATCTTTTGACACGAGGTATTGATCCAAAGGCACTTCTGACTTCTGAGTCTTGGTTTCATGGCCCCGTGTGGCTCACTAACTCTGAACATGAATGGCCCAATTCTTACATTGACACTACTACCTCCGATTTGCCGGAACTAAAACCTATCAAGACTTGTCTCGCCCTACTTTCGGAAGATTTTGACCTTCTAACTAGGTTTTCGAGTTTTGCTAAACTTCAACGAGTCTTTGCGTATATAATCCGATTCAAAAATAATACCACGAAACCTCGGCAGTTTCGTATTACGGGCCCTCTTACTGTACAAGAGTGTACCGATTCGGTGAACAATTTGATTCGTATCGTACAGGTTAGACACTTTCCTGACGAATACCACTTATTGCAATCTTCCCAACCTATCAACAAAGACAGTAAATTATTGGGCTTAAATCCTTTCTTTGACACTTACACTAACACCATAAGAGTTGGAGGTCGTCTAACCAACTCAAACTATGAATTTAGCAAAAAATACCCTGCTGTGCTACCTGCTAATAGCAACTTAACAAAACTTATCGCACAACACGAACATATAAGACTTTTACATGCAGGAGCACAGAGCACTTTAGCATCTCTCAGAGAGAGAGTATGGCCTTTGTCCGGACGAACTCTTATGAGGAAAATTATACATGAATGCACACGTTGTTTCAAATTTAATTTAAGAAACAAATCCCCTCTTATGGGGAATCTTCCCCTTCCACGTTTAACTCCTTCTAGGCCGTTCTCCACTTCCGGCGTTGACTATGCTGGACCTTTCCTTCTTCGTGACAGGACGGGAAGAAACTTTAAAACTACCAAAGCATATATTTTATTATTCGTTTGCTTTGCAACTAAGGCCATCCATTTGGAAGTTGTAAGCGACTTAACGACTGATTGTTTCTTAGCAGCCTTACCTACGTCGGTTTATGTCTAGACGAGGTAAATGCACAACAATATATTCAGACAATGGAAGCACATTTGTTGGAGCAAATAACGAGATAAAAAAACTTCTTAAATTCTAACACCCTTGATGTCTAAAATCACAAATATTTTACCGCTTTTCTGTGTCAGGTGGAAACACGTTTAAATTCAAGGTCCATTTGTCCTCTTTCCTCCGATCATAGTGATCCTACTGCCTTGATACCTACACATTTCCTTATTGGAGACACCCTTATGTTAATCCCTGACCTAATTAGCTACAACATCAAGGAAAATAGACTTTCTCGTTATGCACACATACAATCTACTACACCTACATTTTTGGACCAGGTGGTCCAAGGAGTACATTTCCACTTTGCAACAACGAGTAAAGTGGAAGCAGAACTGTCAACAACACTTACATATCGGAACATTGGTTCTGATCAAAGAAGATGGTCTACCACCTTTGAGATGGAAGCTCGGACGCATCCTCGAGACTCATCCCGGTAAGGACGGCGTTATCCGCTCCGTGACGGTGAAGACCGCATCCAGCATTTTCAAGAGACCTGTGGTGAAGCTGTGCGTGTTACCGTCTCAAGGTGAATCGCAGTGAGACGTTTATCTTAAACAATCTTAATTTTTTTATTTTATTTTGCACAATTTTAACTTTACTGACTCTACGTTTTGTTACTATTTAGCTCGGACAGTGAAGCGTAGTGAGCAATTATTTGAACAATTTTAATTTTACTGTTCGTCGAACAATTTTGATTTTACTTTACTTTGAACAATTTAAATTTACTTTATTTTAAATACCTTTAATTTGCTATTTTTCTTTCGTTTTTGTATATATCCTACTTTATTACTATTTTACTTACATTTACATGCTTTATTACTAGTACAAAGAATGTAAAGGATCTGACTGTTTTTGGTGACTTTACTGTAAGTAACCAATTGAAACCCGATGGTTTCAAGGGGGGACTTATGTTTACGCACATTTATACTGATATCTGACAATACGAACCAGTACGCCAATGCGGCTAATATTAATACATATATGGTTCATTTTTTACTACCCCACGCTCTCAAGCAGAGGGGATTGAAGTTCACCAAAGGCAGATTCCAGAACCCAATTCGAGTCAAAACATTCAGAGAAGCAACACACATATTAACCTTTTATTTTTTAATACTGTTATATATCTAGTTTACTCAATATACGTTTAAATTCAAAAATATTAACAAGTGCGAAGTGATTGACGACCACCCATAAACCTTTTTCTTCAGCTTCGTATAAACAAACATATTTATCTATTGACAATATTATTTATATTATTTTAAACTGCGCATGCGGTTTGCTGACAATTTGTCGCCGACAGTTACCCGCCAACGCACCTAATGTCATGGAGAGAGAGCTCAGTTGTCACAAATATCTTAATATAATAAAATGTATTTGTAATATTTATGTAATATTTAAATCTATACAGTGTATGTTCCCTATGTCCAGCTGAACGATTTACGTACTGTATAATGACCACTATAACTTTTATGATTATAAAGTTAAATGTAGAACTATTCCCAATGACTTCTTATAATAAATAAGTCCCTTCTAATAATAAAATAAGTATTACAAAAAGAACACATTAACTTTTAACCCAAAAAAAGTACCTAAAATGTTTACTATTATTAAATATACAGGGTGATTGATTAGTGGGGTAAAGCTCAATAGATCCGCTAGAGTAATAGATAGCAATAAAAGGTAATAACAAAAATTGTAGCCAACTTTGAGCTTCATATTTTAAAATTAATTAGAATGTTACAGGGTGTTCGATAACATCGTGGCAGAACAAAATTTTGTTTTTTTAAATAGAACACCCTATATTTTATCTTATATTCAAAATCCTCTTAACTTCTCCATTGCAAAATATAAAGGTCTGTTATGTTATACAGGGTATTTATAAAGGTATAACCAATTTTCTAGGAAAATCGTAACAAGTTCAGCTCCATGTATGAATAAAAATGAGCACAACGACAGTGGTTTATTGATGTCATATTTTTTTGTTATTGTCAACATTTTTAAAAGTGATCGAGATTGCTAATTTTCTTTATATCGAATACAGGGTGAGTTCAAACGCAAGTACATTATTTTCTTAGTAATTTTATATGAAACAACCTGTATTTTATATCACTATTGAAAAGTACCATTATCGTACTTTAATTTTTAGATAACATTCCCTATGTCTAAATTTATTAGTTTTCGAGATATTTTCATTTTTCAATGGACCAGTAGCGTGGCCACCCAAATCACCAGAATTTAATAAACTGGACTGATTTTTTTGGGTTACGTTAAGAATGAAGGTTATAGAATGCCTCCAACAACAAGGGATGATATGAAAAATAGAATTCAAAATGTATTTCGAAGTGTTAATTTACAAATGATTCGTAGTGTAAGTAACTCATTCACTAAACTCATTTTGAACACCTTATGTAATTAAATATATAAAATATTTTCCGAAAGCAGCTTTTAATTTTTTTAAAAATGTTGTATTTTGTGTTCATGTTTTTTTTTGTAAAATTTATAATTAATAAATTATTTTTCTTTCTGTATTTGCTACAGTGTTACATTGATTACCGGACTGATAATCAATAATCTTATAATTATCAGTTTTAAAAAATTCAGTCATGGCTTACATAAAAGGCTATAGCGGGATAAGATGGTCAAAATTGCACCAGGCTCGATTCAGTTTTGGGTTTATCCATTCGAAAATATATAATTGAAAACTCACTCAGCCAAATTTTCAAGTCCCTAGGTGCACCGGGGGGTCCGCTATGGAAAAAAAACGTGTTTTTTTAAAAACATTTTTTTCCAGACGCTGTGTTGCTGCAAAAAATCTGAAAAAATTAATGGATGCGTATCTTAATAACACAAAGCTGCCTGTTTTTTTTCAGATTTTTATCTTCAAAATTGAGCACAGGAAAAATTTTTGAAATTTTCAAAAAAAAATTAAGGTTATGTTGTAAATTTTTCGCCAACTTTAAAATATTTTTATTTTATGTATTTTTTTCCATTCTTTCGAATGGCATAGGCATCATTATCATTTTCGACGTGGAAAATACCTAAAAATGGAAAAAACTGTTTTTTTCTGAAGTTTTTGACTCATAACCTCAACAACATACAGCTAAATTAATCATAATTTACCTTTTTTATGTATTATTATCTTTACCATCAAAATCAGCTAATGAAACTTTTTTTTACTAAATAGCCTCAAAAATCAGTCAAAAAATAATTTTTTCAACCTTTAAAAAATTAAAATTTTGTTATCGATAGAATATAATACAATTAATACTTAAATAAGTGATTTATTTGCACGATTATTTGAATTCCATATATAATAATATCGTCCCATTAAGGGTATCCTGCCATAGGCTTATAAAAAAATCAATAAATTAATGTTTTTAACGTTTAAAAAATAAAATGTTTGTGGTGTTCGATACAAAAAAACCTCCTCAAGTACTGCCGTCGAAGTCACTAACTACTTACGTAATAAAAATCGTGTTATTAAACGTTAATGAGGAATTATTATATAAATAAATTAATAAATTATTTGAATTATTTAATTGCTTAAATAGTGCAACCTAAAGAGTGCAGTGTTTAAAGGGATTAATAAATTAATTATTAAAAAGGTACTACGTACTCATGAAATTACAAAATTCAAATTCAAATTAATATACAGTATGATGCAAAGGAAAGGAATAAATTCGTTATTTATTAAACTGTCGACTAAGGAAAAATCCCGAAAGAGGTCGATTTTTTAATTGTGATTTTTTGGCATATATATGATACTAGTAGTGACGTCATCCATCTGGGCGCGATGACGTAATCGATGAATTTATCGATTATTTTAATGAGAATTACGGTTATTTGAAAAACCATAGTAGTAAAGAACTTTGGTTTGTATATTGGTATAAAATTTTATTAAAAAACGTTTAAAAAAGTCATCCAAGAACATCCAGAATGTTTTCGATCTAGTCAAATCATCTTCAGTGACATTCTGTGCAGTAATTGAAACTAGCCCACTAGTTGATATATACCTAGTCTTTAAAATTACATAATTTTATTAAAATAAATTTTTTATTAAAATTATACTTTTGGAATGACAAGTCAAGACGAGTGACACAGACCGAATTCCGTCTTGACCTCGAACTCGTTGTGACAAGTACCCCTTCAGTTTTTCGAGCAGGGAAGCCATGCTGCTTTTGAGCTTTAGTAAAATCCATTAATATTGACATTGTGCCGCATTTCAAAATTATAATTTTAATGTTGTTCTGAAGCTATTTCCTTTGGCATTTTTATGATTAACTATTTATATGGGAAGTTTTAATAAATAATTATGTAATTTTGAAGACTACATAATAATATATCAACTAGCGGGCTATAGTTTCAGTAACTAACCAGAATGTCACTAAAGATGATCTGACTAGATCGAAAATGTTCTGATGTTTTTCTATAATCTATTTGGATGACATTTTTAAAAGTTTTTTAAAAGAATTTTATACCATTATACAAACCGAAGTTTTTTATTTCTGTGTAAGTTTTTTAACTATAGTGGTACACAGCCAATCACTGGGACTTTACTATAATTTGGTTATTCGAAAGGTTATTCAATTCTCTAGTCAGTAGTATAAACATTACCATTATTAGAAAGGACTAAGTTTTCAATCTAATAGCACATAAAATAACATTACCCTTATTATTTATACAGAGTGACGAAATTTTTTTTAAATAAATTAATTTACAAAAAAAAATAATGTAATTTATTTAATTCAAAATATATTTTACTTTCAGAAAACGGAAAAAAATGTTTATTCGAAAAACAAACATTGCTTTTCGCTTAAATAAAATGTTCAAAGAGGTAGGTGGCTAGCAGGAGCTGGCTTGAACATTGAATTTAAGTGAAAAGCAATGTTTATATCTCAAACATTTTCTTCTGATTTCTAACAGCAGTAAAATATATTTTGAAGTAAATACATTATTTAAATTCTTCTTTTTATGTCAATTAATTTAATTCAAATTTTTTGGGTCACCCTGTATAAATAATTGTGTTAGTGTTTATATTAATGAATAGAGAACTGAATATCCTTTGAAATGAGTTGCCACACGACCCATATTCTCATTTAAAAAAATCATCGATTACGTCATCACGCCCAGGTGGATGACGTCACTCGTATCACACTCGACCCGTTTCGGTATTTTTCCAAAAGTCGCCAGTTTACGAAATAACGAATTTACTCCTTTCTTTGCACCATGCATTATATTAATTTGAATTTTGTAATTTCATGATTGTGTAGTAACTTTTTAATAATTAATTTATTAATCCCTTTAAACTTAATCAACTAAGTAATTCAAATAATTTAATAATTATTTATTGAAATAATAATTCCTCAATAACGTTTAATAAAAATATTTTTTTTATTTATTTTTTTTTATTTTTTAATCAAAACGAAACCGTAGATTTTCTTATTCTATTATTTTAAAAATATTTTTATTACGTAAGTAGTTAGTGGCTTCGACGGCGGGTACTTGAGGACTGGTTTATCCTGAGTTTTTTCCAAAAACGTGGCTAGAAGCGCTTCCTTGCGTACGGCACCAAAGTGCCGAGCTTTCTTAACTTTAGTGCCTTTGAAAATCACAACCGCAACAAGCATTTTTATAACGGGGCAACATTTTCTATCAAATACTACAAAAATTTTATTTTTTAAACGTTAAGACGTTAAAAAAATTAATTTATTGATTTTTTTTATAAGCCTATGGCAGGGTACCCTTAATGGGACGATATTATTATATATGAAATTCAAACAATCGTACAAAACAAAAAAATAATTTATTTAAGTAATAATTGTATTACATTCTATCGAGAACAACAAAATTTTAATTTTTTAAACGTTAAAAAAATTATTTTTTTCTACTGATTTCTGAGGCTATTTAGGAAAAACGCCGAAAACGGGGTTTTTGAGCATGCTGTAGGAAAAAAAATAAGTTCTAATAGCTGATTTGGATTGTAAATGTAACAATACATACAAAAATGCAAATGATGATTAATTTAGCTGTATGTTGTTGAGTTTATGAGTAAAAAACTTCAGAAAATGCCAAAAAAAAAACAGTTTTTTCGATTTTTAGGCATTTTCCACGTCGAAAATGATAATGATGCCTATGCCATTCGAAAGAATGGACAAAAATACATAAAATAACAATATTTTAAAGTTGGCGAAAAATTTACAACATAACCTAAAAAATTTTGAAAATTTCAAAAAATTTTTCTGCGCTCAATTTTGAAGATAAAAATCTGAAAAAAATCAGGCAGCTTTGTGTTATTAAGATACGCATTCAATAATTTTTTCAGATTTTTTACAGCAATACAGCGTCTGGAAAAAAAAGTTTTCAAAAAAACACGTTTTTTTCCATAGCGGACCCCCCGGTGCACCTAGGGACTTGAAAATTTGGCTGAGTGAGTTTTCAATTATATATTTTCGAATGGCTAAACCCAAAACTGAATCGAGCCTGGTGCAATTTTGACCATCTTATCCCGCTATAGCCTTTGGAAAGATTTAGACCCCTAATTAATAATTTGCTCTGAAAAATGAAAATATCTCGAAAACTAATAAACTTAGACGTAGGGAATATTATGTATATAAAAATTAAAGTACGGTAACGGTACTTTTCGATAGTGATATAAAATACAGGGTGTTCCATTTAAAATTAGTGAGAAAATAATGTACTTGCGTTTTGACTCACCCTGTATTCGATATAAATAAAATTAGCAATATCAACCATTCTTAAAAATTTTCACAATCAACAAAAAGAGATGGCACCAATAAACCATTGCTGGTGTGCTTATTTTTATTTATACAGGGAGCTGAACTTGTTACGATTTTCATAGAAAATTGGTGATAACTTTGTAAATACCCTGTACAACATAACAATACTTTGTATTTTTGTGATGAGGAAGTTAAAAAGATTTCGAATATAAAATAAAATACATAAGTTTGGTCTGCCACTAGGTTATGGAACACCCTGTAACATTCTAACTAATTTTGTAATATGAATCTGAAAGTTGTCTACAATTGTTGTTATTAACTTTTATTGCTATCTATTACTATAGCGGATCTACTAAGGTTTACCCCACTAATCAATCGCCCTGTATAAACTTTTTTTTTAATGTTGTAATATTTACAATCTGTCCTCAACTAAGAACAATAGGTAAATTATTTGACAAAAATTGAAAATTTGACCTGTAGAGGGAGATCCAGTGATCACCCTCTTTACATAAATTAAATTAAAACAATTTTAAAATAAGTTTAGTTATTACAGATTATTCGAATCTTCTTGCTAGGTCCACTACTTTGAATCTCTTCAGGCGTCGTACATCATTGTGGTCATCAGTGAGGTTGCTGGCTAACTCGTTTGGATGAGATTCTAGTCTCTTGGAATATTTTTTGTAATATTCCGTTATTACTCTTTTTATGGATGGCACATTGAGGTCTTGCTCTATCACATAGTTTGGCACGTACCAAGGGGCATTCAGCATTGTTCTAAGGACTTTGTTCTGGAATCTCTGCAATATTTCTAGGTTAGTTTGACTGGCTGTCCCCCAAAGTTGGATACCATAGGTCCACACTGGTTTTAATATAGTTTTATATATCAGCAGTTTGTTTTCAAGTGATAGTTGAGATTTACGACCGATGATCCAGTACATTTCTCGAAATTTTATTGCTAGTTGTTTTCTTTTTGTAAAAATGTGTTTTTGCCAAGTTAATCTCCTATCAAGATGGATTGCTAGGTACTTGACAGTATCGGTTTGTGGGAGTTGCGTTTCATTTAGTGTTACAGATGGACATGTTTGTTTTCTCATGGTGAAGGTTACATGGATGGATTTACTCTCATTCGCCTTTATCTTCCATTTTTTAAGCCATATTTGTATATTATTAAGGTCTTTCTGAAGGGTTCTAGATGCTGTATTTGGATCATGGTGAGAGGCTAGTACAGCAGTGTCATCAGCAAAAGTTGCATACGTTGTTTTGTTACTTGTGGGTAGGTCAGCAGTGTAGAGCAAGTACAATATCGGTCCCAAGACACTTCCTTGTGGTACTCCGGCTTTTATTGGTCTTAGGCTTGTGTATTCATTATCCTGCTTGACTAGGAAATGTCGGTTGGAAATATAGCTTTTTAGGATTTGATAAAAAGGATGAGGAAGGTGTTTCTTTAGTTTAAAGAGTATACCAGAATGCCATACCTTGTCGAAGGCCTGACCAATGTCCAGGAATGCAGCAGAACAATACCTTTTATTTTATAGATCACTTCTGATGTGTTTTACCAGTCTATGTACCTATTCTATCGTTCCGTGTTGTGTTCTGAACCCAAATTGGTGTTGGGGAATTAGTTTCCTTCCTTCTATAACTGGGGATAATTGTTTAAGGAGAAGTTTTTCCAAAATTTTTGATAGAACAGGTAGCAGGCTTATTGGTCTGTATGAAGTCACCTGAGTTTTATTTTTCCCTGGCTTAGGTATGAGAATAATTTGAGCAACTTTCCATTGTTCTGGGTAGTAACCTAGCCTAAATATTGCATTAAATACTTGCGTTATCATTTTCAGACCTTTGCATGTCAATTGCTGCAGTACTTTCCCGTTAATCAGGTCATACCCTGGAGCTGTTTTTGGACTGATTTCATGCTGGATCATATTTCTAACTTCTTTAGTGGTGATTTTTTGTATAGGTAAGTCCATCTGGTAGGGCGATTCCAGGAAGTCATTTATTTCTTCCTCTGTGTCACCATCTTCCATGAGATGTGGCTGGAATACATTAGTGAGGTGATTTGCAAATGCTTCGGCTTTTTCCTTATTATTTCTACACCAGTTTCCCTCTTGGTTTCGTATTGGCGGTATTTGTTGTTTCGGTTGTTTGATTTTTCTCGTGGCCTTCCAAATGGAGTATTCACTATCTGCGTTTGCTGATAAACCTGTAAGATATTCTTGTGTTTTGTTATTTTTGATATTATGCAATTGTAGTTTAATTTCCTTGGTGATTTTATTTAATTTCGTCTTGTTCTCAGGTGTTCTTTTTCTTCGCCACTCCTCCTTTATTTTTCTCTTTCTAGCAATCATTTCCTTTATTACAGTTGGGCAATTCTCTTTAAATTCTGTTTGGTAGCAGCCAGGGGTAGCATACCAAGCAGCTTCTTGTATAGATTTCTGAAGATTTTCTACTGCTGAGTAGATGTCACTTTCTGTTTTCAATGGGATGTTTATGTCAATTAGTTCATCTAGTTTAGTCTTGAAAATGCTCCAGTCTGTTTTGTTACTGTATAGTGATGGTTGTTTATTACTGTTTGTTATTTGTGCATACCATGTCGCGATTACGCTAGAGTGGTCAGAGGGTAGATCGTAACAAGATTCTACTTTTGCCAATTTAACATTAATTCCTTTAACAATATAGAAGTCGAGTAGATCAGGTATTTTTGCATTGTCGGTAGGCCAGTAAGTTGGTTCCCTTGTGGTGAGGTAATTTGCATTGGTCGCATTTATAGCTTTAAGAAGTTCTCTGCCTTTTGTGGTAATAATTCTGGATCCCCAGGTAGTATGCTTAGAATTAAAATCTCCTCCTGCTATAAATCTATTTCTTAATGTTTTGAAGAAATTTTCAAACTGTTCCGTTTTGTTATTGTGCTTTGGCGGACAGTATATAGCTGAAACTGTTAGTGGGCCTAGTTGATATTCCACAACAATGCTGGTGGCCTGTAGATAGTCACATTCATGTTTTTGTATTTCGTAGTGCTTTAGTTTATTACAAACTATTATTGCAGTGCCTCCATGTGATTTTTCGTTGGGATGTTGCGTATGATAAGTTGTAAATCGTGGAGTATTAATGTGGTTTTTGGATGTAAAATGAGTTTCTGTAATCAGCATTATGTCAATTTTTTGTGTGTTAATAAATAGTTTTAATTCTTCTACATGTTGACTTAAGCCATTGGCGTTCCATAATACTAGCTTCAGTAACTGAGTCATTTCTGGTTGAGAATCATGGTCAGGAGGTTGAGCATAGTGTTCATTTGTTCCGTCAGTTTTTTTAACATATCTTTCAGTTCTGACATGTCTGTGTGGTTATTAGTTTGATTTGGTATATGTTGTGTAGTAGTTTGGTTGGAGGCTTGCTGGTTAACTGCTTGCGTTGCTTATGCGTATGTTATTCCAGGTTGCACGTAGTTGACTGTTGTAGTTCTATCTTGGTTTGTCCTCGCGTTATGTCGTCTCAAGTTAGGGAATTTAAGTTTTTGTAATTGTTTGTGAACTTCACACCCTCTATAATTTGCGGGGTGATTTTCACCACAGTTAGCACATTTAACATTACTGTCTCTGGTTTTCCTTGGACATTCTTTAGTGTAATGAGGTTCTGCGCATTTGACACAGCACGGTTGTTTATTGCAGAAGTTTTTTGTGTGGTTGTATTTTTGACATCTACTACATTGCGGAATTATTCTCTTGACATGCGGTGCTTCGAATTCTACTATGGAATGCATTACTTGTTTAATGTTATAGATGTCCTTGTTATTATCTTTTGTTTCTAGATCAATGTAGAAAATAGGCAGCGATTTTTTTGTTTGGTTATGTAGTATATTCCATATATTTATAACATTATGGTTTTTAGTTTTAAGATCTTCTTTTATCTCTTCTACATTTGTCGTGGGGTGCATGCATTTAAGAACCACTCGGTAGTGTCTTTCACTTTTAGGTTTATAAGTGTGGAAGTCCGTGTTTTTTGTTTTTAGAGCATTTATTATGGCGGTGTATGCTTTGATTTTGGTTGAATTTTTATTTGTTCGCTGTTGATAGCTTTAGTGATAAAATCATTTTCTGCTACTTGTTGCAATAGATCGATAAGAGGCTTGCAGATCTGCACGCCTGATACAAATATTGGAGGTGGTTTTGGTTTTGCATCTGTATGTTTAACTTTGTCCTCCAAATTATCACTTTCATCTATTGAACTTAGTGCTTCAAATTGATTTTGTGTTGTTATAGGTTTACTTAACCAGTACTCAGCAAGTTTTGTTTGTATTTTGTTACTTCTAGGCATTTCTGGACTGCTTCTTAATCTTTTTCCGGTAACCTCATTCCACTGCTGTTCTTCAATACTGGCTGTTTGTTCATTTGTTTGGTTTATTTGTAGTGAATCATTAGGTTGTTGGGAACAAGTGGGAATTTGTATAGGATTTTGGATCATTGGAGCCATGGTTTTTACATTTTGTTCATAATTTGGTTGGGAATAAAAGCATGTTGAAAAGTTGTTCATGTTACCTGCTCGGTTGATACGCCACTGGAATCTCTAACATCATTGCTGACGATAACTTGCTGCTAACAACTTTCAATGAGCGAATGTTCTTTTACTTATTAACGTTAAAAATTAAAATGTTATTAATAAAATAAAAACACACATAAAATCCGCAATAACTAATTGCTTTGTTTAAAAACTTTAAATACATTCACGAATTTTTAGACACAATAAAATAATTGTTTTTTTTTGTTGTCGTTTCGAATAACTTATTAGCGAAACCGGGTTTGTTTTATCACAGCTTTTTCGTACATAGACAACCGTTCGCTTTGGCTGCTCATTGACGACTACCCTGTATAAACAAGTTAATAATATCTACATATAAGTAACAAAGTTTAATAGAAGAAATGAATCTAAAATGTTTAACACTGTTATAAAAACCTGGTATCCTCCATGGTATGGGATCAAACCATAAATCGTTGGTAGAAAATTTCATCACCACATATACTAGTATCCAATGACAATTCTTAACATCCAAGGAAATATAAAATCCATAAACCCAACAAATAAAACCATAAATCCAGTAAACTCTATGGACAAGTTCCAGGAGTGAAATGGACTCCAAATAGAACAGAAAAATCCACGTATAGGCAAAACTGAATCCGAAAGGAAAAATAACCCAACCAAAAGAAAAAAACCCTAAAACGAAAACAAAGCTAATTAGATCCTTATTACAACATTTATTTAAATATTTATTCTTGGTCACTAACCCATTGGAACTCAATTACCTGCTGAATTCCCAATTGACAGTTGCATCCATCGAAGCAATATAGTCACCTCGTACGGTTCTACGAATTTATGCATAAATCTAATTTAACTAGGCTATTCTCGTAACACCCCGGTATAATTTTAAATATTTTAAGTACATATTACTATATGTATATCCAGTGCTGTTTTTGTGACGGTACGCGTCGGTACACCGTACCGGTACCTCTTGGGACAAAAAATAAAAAAAAAAAAAAACAACAAAATTATATACAAATTCCTTAATTTTTTCCTTGCTACCAAATAGCTTTAAAACGCCCTTATTTAGGCTAAATTTAAAAAGTTTTCTCGGGGGCGGACCCCCTTATGAACAACCCCCAGACCCCCCGGAACATTGCGTACCGGAACCTGTATTGTTACAAAAACAGCACTGTGAGTGTATATCACTATATTATTATGTATGTACTATGTATTTTAAATATTAGTGTGAATTACTATAAAATGTAAAATTATACTTCAATCTTCAATGATTTTATTACTGATTTATTTTACTATCTGACAAATTACAAAAGAAAATCCATCTCTATGTTAAAATGATTGTTAACATTTATATCCCTACAATAATGGCAAGTAATAATAATTGTGCAAAACAGATTATAAACTGTCACAAATGTACTTGAGATTTGAGATTGTATGCAAAAATCTGATAGCATAAATGTACTTATTAATATGTTATACAGTCTTTTACCACTTATAGCATAGTCTGAAGAATAACATGCAATGTCACCTAAAATTTAGGAGGCTTAGCAATAACTCAAGATCAAACCTTTAACCAGCGGGCTTCAATAAACAATAATTATAATTAAGATACTGGTTGTCTTTCTCTCGATACATAAAGAATTTAATATTTCAAAAATGAAAATAACCGGTTTCGTTTTGATTCAACTCGAGATTCTTGCCATCCTCTGCAGTGGTGTCATGGTGTGGGAACGCGTGGGAACGCCGTTCCCACACTGGTTAAGAAAAGAAAAAAAAATAAATAGAGAATTTAGGTTTTGTAAACAAAAATTAGCAGTGCGTTCCGGCACTGCTAATTTTGCCATGACACCACTGATCCTCTGATACCGTATTTCAGGACCTATCTTTTTTCAAAGAGGCGTTGCAAGAAGAATGATTTGAATTAAAGCGAAACGAGGAGATGGTATAAATAATAAAATATTTACACCGGAGTATGGTTAGACTGACCTCTAAGGGGGAACGATGAAATGAGTGAAATGAATGTCGACAACGAATCAAGTACCTAATCTGTTATCCGAGGTACTCAGTACCAAACGGCGACGAAAGGAAAATATTCCAACAATGCATCGCAGATTACCGATATGAAAAGCTGTCATTTTGTACTCTAATAAATACAGAGTATGGTATAAAACAAAAATGAAAATAATCGGTTTCATTTTGATTCAACTCGAGTCTCTTGCCATTCTCTGTGTTTCAGGATCTATCCTTTTTCAAAGAGGCTTTGCAAGAAGACTGATTTGAATCAAATCGAAACGAGAAGATCGTATAAATATTAAAATATTTACACGTGAGTATGGTTAGACTGACCTCTAACGGGGAACGATGAAATGAGTGAAATGAATGTCGACAACGAATTTAATAATTGCATGAATTACTTACCGAATGACACCTTGCTGGAGCACTGGCGAAGCGTCCATGTAACCACTGTCACCATTGGTAACAGTTAAAAATCTTGCAAATAAATATTTTATGATTACTATGAAATAATTCCGTTTATAGTTTGCACTAACAGAAATATTTATTAATAGTACCTAATTCAGTAAATAGCCAACTAGACGCACGAAAAGATTGGCGAGATTGGCGAGATTATGTGAATCCGTTGCACGTTATTATTATGCTGTTACTACAATTGGGTATGGTAACGCAGCAGCATACTCGCTGTCGCTCGGGACTAGCTCGTTTCTGAAAATTTTGAAGGAGAACGGCTCTAGAGACGGCTCTTTGGCACGCTGTGTATATCAGCATTCTAACCATATTTTGGTTTGATAACGTTCGTTTATTACCTATTACAGATTACAGTGTGCGTGCATTTAACCATGGATGAGTGTTGCTGCGTATTGCGTAATAGATCAACTACTTGAAAAGTCATTCCCCTTGTATATTTTTTTATATATAATTTTGAAGAAAAAATGGGATTATAGAAAATGGAAGACTTAAAATATAAACAATAGTTTTCAAGATATGTTCTTTTCCTACTTGTTAATTTTTTATGTTAATTTTATGGTAGAATAATCTGTTTAGTTTGTTTATTATTTATTGTTATACGTATTACATATATATATATATATATATATATATATATATATATATATATATAATTACATACATATAATTTGGGAATAGTGATTTGTTTAATTATATCCCACAGGATTAAAAACAAAAACTTATATTTGGGAGATTCAAAATAATTTTTTTTAAATAATATTTTTTTACATCTGGTTTTGGTAACACTTTCGAAAAAGTCACGCGTCGCCACTGTGCTGGAGGCACATTAAGAAATAGATAGAGTCATGTCTACATAAAAAGAAGAAGAAGAAGAGAAGAATAACTTACCGCAAAGACTATCGGGATTTTTATTATGGCCAATCAGCGACACTATGATCTTCTATTGAGCTTCTCAAACGCTAATAACGCTCCCTATGGACTATATACGGCGCTAGAAAAATAGAAGACCCACAAGTTGACTATGTTGATAGACCTTAGTGGAAATATGTTGACAACGTGTTTGTAGAGTTCAAATAAGCATACGATTCAGTCAAAAGGAATAACTATATTATTATATATTGGCTGAATTGGCAATACCACACAATCTAGTCAGACCACCGGAAAGACTTTTTCAAAATCTCGTAGGGACTGATGCAGAGGGATGGGCTGGCCCCAACATTGTTTAACCTGGCACTGGAGTAGGCGGTTAGGCAAATACAAACTGGACGAGGAAATCTACTGACCAACAGAATGGTTCAACTGGCCACTTATGCCGATGATATGTATTAATATTATGAGTAGAACATCAATAGGAGAACAGGAAACACCCGCAGACTTAAAAACACAAACTAGGTCGCAAATAGGCTATGTCGGAAAATCAAAAACTCAGAAAAAAAATGATACAGACGAGAAGAAATATTATAGTCCTACAAAATATTATACTTGAAGATGGCATTGACACGGTTGGAAAGTTTACATACCTGGGAGTACAAATATATGCCGACGGATCAGAAGACGGAGAAATACAGAAGATAATAAAGCAGGCACACAAAGCTTATTTTGCCCTCTCCCACATATTTTGTTTTAAAAGTGTCCACCGAAATACAAAGATGAGAATCTATAAAACCTTAATTCGACCAATAGCATGCTATGGCAGATGGCAGTAAAGCACGGGTCCTGAAATAAGCATCCAAAAACAAACTAGACTCATTTGAACGGAAAATACTAAGGAGAACCTTTGAGTGAAAACATATCTTCAGAATTCGATACAACAACGAGCTTTATCAACTTTATAAAGAAACACCCCTGTCAGATTTCATTAGAATACAAAGATTGCAATGGGCCGGACATGTCATAAAAATGGGAGAGGAGAGGCGACCAAAAGGAGCACTGGCCCCAGAGCACGCCAAATAGAATTCTATTTTGCTGACGTCACAAAATAGAATCTCATAATGGGAGAATCGACGGTTGCTAGGCAACGTGACATCACTAAAACTATTTGGCGTGCTCCCACTACTGAACGCTAGAATTCAGCGAAAGAGATCGGTAGGAAAACCACGAAAGCGCTGGGAGGACACAGTAAGCAGCGACGCACAAGCACTTTTAGGAGTCCGTGTATGGAGAAGAGCAGTTAGAGACATAAAAAGGTGGACGCAAAAGATACAGGAGGCCAAGGCTCAATTTAGGTTGTAATGCCGTAGAAGAAGAAGAACTTTAAAGTCATCTACTTTAAAATGTAAAATATTTGTCTGAATTGCCAATATGAATGAGTCAGGAAAAACTGAATTATTAGAAGAATATTTTACCAAGCAACAAAAACAAAATTTGTCTAATTTATGAAACTTTTTATATTATATTGATTATTTCATTCATAGGAGATTCTGACCAATAGAAAGCTAAAGAAATCAAAATTAAACTGACTATTTTTTAATGATTTTAATTTCCAATCGTATAGTAAGATATTTGATCACGTGTTTAATTCTGTCCAATCAGATTAAAATTATACTGAGAATTATCTACTGTAGAAAATTACCGATAGAATTTTTTTAAGTAGATTGTTTCTATTTAGTGGCAACCAGTTTCCTAGTTTTGACAACTGTCACATTTAAGAAAATATCCATAATATACGTATTAGAAAATAATCTTATGAATATCACACGACAGTAAGAATAAATAAGAAAATAATGCTTCATTTTTACTCAAATTTGTTGTCATTACGCAATATCCACTCGAGCCCTGACTGCGGGCTCTCGTGTCTATTGCCAGACAACAAATTTTCGAAAAACTGTCGCATTATTTTCAATTTATTCTCACCCTCTTGTGATATTATACCCGATTATTTCATTCATAGGAGATTCTGACCAATAGAAAGCTACAGAAATCTGAATTAAATTGATAATTTTTGATAATTGCCCGTCGTTAAGTATATTACGTCAGATACCCTTCGTTGCTACGAAAAAATACATTCAGTGACATTAATGACAATTAATGTTTTAAAAATTATAAAAGTGATGACTTTCAATCGTCAAATATTTATAAAAACTTTGTGTTTAATTGTACTAATTTGTACTTACATAAATAAATTACAATAAAATTTTGATTTTGAACAGTTTTATTCATGAAATAATCGCAACAAATTGCACTCGAACTCTAAAATTAATATAGAATTTTTGCCCTCGTGACACTTTGACATAATTTCACTCGCCTTTGGCTCGTGAAATTAAAACTGTCAAAGTGTCACTCGGGAAAAATTCAATAATTTTAGAGCTCTTGTGCAATTACTACTGATAATTTTTAATAATATCCCGTCGTCAAGTATATTACGTCAGATGCCCTTCGTTGCTACGAAAAAATATATTCAGTGACATTAATGACAATTAATGTTTTAAAAGCTATAAAAGTGATGATTTTCAACCGTCAAATATTTATAAGAACTGTGTTTTTAAGTTTTTAATTGTACTAATTAGTAACTACATAAATAAATTACAATAAAATGTTAGTTTTGAACAGTTTTATTCATGAAATAATCGCAGCAAATTGCACTCGATCTCGTGACACTTTGACATGATTTCACTCCTCTTCGGGTCGTGGAATTAAACTATCAAAATGTCACTCGGGAAAAATTCTATAATTTTAGAGCTCTTGTGCAATTACTACTGATAACGTCCGTAGGATAATTATTAAGGGAAATTAATATTTTTTATTAATTGCAATAGCGAGTCACATCCAAGTCGCTTATTAGCACAAATAAAGAAAATATAAGCAATATGCTCATAACTGGGATCCGAGTCATTTCTTCTTTTCCTTTATGAAAAATTTGATTGAAATTTACCTGCATTTAATATATAGGTACTTTATCTATTAATTAGTATCTATTAAAAAAATAATAATAAGTAGTCAGCACAGCGGTTGATTTCATGAAAATGCTTTGAGCAGTGATAGTGTTTAAGCCAGATACAGGGGTAAAAAAGAGCAAATTTAGTACGATTTTTAATTTCAAATATATTATCTCATTCATAAGAAACTTTTTGTTTACTCTAAAGTACTTTCGGGCCCTCGGTAATAATAAAAAAAGGCAAATTTAGTATGACTTTTAATTTCAAATATATTATCTCATTCATAAGAAACTTTCTGTTTACTCTAAAGGACTTTCGGGCCCTCGGTAATAATGTAATTTTTCAGTCTGCGTTTATAATTTTTTCAAAAATATTTATTAGTTTTCTCAGGATTCGAAAAAATTAATTCATCTAAAAAGCATCGGAGCCGAAATTATGCCCCTCTGCCCTTAAATAATATTTTTATTGTTTATTAAATAATAGGCGTTAAACATATTTATTAAATAAATATTAAACAATACTAAAATTTTTAGTAGATACCCATATAGCACACAACGCCGATGAACGTCCATATAACGTACATTTAAAGTCCAAACGTCCATGGACCAAAACTGGACGTACTATGTACGTCCATTACGCGACGTCCATTGGACGTTTGATTTCAACGTACATTGGACATCCATTTGTGGTCCATGGAGATTTTACACAAAATGCGACTATTATTATGAATAATTATATATAGCTTCTTGTTTTAATCAAAGCAATATTATTAGTAGAATACAAGAAGCTTCTAATAAATGTGGTCACATATTTTTTCATCATCGAATTAAAACACTGAACCACTAAAATTATTTTAATTAAACCTATATAATATTAGATGATGATAAAACGATGGTAAACTTTTTCAGAATAACGGAGCTACATCGCGCATCGATAATTATAGAACTTACAATAATAATTAAATTAGACACTACCAATTTAAATCTTAAATGTGCATTCTGTAACTCTTAAATTTCCCGCCAAACTAAATGAGAATCTTCTTGACAACGTTGTCGCTCTTCACGCTATTGGTCGTAAAAGGTAGTACTAGGCAGGTACTTTTAGGGGATTATCGCTGTTAATTGTTGTGGAATACTGAAGGAGGATTTATTTATGATAATTCACAGAATGGCAAACCCGCTTGCAATATACAACCGTACTGATTCTCAAGTTCTAAGAAATAATATTTGGAAGGAACAGAACAGAAATAAACCTCTTTTAATGTGCATGCATTATAGGACGCCATTATCTGAATTTTGTCTTTATCAAGTTATTACATACAATATAATACTGTTTATCTTTGTACTGTGTATACATACTGTGATATCTTTGTGTTTGCTTTTATCGTGCATTAATGAAGTTCCTATAATAAAGTATACATAATAAAGTTATAATAAAGAGAAATAAAAAAGGTATTTTGTGTAATACTTTACAGTATAAGTTTAGTATTATAGGAACTATTTCCTATACCTAAAGGCTTTTTGCTATGTATGTATTCAAAAAATTATGGACACTAGATTGCTTTCTGAAAAGTGCCCTACAAAAATGTCCATAAGACGTACATTGAATGTACATCAGATGTACATTGAATGTACATAAAATGTACACTGAAAGCTTCAACAACGTACACTGTACGTTTGTAGCGGACGTTCTATGGACGTCCAATTTTGTGAACTCTGGACGTTCGTTGGACGTCCATCGGATGTCCATTGTACCTTAGCGGGACGTCCATTAGACGTTCCAATGTACACAGATGTACGTCCATTGGATGTCCATAAAACGTACTTGTGCTATCTGGGTAAGTATCTATTATGATAAAAAAATGCTTACTTTTAGGTTTAATTTACAATAACTTAGCCCCTAATTGCACTTCTGCTGATCTCTTTAGAGCAGCGGTATCGAAAGTGAGAATTGCCGTAATGGTTGTCAACCTTCTTAGAGGAGATGGCACATGAAAAAGAAGACCCCCTACTTACCTATAGTTTATATATAAACGTTTTTTAATTTAAATGTCTCATTTTAAAGATCAAGTACTTATATTTTCAAGAAAGTCGTCTGTTGACGTTTTCATCTACACTATCTAGTTTTTTTCACAATATTGAAATGAATGAAAAAGTCGCTTTTTTTGCTTAAATGTTAAAATATACCGTAAAGTTTATAATAGATATTATAGTGTAAAAAAGTATGTAAAAATTTCGATTACCTACGAAATAGTACGCATTTTCTATTGACTTCCCCTTAGATACTCCGGTTAAAAAATAGCGGCCAGCAATGTTTCGATTTTTCAAGTGCTTCTTCGGCTTCGTTTCTTGCGGCAAATCTCAAAGAATAGAGATTATGATAGAGATCTCAAACTACTAAAATTCGAGATTATTATTATTATGTCGTAGATACAAAAATTACACCTTAAAATAAAATAAAATAAAATAAAATTGAAAATACGTACGCAGCAAACAGTACGTGTAACGCCCTCTGGTTATGAAAACAGTAACTGTCGTACCAACTACAATTGGCGTTTTCTGCAATTTCGTTCATTCTACCCTACCTGTGTGCGGCGCAAATCCTCAACAACCAAATCGTCACGCGCATATCCTTAACACGACTCGTTATAACCCCTTCACAGGGAGCCCCAACTCATCAACATGACATTTAGTATACATTCACATGAAATTCAGTTGGCTTCCTTCATTTTTAGCTTAAGGGGATGGGTACGTATTTTCGGCTGCAATGCTATTCAAATGGGTATTCATTTTTTTCGAATCATAAAAAAACTAATAAGTATTTTTGAAAAATTTAAACGCAGAATGAAAGATTACGTTATTAGCGAGGGCCGAAAGTCCCTGAGAACTTCTATAATATTTATTTTAATAAGTTACAAGGGTGAAAAACTAAGAGAAAATTTAGTGTGCTTTTTAGTTTCGAACATCTCATTCAAAATAAATTTTTTATTTATTCTAAGGGACTTTCGGCCCTCGGTAATAATTTAGTCTTTCATTCTGCATTTAAATTTTTGAAAAATATTTATTGGTTTTTTCAGGATTCGAAAAAATGAACACAATGTCCGTGGTAATATTTTCGAAATCTATCTTTGTCTTACAACGCACTCAGTCGAATAGAATATATTGTCAGTCAGACAGTGACAATCAGTGATAATTTTAAATATTTGACATGGCATCGGAAATATTTCGAGTTGTTGATTAAATAATATTGATATACATACAGTGCAGTCACTGAAGGTGCATATGAGCTATTACCTCCGATTTCGTTGAACCTCCATCGACTTCCATGAAAATTGTTGACTGGTTAGTGGATATCTCAAGGAACAAAGGTGACATGGTGCCAACTTGCGCTTTTACCCTGGGGGTGGATGCCACTCCTCCTCGGGGGTGAAAATTATTTTATTAAAAATAACCCCACAATTCGATAGAGGGGCAAAGTATAAGCAAAATTTGTTATATAAATTTATTAAAATAAATCAAAACTTTTTGAGTTATTTAAGATCAAAGATTTTAATTTTTCGTATATAATATCACAAGAGAGAAAATTTTGCCGGCAATATTTTCGACTGGTATGAAAGTTTGTTACCTGGCAATTTTGGCGAATTAAATTTTGACTTAAATCACGAGACGTCAGTCGAGTGATTTTGTCAAAATTTCATAAGCGAAAATTACCAAAAGGCAACGAACTTGAATGAAACCAGGAGAAAATTTTGCCGGAAATAATTTTCTCCCGAGTGATATTCGACAAGACTATTTCACGAGACAATTAATGCACCATATCAACGAAATATAATCTTTATTTATTTATTAATCTTTATTTACTATCTGTCATAATTTTGTCGCTGAGATTTCACGTCGTTAAGGAGTTTTGTCAGCAGGAAACGAAGCGTTGCTATGCCGTTTTATCAGTTAAAAACAGTCTAGTGAAATAGTCGTGAGAAAAATGCATGTTTTTAACCGATTTTCCATAAATAACTCAAAAACTATAAGTTTTTACAAAAAAAATTGAGTCTAATAATTTATTATTATCAAAATTGAGGCTAATAAAAAATCAAATAAACTCCTTACTAGAAAAACCTTTCAATGTTAACTAAAAGTGAGTTATAGGTAATTGAATGTATATTTCTTTGTCGAGTACCCAAATCTAAGTATTCAAGCTTAAATACCGGGAAAATGATGCATTTTATGACAGAAACTTATTAAACGTTTGCCAAAGTTCATAGAAATATCTATCAAATAAGCACTCGAACAAGTTGATAGCATTAAAATTTATGCACCAGTAATGTTTCAAAATGTATCTTTTAATAATGTTTCCAAAAAATGTTATTGTTTTTCTGTAAATAACTCTATTAATTGTTAAGATATCAGGTTCACCTAAAATCTAGTTAAAATTTGATTCCAAGGTCTATTAAAAAACGTCGAAATTGGTATTTTAAACCTCTTATTTTTTTTTAAATAAAAGGTTAAATGGCCCCGGTTACATGGTTCTCCCAGCAAAATTGAAATTTTAAACGTTTATATCTCGGTTATTTTTTATTCTACGGAAATAGTAAAATGGGTATAGTATTTGGAACTGACAAAACTAAAATTTAGTTATATATCATTTTTTACGTATATTGAGTATTTTTGGAGTTATTATCAAAAGAAATGAAAAGTAGGATGATTTTAAAAATTCTGATTTTTTTAAATTATATCTTTTTTTTTTCAAAATATGCATTTTAAGCCGGTCAAAATTGTTGAAATCATTAACTATGTTAACCTAAAAAAATTCTTGTGAGGATTACTACAAATTTTAATTTTTGTGGAAATGGCGTATGTTTTATTTTTCACTTTTTCCTAAAAAAATCGAAAGGGTTCTTTTATTTTTATCATAACTTGCTTAATTTTGATGCTATTAACTTCTACTGGAGCTCATTTGATAGGTATTCCGAAGTACTTTGACAAGTACTTAGAAAGTATATTCTATAAAATGCATCGTTTTCCCGTTATGGAAGCTTGAATACTTAGATTTGCAAAAGATACATTTCATTACCCATATAATAACTGACTTTGAGATAAAATAGCTTTTTTACAAAAGCTTATAGTTTTTGATTAATACGTGAAAAACAGCTTTAAAGTATGCATTTTTTTAAGAAAAATAAAATATTTGATATTTAATAACTCAAAAAGTATTGATTTATGTTAATAACTTTATATAACAAATTTTGCTTAGAAGTTGCCCCTCTATCGATTTCTGGTATTATTTTTAATACAGAAATTTCACCCCGAGAAGGGGTGGCATCCACCCCCAGTGTAAAAGCGCAAGTTGGCATCATGTCACCTTTGTTCCTTAAAGTATCTTCTAACTAATCACCAATTTTCATGAAAATCGATTAAGGTTCAACGAAATCGGAGGTGAAAACCTTCAGTGACTCCACTAATATAGTGTATTTGATAAATAATTGATTTAAGACGTGAACTTAATAAAAAGTTACTTATTGTGTATTATTTGTGGAAGATCCAAGCAGAGAATACATCAGGATAATATATTCTGTGATCCAAGTATTTTGTTGTTAAAGATGTTCAAAATTGTAAGCGTTCCATAGTAACAATATATTATTAAAAAATCACTTTAACACTTTTCCTCTTTTCTCGATTGAGTATTAGCTTTTGTTGTACATATAAATTATTACAATCACTGAATACATAGTTAGTGAAAAAATTACACGTAATTTGCCGTGTAAAGACAGAAAAAGCAGGGATGGATAGCCGCAAAATATTTGCGAATTATGTACCGATGGCCTTAATTCCTTACATGTCTAAGGAACAATGGAAAAGTCTATATGATGGAACCATAATTAGAAATCAACAAAGGGCTTATTAAATTGAAATGGAAAGTGGTCCTTGGTCAGAGATTTACTAAAAACAAAAACAAGTTCGATATGCTATATGTACCAGGACCTTTATTGGCAGTAAGACTAGTAACACACTGTAAGCATGGTAGAATGTCACAAAGTGAATATGTGAATAAGTGAATATGTCTGTGAGTGATATTGGGTCTATGACTCCACGTGTCAAGGCTGGAAAAGAAGGGTTAGGAACACTGCTATAGAAACTGGCAAAAGCATCAACAATAATTATTGATTGTGGCTCACTGAAAACGGAATCATTATAATGTACTTTATACAAGATGGAATATTAAAATTATTTCTCTTACTATTAACCAAATTCTGAAAAGTTTTTACATCGTAATTCAGCGATTCCTCAATATATTCTATTGATAACATATAGCAGCTTCTACTTTTTTGCTTACATAAAAATAGTAACCGATAAAAGTCGTCATAATCGTTCTTCTTCTTCTTCTTAGCCTTATATGGTCCACGTTTGGACATAAGCGTCTCCCAACTCCTTCCATCGGTCTCTATCCTAAGCAACAAATTTCCAATTTGTTCCGACTACTCTTTTAATTTCATCAACTATCAACCAGTGGAGGCTGGTCAGAGGAGGCAAGGGAGGCTTAGCCTCCCCATAAATTTTTTACACACGCTACACTATTTTGTTTACTTTGCTTCGCGTTAGAGATATCGCAAAAAGTTATTTGAACAAGTTGTTCCAAATAATATTCTAACTTCACATACCAAATTTCAGCACAAAATTCGCACTTTTAGTTTTTTCATTATTTGTAGTCGGGATCCTAAAATCGCAGAGGATGCTTCTGGCCGGAAAATCTCACTTGCTAATGCTCCGAGTAGCCCAGCAGCGTTTAAGGTTGGTTTAAGGAGACCCGGTCTCCTAGCTGCACATTAAGTGCACATCGCTTAACGCACACGCTACCCGGAGATCGGGCAAGTGAGATTTTTCGGCCAGCAACCTCCTCTGCGGATTTTAGGATCCTGACTACAAATAATGAAAAAACTAAAAGTGCGAATTTTGTGATGAAATTTGGTATGTGGGATTAGAATAATATTAGGAATAACTTTTTCCGATATCTGTAATGCAAAGCAAAATATCGGTAATTTACCGTGTTTTTGCGTTCGCAGAGTAAGCCGCTTTTAGAATTAAAAAAAAATCAGTTGAGTATCTTAAACAATGTAAACCTTCAACCTGTATGAACTGCAAAATTTCAAATCTGTATTAATTTTGATATGCATATCTACTTACAGAGATAGAATTGTTAACAAATAAACGACACAAACTTTGGTAATACACTTTTACAATTATACTATTTTTAAAATAATATGATAGTATGAAATAATTATGAATTATGATGATCTTATAAAATGTAAATAAAAAAGGTCAAAAAAATGGGGCCTTAAATTAGATTTTTTTGGCGGATTTTTTTTGCTAGTACAAATTTGTCTAGATAATTTACAGTTAGGTATAGCCTCCCCTATTGAAAAAATCATGAGCCGCCACTGCTATCAACCCACCTCATCTGTGGTCTTCCTCTCGGTCGTTTATCATAATCGTTAAAACACCTTAATTCTTCAATAATTCCATCAGAACTACCACCAAGGATTCCATAATTTGTTGCCATACTCCAGTTGATCGAACATTAGACTATAATTTTGTCTTAGGCATCTTTTTCGTGGACTCAGTTCAATCGAATGGTTTTTACATAATAAAGATTGTATTCAAATGGAAAGAAACACATTTTTTGGGGCTTATCTATACAGGGTGTCCCAGACTAAGTTACCCACGCTATATTTCTTAAACGAATAGAGATTTTCGAATGGAAAAAAAGGTGATATATTCTACTTGTAATACACTTTAATATGGCGTACAAAAAATCATCCCCTAAATAATCATCCCTTAGTTACAACCCCTAACTTTAATTTTTTTAATAGCACCCTGTATATTTTTGTATAGTTTTGGATGTGGTCTTTTATCGTCTATTCAACACATTTTTTGAAAATAAAATCGGTTCGTATATAACCTAGAAACTATCAGTTTATTTTTGTTAAATTGTGTGTCCCAGACTAATTTATCCAGGCTATATTGCTTAAACGAATAGAGATTTTCGAATGGCACAAAAACTGATCTATTCCATTTGTAATACACTTTCATATGGCGTAGAAAAAATTCATCCCCTAAATATTCATTCCTAACTTACAGGGTGCTATTAAAAAAAATAAAGTAAAGGGTTGTAACTAAGGGATGAATATTTAGGGGATATTTTTTTTCTAGGCCATATTAAAGTGTATTACAAATGTAATAGATCATTTTTGTCCCATTCGAAAATCTCTATTCGTTTATGAAATATAGCCTTGATAAATTAGTCTGGGACACACAATTAACAAAACTAAACTGATATTTTCTTGGTTATTTACGAACCGATTTTATTTTCAAAAAATGTGTTGAATAGACGATAGAAGACCATATCCAAAACTATAAAAAAATATATAGGGTGCTATTAAAAAAATTAAAGTTAGGGGTTGTAACTAAGGGATGATTATTTAGGGGATGATTTTTTTGTACGTTATATTAAAGTGTATTACAAGTAGAATATATCACCTTTTGTCCCATTCGAAAATCTCTATTCCTTTAAGAGATATAGCGTGGGTAAGTTAGTCTGGGACACCCTGTATAACAAAATCATAATCTGGAATAATTTATCAGACCAACGTCCAGGCTTTTTATTCTTGCTTTTCATTTAATAGGTAGGTACAGTGAGTTCATAAGGTATCATAAATTCATTATTTCGTAAACCCGCAACTTTACCGAAAAATCCCGAAACAGGTCCATTTTTATTTTTTTTTTAATTACAATTTTTTTGGATATATATCACACTAGTGATGTCATCCGTCAGGGCTTGATGACGTAATCAGTGATTTGTTTAAATGATAATGGGGATCATGTGAAAGCTCATTTGAAAGGATATTCAATTCTCTATTCCCTAATATAAACATTAACATAATTGTTTATACAGGGTGTTAAAAAAATTTAATTAAATTAATTGAGATAAGAAGAAGAATGTATGTAATTTATTTAATTCAAAATACGCTTTACTATTTTCAGAAATAGTACATTCTTTCACGGTTTTTGCTCTAAATTTTAAAGAACCGCTTGGATTGACATGAAATTTGGCATACGTATAGCTTACATGTCAAAGAAAAAAAGTGATATTGTGCCGATGTGTGCTTTTGCCCTGGAGGTGAGTTTCACCCCCTCTTGTGGGTGAAAATATATATGTCCAAAATAAATCCGGAAATGGGTAAACTAACTACTTTTAAGTAACTTTTGTTCTATAGAGCTTTTTCGCCAAATCAACACTTTTCGAGTTATTTGCGAGTGAATATGTTCATTTTTCAACAAAATAACCACATTTTTAGACGGTTTTTCACAAATAACTCAAAAAGTAAGTATTTGGTAGAAAAAAACGTTCTTAACAAAAATATAGCCTATAAAAAAGTAAAAAAAATGGTGTAAGCGTTAGGTCTCTGGATCTCGTAGAACTAGAGTTATAGCCAATGAAAAATAGATTCATATTCACCAAATTTTAAATAGAATATTTCGACGTGAAATATCCAAAAAATTAAGCACTTTTTGGGGAAAACCCCTTATAACTTTTTTAAAGTGTTTAAAAAAAGCTTTATTTCTGTTTTACAAAAAGTTTCTAGCATTAAATTTAAGCAAGTTTCCCTCAAATTAAAGTTGGCCCCTTTTGTTTTGGCCAAAAAAAATCGGGAAGACCACCCCCTAATTAGTAACTTAAATGAAATTAATCGTTACCGCTCCACAGATTATTTTACTTATGCTGTGTTTATATGATCTGTAAGTTTCATTGATTCAAAGTGCTTATTTTTGAAAAAATTTGGTAACAAAGTAAAATTTTTAAAAATGTTAATTTTGAAAAATTTGATTTTTTTTCAAAATAACTTAAAAATTGTTAGAGATACCAAAAATCTCGAAAAACAAAAAAAGTCTGCATTGCTTTTCTGAATATCATGTATTTTTTTGTTTTTCTGTTAGACAAAAATTGATTAAGATTTGGTGAAAGAAAAAGAAATACAGAAGGAAATAACTAAAATAGCAAAGGAAGAAAGAAGCAAAGGTAAGCAAACGAAAATCGGCTACAAGAAATTAATAGTAAATGGCAAAATCTGGATATGGGACGAGGAGAGAGAACAGCTGATAGAAAATTCAAAAAACTAATAAACGAAGAACAGCGGCTGAAATATGGTATTGACATGGCAAAAAAAGGAATAACGACTTTGGAAAATGACGAAAAAAACGATACAAATAAGGAAAAACCTGAGGAAATAATAAAAATTGGAACCTGGAATGTACGAAGTACGTACGAAGAGGGTGCCTTAAAAAATTTAGATAATATTATGGAGAATTACAAAGTAGACATCCTGGCCTTACAAGAAACAAAACAGTTGGGAACTGAAATAGTCAAAATAGGAAAAAGAACCTTTTTTAAGAGTGGCGGGACAAACAGATATTTTGGAGTTGGATTTATGGTGACAGAAAAAATAAGTAAATTAGTTATAGACTTCCAAGCAATATCAGATAGAATATGTTATTTAAGAATAAGAGGAGAGTACAGAAAAATTAGCATCATTAATGCACATGCCCCTACTGAAGAAAAAGACCTAGAAACCAAGACAGAGTTCTATGAGAAGCTAAGTAATTTGATGGATAAAATTCAGAAATATGACATAAAGATAATCGTAGGAGATATGAATGCCAAAATAGGAAGAGAAGAGATTTACAGAAGTATAACGGGTGGAAAAAGTTTGCATAAGGAATCAAATGAAAATGGGAAAAAATTAATTGAATTTGCAACAGAAAATAAAATGAAAATTGTAAGCACAAGATTTGACCATAAGGATATTCATAAGATAACTTGGATATCTCCAGATGGAAGGACAAAAAACCAGATAGACTACGTATTAATAGAAAGTAAACATATCAGAGCAATTACCGATTCCAGAAGCTACAGAGGGGCAGATACCAATAGCGATCATATTCTAACGATAGCCAAACTTAAACAAGAGTTGCCAAGAAACCCAAGAACAGCAAAAGAAAGATTAACATACAAGATAGAATTACTTAAAGAAGAAAAAACGGCAAATAGATTTATGGCAGAGATAAATAAAAGACTTCGTTACCCCACCGCAGAAGATATTGATGAAGAATGGAGGAATATACAGATAGCGATGACAGAAGCAACGGAACTATATCTAGGAAAAGTACAAGCAGAGAAACGAAGAGACTGGTTTGACGAGGATTGTAAAATAACATTGATACGTAGAAATAAAGCAAAAATAGAAAAAGACAAAAATAATACACAGGATACTACAGAAAAATATAAAATGGCAAGAAGAGAAGTAAAACAAATCTGCAGAAAAAAGAAAAGAGAACATCTTGACAAACCGTTGAAAACAATAGAAGAATCATACATAAACAAGGAAATAAGAAATTTCTACCAAGAATTAAAAAAATCCCGAGGAACTGCAAAGAGTAAAACAAGTTATTGTAGAGGTAAAGACGGTGTGATTTTAGGAGAAACAACAGAAAAATTGAACAGATGGGCGGAGTATTTTGAAGAACTATTAAATGCAAATAAACAAGCAGAACCCCAGGAAATAAAACAACATGAACAGGATAACACAGAACAACAACGTGAAGAAGAACCTACACTACAAGAAGTAAAAGAAGCAATATTGAAGCAAAAAAATAACAAAAGCGCAGGAGAAAGCGGAATTCCGGCAGAGATTTTTAAAGCAGGAGGAGAAAAGCTGCAAGAAAAAATTTTCCGACTAATATTAACAGTCTGGCAAAAAGAGGAAATGCCGCAACAATGGAACAATGCACTCATCTGTCCAATCTACAAAAAAGGTGATGAAACAAGTTGCGAAAATTATAGAGGAATATCGCTATTAGAAGTGGCCTATAAAATACTTGCAAAAATCATCCGAAATAGATTGCAAAAGGAGATAAATAAGATCATTGGAGAATACCAAGGAGGTTCTAGACCAGGAAGATCAACAACAGATCAAATATGTTTATTAAAACTAATACAGAACAACAGCTACGAACAAAATTTGGGACTACACATGTTGTTCATTGACTTTAAACAGGCTTACGACTTAGTAGACCGAGATATGCTATATGAAGCAATGAGATCCTTGGGTATTTCAGGAAAGCTGGTTAAATTAGTGAGAATGACGCTCAACAATACAAAAAACAGCATAACACTGGAAGGAAATTTTTCAAAACAATTCACAGTGAATAAAGGACTGAAACAGGGTGACCCTATATCTACAGACTTATTTAACTTGGTACTAGAGCACATAGTAAGAAGGATAAAAATTAGTACAAGCGGTACCATATTTAACAACAGACAGCAGTTTATGGCTTACGCTGATGATCTAGTCATCCTAACAAGAACAAAGGAATATCTCCAAAAAATATTCCAAAAGTTCGAAGCGGAAGCAAAAAGGAATGGATTAAGAATCAACCAAGGAAAAACACAATACATGGTAATGAAAGGAGAAGGAGATGAATATAAATTTAAGGAAGTAGCAGAATTCGAATACCTGGGAGTGACTGTAACCAGTACTGGAAGGGAAGAAAAAGAAATAGATAAAAGATTATTGAAGGGAAATCGAGTTGTGGGTGCCTTAAACACGATATTAAAAGCAAAAAATGTATCAATAAACGCGAAAATCAGAATGTATGAAACGATAATACGGCCCACAGTGTTGTATGCGAGCGAAACGTGGGTAATGAATCAACAAGAGGAGAAGAAGATACAGATATGGGAAAGGAAGGTCCTGAGAAAAATTTTTGGAGGTATACAGATAGCGGAGAAAACCTGGAGGAGACGAACAAATGAAGAAGTAATGAGGAGACCAAAAATAACGACAAAAATACGAGCCCAAAGAGTTAGAAGGCTGGGACATATTACTCGAATGCCAGAAACTAGAAACGTCAAACGAATATTGAATGACAGAGCATTGGGAAAAAGGAGACGAGGTCGCCCAAGGAAGAGATGGTTAGAGGCTGTAGAGAGGGATTTGGAAGAAATCGGGGTGAAGGACTGGAGAAAGAGTGCAGAGGACCGAAAAGAATGGAGAAATATTATCCAGAATTTAGAAGCCGTAGGCCTATAAGGCCTGTTAGCGCTGTTATATATAACTCTGCTTCTACTAGGTATAGAGACGTGATATATACACCATTTTTTAAAAATTTTTACAGGCTATATCTTTGCTGAGAATGTTTTTTCGACAAAATACTTACTATTTGAGTTATTTGCGAAAAACCATCTAAAAGCGTGGTTATTTTGTTGAAAAAATGAACATATTCACTGCCAAATAACTGGAAAAGTATTGACTTAGTGAAAAAACTCTATAGAACAAAAGTTACTTAAAATTAGCCAGTTTATCCATTTCCTGACTTACTTTGGACGAATATTTTTTCACTCCCAAGAGGGGGTGAAAACCACCCCCAGGGCAAAAGCACATATCGGCACAATATCACTTTTTTTCTTTGACTACATGACTACATTTCTTTTTCTTTTGACTACATTTTCTTTTGACATGTTAGCTATGTGTGTGCCAAAATTCATGTCAATCTAAGCGGTTCTTTAAAATTTAGAGGTTTTGCTATATTTACCGTTAAAGAACGGACTAAAACATGAAAACCTTGTTTATTTGACAAATAAATATTGCTTTTCGCTTAAATTCAATGTTAAAGCTGCCACCCACCTACCTCTTGGCAATTTGAACATTTCGTTTAAGCAAAAATCAATGTTTATTTTTTAAATAAAATATTTTTATGTTTTCTGACAGCAGTAAAATGTATTTAGAATTCAACAAATTACATATTAATCTTTTTGTGTCAATTAATTTAATTAAAAAAATTTTGGACACCCTGTATAAATAATTATGTTAATGTTTATATTATGTAGAATTATTAAATGGAGAATTAAATAGCCTTTCAAATGAGCTAGTCACTAGTATGATATATATGCCAAAAAATCGTAATTTAAAAATCAAAATCGACCTGTTTCTGGATTTTTCCTTAAAGTCGCCGGTTTATCAAATAATGAATTTATGCGTTACTTTATGAACGCACTGTATAGAAATGCATATAGGTATTTTTACTCAACTATCAAACAAAAAAAAACAAACTATTTGGAAACCTGTTTCCTTTGCGTACGAGACGAGTGCAAAATTACTCGCTGTTAGACGTTAGACTGAACTTTCTTATAAGACGCCACTTTTCATTTATAACCTGCCTAATAGTGGCTTCAGCAATATCCCGTATTTATTTTATCATCCATCATTATTTATCATTCATTCAATAATTTTCTTTCAATGCTACTATTCTATCAGTGACCTCCAAAAAGGAAGTCATGGCCTATATCAGTTTTTGTTCTTCATATTGGCTAATATTTCTCCCCTAATGATCATAAGGTAAATAGAGTCAAAGATCATCTTTTTTTACATGAATGGGTAATCTGAAACAAAATAATACTACTTTTATGTGGTTTCATCATCATCATCAGCAGCTAGACAACCCTTTTTGGGTCCTGGCTTGTTCTAGGATTTTCCGCCATTCTGTTATGTTCCTTGTTTTGTTCTTCCAGTTGGTAATCTCAAGTGTTTTCAGATCTTATGCCACTTGTTCCTGTATCTAAGTTTGGGTCTTCCTTTTGACCTTCTTACTACTGGTGTCTGCCTCATTATATGTTTTGGTTTTGGTGTTTCAGTCTCCAGCATCCGTTCAACACAAGAGCGGATTCAGGGAGGGGGCCATGGAGGCCATGGCCCCTCCCGAGAATTTAAAAAAATATAAATTTAAATCTTTGCAATTCAAGTGTTTTTAGTTTCAAACACATACATATCTAAAAAACAGGGAATAAATATGTATTCTGGGCTAGAATTGAACAAAAGAACTAACGGAAGCTTCAAGAATGAGATAGGATATTTTGAAAATCAAAATGTTGATAACTTTACAAAGTGCCCATTGTTAGAACGACCTTGGAAGCCATCAAAACCGTATCGATTTTCATATTCTGTACACGCAAAAAATAAAAAAGAAATGAAACGCTACTTGGGTCACTAACACTTAGAACAAAGGAGTTGGTTGGTCGCACATTCAAAAGGTTTTGCAAGTATTGCGTTTTATTATTCTAATAAAAAATATGGTCACAATAAAGGGATGACAGCCCAAAGCCTTGTCATGAAACCTTTAACATTCTTCGCCAAACTCATGGGAAAAGACAGAGCCATACAAATCCATAAAAAAAACATCATACCACAAGGTGTGCGTTCAGATTGGGCTGGATTTTTTACAAAGTTATCGCAACCAGCAAAAGTCAGTCCTTAACCAGATACCTAGACTCTCAGAGGTCTAAACGGATCCAAGAAAATATAGTAGGACTACGACCAATAGTAAAGTCTATATAGTGTTCTTAGGTCGACAAGATATTCCTCTAAGAGGCCATCGTGATAATGGCCTTCTGCGTTTGGACGTAGATGCTAGAGCTGGACCTAGCAATGGGGGGAATTGTAAAGGTTTAAAATCGCATCAGAAGATAAGACGCTCAAACACCTATCCACGGCATCTTACCGAGCAACATACATTAGTAACACGAGTCAATATCAATTGATAACATGTTTGGTGAAGAAATAATTAAACAAAAATATTGAATGAGGTTCAAAGTGCAAATTATTACTCTGTCATATTTGACAAAACAACCGACGTATCCCGCGTGGAACGGCTTTCTCTTAATTTGAGATACATACACAATAACAACATTCGTGAAGACTTTGTCAAGTTCATTGACGCTTATGAGAACATAAAAATAATTAGTGAAAATCAAGAAAGAGGGTAGAACAAGACCTGATAGGAGAAGCATTGGGAAAAATAGTATTAAACTTGTTGAAATAACTGCACTTGGATCCGAAGAAATATATAGGAATCGGTACTAACTTTAATAATACTTTAATAACGATAAGTTTTGAATGTCTTTATGGCACTCAAAAGTGTGTGAAAAGGGCCTTAAAACTCACCATTGTAACCCTAATTTTTAAAAATTACCTCCGACCCCCGGTACCCCTCCCCAAATAAAGTTCATGGCCCCTCCCGAAAATCGGTCCTGGATCCGCCCTTGGTTCAACATGGCTCATCCAGCGCAGACGTCCGATCTTTATGGATGTTATGACGTCGGGTTCGTTGTATGCTGCGTATAGTTCAAAATTATACCTTCTGCGCCATACGTCATTTTCTTTCACCCTCTTATAATATATCTGTTTAAGGATTTTTCGTTCAAACGTACCTAATAAGTTCTCATAGCTTGTCCACACTGTCAATGTCTATGATCCATGTATAAGGACCGGTTTTATCAGGGTTTTGTATATTTTGCATTTGGTTTTTCTCGTGATGTTGTTAGATCTTACATGTTTAATTAGTCCATTAAGTATATGTTTTATTAGCAATATGGTGGTTTTGTTAAGTTGTTTTACCAAATTTTAAATTAAATAAAATATGCACACCTATCAAAAACTGTACTTCGCAATTTACTTAAATATTATGTATAGGTATTTAGCAGAATATAAAACCAACAAATAAAAATGTGTTTTTCGAGTTAGGCTATCATATTTCAATAATAGCAAACTTAGACATGTAAAGGTACGTATCCATTACTTTGTTGCTCCGTGCTCCATGTAACTGCTCTAATGGATACTTCATGCGCACCTCTACATATAAACCGCCACCGATTGGATCGCCGAGCGGGAGCACCAACGTATCCAATATGAGGATACGTGCCTTAAGAAATTACTAGAATGAACTGTATGGGCCATTCCACGAACATACGCCTGTTTTGGATTACTTCGACAACGAATATTTTACTGTGCAACATAAGAAGTACGAAAGTAAATAGCGCTAATAATTATTCCAATAAACAACAATGTAATTTGCAATTTACTTTCGTACTTCTTGTTTTGCACAGTAAAATATTCGTTGTCGAAGTAATCCAAAACAGGCGTATGTTCGTGGAATAGAGTATAAGCTAGAAATGAACGAAACGAATTTTATGTAAATGTATACGAAATGTCAAGTTGATGAGTTGGGGCTCCGTGTGAAGCGGCTGTTTACGAGTCGGGTGTATAGGCTATGCGCGTGACGATTTATGTGTTGAGGATTTGCGCCGCTCCCGAGTAGGGTAGAATGAAAGAAATTGCAGAAAACGCCAATTGTAGTTTGTACTACACTTTCTGATTTCATAACCAGAGGGCGAAACATATAGATACCGTTTGCAGCATACATTATGTTGTATTATCAATTAATTTAAGGTGTAATTTTTTTACATACCTACAATTATTATACCTAATTATAATCTCGAATTTTAGTAGTTGGTAAAATGTGTGACTTCCTCTGACCCATCTTCTTCTTTTTCATGTGTCATCTCTACCATTTGAAATTTACCGCAGGAAACGAAGCCGAATACCGGGTAAAAAGGGAGAACCCCATTTTACCCGGTATTGAATATTTTTCCTATTAAATATTTTGTACCGCATCGTGTCTTTGTCCTGAGAGGTATGTTTACAACAAACTATAACGTCTGTTCTGTAGGATAAAGACAATATCTTAAATTCGGCAAAACTTGACTGAACCCGTTTTCCCCTGTACCCTTCAAAATTTATTTTAATATTACCAATTAATTGATTGGTTGATTTACCTGTTAAGGAGGGACAATCATAATTGTCCTATCTTACATTTCGAACATTTGTACTTATGGTAGTGGTCTTTTCGGGCCGCTGATCACAGTTTAAAGAAGCAGAAGAAGAAAAAGAAGATTATTAAGCTTCTTGACAAGTGACGACCGCGTATCACTGTTTTTTTTTATTTTATTTTTATCGCACAAGACATGGGTGGGTTCAAAAGAATAAATGGGGGGGAGCGTACAAATGTTCGAAATGTAAGATAGGACAATTATGATTGTCCCTCCTTAACAGGTAAATCAACCAATCAATTAATTGTCCTTCACATAACATTTCGAACATTTGTACTTATGGTAGGCTGTTGAAAGATTAAACAATATTGTGCGATAAATAAACAAAAGTACATTGCAATCCAAAAATGAATAGTACTTAGCAAATTTTTTTTTTTTTTTAGAAACTTTACAGAAAATATATACTTATACCTAACTAACATATTAGAGCAATTATTAATTAAGATTCATGTTTATATTTTAATTATATGAGATGTGTACCTTCAACCAGGTACAAATAAAAATAATAAGAAAATTAATGTTCTTACTAATATTAGTAACCCAAACATGTAATTATAATTACAAAATGGATAACAAAAATAAACCAACCAAGAAGCATACAATTACATGGACTCACCAGACAATACGGTTTTGCAAAGAGTCCGTAATCTTTTGCTAGAGGTTTATTATAAAAAATATTGAATACTTGAGAATTATCTGTCCATCTCGCCGTCTCTCTAATATCTTCTATAATCCAGTTCTAACTCCCCCTGAGGTAGATGCATGTCTGACACTATACACTTTAAAAATATTAGTGTCTATATCTTTAACTTTAAAAAATGTTATATCCATCTACTCAACGCCTGGGTAGATGTTGCTTTATACGTCTCTTTTTTTTTTTTTAGTTATAAACAAATTGTCTTCTGATTGAGGACGAATGTTTTAGAAATCTCTAAACACTCTTAACTGAGGTTGATATTTGTTTATTTATTATTATTATTATTTTTTGGGGAAGTCTTTATCCTATGTTATATCAAAATGTCAATTTTATCTTGATCCATGAAAATATTCTGAATTTTTATTAGGTACAGGGTTTGCAACCTCTGAACTGAAGTGAGTGCAATCAACATTACAAGTTTGTAAGTAAGATCTTTCAGGGAAAGGCTTGTGAGACGAAATAATGTTTCTAAATAAAGTAATACTGGTAGAGGGTCCCAAGTTAATTGATATTTGGGCAATTAAGGTTTGAGGTTATATATACATTTGTAAAAAAAATTTAAAAATGTTTTTATAATTTTCTAGGATATCTTTTATCAACGCCAATACAGCACTGTGAATGTATATACGAGCTATAATTATAATCCTGTTCTACGATAGATTTAATAAAATTAAAATTTGATAATTCATAAGCAAAATGGTCATTGTTTTATACTAAACCGTCACCATCTCCTGAAAACTGTATCATACAGATTTAGTGATTTGTTGTAATAGATGGGATGGAATCCTCAGGAATGCCTTTTCTTAAAAAAAGCTTGCCTGACAAGAATATGGAAACCCAAAGGATGTCCTGGATATAAAAGCCCAAAAATAGTTCTAGATTAAATTTTTATCAGGTCCATAATTTTCTTTTGGGTTGTGTAAGGTGTGGTGGTCAAAGGTTGTGCACCAAGGCTGAAAAAACATAAAATTTAAATCCATGCCAATCTAGAGTTAAGGCACTGGCTTTCTCTTATCCGGGGTCAGGGTTCCAAATTACAAACCTTGCACATTTTTTTTAGGATATGTGGCAAACATATCGATTTCTGGAATAAGAAGCTGCTCAAAAATTATAGTAACACAATTATCACTTAAAGAATATCTACTCTGTTTCTATTTTTAAAGATCTTGATTCCGAGTTAGCAAAAGCATTTTTTTTTTACTGTTATAGATGCAAAAATAATTTTTAAATTCCTATTTTCACAGAATTATTAAACTTATCTGCAAATGTTGAGTACTGTACACAACTAATCTTGTTAATGCAAGACACAGCTGTTGCGTTATTTATTCCTAGCAAAATGTTACAATTCCTATATTCGTTGAAAAAAGGATTTCAAGCCACTATATGCTGCTAGTAACTGAAGTACATTTATATGTAGTTGTTGTTCATGACTCCAAAAACCATGAGTTTTGTTACCAATGCAGCATACCCGCCATGCTAAAAGATATACATATGCATCGCAAAATATTTCAAGTACATAATTGGATTATTTTATATTTTGCTCACTAATTGGTATGTTATTTAACCACCAATTGTAATCGTTTTTAAGTATTTAGGTATGGTCATTTTAGTGTTATAACTATTAGTTTAAGAAAGAGCAAGCTACTTTTCTTTTTTATTTATTTATTATTTTTTTTTAGTATAATTTTCCATATTTAACTTCCATAAATGGACGAACTGTTACAAACTGACCGATTAAGGCTGCAAATGATCTTATTTTACATGTACTTTTATTTTTGATGTTCTGAATACTATTAGATATTTTTTTTTGTCAGCAGGTGCAAAATATATCAGGTTCGAATCAAACGTAAAACCAAGAAAAGTTATATTTTGTGTGGGTGAAAGTATACTTTTCTTTCTTTTTTTTTTTATAGTAAATCCCAAGCAGAAAAAAACATAGAAAATGTTTAAACAATATTTTCTTTACATTTTAAATATGATTTTGAAATTGGTAAATGGTCATTTAAAAAATTGACAAAAGTAAAGCCTCCTGTTATTAGATTATTTAGGGCTGGTTTTAAAGTTTTTGTAAATATAAAAGCCGAGATATTATTCAAACCAAACGGTAAACAGTTTAATTAATATAAAAAAGTTCTGTACTCAAATTTTAAATATTTTTTAGAATTTTAATGAACAGGAATAGCAAAATAGACAACTTTTAAATCTATTTTTGCCATAACCCTTGAAAATGAGCTTGAGGACTGACCTATTATAGTCTTCCAGTTTAAAATATGGGGCTTCTATAAAGCAATTTAATTGTTTTAAATTCAAAACAAAATCTCTGATTTCCGTCTTTTTGGGCACAAAAAACTACGAAGAAAGGAATTGTTCTTTTGTATGTGAAGAAGGAGAAATAGCTCCCTTTTCAAGTAATTTTTTTTATAAGTCATACGACCAGTTTGGGTCTATGAGAACTTTTGGTGCTCTCTCTCCAGAGGGCGTTGTTTTAAATAAAATATTAAAACCTTAGACCCAACTTAAAACTTTCTTATCTGAAGTAATCCCTTTCCATATTTTAATACAGTTAGCCGTATTACCCTATTAATTTTTATTGACCTTTAGTATGACATCCTGGTTGTTCTCATTTGCTTTTGGTACTGCTGTCTGTTCGATTGTTTGTATCTCGATGCTAGTAGAGGGTGATTTGAGTACTGACTTTATCCAAATCTTGGTCTGCTCAAGGTTGAATTGAAGTTTAAACGCTGCTGATTAAAGTTGCTAGATTCTGAAAGAACTCTTGATGGATGCTGAGTGGAAACAGCAGATTGGCTTTGTGGTACAGTCTTTGGATAGACAGTGGTATTTTGTGGCTTCGTAATAGAGATGACTTAATAAAGCTGATTTTGTATCTTTAATATTTTTGACAAAACCAAACAAAAATGTATTGTAAGTACACTTACTAACTTTGTAATATCAAGGTAGATGATAAAAATCAATGCAAAATGTGCAAAAAATAATTAAATATATTTTATTCTATTCTAAACTTCTGGGCTACTATAAGTAACTCTGCGAAATAGGAGCAGCTCAAAATAAAGATTTTTTGGGCTACTAAAAAAAAGTACCCTCTTCTAGTTTTATTGTTTGAGGACAAACCAAACAAAAATTTAATGTAAACAGTAAACTTACTACCCTCGTAATATGAAATCTAGGCAAAATGTGCACAAAATAGTTGAATAAATACATTTTATTGTATTCTAAACTTCTGGGCTACATTAAAGTACCTCGGAGAAATAGAAGCAGATAAAATAATCATAAAGATTGTCTGGGCTGCTAAAAAGTACCCTCTGCTGTAATTTTATTGTTTGAAGACAAACCAAACAAAAAACTTGGTGTAATTAAACTTGCTTTTAATCTTAAATCGAAGTAGAATTTACAAAAGTAGTGAAATAAATATAATTCTATTGTATTCCAAACTGCTGGGCTACTGTAAAATACCTCTGAGAAATAGAAGCAGATAAAATGATCATAAAGATTGTCTAGGCTACTAAAAAGTACATCTGCTCTAGTTTTATTGTTTGAACACAAAACCAAACAAATAATTTAGTGCAAGTAAACTTGCACGAAGTGAAATCTAAGTAAAATTTACAAAAGCAGTTAAATTAATATATTTTGTTCCATTCTAAACTTCTGGACTACTGTAGAGTACCTCTGAAAAATAGAGGCAGGTCAAATAATCATAAAGATTTTTTGGGCTGCTTAAAAGCACCCCTGCTCTAATTTTATTGGTAAACCCTTTATTTTATTCTATTTTAAACCTTTGGGCTATAATTTTATTGTTAAACCCCTAATAATTTAGTCTGTACTACTTTGGGCTACCTTAAGGTGCCCTTATTGACACAAACAATATAAATATTTGTATAATATCATGTCTGTCGGACATTTTGCTACAAAATAAACATTAATAGGAAAACCAGTGCAGTGTGACAACATAGCGCCTGTTACATCTCTGTGTGTTTTGACAAATACTATTGACGTTTTGAGTATTTCGAATAGGGAAGAAGGCGAGATATAGTAACTATGACAACAGAGAAAATATATTGATAGCAACAAAAAAGGACTCCAAGTTTGAATTTGATTCAAATTGTCATTTCGTAAATACTAAATATGTATAGTTCGATCTATTCACACATAATTTAATTTATCTAACATAAAATAATTAAAAAATATCTCATAAATAACTTGGTCTTTTGGGATAAAACGCAAAAATATCATATAAATACCTTAACTCTACCAGTTTCTGTTGCAAATTTTCATATTTCCGCCTTTTTCGGGATACATAATTATTCTCTGATGACTTTTGTGGTATTTTAAACACTTTCTAATAATTTTTATAAAACTATTTGGAAAACACTTGTGATCAGTACACGCACAGAAAAAACAGTGATACGCGGTCGTCACTTGTCAAGAAGCTTAATAATCTTCTTTTTCTTCTTCTGCTTCTTTAAACTGTGATCAGCGGCCCGAAAAGACCACTACCATAAGTACAAATGTTCGAAATGTTATGTGAAGTACAATTACAGTAACTTACATTTTAAAACCGAATCCGTTACAATCAAAATACACCACACTTGAATTTACGCGAGACTGAATGACTAATTCCAAATCGTGTGTAGGTACTTATATCATTTACAAATAACCTAGTACATTCTGGAAGGAATTAAATACATTAATTACCAGTAAACAAGTTTTTTTGGCATTGCCTTTGAAAAGGGTCAGAGCTGCTGTCAACTAATTCGAAGTCTCCAGAATGACAGGACCGGCTTGGGAGCATCACAACAGGAACTGTACGAACAGAAGACTAGTTGGGATAAAGAACTAACTAGCACTCCACAGAAGCGATGGAAAGAATACCAGTCGAATCGAAACCTGGAAAATATAACTATGTCCAGATGGAATATCTTAAACACCAACATTAGAATAGAATTACATGGATTCGAAGATGCGTAACTGAATGTATATGGAGCAGTTACCCAGGCAACCAAGTAACGTCAACAACGTCGAGGAAACGTCAGTATTTGGTGGAATATATACACGTGGTTGAACATTACGTCATATCGACGCCTTTTGTAGGTGATTTTAAATACGTAAGATTAATGACGTTAAAATACGTTTAAAAGACGTTTTTATTTCAGCCAGCCTAAGTCTGACGTCACGAAATTGGGAGGAGCTTGGAGCTTAAAAGTTACAAAACTAAGGTTATGTTTGTATCGTTGTCGTTTGTTTGTCCTAGTCACGTCCTAGTATTTTGCCTATTTTGGATTCATTTGGATTTTGTTGGCTGTTTTGTGTGTATTTTTTAAAACTTTTGTTTTGTCATTTGTAAATTTTATAAATTTACCACAATGCAAAGTGATTACCTATTTCGACGCTGTCAAGCCAAAACGGCATAAACGACATTAACTTGATTTTTCAGGAAACACAAAAAACTGATTATTTTTATTTTTACCAATTCTGCTTATCTGCAAAGCGACTCAAAAAAAATGGTGATTTTTTTTCAAATTTTAATATTTTGTAAACATTAATGTGGCTGAAAATACTATGTGAAATAAATTAAAAACTAGAAAATGGCGCTTATGTCCAATCAAGATATAACATTGGTGAATATGCCAAACTTACCTCTGGTGTTTGCGTCGATCGCATTTTTGTAAGGTTAGCCAAAATGGCGCTTAAAAGAGATATATGCCATTAATGAAAAAAAAAAGAAAATTAAAAATTGTCGTTTATGCCAACAAGAAAAATTATGAAATTACGAGGATTTTTGATAGGTTTTATTTTTTATTAACCAAAAATACATTGTAAGTTAAAAACAAAACCCTAAATCCTTTAAACATGTTTTTGGTGCTAGGATGAAATACTTAAAAGTAAATAATACTCAAAGAGAAGAGCTATACAAAAATTGGTATAAAAATAAAACTCAAAAGACAACTTTCAAAGAACAACAACTTGAAAACTAAGAAAACACAAAAATCAGAGGTACATAAAAATAGTTATTTTTTAATTTCTAAAACAAATAAGAAAATAATTATTCACAAAAATAACATAAGATTTACTTCTTTTCTATAGCTCAAAATAAAAGTTAGTAAAAAAAAACAGAAAAATAACAGAAAAATATTTAACAACTTTTAACTTTTAAACAATTCACTCCGTTTCATCTTCTACATCTGTTTCATCCAGTTGATCTGGAACTATATTGTTAATTTTAAGAGATAAATATTTTGCATGATACTCTGGTTTAATAATTCTTCTGCTAAGTTGAAACATGATGTTAGATCGTGACTAAATATTTCTTCTGCTGTTGCAACGTCTGGTGGTTCCTCAAAGATGATAATGTTATTGCTAAAAGCTTCTGCAAAGTTGGCATTATAAATGTCATAAACGTCTAAGGGGAATATAGGGGAATTATTGCCAGTCTGTATATTATTTTGTGCTGCTTCGGTATATGGTTTATTTTCATTTAATAAGGCCATTATTTTTTTACTTCTGCTATTCTTCTGCAACAAAAATATGGCATAAACGCCAAAAATCGATGGCCATTTTTGGCTATATAAAATTGATTTGAACTATATGCTGTAGTACAAAAACAATTGTTCATCACACTAGTACAAAGTTACAATAAAAAATTTTAAAATAAACTTTTTATTTGCGCAATTTTTAAAAAAGAAACCTGCATAAGAATACCATTGAGGAATGGCGCTTGTGTCAACCACGATGTAAATATTTGGTTTTGGCATAAACGCCTCATAGTTTTTAAAGAAATTCAGGGTGTTTACGCTTCAAAAATCAATACAAATTGAAAATATTGCAGAGGTAAGTAATATCATGTTACTTATCTAAAAAAATTGTAAAAATACATACCTTTACTATTATTACTGGACCGAACTGTACACAATGATAATCTTACGGGCACTGGCGGTTGTGTCAATCAGTGCTCACGTCGACCTTCACGTGCGTGACTAGACTGGCGTTTATAAAAACTTTAAACCAATATTATAGTCTAAGAGCTGGGAGCGGATTTTGTGCGTGATAAGTAATATGGAAAATCTATACGGGGATATGCTGAATTAGTTGTGTACATGACTTTCATGTACATGTGTACATGACATAAATAATTAAAATCCCCAAAGCCGGAAACCAGAGTGGGGAAGGAAGGTAGTTATAAGGGGTCAAATTTCTGTTTTTTATTATTTTTTTTGTGACGCTCATGATCGAGATAGCGCGCCAAAATTTGGGAATAAGTAGGTCATGACGTAATTAAGTAAAATCTCCAGGAGTGAAACGCTGCGTGGCCGACAAAGGAGTGGGGCAGGGGTGAATATAAAAAAATATAAGGGGTTTTTTGCGACGTTCGTGATTGAGATCGTGCACCAAAATTTGGGAATAAGTAGACCATGACATAACTAAGTAATTTCCCCAGAGGCGGAAGCCAGAGTGGCGGACGAGGGTAGTTATAAGGGGTAAAAGTCGCGTTTTTTATTATTTTTTTTTGTGGCGCTCATGATGGAGATAGTGCATCAAAATTTGGAAGTAGGTTATGACGTAACTAAGTAAAATCTTCAGGGGCGGAACGCTGCTTGGGGTACAAGGGGTTGGTAGGCAGGGGTGAGTATAAAAATATATGGGTTTTTTTTTGCCGTCCGTGATCGAGATAGTGCACCAAAATTTGGGAATAAGTAGATCATGACATTACTAAGTAAAATCTCCAGGGGCGGAACGCTGCGTCGGGGACAAATGTTGTGCCGGGTCACAAAAAAATAATACACACTGCGACTTTGACCCCTTAAAACTACCCTCATCCCCAACTCTGGTTTCCGGCTCTGGGGATTTTACTTAGCTAAGTCATGGTCTACTTATTCCCAAATTTTGGTGCACTATCTCAATCTAGCACGTCGCAGAAAACCCCTTATATTTTTTATATTCACACCTACCCCCAACCCTTTATCGGCCACGCAGCGTTCCAACCCTGAAGATTGTACTTAGTTACCTCATGACCTACTTATTCCAAAATTTTGGTGCACTATCTCGATCATGAGCGTCACAATAAAAATAATAAAAGCGGCGATTTTGACCCCTTATAACTACCCTCATGCCCAACTCTGGTTTCCGGCTCTGAGAATTTTACTTAGTTATCTCATGGTCTACTTATTTCCAAATTTTGGTGCACTCTCTCAATCACGAACGTCGCAAAAAACCCCTTATATTTTTTGTATACACCCCTGCCCGACCCCTTTGTCGGCCACGCAGCGTGGCACCCCTGGAGATTTTACTTAGTTATGTCATTACCTACTTATTCCCAAATTTTGGTGCACTCTCTCGATCATGAACGTCACAAAAAAAAATAATAAAAACGTCGACTTTGACCCCTTATAACTACCCTCATCCCCAACTCTGGTTTCCGGCTCTGGGGATTTTACTTAGTAGTGTCATGATCTACTTATTCCCAAATTTTGGTCCACTATCTCAATTACTAACGTCGCAAAAAAACCCTTTATATTTTTTATATTCACCCCTACCCCCACCCCTTTGTCGGCCACGCAGCGTTCCGCCTCTAGAGATTTTACTTAGTTACGTCATGACCTACTTATTCCCAAATTTTGGTGCCCTATCTCGATCATGAGCGTCATAAAAAAAATAATAAAATCCGCGACTTTGACCCCTTATAACTACCCTCGGCCCCAACTCTGGTTTCCGGTCGTTGGTGAAAGTCATGTACACAACTAATTCAACATATCCCCGTATAGTTTTTCCATATTACTTATCACGCACAAAATCCGCTTCTATCTCTCCGACTATTACACCTATTTCACTTTGTTTTGGGTTATGCCGCGGTGACTGTCTGGTGCGGAAATTAAAATCCTATTTTTTCATGCATCTACCTCAAAACTGGTCATTTTGGCGTTTATGCCGTTTTGGCTTGGCAGCGTCGATTTAAGGAAATTATTATTGGAAACTCCGCAGATGTTTTAGAAAGGTAGGCGAAACAATTTTTATTTACTATTCATTTTTCCCTGATATGTATCAATATTGATGAATTTTGCAAGCAATAACATTATTTCTTTTATTAGAGGAAATAAAAAATGTAGTATATCAAAGTGTGTAAATAATTTATTTCTTTAGCTGAGCGCTTTCGACATAAATGTCATCATCGGAGCTAATGGTCAATTGTTAAAAAAGTACCGCTACAAAATTGAGGTGTTAACATTTGCATCTTGTGAAAATAACTTTTGGTTGGATATCCTCCGTACAACCCCAAACAGCAAAAACAGAAAAACGGCCACATTACACGTTACACAAACACAAAAAGAATTTTTTCATGGTATAGGTATCACCCATCCATTGTTGGCCTAGTAGAAACAGTGTAATGTGGCCGTTTTCTGTTTTTGCTGTTTGGGGTTGTACGGAGGATATCCAACCAAAAGTTATTTTCACAAGATGCAAATGTTAACACCTCAATTTTGTAGCGGTACTTTTTTAACAATTGACCATTAGCTCCGATGATGACATTTATGTCGAAAGCGCTCAGCTAAAGAAATAAATTATTTACACACTTTGATATACTACATTTTTTATTTCCTCTATTCATTCAAGTGTGTACAAACTTATCAGTCTTTCAACTATTTCTTTTATTGTTTTAGATATTCATTGAAGCTGAAAATAATTGGAGATTTAGATCCATATACAATTCAGTCATCAGAATTGGATTTTACAGTGCATTCCATCAATTACTGTTATAATGCTATTCAGTCTCACAGTTACTACTTTAAGCAGCAGATGAAAGCATACAAAAGTCTTCAGGCACATAAAAGCCTTCACAACTGGATTTGTTTTGAAACATTTGATGTTTTGATGATTTTTATATTATTGTTGGAAAGGTAAGTCTTTATTTTATTTATTCACCATTAAAAATATATAGATAACAGTATTAGTGTCTTTCAGATAAATGGGTTTTAAATATTACATTTATTTACGTTTATATATCTGTATGAAACCAGACATATTGTCGTCCTAATTTGTAAACTGTGTAACTCCATATTTCTCTGAAAATGAGTTATTACTGCCATTTATTTGAAAAAATCCCTACTCGTTTAAAAAAGGATTCACATGCATATTTTTACCAGAAGAGTAAATATAGTGACATCTTCGTATACACCGATCTCCCTTGCAGTAAATTTAGTACGAAAAATATTTTGTCATATCACACGATTGACCTCACTGTTTAGAAAGTGATATTTTCAAGAAAGAGTTGGTGGTAAATAATATTAATACACTCATTAAACAATATAGGTACAAATGTTAGTACCTATCTATAAAATATTCCATTTTAGCATTCTATCTTTTAAAATGGGAGATACATAGTATTCGCATTAGTCATATTTAGAGAAATAATTTTTTGTGCCTCTGTAAAATTTGGATAAATGGAGTTAAACAGTTTACAGATTAGGTCGACGACATGTAATTGCTATGATAGAAAAGAGAATAATAAACAGTCATGATTGTTTGTTCTAAAATTATATTATATGAATGTCTGATTTTAAAATATTCTCAATCACTGTAAAGAACGCAAATACTCTAATGAAAATAAATTTTTGTAGTTGAATCATTCCCACAAAGATAAAATATTTTTTTTAGGTGAAGAATTCCCAAAAAGCTAATGCTAAACCACTAGATGCTTGGGTGATAGCCAGTTTCAATGGCATAGCAAATGCACATTGTATGTGTATTGCCGGTAATAGTGAAGTTTGCAGCCATATTGCAGCAATCTTATTTGCAGCTGAGTATGCCCACAGCAAGACAGAAGAAGAAGAGCCCAATGCATTTACATATGTTACAGCTATGTACATTCTCTGGTGAAAAACTAATGAGTTTTCAAGCTGTTCAGTCAGAGTACTTGTTGCGCTCTCTAAACGAACTGAAATATAAGACGGCTTTGGCTTCATGTTGCAGCGATATGAAAATGGTTAGTCATTTTTAATTAAAATGTACTTCTTCATCATGAGTATTTATGTATAGGGCTTTTCATTTACAGTCATTTGTTTCGAGCTTCTGTCATGTGTCACAATATTAATATTATATCTACGTCATACGTTATTGGTATATACCAATGATACACACCAAAGACATATCGCGGAGATATATTAATATTATGTGACACATGACAGATGCTCGAAACAAATGACAGTCGATAAAAAGCCCTATTAGTCTTTTAAGTGTGTATTATCAGATATCACATGTAAATTGTTTTTATCATTTTAATTTGGTCATTACAGTCCCTTAATCAAAAAATATGTTTTTCAGGTGTCTGTGGATCTTTTTGTATGCAAAAATTTGTAATAATTATTTGAAATCATTTTGAGGATTATAAGAGTATGGAAATATAAATGTGAGAACACAGACTATTATAGTTTTGTCCTATTTTTTATCATTCAATCGTCTTCTTTAAAATTTATAAATATAAAGCAGATAGTTTTCATTGAAATTCAATATATTGGGTCTTATTTGTATGTATTCATTTTTGACTAAAGGTACGATTCCGATAACGACTGCAGACAGCAACTGCAAATATCAGTTGCAGTTCTCGGCATTATGGACGTTACTACTTTGCACTATTTATCTGTATGAGACTGATTCCGACATCTGACTGCAACTGCTGTCCGGCAGAACGTCAGTTGCTAATAATTATGCAAATTATTAGTGCAAAATAATGACGTCTGTCATGGTGACAACTGTAACTGCCATCTGCAGTCGTTGTCGGAATCGTACCTTTAAAATGTGTGGTATAATGATAATAATTATATATATTATATAACTTAAATGGTTTAAATTTAAGTTTGTTATTACATTGTGACTTAAATATTTAATTTGTTAATAAATGATTTATTAGTTTATATGTTGTTTCACTTTTGACACAGTAAATATTTATAATATAAAAAGTGAAAATTCTATGTATGTTATATATGTTGCATTGAGGATATTGTAATTCTATGCATTTAACAAGCCTTCCATTTGGTTTTACTTAAATGGAGAAATTGCAATACTAACAATGCCCATACGAATAATTGAATGGGCCTGCCGAATAACGTTGTAAACGCCACATGGTTTGTTTTTGAGAAGTCAAAGAAAAAGTTTTAATATTGTGATGATGGTGAGTTTATACATTTTAAGGGTTAGTAATACAGTTTTTAAATACAAAATACAAACTGTATTACTCACCTTTAAAATGTATTAACTCACCATTATCACAATATAAAACTTTTTCTTTGACTTCTCAAAAACAAACCATGTGGTGGACCCATTCAATTATTGTGTATTTCTAAAACCATAAAATGAAAATTAAATCTAAAAAACGACGCAAAATCGACGTAAAAACTACGTTTTTCAAATCACGTATTTAAAATGTGATAAAAATGACGTGACTTATGGTGGGACATATTCAGGTGATCTTCGACGTCGAAAAAGCGTGATAAACTGACGTCGTTTGGTGATAATTATGACGTTTTTTCAACGTTTTATAAACGTTATTTGGTTGCCTGGGTATGTATTCCAGGGTATTAGAATTAGAAATAAAAATTGGTCTCCTGATAGCTAAATTAAAAGTGGCATCATTGAAAGGGAAACGACACTACCAAGATTGGAAGTATGTATGTGGCATTACTTCTAGCGCAGTTAATAAAAATAAAACATTACAAGCACTAAACAGGAAAGCACTAAACAGGACTCAACTATAACCCTTGCATGGATAACCGGATCATAAAAAATATGAAAGATATTCGTCCCGAACAGAGTCGAAGAGATAAAAAACATATTAATAAATGGTGCAAAGTAGACACAGAAGACAACCCAGCGAATATTATATCGCATGGACGTATAAAACGATGGACAAACCTACAAACGATAGCTGGCGGGTGACCTTGAGCGAAAATACAAAACGAGAAATACGCAATGCGAGCAGGTCACCCGCCAGGTCTCACTTGTCGGATTGTACAGCCATAGAACTATTAAAATTTGACCTATATTGGAATGGACCAAAATGGTTAACAAGCAAACCGACAATTATGCCGCTAACATTAGACATACCAGAAACTCGAGACATACCAGACATACGAGAAAGAGGTCAGAAGGAAAATAGCAGTGCATAAGTCAATAAAAACAGGACATATGCGGGAGATTCTCACATCTAGAAAGGATGAAAAGGATAAATCCTACTGTTTAAGATTTGTTGAGAGCAACTGACTGTTCAAGGTCTAGAAGAAACCTTACTATCCAGGTAATAAATACACACAATAAACTCACTTGCAACAAGAAATATACAAGCTGAGGTATCCAAGAGTTAGACAAAAGAAGCAAGTTATTGCCTTTTTTACTATTCCAAGACCAACACGGAATTATACCAGTCACCGGAAGGCTAAGATACACGTAGCTACACTTCTACGAAAAATGCCCTATAATCTTACTCAATAAAAGCGTACCGACCAGACCACATAATTATTTCGGAAAGTGACAAAAAAATATGCATAGTGGACCCTAAGAAACATTGCATTACTTCAAACGTAAATATTGGATAATAAACAGCAGATTAGCCGTAAAAGTTCAACTAACTCAGTACCAAAAATGTAGGAGACATAAAGGACGAGTAGCACAACAGTCAATGGGAGATTTACCAAAATACAGAGTCATCACAACGCATTTATTTACGAACACAGGAATAGACTACGCAGGGCCAATAAAAATACGTACTATGAAGGGCAGAGGACAGACGAGTTATAAAGGATACATTGCGATATTCGTGTGTCTATCAATAAAAGCAGTACATCTTGAGGTAGTAAGTGATATCACTACGGACACATTAGTCGCGGCATTCAAGAGGTTCACGGCATGCAGGAAAGAGTACAGAACTATACAGCGACAACGGGACAACATTCATAGGAACTGAAAATAAACTAGTAAATGAGAGCAAGCAGCTACAAGACAAGATAAAACAAAGTGTGGTAACCCTAGGTACACAATGGTATGTATCATTTCGGAGGTCTGCGGGAAAGTGCAGTCCGAATAATGAAATGCCACCTGAGAGGTGTCATAGGAGAAACAGTGCTAACATATCAGGAACCAAGCACAGTGTTAACACAAATAGAGGCCTGTATGAATTCAAAACCATTATGTGTGTCAGCGTGTCTTCGGAAGACCCGACAGGAAAAATATAATAACGCCAACACACATCTTTATAGGGAAAGAAATTATATCACCGAGTCGAGAAGAAGAACTCACGACGTATTTAAAAATGCCCACTAGGTGGAGGTTATTAGAAAAAATTAAAAGGGGTTCCTGTAAAATTTGGAGACAGCAGTATTTACATCAGATACAACAGGAACAAAAATGACAAAAAATTCAACCAAATATAAAAAATGAAGAAATTATCATAATAAAAGAAGAAACACCATCAGGCAGATGGCCATTAGCAAAGGTAATAGGCATCCACCCAGAATCTGAAGGGCTAACAAGAGTGATGAGAGAGTGGGAAGAGTGACAAGAGAATAGAGCAAACAATTAAAAATGAATATAGTTTTTTAAAAACATGAAAAGTTGGTCTTTAAGGGTATAGGCGCACAGTTGCTGCTCTAATTCCTTTTAAATGCATTCATTAATTTCGAATCCTGAGAAAACTAATAAGAATTTTTTTAATAATTTAAACTTAGACTGAAAGACTACAGTATTACAGAGGGTCCAAAGTCCCTGAAAACTTCTATAATGTTTATTTTATCATGTTACAGGGGTACAAAAAAAGAGAAAATTTAGTGTGATTTTTAATTTCAAATATCTCATTCAAAAGAAACTTTTTGTTTACTCTAAAGGACTTTTTGGCCATCGGTAATAACGTAATATTTGCGTGTAAATTTTTCAAAACTATTTATTAGTTTTCTCAAGATTCGAAAAAAAATGAAAATTCATTTAAAAAGCATCGGAGCCGAAATTTTGCTCCTATGCCCTTAAATATTTTTATTGTTTATTTTAGTATTGATAAATAATTGAAAAAATGCTTACTTTTTGGTAATTTGCAATAACTTACCTATGTGTTTATGAACATTTTTATTTAAATGTCTTATTTTAAACGTTGTCATCTAGGTACATTACGTAGGTACCTATGTAGTTTTTTTCACAATATTAAAATGAATGAAAAAGTTCTTGCTAATGTTAAAATGGAACGTAAAGTGTTAAAAACCATGACACAGTAATCATTTTGATTACCCATGAGATAGTACGCCTTTTCTATTGACTTCCCCCAGACATTCCGGTTAAAACATGGCGTCTATAGCAATGCTTCGATTTTTCAAGTGCTTTTTCGGCTTCGTTTCCTGCGGTAAATTTCAAATGGTAGAGATGACACATGAAAAACAAGAAGATAGGTCAGAGGAAGTCACACCTTTTACCAACTACTAAAATTCGAGATTATAATAATAATTAGGTACAAGGGCGGATCCAGGACCGATTTTCGGGAGGGGCCATGAACTTTTTTTGTGGGGAGGAGTGTACCAGTGGATCTGGGTGTAATTTTTAAATATTAGGGTTACAATGGCGAGTTTCGAGGCACTTTTCACACACTTTTGAGAGCCATAAAGACATTCAAAACTTAACATTATTAAAGTATTATTGTAGTCAGTACCGATTTCTTCGGATCCAAGTGCAGTTCTTTCAATAAGTTTAATATTATTTTTTCCAATGCTTCTCCTGTCATAGGCCTTCTTTTTCCCCTTTTTCTTGATTTTCAATGAACTTGACAAAGTCTTCAACGAATGTTGATATTCGAGAGTTATCAAGTAACTCTATGAGAATACGGTAACGTTATAAATAACATGTAAAGTATACAGTAAAATAGCGTTACCGTATTCTCCTAGGGTTACTTGATAACTCTCTATTGTGTATGTATCTCTTTAGAGAAAGCTGTTCCATGTGGGATACGTCGGTCGTTTCGTCAAATATGACAGAACAATAATTTGCACTTTGAACCTGATTCATTATTTGTTCAATTATTTCTTCACCACGTGTTATCAATTGATTTTGAATGGTGCTACTAATGTATGTTGCTCAGGAAGATGCTGTGGATAGGTGTTGTTTAAGAGTCTTATCTCCTGATGCGAAATTAAACCTTAACAATTTCCCTCATTTCTAGGTCCAGCATCTTCGTCCAGAAGCAAAAGGCCATTTCACGATGGCCTATTAGAGGAATATTTTGTCGACCTAAGAACTCTATAGACCAGGGGTTTTCAACAGGCGGCCTGCGAGGCAGATTTTTGTGGCACGCGAGAGTATTTACAAAACTAACAAATAGACTTTTTTTAAGTTTTGAGAAAACAGGATACATTAACTCTTTTTATGACACATAGTTTCAGACATTAAAGATTGTGTGATTGTTTAAAGATTATTATAAAGTGCGGGCCGCACCCAGAACAAAAGTTTCTAGTTTGGCCCTCAATACCTTATAAGTTGGAAACCCCTGATATAGACTCTACTATTGGTCGTAGTCTTTCTCAATTTTCTTGTTTCTCTTTATACCTCTGAGAGTCTATCTGGTTAATGACTGACTTTTGCGAGTTGCGATAACTTTGTAGAAAATCCTGCCCAACCTGAACGGACTCCTTGTGTTATGATGTTTTTTCATGGGTTTGTATGCCCCCGTCTTTGCCCATGAGCTTGGCGAAAGATGATAAAGGTTTAGTGACAAGGCTTTGGGCTGTCATCCCTTTATTGTGAACATATTTTTCATTAGAAAAGTAAAACGCAATACTTCCAAAACAACTTATTTTGAATGTGCGAAAGTGCCAACCTACTCCTTTGTTCTAAGTACTGGTGACTCAAGTAACGCTTAATTTCTTTTTTATTCTGTCAAGATCGTTCTAACAATCGCCACTCTGTAAAATTATCAACATTTTGATTTACAAAACATCCTATATCATTCTTGAAGGTTCCGTTACTGTTTTTGTTCATTTCTAGTCCAGAAGACATATTTTTATCCTCTGTGTTGTACATAATATATATATATATATATATATATATATATATATATATATATATATATGTGTTTGAAACTAAAAACATTTAACTATTTTCAATGGAAAATAAGCCACAATTTTATAAAAAAAATTTATAAACAAAGAAATATACATTTAAATAAATTTAATATTCTTTTAGAATAAAAACATTTGAATTGAAAATATTTAAATTTATATTTTTTTAAATTCTCGGAGGGGGCCATGGCCCCCATGGCCCCCTCCCTGGATCCGCCCATGATTAGGTATAATAATTGTAGGTATGTAAAAAAATTACACCTTAAATTAATTGATAATACATCATAATGTATGCTGCAAACCAATGACATATAACAGGAATGTTATATGTTGTATGTCAATATATGTTGTATATGTTGTATATGTTGTATAATATATGTTGTATGTGTCCTGTTATATGTCAATGCTGCAAACGGTATCTACATGTTTCGCCCTCTGGTTATGAAATCAGAAAGTGTAGTACAAACTACAATTGGCGTTTTCTGCAATTTCTTTCATTCTACCCTACTCGGGTGCGGCGCAAATCCTCAACACATAAATCGTCACGCGCATATTCTATACACCCGACTCGTAAACAGCCGCTTCACACGGAGCCCCAACTCATTAACTTGACATTTCGTATAGATTTACATAAAATTCGTTTAGTTTCATTCATTTCTAGCTTATACCCTATTCCACGAACATACGCCTGTTTTGGATTACTTCGACAACGAATATTTTACTGTGCAAAACAAGAAGAACGAAAGTAAATTGCAAATTACATTATTGTTTATTGGAATAATTATTAGCGCCATTTACTTTCGTACTTCTTATGTTGCACAGTAAAATATTCGTTGTCGAAGTAATCCAAAACAGGTGTATGTTCGTTGAATAGAGTATAAGCTAGAAATGAAGGAAATGAAATGAATTTTATGTAAATGTATACGAAATGTCAAGTTGATGAGTTGGGGCTCCGTGTGAAGCGGCTGTTTACGAGTCGGGTGTATAGGATATGCGCGTGACGATTTATGTGTTGAGGATTTACGCCGCACCCGAGTAGGGTAGAATGAAAGAAATTGCAGAAAACGCCAATTGTAGTTTGTACTACACTTTCTGATTTCATAACCAGAGGGCGGTAAGCATTATGTTGTATTATCAATTAATTTAAGGTGTAATTTTTTTACATACCTACAATTATTATTATACCTAATTATTATTATAATCTCGAATTTTAGTAGTTGGAAAAATGTGTGACTTCCTCTGACCTATCTTCTTCTTTTTCATGTGTCATCTCTACCATTTGAAATTTACCGCAGGAAACGAAGCCGAAAAAGCACTTGAAAAATCGAAACATTGCTATAGACGCCATGTTTTAACCGGAATGTCTGGGGGAAGTCAATAGAAAAGGCGTACTATCTCATGGGTAATCAAAATTATTACTGTGTCATGGTTTTTAACACTTTACGTTCCATTTTAACATTAGCAAGGAAGCAACTTTTTCATTCATTTTAATATTGTGAAAAAAACTAGGTATGTGTTAATTCGAATTCCGTCTTCAACATCATCCACTGCTTCGTAAAAGTTATCCTTAGAGTATATGTTAAACAGCAGTGGTGATAGTATACATACCTGACGGACCCCACGTTTGATTTTGATATCGTCGGATTCTCCTGCCTCTGTCCGGATAGATGATGTTTGATTCTGTTTAATATATATAGCTGTGTAACAGCGTAGCAAGGGGCTGCGTGCTAGACATGACATGGCTAACTTCAAGCCAGTCAACATGGTTGTCACTTGTATGATTTATTGTATGTAAGATGTTTAGTAAGTTTTATAAAAATATATAAGTTTACTCAATACTATGATTGTTTGACTTATAACCCATTAAATAAAGTAGTTTAAACATGGCGCAGTCAAACAGCTAGTTGGGTTACAGTTTACAGTCGAAAAGCTAAATTTATAGCAACTTGTACACGAGGTACCATACATAACCTACAATGGCAGTGATGGGAATAAATGTAAAATTACCACCAGATTTTGACCTGCAGGATCAAAATGCTGCAAGCGAATGGAAGTTCTGGAAGACTAGTTTCGAAGATTATTTACTAGCAACGGGACAAGACCAGTCAGCAGATAAAATGAAAATGTCAATTTTAAGAAATATAATTGGGGCTGAGTCTGCCAAAATTATGTCCACATTCGAGATCCCAGAAGCCGAAAATAACAAGTATGACTTGATGATATCACTAATCGATAAGTATGTTAATCCAAGGATGAATGAATCATTTGAAAGATACAATTTTATCATGAGGGTCCAGAAAGAAGGAGAGTCGTTTGAGCAGTTTCTTACTAGTTGTAGACATTTGATTCGAACATGTAATTATAATGAAATTGATCCAGAACAAACAGCCGAAGATAAAGCTCTGAGAGACAAAATATTAATGGGCATCAGAGATCCAGTTACTAGAGAAGCTCTATTGAGAGTGGACAAACTTACCCTACAAAAAGCCATCGAATTTTGTAGAACTAGTGAACAAAGTAAGAACCAAAATTTGAAATTTCATACCGAAAGAAAAGATGTAGACATAGGAGAAGTTCGTAAAGATAGGTACCAGGGTCATAGAAATTATAATAACTCTAGAAGTAAAGCGAATACCAATGAAAAATTCAAGTGTAAAAGATGTCAATCAACTCATGGGGCCAGAGAATGTCCAGCGTATGGAAAGAAATGTAAGAAATGTGGGCTTTTAAACCATTTTGCAAAGTCGTGTAGAGTGAAGAATATTGATGTCATAGATGAAGATAGCAGTGATGGATCAGCTGATAGTTTTGTAGGAAATGTAAATAAAGTATACCAAAATGTAAGTAGTCAAAATATTTGGGATGAAATTATAGAAATTGAAAACAAGAGAATTAAAGTAAAACTTGACACAGGTGCAGATGTAATATAAGTATAATTCCATTAAAAATTTTTAAGAAAATTGATAAACAATTTAAAATTAGGGATAATCATTATGTACTGAAAGGGTTTGAGGGTACTCAGGCTAAAACAATGGGTGTTGTAAATTTATTTTGTAAACATAAAAATAAGTATGTTTACGAGGATTTTACAATTATTAATGGGGCAACTCGAGTTCTTTTAAGTGGTAAATTATGTATTGATTTGGGGTTAGTTAAACGAATCAACAATATTGAGAGTTGTGGTACTTTAGAATTAGCAGAAAGGGATAAATTTATAAACCTTAACCCTGAAGTTTTTAGAGGTCATGGTAAATTTTGTGGTAAACATAGGATCACTACAGTAGACAATTTTGAGCCAGTAAGTTACCCACCTGTAAATGTACCTGTCGCAATTAGAGATAATTTAAAAAATGAATTAGATAGGTTGACAAAAAGAGGGGCAATTGTCAAAGTTAACGAAATTGACCCCAGGGCAAGCATAAACCGCATTGTTATTGTGGAAAAGCAAAATGGTAAGTTACGTTTATGCTTAGACCCATTAGATCTAAACAAACAAATAGTCCGCAAACCAAGAGTAGTACATAAATTGGAAGATGTTTGTGCACAAATGATAGGTAAAAAGATATTTTCTGTATTTGATCTCTCTGAAGGGTATCATCATTTAGAACTTGACGAGACATCATCATGGAAATGCTGTTTTGCAACTTCTTATGGAATTTTCAGATATAAAGTATTGCCATATGGATTATCAAATTCCCAAGATCTGTTTCAAGAAGTAGTAGAAGATAAATTTAAAGGTATAGAGAATTTATTGATTTGTCATGATGATATGATTGTTATGGGAACAACAAAAGAAGAACATGATACAACTGTTAAAAAAGTGTTAGAAAGGGCTAAAGAAGTAGGAGCAAAGTTTAATGGGGACAAATTTCAATATTGTCAAGAAGAGGTCAGATTTATGGGTCAAGTTTTTTCACATAAAGGGATGCAAATAGATCCTGACAGAGTGGAATCACTTTGTAAACTTGAAAAACCAAATAGTAAAGTAGAATTACAAAGAATTTTGGGCGCATTTAATTACGTTAGACGGTACATTCCGAACATGGCTGAACATATTCAACCTCTTTGTCAATTACTTAAAAATAATGTAGAATGGGTGTGGCTCCCGTCACATCAAAAATGTTTTGATAATTTAAAGAACATAATTTGTAAATCACCAGCGTTAGTCCCTTATGATCCTAATCAAAAAATTATTTTACAATGTGATGCATCTAAAAATGGTTTAGGTGTTTGTATGTTCCAGAAATATGATTCTATTTTAAAATTAGTAGCTTGTGCATCACGAAATATGAATGATAGTGAAATAAATTATAGTCAGACTGAGAAGGAACTATTGGCAATTTATTATGCTACTCAAAAATTTCACAATTTTATTTATAATTTTGATGTTGACGTTCAATCAGATCACAAACCTATAATCTCCATTATGAAGAAGCCAATTTCCAAAATTGGATCAGTTAGACTCCAACGTTTAAGGCTTAAACTTCTCAAGTACAGATTAAATGTATATTTTGTTCCTGGGAAAGACATACATTTTGCTGATATGCTATCTAGGTCCAGTTTAAAAATAGAGACACATGACCCAGAAATGTTTGAAATGGTCCACTCAGTGAGTAAACATTTACCTATGAGCCAGGAAAAGCAATCTGAGTTAAGACTAGCTACTAGCCAGGATGAGGCATTAGCAGTAATTTTTGATTTTTATTATAATGGGTGGCCAAAAGAAAAAAATGTTCCTCAAGTGTGTAAAAAGTACTATGGTATAAGAGATTCACTGTATTTTGAAGCTGGCATCGCATTTATTGATGACAAAATAATTATTCCGAAAAAACTTAGGCTTGACATGATAAAATTGCTTCACAAAGGCCATATAGGAGTCAGTAAAACTATAAACAAAGCCAGGAGTATATATTATTGGCCAGGACTTAATGATGATGTGACAAACTATATAAAAAAATGCAGGATATGTGAGAAATACAGACCAAATAATTTTAAAGAACCAATGATGCCTCATGACATTCCCAGACTAAGATTCAATAAAGTTGGTACAGACATTTTAGAGTATGGTTCAAAAGCATATTTAGTAATTGTAGACTATTTTTCGCATTGGTTGGACATTTCAATATTAAAAGATAAAACCTCCAGTTCAGTAATCAACTCATTTCAAGATACTTTTAGTAGATTTGGATATCCAGAAATTTTAATTGCAGATAATCTACCATTTACTTCGGTAAAATGTAAAAATTATTATAGAGAAAAAGACATTACAATTATGACATGCACTCCACATTACCACCAGAGTAATGGACTTGCAGAAAAAGCAGTCAATATAAGCAAACAAATTTTAAGAAAGAGTAATGAGGAAAATGTTGATTTTAGAGATTTGGTGATGGAATATAATAATACCTGCATAATAAATCTTGATGCATCTCCAGCTCAAATTTTACAGAGCAGGATCCTGAGAGGACAATTACCAACTACAGCTAATAAATTAGAACCTACAATCCAGAAACAAGTATATAAGAATTTATGCAAAGAAAAAGAGAAATTACAAGTACGTTATGATAAGACAGCACGAAGAAAACCAGTAGAGTTTAGAAAGGGAGATAGGGTAGTAATAAGAAGTTCAAAAGATAATTATTGGCGTAAAGCAATTGTGTTAGAAAAGGCCAATGAACCTAGATCATATTGGGTGAAAAAAGAAGATAACAATAAAATTATTAGACGGAATTCACACCAAATGAAACATTCATACACCACAACACTTGAAAAAGAACTCATTTTAGAACCCGAGTTGTACCCTGATATTCAGTCACAAAGTGTTCATAAAGATACCACTCACATTAACGTAAATGATAGTGTTAATAAAACCATTAGTTGCCCAAGCCCAAATGTAAAATCAGTACCTACATTGAGTCATAAAGTCAACCCAAATATTGAGACTTCTAACAGTTATAAGACGAGAGTTGGTCGTAATATAAAGACCCCTTATAGATATCGATCTTAGGGGGAAGGTGTTTAATATATATAGCTGTGTAACAGCGTAGCAAGGGGCTGCGTGCTAGACATGACATGGCTAACTTCAAGCCAGTCAACATGGTTGTCACTTGTATGATTTATTATATGTAAGATGTTTAGTAAGTTTTATAAAAATATATAAGTTTACTCAATACTATGATTGTTTGACTTATAACCCATTAAATAAAGTAGTTTAAACAGATTCTAGTACAGATTGCTGATAATCCTTAAATCACAGGTGTTTATTCCAATATTGGTTAATATCTCCATAAGCTTGTCGTGCTTTACTGTATCGAACTCTTTATGATAATCAATGGAGCATGCATAAATATCGCAATTTACGTCTCTACATCGTTGAAATAGCGCTTGTATACTAAATAGAGCCTCTCTTGTACCCACTGCATTCCGAAAACCAAACTGTGTACGGCTGATTTTTTCTTCGTACAGTCTATACATCGCCGGTCCATAATAAGAATGACGTAACTGCAAATTTTGTCAATTCCTGTTTATTGCGTAATTATTAACTTCTAAAATACTGTGTAAAGGTGATACAAAAGCAACAGAACTGTAACTATGTGCTTAGCCACTACAGGGTAGTTTGTACAGCCACTACATTTTAGACCTTGGTTCAGATAAATAATGACGCAACTGCAAATAGGGTCCAAAATGGGAGGACTAAATAAAGATAATAAAATTCGGACCAATAGGGATGAAAACAAAAGCCAACGCTGTAAGAATAAACGGCATAATAAATATTTAAAAATAAAAAAAAACTATATGGTGGCGAAATAGGAAGCGAAAGTAGCAGTAGCAAAAGCCAAAGCAGAAGCGTATTCAAACCTATACGAACCTATTCGACGGCGAAACGAAGATATATAGAATACCCAAACAGAGAGCAAAGAAAGCAAAAGATTTTAATCAGATTAGATGTATCCGAGATGAAAATAATAAAATACTAGTTCACGAAAGGGATGTCAAAAAGAGATGGAGAAAGTACTTTGACAGCTTGTTAAATGAAGAATTTGACAGACATCCTGTAGAGTCAACGGAGACAGTAGCAGCAATGGTCACCAAAATAACAAAAGAGGAAGTGGCTCAAGCGCTTCAAAAAATAAAGAAAGGAAAAGCGGTAGGACCAGATGATATTCATGGGGAAGTATGGAGAGCATTGGGAGAGACAGGAACAAGGTGGCTAGCAAGTCTATTTAATAGAATTATGGAGGTGGGACAAATGCCAAACGAATGTAGAAGCAGTATACTGGTACCTGTTTACAAAAACAAGGGAGATATACAACAATGTACAAACTACAGGGCTATAAAACTGCTTAGCCATACCATGAAAATATGGGAAAGAGTAATTGATAGACGGATACGTGAAGAGACCGAAATATCCGAGAATCAATTTGGCTTTATGCAGGGCAGATCAACAACAGATGCAATTTTCATTATAAGGCAGTTGATGGAAAAATAGATTAGTAAAGAAACAAACGCTCATATGGTATTCATTGATCTTGAGAAAGCATATGATAGAGTTACTCGAGAGATCCTGTGGTGGGCACTCAATAAGAAAGGAGTCCCTGGTGAATATGTAAAGATTGTGAGGGATATGTATGAGGGAGTAACGACTAGTGTTAGGACAGGTGTGGGAGAGACTGATAAATTTCATGTGAAAGTAGGATTGTACCAAGGCTCTGTGCTTAGTCCGTATTTATTCTCATTAGTTTTGGACCAGATAACAGCGAAACTACAGGGTAACATTCCATGGTGCTTAATGTTTGCTGATGATGTCGTGTTAGTAGGAAATAGTGAAAGAGACTTAGAACAAAAACTGGAACAGTGGAGGCAAGCTCTGGAGGAAAAAGGTTTAAAACTTAGTAGGACAAAAACAGGGTATTTGGAATGTTCAATTAAAGATGGAGGTACTACAAATAAAATGGTATCTTTGGATGGTGAACTGATTGTAAAAAACAATAGTTTTAAGTACCTGGGATCGGTATTACAGAGTAATGGAGAAATAGATGGAGATGCATGCAGTAGAATTAGGGCTGGATGGATGAAGTGGAAAGAAGCGAGTGGTGTGTTGTGTGACAGAAAAATTCCAATGAAGCTGAAGGGAAAATTCTATAAAACAGCCATAAGACCGGCTATGATGTACGGAACTGAATGTTGGTCAGTGAAGAAGAAAGAGGAACAACGAATGCATGTGGCTGAAATGAGAATACTTAGATGGATGAGTGGAGTGACAAAGAAGGATAAAATTAGAAATGAGTATATTAGGGGAAGTCTAGATGTGGCACCAATTGATGCCAAAATGAGAGAGCATAGGTTAAGATGGTTTGGTCATGTTCAACGTCGAGACGTTAATCACAATCACCCAATACGAAGAATAACTGAAGTGCAGATTCCTGGAAGGAGTAGGAGAGGAAGACCAAAGAAGACCTGGGGGGAGACGATAAGGCAGAACATGTTGGTAAAGGGGATTGACATTGATATGACCCAAAATAGAATTGTGTGGAGAAATGCAATTAGGGAAGCCGACCCCGCATAGGGATAAGGCAAAGAGAATGATGATGATGACTAAATATTTAAAAATAATTTTTTTGTACAGAAAAATTTTAAGATCAAGAATGACGCAACTGTAGATAGGGTTTAAAATGGGGGAATTAAATTAAGATAATGAAATTCGAACCAATAGTGATAAAACTAAAAGCCATCATTGTAAGAATAAACGCCATACCAATGCTCAGGACGGTTACTCTTTAATTAATTACTATTTTAAATATTTAAAAAATTTTAGATAAAGAATGACGCAATAAAAAGCGTTGAAAATGGGGGATTGAAATAAGATAATAACATTCGAACCAATAGGGATAAAAATAAAAGACATCATTGTAAGAATAAATACCGATGCTCCTGGACGATTACTCCTCATTTAATCCCTATTTTAAATATTTAAAAATCGTTTTTGTGCTCTCTTGAAAAATTTGGCTTTTTGCAGTTACGTCATTCTTATTCCGGACCGGCGACATATCCTTTGATGTATAAGTTTTAGAAATAGTTTTAAAATATTACGCATTAATATTAATTTTCCGAACCATCAGCTCATTAAGCTGATGGTTCCGAAATCATTGCAGGATACGGAGTTTGTTTTCTTTGGTAAAGCAATAAACGTCGACTTCAGTCATGTTCTTCGTATTACTCCGCTTAAATATTGGTTAATCGTTGAGTACCGTCGGTGTTAAGTAGCTTTATGAATTCAGCATATTATTGTCAGGTCCAGGAGCTTTGCCATCTTTCAGTTGTGATATTGCTCTTTCCACTTCATCTTATGTGATTGGTAAGTCGTTATCACATTATAGGATGGATGTTTTTCGGATCTAGTATCATCAAAGAGTTCCTGTATGTATTTTGTCCATATGTAAATTTTTTGATTCCTGTCTGTGATGATATTCCCCTGCTGGTCTCGCAATTTGCTAGCTGTGTTGGATTTCTGAAGACCAGCTGCTTGTTTCACCTTTTTATGCATGTTTTTGTTCTAACAACTTTATCTCTTCACACTGTGATTTTAGCCAGTTTTCTTTACCCTTTCGTATTTGAGTTCTTATTAATTTGTGTCTGAATCGTGTTGTACATTATTTTGTTTTTCGTGGATTTTCTTCCATAAGTTGCAGTATATTGTCATTCATCCAACTTTTCTGATCTCTTTCTTTTTTACTAGATGTTCTCCTCTGATACTGTTAAAGGTTTCACATATATTTTGGAGTGATTCTTCGGCATTATATGTATGTTTGCTCCATATTACTTAGCTTATCTGAAAGAATCTGTGCGACTGTCTCTTTTGTTTTCCTATCTTTTAGTATTTTCATATCGCAATTTTTGTTGCTATTCTTTTTTGCAACCGTCTTGAATCTAAACCTAAATTTACCAAAAACAGGCACATGATCTGATGATACGTCAGCACCGGAGTAACCCTTAACTGATAGGCACCTATTAGGGAATCGCTTGTTCAACATTTTGTAGTCAATTTTATTCCGTATTACGATTTATGGTTGATTGTGCAGGGAGACCCAGGTATGCACGCATCTTGGTGTTAGTTTGAAAAAAATATATTTAGTATTGCAAATTCCTATTCCTCTACAGTTTTAATCTGTCTCCCCTTTCATTTCTCTGTCCTAGACCAAAATCACTTAAAATTCTACCTAATCTTTGTCTGTATCAAAAAAGCATATAAGTTGTTTACGTTTGAGTGTGACAGATACATTAGAAGCAAACTGAATTTTAAATTGTTACCTAATAAAAATATCATTTTTGATAGCGAATTTTTTTTTAGCTAATGCCTCGACAACTAATGGCCATTGCCCTGGTGATGGTACAGTAAATTTTACTAATTAGGTATCTAGTGTAATGTGTAGTGTGTGTGTTGAGTAATTGTATTGATACTTTGCAAAGTCGACGTCATTGTCTTTGCAAAGAGACGCTAATTATATCCAATGTCTGCAGTCCCTCCGGTGAGTACCGATGCCACAAGGATAGAAACTATTTTCATCTACTAATTTATAATAAACGAAAAATTCTCTACCCAGGCCCTGGTAAGATTCGATCTCATGACCATTCGGACCTTTCCATCCAAAGGTAGGCGCTCTTACCACCGAGCCACAGAGGGGGTGATAGTGAATTTAATTATTATAAAAAATAAATAAGATGTTTTAAAATACAATTTTAGATTGAGTATAGTTTGAAAAGAATTTATTAACTTAGGTACCTACATAAGTTAAAATAGTTTGTTATTTATGATATAAGTGTTAAAAGTACACGTTTAAAGCACGCATGTGAAAGTTTGCAGAATGAGCGATAGCGAGTTCTTCAATTCACATTAGTGCCTTAAAAATGTACTTTTTAGCACGCATATCATACAATATTTTTTCTACAAACATAATTACAGGACAATATCTACAAAAACTTTTACTTGAACTTGACTGACATTCCATTTTTATATTTTTTTGGCATTACATCAAAATTGCCTATATAGGTCTGGATCCCGCGTATGAAAAAAAAGTTGATTAATAGCAAGCTGAAAATTTGTTAATATCTTAAGGGTGTCTAGTCGGATAAACTTTGATATATGGAAACACTGGAACAGGGGCAGTTTTTATTGTGGAACAGGTTAAAAGTTTGGAACGGTCAGACCACGAAAACCGCACATTTATTTTGTCCGGCAGAACAGACTTAAACTCTCCGAACAGAGATTAAACTCTCATGCACAAATCAGACTGCTATTTATCACCTGTCATAATTCCTGTCGTTTGACATATTCTACATGTTCCACTCATTAAAACGCCCATTTGGTGATAAATAGCTGTCTGATTTTTGCATGAGAGTTTAATCTCTGTTCGGAGAGTTTAAGTCTGTTCTGTCGGACAAAATACATGTGCCGTTTTCGTGGTCTGACCGTTCCAAATTTTTAACCCGTTCCCCAATTAAAACTTCCCCTGTTCCAGTGTTCCCATATATCAAAGTTTGTCCGACTAGACACCCTTAAGCTATTAACAAATTTTCAGCTTGCTATTAATCAATTTTTTTCATACGCGGGATCCAGACCTAATACGGTCAATATGAATTGTAGTGCCTTACTAGTAGAACACTAGTGCTTTAAAGTAGCATTTTTAACGCTCGTATGGAGTGCTAAAAATTGCATTTTTAACACAATTGTAGAAAAAATACGTTATATTGTTCTGAAGCTATTTCCTTGTGGCATTGTTTCCCATTAAAAATAGTTTTTTTTTGGCATGGGCTGTCGCCACTCAGCCAGTCACGATAAGTATATTGTAAAATCTAAATACATTTCAAAAATATAAAACAAAACAAAAATAAGAAAGATAAGGAAACGTTACCGTAAAGGTGGTTGTTAATATTGCAATTATTGTATGCAGGAGTAAGGTAGGGATAAGACAGGGTCACTTGCTTCTTCTCGTCTAGGGACCCGTCAAGACCTTAAAAAATAGTTGATTGTAAAATACGTTATATTTACATTTTATAACGGCTTTCTCTTTTAACGGGAGAAATAGACTCGTCCGTCGTGTCATTTTCATAGACATGTCATTAACAACTAAAAAACAGTGTTTTAAAATGAAATCAGCCAAATTATTTATCGAGACCTGATAAAATAAATGAGGTCAGGACTTTAATTTAGATACTTCGTAATTTCAAAATTAATATATATTTTACTTGTCTTTTTGAGCTTAAAAATCGTCTTTTTTCGTTTTTTTTTTCAGTTTCAAATTATTTATAATTAGAAAACGATCAACTTAAAAAAATTACCATAGACGTTTTTTGCCCCAATGATTCAAAGATCCTAAAATAGTCTCTGCTTGGGCCGAAAAAATTTATTTTTATAATTACTTGTGTTTTTTCTGTTATATTTTTTCATAAATAAATGTAGTAATAACTCCGAAATTACGGCATTTAGATATAAGGAATACTACATAAAATAATCAGTATGTTTTATGGATTTCAAAACGCAAAAAATATACAGGGTATTCCATTTGAAATAAGAAAGTTTATTCCATTTAAAAAAAAAAACGGAACATCTGACAACAATGTAAATACCACTGTAATATCGACCGCATTAGGAGAGTCTTACCCACCACAATCTGAAAAAAGCCGTTTCCGAGATAAATGAGGCGTTCCATAAGTAAAACTCACTCTGTACTCTGTATGTATAATTAAAATATAATTATATTAAACAAAATCAAATAAAATATAATGAATGAAAATGAATTTCGACAACGATTCAAACAATCTGTTAACCCAGATATACAGGGTGTCCAGAAACTCTACCGACAAACGAAGGTAATTTCAAGACAATTTAACCAAATTCATCAAGTCCGAAAATGATTCCTAAGGGAGCTAGAGCTCTTTGAAAATGGCGTCTTGTAATTAGTTTTTCTTAAATACCTGCAGAACGCTTCTAGTTAGAAAAACAATAATTGGTACGAATATTTATTTTCCAGAGGTAAATCGATTCCATCTATTACGAATTTATAGTACCGGTCATAGGCGTCCGTTTTGGGTAGGGTAACGGTTATTTTGTCGCATAACTTTTTTGTCTTTAAATTTTAAGCATTTTTCACTTTGGATTATTAAATCGTGAGGTATGCTTGTACTAAAAGGTACTCTTGATTTAAGTCGGTAGGACACACCATTTTCTAGAAAAATCGAGTTGAAAATTTTCGTCTCGTGAATTTGAAAAAAAATTGAAAAAAATTTTCAAAACAAACGGTGTATTTTACCAACTTAAAGCAAGAGTAACTTTTGCTACTAGAATACCCCTTAATTTATTAATCTAATGTCAAAAATGCTTAAAAATTAAATACAAAAAAGTTATGCCATAAAATAACCGTTGACCTACCCAAAACCTCCCTAGGGAGGAAAAGTACGACTTTGCTCCCTAGAATCAGGTCAGGAAAGTATACTTTCGGTAGAGGTAGGTGGAAAAATCCTTTACAGCGGTTAGATAATCTTTTAATGGCCTCACCGAATTATTTCAATTATATTATGACCCAAGTATTTTGCACTATTTTTCGCAAATGGGCAGTTTGAGAATTTTAGTATAAAATCTTCTTTCATAATTGTTGGCGTCGGTGGGGGTTGACGTCCATACGCAGTATTATAGTCGGTGTACGGGGGAGAAACTATTCGAAATAATGAAGTAACAAGTAATATAAAATTTGTTATTTCATTATTTAGAATAATTTCTCTCTCATATACCGACTATAACGTCGCCTCAAAGCAACAGTAAGATATGTAATATAATGTAGTTTCGAGAAAAACGCAATTGAAAATTTTACGAAACTTCAATAGTTAATAACTTGTTTATATTTGAATGGATTTACATGGAATTTTGTTTGAGTACCTAACTTTACATGCGTTACATAACAATATATATTAATTCATAAAAAAGTGAAAAATAATTGGAAAAAAAGTTAGTTTTTGCCCTAAAAGATATTCTGTTTTTTAACGATATCCGTAAATTTTTGTTATAAACTTATATTGCACAAAAGTTTTGTTTAAAATTTTACACATTTCAATACAAAAAACAAAACAATTTTGTTGTTTACACATGTTATTACATACATTATAACATGAACATACTTGTTTTCCAAAAATTTAACAATTTGACAAGATAATTAACAAAATAAAATGAAAAAATCATCAGAATCAGTTTTGGTACTAGCGGATGCTGAAAGTTGTGAAAGTAAAAACCTATTGCATTTTCTTGCAAACTCCAGCCCGAAATTTCTAAAGGGGAATTTATCATGAATTTAACTTACCATTTTCTTTTGCTGATAAATTCCAGACAGCAACTCAGAATCAGTATTATTTTTGTTCGCTAACTACACTAAATAATGACTTCTTGTAGATACCCATAATTTTTACAATTTAAATTGGCTGAATTATTCATTTTTACTCACTATACCTACTGTATACTTAACATACACCTTTTAACATCAATGTAATAAAACTATTGTTTAAGATTACTGAAGATAAAATTGTGACCCCATGCTGGATAATATAAACAAAGACATAATCGCAACTCAGCAATAACTACATGGCAACAGTAGAATATGTGCGTAAGATAACTTAGTGTTGCATTAATATTGACGACCAAAATGGGTAAACGACAAAATATAATGGTATGATATGTATGTTGTCTTAGTGTTGCATTATAGAATTTGGGCTAAAAGGAATTAATCTATTTTTATATAGAAACATTTTTGCCGTAGAGCTAATAATAAACGAGATAATTCAATAATTATGCTCCAACTGTCACTTTTTCCGCCATAACTCGGAAAATATCGACCGCACAAAAAAATTGTAACAACAGAAATTATAAAAAATCACATTTTCAACAATTTTGGTTCGTATATTTTTTGTGTAAAAGTTGAAAATGGCGGAGATATTGAGCAAAAATGGTTCTCGGTTAATATCAAGATGGCGGCTAACGCAACGGCGGAATTCAGTCGAGATTTTAATTTTAAACTACTATTGACCCTTCCTACAGAATAGAAAAAATAAAATTTGGGGCAGCTACTAATGCAAGGTTGGGCCTATTATTCATCTAACCCGACTGGATTAAAGTACACACTACTTGAAGGCACACAGATGGTTTTCTAGAAATCTTTTATGAAACACATTTTACAATAAAATTTATTATTGTCCAGGTATGAAATGCGGCTTGTCAGTGGTTAGGGTTTCAAAAAACTTACTAATATAAACTCATACTGGTTGATGAGAACTAATTTCTTTCACTTCTTCAGTTGAATGACAAATATGTAGATAACAGTTTGATCACTTTATTGAAGAACTGACTACAGTACAAATTGACAATGCGTGACAAAAAACGTGTTTATCCTTCGCAGACTCGAGGCAAAGTAAAGTGTTATATGTACATAAAAATACAGGTAGGAAAACTGGCAGCTTTGACATTAGATTTTAGATCTACCTGTTGTTATAAAAAGAGTCCAGGCCCGTTGCAGCGGGATTTAAACAAATATTAAATATAATATTAGAAATCAATTTAAATCATAAACATGCCCCCACCATGAAAGGGAGAGCTTTCAATCAATTAAAAATAAAATTAAATATAACATATTACAGTCAATAAATAATCACTGTCACCTAGCGACTTCTATTCACTTGGGAGTGGGCAAATGTTCACAACTGCTACGCCAACGAGTCCTTTAACTTTTCTAAGTATGAAAACCCTAGAAATGTTGTCAGCCCCTGGATGCAACTGTTCCACACGTCGAAGAGACCACTGGAGAGGAGCTGCGTCCTTACTCTTGATTAGGACAAGAGCACCAACCTTGATTTGGAATTGATTCACCTTCCACTTTTGTCTCTGCTGCATCTCCGAAACGTATTCCAAAGACCATCTTCGCCAAAAATGTTGACGGAGCTGTTGAAGATGTTCAAATCTTGTTAACCGAAGAGGGTTGACATAAGAAACTTCTAATTCTGGTACGGAATTCATGGACATCCCAATCAGAAAGTGAGCTGGGGTTATAGGTAAAAGGTCTGAAGGATCGGAGGACATAGGACTTAAAGGGCGTGAATTTAGTATACCTTCCACCTGAGTGAGCAGGGTTAAAAAGACTTCATAAGTTAAATGAGGTCTCGTAACGATCCTTTTTAAATGCGATTTATTCCGCCGAAATGAACGGAATGTAAAGGAATAAATTACCAACTGCTTTCATCATTGCAGCATGATACAGGGATTTGTTTTTCATTCGATTTGATAAAGTTATCGAGATGCTTAAGCTCGTTACGACAACGTACAAAGTTTGTGCAATTATCGGACATCATTTGAACTGGCTTGCCCCTTCTAGCTATAAATCGTCTTAAAGCAGCGAGGAAGCAAGACTTAGTTACGTCTGTGATCAGTTCCAAGTGTATCGCTTTTGTAGCTAGACAAATAAAAAGACTAACATAAGCTTTGTAAGTACCTGTGTTTCTACCTTGTCTTGTTTTAAGAGTAAACGGGCCTGCATAGTCCACTCCCGTGATTGCAAACGGAAACGATGGATTTAGTCTATATGCAGGAAGATCTCCCATCATAGGTGTACACCGAGGAGGATTGGCACGAAAACAGCGTATACATTGACGAACACGATGTTTTGAAATAGATCTACCTGAAATAGGCCAAAAATGTTCACGAACGACAGACAATAAGTGCTAAGGACCGGCATGCAACAACCTTAGATGCTCCGACCGAAAGATCATACTCGTAGCAGGATGATCTACAGGAAGAAGTATTGGATGACTTTTATTAAAATTATATTTGGAGTTGCGTAATCTACCACCTACTCTGATTACTCCACCACTATCCAGAAAAGGATTTAAAGAAAGCATTTTACTCCTAGAAGACATCGATTTTCCCTTGGAAAGGTTATGAAGTTCCTTTGGAAATATCTCTGCTTGAACCATATTTGCAATACATTTGACAGAGGGTTGAAGCTCTATGGTAGTTAGAGAATCGGAAACCATGCGCCTTGACGCTGAGTTATTTCGGAATAGACGCAAACAACGAGCAATGACTCTTGTGAGAAACGGGAAATTGCTGTAATTCTGGAACGGAAAGGATTGCACGAAACTTTTGACCAAAGAATGAGTAACATTCTTAGTCTCCGGAAGATCTTGCTCAGGCAGAATGCTTGGGATGGCCAACTATCAGGAGATTCCATGAGGAAGGGAGCACCGTGTCGTAAAATTTTTGATGACATAAGTCGACTGGGTTCCACATCTCGGGACAATAAATCCGCAGGAATATTCTTGGTACCGGCATGTCTCCAAACACTAGATGTAGTGCTGGATTGAATTTCAGGCACTTTGTTAGCCACGAATATTTTGAGAATATGTGGCGAGGTTCTGATCCACCTTAAGACAATAGTGGAATCTGTCCAAAGAACAATATCATGAAATTGAAGAGTGAGCGATTCTGTGACTTTATTCACGAGCCGTGACAATATCAAGGCTCATATCAAGTCTTAGCACAAAAGAGACACACCGATATATTACCATGTTGATCAATACTTCGAATATAAATGACGCCACAATATGCTGCTCCGCTAGCGTCAGAGAAGCCATGCACCTCAATAGTTGAATCGTTTGCAATGATAGCATGTCTAGGAACTCTAACATTGTTTAAATGGCAGAGTTGATCCTGAAATAAAAGCCACTTTGTGTGTATGTCTAGAGGTAGAGCTAGATCCCACTCCAAGCCTTCCAACCACAGCCGTGGCATTAAAATTTTTACAATGATAATTGTGGCTAACAAGACCAAGAGGATCGAATATATGGGCTATCGCAGACAGTACAGACCTTTTAGTAACCGTTCTAGGAAGAACGTGAGAGGATATATGATACTAAAGAAGGCCGGATATTGGATACCACTGAAGTCCTAGAGTTCTTGTAATTTCAAAAAAACCTAGCGAGAAAGGAAGATGTGAAGAGACCAAAGAAACCTGGCTCTCGATTTTTGACCCTTCGCTTCGATATCGAACGTATTCGCTTCGTATCTGTTTAGTGTACAGATAGCGAATGATCGATAACGAAACGAAGGGTCAAAAATCGAGGTCCTGAATATCTGTAAGAAGTGAAGGGTCGTTCGAAACCCACTTTCGAAGAGGGAAACAGCCTTCTGATAATATATGACTAATTTCTTGACAATGCTGAAGAAGCTCTGAGGCTGAATCAGACCCCGTCAGGAGGTCATCCACATAGAAATTATTTTTAATAATCTTTGCAGCTTCATGAGATAATTGAAGCAGGCATCTTGTAGCGAGAAAGCTGGCAGAGGCAGTGCCGTAAGTTACCGTGTTCAGAGAATGAAGAAGTTCACAGAGAAGAAGTTTGCAAAGGCTCCTGAGGATCCCGTTTCCATAGAATTAGCTGGAGATTTCGCTCAGAAGGACAAACGAGAATTTGCCGATACATTTTGGCGATGTCAGCAGAAGCCACATAAGTGTGTTGCCTAAATCTAAATAGAATTAATATAAGATCACTTTGGACGACTGGTCCGACCATTTGAAGATCGTTAACTGAAACACCTGAAGTGGTAGGGCAAGAACCATCAAACACTACACGCAACTGAGTAGTGAGACCTTAAGGACTCCATGGTGTGGGAGATAGAAGTGAGCTGGGTCTGTAGGCTCCTCAATCTTAGACAATGTGACCCATTGAAATGTATTGGTCCATAAATGAAACATACATATCCTTCATGATAGGATTATTCTGAAGTTTTCGTTCTAGAATAAAGAATCTTTTTTCAGCTCTGCTCCTGGTTTCACCCAGAGTATCAGTCGAATTCTTTAATGGAAGACTGACTACGAAACGACCATCCGAATTTCTTTTATGCGTTGATTTAAAGTGTTCCTCGTTCTCTATTTCCTCCTTTGAAAAAGGTGGGAAAATTGGACACTCATCTATTTCCCAGCATCTTGATAGGTCATGACATTCATTATGTTGTGTGAAATTGCAAGTGATGATTTGATAATCGTACCTTTTGGGCAGTGGGCCAGAAATTACTCAGCCAAATTTGGCTTTTTGTAAAATGGGTTTTTGAGGACCCAATTTGATTTGTTCAACGCACAGAAGATCCCAGAAAAGCTCTACACCTATGAGAAGATCTATGCCGGAAGGAATATTGAAATTTGGATCTGACAAGTGAATATACGATGGAATAGAGACAGAGTCTACGTCGATCGGAATACTTGGAACGTGACCACAAATTGAAGAAGTAACAAGATAGTTTCAGGTTGTCGAAAAAGAAGAATATAACGAATATAGTGACAACTTGCTTTTGTGGTTTAATCTTTGTAGATATTTGAGTGACACCGACCACGGAAATGTCGGCAGGTTCCTTAGAGAGACTCAATTTGGAAACCAGACTATATAAGAGACAAAATGTGATATAACCACTGTCCAGAAGGCTCTACAATTATGTTATAACTCCAGACCGATCTGGAATTTGAACTGTGACATTTGACAACAGTGCAAAGGAATTCTGAACTGCATGATTTGACAATGTTTGTGGAGTTTGATTATCTGAAGAAACGGATTGAGTATCATTTGAAGAATTATTGCTATTTTCTGAATTAATGTGGAGAAGCGTGTGGTGCTTCCTGCCAGATACCACAATGCCATATGAATGGAAAGAAGGGGTTATTGTACCAATCCACAAAATAGGAAACAAGAAGAAATGTACTAACTACCGTGGAATAACACTCCTAAACTCCACCTACAAAATAACACTCCTAAACACCACCTGCAAACATCCTGCCACAAAGAACCAAAACATACACAGAAGAAAAAGTTTGGGATTATCATTTAGATTTAATGATAATCCGGATTTAGATCGGGCCGCTCTACTATTGACCAGGTATTCACAATAAAACAGATAATCGAAAAATTCTGGAAGTTTGATCGTGAGCTTCATAAAATATTCATGTGAACAAGAGGAAGCAGAGAAAATGGGGCTCCTAATCAACGAAGATAAGATGAAATATATGTTGTATATGAGCCGCAATTACCGAGGCAGAGACAGAATCGGTCAGAACATCACCGTCGATGACTTTAACTTTGAGCGCGTTAGAGAATTTAATTATCTTGGACCAACAATAACTGAAGATAATAACGCATCACAAGAAATAAACAAAAGGATACAGGCCAGCAAGAGATGTCTTTTTAAGTACTTGTCATATGAACCGTTGTGATGTATGGAAGCGAGGCGTGGACGATAACAAAGGAAAACGAAAGAAGACTACGTGCTTGGGAAAGAAAAATCATAAGGAAGATTTTTGAGACTGTGCTGGATGAAGCATCAGGAATATATAGGATAAGAACTAACGAAGATCTCGAAGAACTTCACACAGACTCTAACGCCACAGGGAAAATAAAGTCCAGAAGACACCAATGGGCAGGACACCTCAGAAGTCATTCTGACAAAAGAACAGTAAGGCTGGTATGGGAGGAAGTCCCAACTAGAAAAAGACCACGCGGACGCCCTCGACTCCGGTGGCGAGATAATATAGCAGGAGACCTCAAAGCTACGGGCGTAGAAAATTGGATATATGTTGCTCAAGACAGAGAACAGTGGAGGCAGGTTGTCGAGTCGGCTAAAGCCCACGAAGGGCTGTAACGTCACGGAGTAAGTAAGTAAGTATTGTGTGTAATTCCAAATAGTTAAATGTCATGAATCCGCATATTAAAGAATATATTTATCGCCCTGTATAGTATATTAACGCAATATTATTATTTGTATGCTGCATTTGCGAAAACTGAGTTATTATGTATTTTCAGCGTTAATGTATGGAGTAGAAGTTTGGACGATAGAAAACGATATAATTAATATAATAGAAGCGTTTACGGAGTGGGCGTATAGAAGAATTTTAGAAATAAGTTGGGGGATAAGGTTATAATCAACGATGTTTTGTAAAAGGAATGCATAATAAGGAAAATGAGCTATTAAATAAAATTAAAATAAGAAAATGACAGTATCTGGATCATGTATTAATAAGTAAGATATGCGTTGCATTAGACAATTATACAGGGAAAGATGCTCGGCAGAGGAAGCGTAAGTGGATGATGTATTATATCCTGGCTAAACAAATTCGATTGTACAATGTAACTCTGTTGAGCTGCTTATGAACGGTAGTATCAAAAGCAAAAGTAGCCATGATGATGGCCAACTTTCTCAAGGGAGACAAGGGGAGATGTAAAAATGGTACGTGTATAAAAATAATCAATTTATCAAATTATTGTATATATATTGGAGATATCCTTGATATCAATCTTATTGTTGATGAAGTTTTGGTTTTTCTGTATGTAAATCATTTCCAATATGTATCTTTCCTTATTTTTAAAATTAAACAAGTTAAGATAAAGATAAAACGATAAAAAATTATAAAAAAATGTATATTACAATGACTAGTGTCTTTCTGTAGATAAAATGAGGTTAGTTGGTAAATGATAGATCAATTTTTAAATGAAATAGATTTTTGATAATTGCATTATATTTTGCTCAGTTGGTTAGCATCTGCTTTATAATTTGTTACATTTTTTGTTTTTGTGATGTAATATATTTTTCGAGAAACACCCTGTTTTGTAGTTGCCTACTGTTAAGATTTCAACATATATATAGTCAAACTGGTAACCTGTATTAATAAGTGATCAACAACAGCGCCTTTGTTTTTATATTTCTGGAAGTCACTTTTGTGCTGAGTAACACGTTTTTTAGCCATTGGCTATATTATAGTTTGCTCACTATAACAAACTTGGCAGTCAGAACACGGAAGATTGTAGATCATGTTGGTAATGTGCACTATTGATGCCTGATCTACTACCGCATTTGGCTGCGAAGGTTGCTATATTAAAAAAACAAGCCAATGGCTGAAACAACGTGTTGACCGGTACAAAAGTGACTGCCAGAAATAAAAAACACATGCGCTTTTTTTAATCACTTCACCAACACAGGTCACCAGTTTGACTTTACCAATTTTGAAATCTTACTAACAGTAAGTAACTACAAAAACAGGCTATTTCTCGAAATGTAATACATTACAAAAACAAAAAATGCAATAATTTATAATGCAGATACAATTTAATTTAAAAATTGATCTAACATTTTTACATTCTACATAGTTGTTTACATAATTACATTGAAATTATTATTATGGTGGACATAAATAGAATTCCACCCTATGAAAAATATAAAAATGAACAACACAAAAACAAAAATTAAACTGTACCGGTACGTTAAGTCATCTCGCCATTTTGCCTACTGGCAAAATACTGTGAGTAGGCAACATGGCGAGATGACTTAACGTACCGGTAGAGTCTAATTTTTGTTTTTGTTTTGTCCATTTTTATATTTTTCATGCGGTGGAATACTATTTATATCCACCATAATAATAATTTAAGTGTAATTATGCAAACACCTAGTGCAATAGACTTATCAGTGACGTGACGATATTTTTTGCTCCGGAGTATTCAAATAAAGACAAGCCAACATTTTGTTATTTTTTCAAATATATATATATAATAATCTACTAAGTTTTCACTCTAATGGCATATAACATATCCCACCAGAATGAAAACAATGGGAACCTTCTCTGGTTACATCTCCGAGGCTTCTACAATTTGCAAGCCATACGGATGCTGAGACTAAGGAAGATGAGGGAATTCTACAATTTACAATTCACGTCACATCTGCTCAGCGCGGTAAAGTTCCAACGAGACTGGTTCCCTTCATACTCCACACAGAGTAAATGTAAATCAAAAATGAATAACCATTTTCAATTTCGTTGCAAAACGAAAATACAGCCGAACCATATTCCAGTCCAATCAGAGAGTGCTTCAGGCACCTCTACCGGTTTTGAAACTTATTAATCTCTCATCAGGAGGCACATATGCTGCTCTCCCTGATCCAACCAAAACAAACCCCAGCGTGCAGTCCCGAATTGCAACGAACGAAATGGCATAGATGCCCTAGCGGCAACTGCTAGCAAAATACTAAGTTTTCACTCTAATGGCATATAACATATCCCACCAGAATGAAAACAATGGGAACCTTCTCTGGTTACACCTCCGAGGCTTCTACAATTTGCAAGCCATACGGATGCTGAGACTAAGGAAGATGAGGGAATTCTACAATTTACAATTCACGTCACATCTGCTCAGCGCGGTAAAGTTCCAACGAGACTGGTTCCCTTCATACTCCACACAGAGTAAATGTAAATCAAAAATGAATAACCATTTTCAATTTCGTTGCAAAACGAAAATACAGCCGAACCATATTCCAGTCCAATCAGAGAGTGCTGCAAGCACCTCTACCGGTTTCGAAACTTATTAGTCTCTCATTGGACTGGAATATGGTTCGGCTGTATTTTCGTTTTGCAACGAAATTGAAAATGGTTATTCATTTTTGATTTACATTTACTCTGTGTGGAGTATGAAGGGAACCAGTCTCGTTGGAACTTTACCGCGCTGAGCAGATGTGACGTGAATTGTAAATTGTAGAATTCCCTCATCTTCCTTAGTCTCAGCATCCGTATGGCTTGCAAATTGTAGAAGCCTCGGAGGTGTAACCAGAGAAGGTTCCCATTGTTTTCATTCTGGTGGGATATGTTATATGCCATTAGAGTGAAAACTTAGTATTTTGCTAGCAGTTGCCGCTAGGGCATCTATGCCATTTCGTTCGTTGCAATTCGGGACTGCACGCTGGGGTTTGTTTTGGTTGGATCAGGGAGAGCAGCATATGTGCCTCCTGATGAGAGACTAATAAGTTTCGAAACCGGTAGAGGTGCTTGCAGCACTCTCTGATTGGACTGGAATATGGTTCGGCTGTATTTTCGTTTTGCAACGAAATTGAAAATGGTTATTCATTTTTGATTTACATTTACCCTGTGTGGAGTATGAAGGGAACCAGTCTCGTTGGAACTTTACCGCGCTGAGCAGATGTGACGTGAATTGTAAATTGTAGAATTCCCTCATCTTCCTTAGTCTCAGCATCCGTATGGCTTGCAAATTGTAGAAGCCTCGGAGGTGTAACCAGAGAAGGTTCCCATTGTTTTCATTCTGGTGGGATATGTTATATGCCATTAGAGTGAAAACTTAGTATTTTGCTAGCAGTTGCCGCTAGGACATCTATGCCATTTCGTTCGTTGCAATTCGGGACTGCACGCTGGGGTTTGTTTTGGTTGGATCAGGGAGAGCAGCATATGTGCCTCCTGATGAGAGACTAATAAGTTTCGAAACCGGTAGAGGTGCTTGCAGCACTCTCTGATTGGACTGGAATATGGTTCGGCTGTATTTTCGTTTTGCAACGAAATTGAAAATGGTTATTCATTTTTGATATAATAATCTTTTTATATGCCACTGTTGCGTACATACTCGTAATTTAAATGTTACATGGTCCAAGTGTAATTTTTGTACACACACTTGTACTAGCTGTTACCTATTAATTAGTGTATCTCATTTTATATTTGAAAATAATTTTCGTGCTTCTTGTAAGAACACTAAACTCGTCTTTCGTGCTGCACTAAACTTGTCTTTGGAAAGGAAATATAGTTGAAATTAGTAGTTATGCAATTTAAAATAAAGTAAAAAACTTGCAAAATAGAGAAGAATGAAGGAAGAAGAATCGAATAGAGCACCGACTAAATAAGCTCCAGAAACAAGAGACCAAAAAGAAGGAGGGATTCGAGAGCCAGAAAAAGGAACAAAATTAAAACAGATTTCTTTTTGAAATAATTTGGGCGTGAAAGAATGACAGCTGGAAGAATAAAACAAAAAATTATATAAATAAAACCTGAGATCCTGAAGAGATCCTGAACAAACTAAAATGGAGGGCGCCAGTCTTGCTCTTCAGCAAATTAACAAATTTGTAGATTAACTTAACTTTCCTAATATAAAATTTATGTTGTTTCCTCCTAAACCAACTACAGTGGTGAAGTGAAACTGTAAAGGGATATGTAATAAGAAAAACGAATTTTACTAAATTATTTATTACAATGTTCATAATCTAATACAATTTACAAAAGAAAATATAGAATGTTATAATGTGATACATATTTTAGTAAATAATTGAAAATAAAAATCCTAGTAAGATTTGATGGTTTAATAAAAAAATATGAAAAAAAAAATTTTTAAGAAACGTTTTTTTTTTAGTTACGAGTGCCTAAAATTAAAAATATTATAAAAAATCAACAAAAAAGCAAAAAAAAATTGAAAAAATCTAACACATTCTTTAAAGAAAAGCGTGGCGCGTCTTCATCGAATAAACGGTTTTCGCCCCACGCTTTTCTTTAACGAATGTGTTAGATTTTTTCAATTTTTTTTTTACTTTTGAGTTGATTTTTTATAATATTTTTAATTTTAGGCACTCGTAACTAAAGAAAAGAGTTTCTTAAAATTTTTTTTTTCATATTTTTTTATTTTTTACTTTTTAGTCTTACACTTTTCAAACATTAAAATATATCGTCATGTTTATTAAAATATGTATAAAACATATGATGTAGGTACAAACATGAAAAGTAGTCGGAATCGGCAAAAAATTTAAAACTTTATTACATAACGTAAAGAATTAACGTAAAAAGTAAAATTATATATAGTTAATATAACTAGCTACAATCTGTAAAAGTTTCAAATTTCTTCATTGTAAAAAACAAGAGATTTTAATAATTTTCCGAATAAAATCGTTTTTTTATTTAAACAATTAATAAATATAAACAATTTTTATTGATTATTCGTGTGTTGTTTCCGCGAATGCATATGTCTGCAAATTTTTAGTCATTTGCATTAAGCAAAAAAGTAGTCAAATTAACGTCCAAAGATTTGACGCAAACGATTGAACTAAAGAAAAGCGTTTAATTAATACGCCAAAACGAATGCGTTAATGTTAATTGTAGCACAAAACCTCTCTACCGGTGGTTTTTCTAAGACTACGATAAAAACAGGAATTTTTTAATTCGAGGTTTGGTTGAACGATGGCTTATTGTGAAAACCTCGTATCTCATTGTACAGAAAGTTTTACATGAGTGACTTTAAACTGAATTTCTGCATACTCTAACCCAAAATATATATGAAAATGTATGTGGAATGATCTAAACAGACTCAGAATCAAAAATATGTAAACATAGTTTTTTTGTTTTAAGTTATAGTATGCAGAAATTAAGTTTAAAGTCTCTCCTGTAAAATTTTCTGTGAAATGAGATACGAGGTTTTCACACAAAGCTATCGTTTTGTTTCGTATCATATTAAAATTTGACACGAATATTAGGGGAGCAAAGTATGCTAAATTTGCAGTCACTCGAGCGTTATGGGGACCTATTGGGTTGTGATTATTAGGTCCTAAAACCAAAAAAAGTTAAGTAAAATTTTCCATTTTAGTGGGAACTTTCCACATTTTAGTTAAACTTTCCATTTCCAACAATCGTTTTTTCCGATTATAGCGCCATCTATCCATAGCTTGAAAAAATGCCTCGAATAAAAGTTGCCTATTTTTAGATAAAGAATCCAAATCTGCAATAAAAATTTGGGGCTTCCATTTAAGATTTTAAAGTAACCTCCAACCCCATTTCCGTGGGAGGTCATGTTTGATACCATTCGATAGATTTTTCAAAAACATAATGAATTTGTATTTTGCAGTGTTTCGATCAGATGTTTATTTTGCGAAATATCGCGGGTTTGAATTTAAAATTTTAAATTTACCCCCCATGTTTGGTACCATTCAATCGTTTTTTGAAAAATATTGAAGACGTATTTTTTAGTTTGTCGATCTGACGTTCATTTCGCGAAATATTCGCTTTTTTTGTGAAACTTTTTGATTCACGCATTTCCTTAGCCCCCGCTCAAATCGTCAGATTTTTGAAATATACACTCTTTTGCATGTACTTAACTTACCTTATCTTAATCTGACAATTTCGAGTATTTTTAAGGATAGATTTTTTTTCGGGCCCCCCATAAGAAACTTCCCTGTGTTAAGAGCCAATATATGGTAGATGTACATCTGCAGGGTACTAGGTTTCTCCCCATATGATAATCTGACGCGCTCAAGTACCTACAAAAATCCCGGCTTGGGCTCCCCTACCATAAGCGCCGATTTTTATATAAACAAATATGAGCGTTAAAAATTTGAAACTTCATTGTTTATCTATGAAGCATAACGTAAACAATTAACGTAAAAAGTGGGAATTATGTATAGTTCATATCATTAGCTACAAAAGGTAAAAGTTTCAAGTTTCTACATTGTAAAAAACAAGAGAATTTAAGCATTTTCCATTAAAATCGTATTTTTTGTTTAAGCAATTAATAAATATAAAAAAAATTTTATTGACTATTCGTGTATTGTTCCCGCGAATACATATGTCTGCAAATTTTCATTCATTTGCATTGAAGAAAAGGCAGCCAAATTAACGTCTAAAGATTTGATGCAAACTATTGAACTAAATAAAAGCATTTAAAAATAGAATAACCTATCAATTTTTGTGTTTGTACTGTTCATACAAAGTTATATAAACCCAACAATAACATACAGGAATATTTGAAATATATATTTTAACGCTCTTTGACCAGCAGCGATAGAAAATCCTGGATAAAGTCTCCACTGAAGACTTCGGTTGGCTGATAATCACATCAGCGATCACCACACCGTGGTAGAAACGAAATTTAATGGTACGTGAACGTGACCCATAAATTCACGTATGATAGAAGGAAACCATTCGATTTCCGGAAACGTCTAACCATAGACCATTTATGGTGAGGATGATGAAGAACATCGCAACATCCAAAGTAAACTTATTTACTATCAAGAAACGGAAAGTTTCCAGGTACGGAAAATAGGCAGAAAAGCCAACAAAAAGTAGAACCAAAAACCATAAAACCAAAACGTAAAATCCAAAATCCAAAACCCTTGTGCAACGGATCTTCTAAAAAACGACTGCTCGCCACAACAGAAAAATGATGACAGAGACATAATTATTAGATATTAGTGGTCTTTGGAAATAACGAACTTGCCACTTTTTACAAAACCTAAACGATGTGTAGAGGTGGGAACTGATATATTTTTGTAGAGGCTTTGTAACTGTAACCTTCTCTTTAATGTGATTTTTGCAAATTGGAGGACCACTTACTCAGAACTGTTGCCTTTACCATCTTAAATTAATACTTCACATATAAATGGACTGAAGATGTTTTGTAAACACAAAACGAAACGTATCCAAAAATATATGAATTAGTACGACATCGTATATATAATATCCCAGAGACCAGTATTTCTCGCCAGTGGCGTACACGCCCCTAAATGCGACACTATTATATATGTACGCGAAGTTTAAATTCCGTCAATCTGACTGAATTGAAAACTGGACCAAATCCCATATTAAAGTTTAGTAAAATACCAGCCAATCGATATGTCATACATCCATTTTGGTCCAAGGGTATGGGTTTTACGGCCCTCCCCATTCGAGGTCTGTTTTTCGTTCTCCTCCCCAAAACTCCCAAAAGTTTCGAAAATTTTAGTCCGACCGCTACGGCTTCTAATAGTATTGATCATTACCTTTCCAACGCATGTCCAATTTTGAAAATTAATCATTCAAAAGTTACCGAGCTCAGAAATTTGACTCAATTTCTATTTGAAAAGTGGAAATGTTTGCATGTAAATGTGTTAAAAAGTTAGACTGATCTGAATTTTTTTGTATGTTTCAAGAGGGTGTCGTCGCCGATTCAAAACCGGTGTAGTTTGTGACATTTGACCACCCATAAGCCAGCTATAGGACTGGGTAGATAATTTTAGAGCTCTAGTGCGATTACTACTGACAATTTCTCAAAATTTCAATCTACGGACTCTGTGTGTGTGTTTATGTTTTATTGGCACTGGTTTAAGCAACCAACTGGCCAGTCAATGTATTTTGAATTCTCTCTTTTACAAAATATATGCTTAGTATCTAAATTTAAAACTATTAGTACTACTGTTTTTTTTTTACTGTTTTTTTTATTATTTTTTTTATTATATTTTTTAACATTTTTTTTATTACATTTTTTATTTTTTTTTAGTTTTTTTTTTTTTTTTTTTTTTTTTTTTTTTTTTATATTTTTTTATCGCGCTAAGACCTAAACCCGATTCAACCTCGCGGAGGTTTAGATCTTAGTAACTTTTTATTTTATTTAATTATTTTTTTTTTATTTTTTTTTCTTTTTTTCTCAGAGCTTTAATTTTAAACAATTAACATGGTTGTACAAAATTTTATAAACATCTAGATTGTTTGATTGTAAAAGGTATATAAGATTAAAAGGAAATTGTACATTAACTTGAACTAGATTGGCAAAAAAGTTTGATATTTCAATAAAATGTAAAGGACATTCTAATAGCATATGTTGTAGATCAGCTAGCTCTCCACATAAACATTCATCATTATCTACAAGTCCTATTTCTCTTTTGTAGACTGGAGTCAGACAGTGATTACTTCTTATTCGACAAATAGTTTTGATAAAGCCTTTGTTGGAAACTTGATTAAACCATGTCTTGATGGGAAGTGTAGGCTGGATTTTTTTGTAATAATTTCCTTTGTCTGAATTATTGTATTGTTCCTGCCATTTCGTCCGTTTGATAGATCTCATAATAGAAATTATGTCTCCCATAGGAAGTTGATAAGTATGCAGAGTGGATTCCTTCGTTGTTGCTTTTTTAGCCAGATCATCTACTATTTCGTTGTTTTTTATACCAATGTGTGCTTTTATCCAACACAATATTATATTTTTGCCCGATTTCAAAGCTTCACTGTTCATTGCTATGATGTCACTGATGATATAATTTTCTGCAAAATTATGTACATTATATTTCAATTTCTTTACAATGCTTTGGCAGTCTGTAAATATAACATAATTGAGTTCTTTTTGATTAATACATATTTTGTATGCTTCTTTGATTGCAATGAGTTCAGCTGTGAAAATTGTCATTTTATCAGGTAATCTGTTGTTTATTTTTATACTTTTTTGTGGGTAATATATAGCATATCCAACTTTTCCTTCCATTTTTGAACCATCCGTATATAATTTCTGATAACTCCCCCAGTTTTTTTGTACACACTGAAGGTGGTCTATTTTAGTAAGGAAGTCTGTCGCACGAATATTACTTAAATGACAGTTAACTGGAGATAAATAATCTTCATAATTTAGCTTTCGAGACGAGCTTTGTTCAATTTGGTGTATGTCGCCAATGGAATTAGAAACGTTGAGGAAGCTTTCCACAACTAAAAGCAGTTTCTTTTTTTCCCAGTAATAATGAGTTAGGTATGAGGTGGTTAAATGAACAATTTTATTTAATAGCAGTTTATCGTTAACCGCTGTTTTAACTATAAATTTCTCACTTAGGTATTCCCTGCGTAATGAAAGTGGAGGTTCATTAAGCTCACATTCCATGACCAATATAGGTGTGCTACGAAGATAACCAGTGCATAACCTAAGTGCCTTATTTTTGATCCTCTCGATTTTTTGGAGTACAGAGTTTGATGCTGAGCCATAAAAAATAGATCCATAGTCTAAGATTGATCAAAGTCTCTCATATGTTTTTAGTATACAGGAAGCCAGACCGATTGGACGGTAAGAATCCCAATTCTTTGATGATTTTCCTGGTTTTAAAACCGGGATAATAGTGTAAACGTGCCAATCGTCAGGAATCTTTATGCGGCGCATCCAAATTTCATTATATATATTTAGTAGTGCAGCCTTACCAATTCTTGAAAGATTTGATAGCATCGAGTAATGGATATTATCGGCACCTGGTGCTGAATTTGAGTTTTTCTTCAACGCAAAGTTTAGTTCAGTGGCAGAAAATGGTTTGACTAGGAAACGGATTGGTTCTGGATAGTCGTACAGAGCATTTAGTTGTAAATCAGGAATTACTAATTCTGCAGACGGCGGTGTGATATTTTGATGGAACTCTTCTATCCACGAAGCTTCCGACAGAATAACAGGGACTTTGTTCTTTGTTTTTCTTATTTTTTATTCGGTTAACTTTTGACCATACATCTTTAATAGGGACTGACCTATTTAGGGGTCCGACATAATCTCTCCAGCTATTTCTTTTAGTTTGTTTAGTGATCTTCTTGACATGTGCATCATCTTTTTTATACTTAAGTAGGTTTTCATGGTTTGGATTTTCTTTGAATATACAAAAACTTTCCTGTCTTCTTCTGACTGCTTCTTCACATTCTAAATCCCACCAGTATTTTCCTCTGGAAGTCGGTTTTTTTATTTTAAATTTGGGGATGCAGTAGGATGCAGTTGTATTTATATTGTGCAAAATTTGTTCATAAGAATTTATATCTTTAAATTGAGAGAATACATCTTCCGAATACTGTTCATATAATTTCCAGTCGGCATTCTTTAAATTCCACTTTTGTGAATATGGATTATATGTATGAGTTGGTTGATCCTCTAACTCTACTCTTATAGGTGTATGGTCTGAACCAAATAGGTCTTGAAGTGTTTTCCAAGTGATCAGGTGGTTTAAGTCAGGAGTACAAATGGTCAGGTCTATTGCCGATTTCGAGAAGTTCCTAAAGAAAGTAGGAGAGCCATCATTTTTGAATATTAAATTATTATCGTCTATACAGTCCATCAAGATTTTACCTTTCATATCTGTTTGGTTGTCTAGGCCCCAGGCAATGTGGTGAGCATTAAGGTCACCTCCTATTATAAATGGTCTTTCTATAGATGTTATGAAATTGTTCCATTGTTGTAACAATAACTTGGTTCCTGGGGGAACATACATAGATATAAATGTGACAGTATATGACTTAAACTTTATTTTTATTGCTACTTTATTGACGTTTATTAAATCTACTTTCATGGTGACTTCCTCGTAATATAGGTTTGAATTTATTAAAATTGCTGAGCCACCGCCAACAGTTACTGAAAAGCGGTCGTCTCTGACAATATTGTACCCGTGAAAGTTATAATACTTTTCTGGTTTAAATCTAGTTTCTGATAATAATGCGATATCAACTTTCTGGTCTTCTAATAGGTGGATAAGGTTTTCTCTATTAGAGTTAGCCGATCTACAATTCCATTGACAAATTACCAATCTATTCATTATTATATAAGAGAGAACTTAAAACTGATTGAATTGAATTTACTAGAACTGATTTTTCTGGAATTTCAAAATTTTTGTGATTTATATTCGAGATAATACTTGTAAATATATTTGATATTAATTCTGTTAATTCTTTTGATGGTTCATGTATTTTAGATCCTTGTTCTGGATTAAATGTAGATTGATACGAAGAAGAGGTGATAATACCACCAGGTCTGTTGGACATGGGGTTTAACTTTATTATTTTTTGATGTTCCATTGTTACTTGGTCTGGTGGGGAAGAGATAGGTCGTTTGTATTTTGGTGGTTTTATTATTGTATATCTATTTGAAACTGAAGGTAGAGCGAACTGATTGGAAGATGTTTGAGACGTGGACAATTGAGTAAAGGAATATGAAGAGGATGGTGCATTCATATTTGGAGTTTGATGAGAATTTATTGAGGAATTATTGGCTGCTATAGATGCATAAGTTATCTTAGGAAAGAGTTTAATTGTTTCCTTAAAAGATAAGCTGTTTTCAGACATATAATGTTTTATTTTCTTTTGGCGATCAAATTCTGGGCATATCTCCCATTCATTAGTGAAGTGTTCACCTTCACAGGATAGACATTTTTTGTTAAACGATGATAAAGGACAAGAATCGGAAAGGTGAGATTCATGACACTTAAAACAGCGAGGATTACTTTTACACTGCTTACTCATGTGCCCATACCTATAGCAGTGGTAACAGATAATTACCTTTTGCTGGTATTTTTCAACAGTGTGTAAGACATGATTAATTACTACATACTTTGGTATATTCTGGCATTTAAAAGACACAATAACTGATTTTGTTGGATTAAATATTACTTTGTCATCTGCTACTATTTTTCTTGTTATTCGTTTCACATACTCAACCGAGAATTTGCAATGGTGATCAAATTCCTTTATTCTATTTTTAAGATATTCTTCCGATATATCTGAATCTATATCCCTTACTACACCTAGTTTAAACAATTGAAATTTTGGAATGTATGCGGTCAGATTTTTTTGAATAAGGAATTTGGAAGTAACTAAAGCATTTGCGCTACTATAATTTTTAAATGAGACCCTAACTCGGTTGCGTCCGATTGAGTCAATTTTTTTTATATAATTGTCAATTTCTGGATGTAACGTAAATAGGATCGCGCCTATTTTAACAGCGTTTAATTTTCCTGTAAAATTTAAACTGGAGTTTTCAATGAAAATGTAAAAAGGTCCTAAATCAATTTTTTCGTATAAATAAACAGGCCTGGTTTTTTCTGGTTGATCTGAGTTTACTAAAGTATTTTGTTTTTCATTAATATTGTTAAGATTAATACTACTACTTATCTTATTTTGAGGCTGGTTGGGTAGAAATCCATTTAAATCTTGTAAATCACAGCTACTATCCATCGAATTCTCAATATCAGGCGGTTCGCCTCCACTAGATGACTCCATAGAGGAGTTTTCAAGTAACGCTTAACTTATGAACACTTTCAAAATGTAAACTAAATAAGGAAAAGTTTAACAAAACTAAACAAAACTAAATTAGAACGGTATAAATCAAATAATCCGCCAAAAATTAATATTTTTCGGAGAGATTTCCAAATTTAAATTAACTTTGACAATTATTTTGACGTATCTGAATCTACGGACTCTAGATGCAGTTAACGGTGTATACCTTATGTCTAGGAAAAATCGAATTTTTAAGTATGATCAAATCTATTTTCTATGGGAACAAACGGTTTTTCCAGCTCACTAAATCCTATAATGCCTTCTAGGCCTGGATCCCGCGTACCAAAAAAAGTTAATAAATAGCAAGCTGAAAATTTGTTAATAGCTTAACGGTGTCTAGTCGGACAAACTTTGATGTACGGGAATACTGGAACAAGGGAAGTTTTAATTGTGGAACAGTTTAAAAATTTGGAACGGCAGATTACGAAAATGTCCCATGAATTTTGTCGGACAGAATATCCAATTGATTTGTTACCCTTTCATAAAATTTTCATGCAAAAATGAGACTGCTATTACCTACTAACCAACATGATTCCTGTCATTTCACATGTTCTTTAGGTTCCACTTATTAAAATGCCCAGTTGTTGATAAATAGCAGTCTGATTTTTGCATGAGAGTTTAATGAAAGGGTAACAAATCAATTAGAGGTACTGTCCAACAAAATACGTGGAAAGTTTTCGTAGTCTGACGTTCCAAATTTTTAACCTGTTCCACAATTAAAACTTCCCCCGTTTCAGTGTTCCCATACATCAAGGTTTGTCCGACTAGACACCTTTAAGCTATTGTCACATTTTCAGCTTACGATTAATCAAATTTTTTTGTTACGCGGGATCCAGGTCTATTCAGTTATCATATTTGATCTTGGATGCATCAGACACTACTTGTCAATACATTTTAAACTCATGTTTAGTTTTCAAAAATGGGTTAAACCATTTAGAAGTTATCGAGCTCCAAAATTGTAATCCATTTAACAATTATCGCTGAAATGGTCTGGTTATTCTTACTGGTTCAACGCTTATTAGGCAATTTGAGTTCATTTGCCAGCCAACCCAATTTTTTTTCAATCTATTCCGAAGAGAAAACAACTAGTTTACATTCGACGCACATAAAGAATTATATTATTGAAAAAATTGGGATGGCTGGGATCTGGCACAAGTTTAATGTCGTAACCACTAAGTAATTTGGGCAATAATGCGAAAAGGCGGCCATTTACAACACTAAACGTATAATCGAGAAACATTACATTTAAATTCATACATTGAATTTATAAAAAACTCCTGATACAAGAATAAAAAATCGCTAAACGCAGTAAAAATGAACGACGCACACAATATTCCAGCCACAAAAGAGCTGATAAATATAAATGTTACGTGGCACAAAAATGTATTTTAATTTTGATGGAAAGTAAAATTCTAGTTTTATTTTGAAATCTTTTTCCATATTATTTGCTAAATTTGAAGTTAAACGCGCCACAAGAGGTTCAAAATGCAAACTATATCAAAGTTACACTTTTGTGGCGCGATTAACTTCAAATTTAACAAATATTATGGAAAAATATTTCAAAATAAAACTAGAATTTTAAAAATGTCGAAATAGGTCGATTTTTATTTTTAAATTACAATATTTGGGCATATATTTCATAGTAGTGACGTCATCCATCTGAGTGTGATGACCTAATAGATGATTTTTATAAATGGGAATAGGTGACGTCTGGGTAGCTTATTTGAAAGGTTGTTCAGTCCTCTATTCAATTTTCTGTTCAGTAATATAAATATTAACATAATTATGTATAAAAGGTGACAAAAAAAAAACAATTTTTGAATTAAATTTATTAGGAAAAAGTACATTGTTCGGCTATCAGAAAATAGAAAAAAAATGTTTTTTTCACAAATGAACATTTCTTTTTGTTTAAATTATCTTTATTATTAAATCTCAAACAGCTTCCCGCCTGCCTTTTGGCAGTTTGGACATTTAATTTAAGCGAAAAGCAATGTTTCTTTGCCAACTAAACAGTTTTTTCCATTTTCTGAAGGCAATAGAATCCATTACCTAATAAAGTTCGTATGGACCAAGGTGCAAATTAATGCCGGAGGAATGGGCAGTTGGTCTTATACAGCCAATATAGAAGATATATAAAGCCTATAAAAAAGGAGATAAGAGGGAATACCAGAATTACAGACCAATTACACTGCTAAATGTAATATACAAATTCCTTTCTGGAATTATCTACAATAGATTGTCAGAATACTCCGAAAATATAATTGGTGACTATTAAAATGGATTCATACCAAATAGAGCCACTACAGAAAACATGTTCATACTAAGAACAATACAAGATAAAGCTTATGAATACGACACAGAACTATATAATATAGCTTGTATATAGACTAAACAAGCTTTTGATAGTGTGAAAAGAGACAAAATGCTGAAAGACCTCCGTAATCTAGGTATACCAAAAAATATATCAGCCTCACAAAAATGACGTTGCAGGGTTCAAAAGCCGCAGTTAGAGTAGATGGAGAACTGTCTCCCCTGTTTGACATTACCATGGGAATATGAGACAGGGAGACGCAATTTCAACCATGCTGTTCAACCTAGTTCTTGAGGCACTCATCAGAAAAACCAATGTAACCGGCCATATAAATACCAAAACAGTAAAAATTACTGCATATGCAGACGATATCGCCATTATTAGTAGAAGCAAGACACGTCTAACAGAAACGTTCAAATAAATTGATCCTGAAGCACAACAAAAACTAAGTATATGACCATCAAAAGAACCCTTAAGGATTAAAATCATATAGCAATAGACAACTATAATACTATCAAACGTGTGGATGCATTCACATATCTGGGCACAGAAATCAATCAGAAGAACTCCGTTAGTAGCGAAATTAATGCACGTATTTCCAGTAGAAATCGTACATACTATGCTAATAAAAAATTGATGACATCTAAATTATTAGACAAAAGAACCAAAATGATTATCTACAGAACCTTAATTAGACCCGTGGTGACCTATGGTTGTGAAACTTGGGTGATGACGAAAGGGGATGAAGCCCAACTCAGAACATTCGAGAAAAAAATACTGAGAAAACTATATGACCCGGTACAAGAGGAAGACTGCACATGGAAAATCAGGAGAAACGACGAGATGAACTAAATGAAGGGTATGATATTGTAAGATTTGTGAAAAGTTAAAGACTGTCATGGCTGGGACATATTCAGCGACAAGAAGATATGAAAATGACAAAGAAAATAGGGTAAAAGCACCAGTTATTGGCATCTTAAGGAGAGCACGTCGATATATCTATGAAATGTTTTGTCACTGTGGCTTATTATAACTATTTTTAACATCATGGAATTTTATTATTATTTCTACATATTGCAAAATTTTATTATGTTAATCTTTCATGTCTGAAAATATTTTATATGTGTTCTTTTGTAAATGTGCAAATGAACCAGTTATTGGCCACCCGGTTCCAGTTATTGACACCATATGTGTTAGTGATTGGTCATAATTTTTTAAAGTGATATTTTACCAAATAATTCGTAAGTTAAAATAGGTACATAGGTAGGTGTTTGGGTAAGCAAGGATTTTGTGATGAGTGTGTACACAAAAAAAAGATATGTCAAATTATACTTTTATTTTTTATTCTGACTATTCATTGATAAATATTTCACTAAATTGTTTATTAGAAATTGTTGTGTTTGGATCAATAAGTGTTGGTAAATAATCGTGCTCATCCAGATTATTTTTAGTTTCAAATTCTTTCCCAAGACATTTTGAATAGTCAAGAGCAGAAGAATTCCAAGGAAATATACCGCATGCCCTAAACCCATTTCTGATAACACCTGGATTTAACCTATCTATAGCAGATTTTAAAACAGGGGCAAACTGTACTTTCGTTAACACTTTTTGGGGGTTGTCTCTCCTAAACTGAAGCACAGCTTTGTTCCAAAAATTTTTAGAGGCTTAAATGCAGTCACATGCGCTCGTTGCATTAATCTCGTGGCATTAGGATATAAAGCTACTAAAATAGTTTTCAAATCTGTACAAAGTTGACTTGTCGGTACAGTTAAATGGGTTTTATGCCCATCAACAAAAAGTATCACCGGACGTGTAATATTATTTAGATCTAAATAAGAGTTAAATATATTTCCAACATATTCATAAAAGTTTTTGTTGTCCATCCAACCATTTTCTGTTAAACCAATACCCCACGAATTCGGCACCGCACTTAATATATCATTTGGCAATCTTTTATGGGGATAAATTATTATCATAGGAAGTAAAATATTGCCTATTGGAGAAAATGCGAACATAACTGTTAAGTTAAACTGTGGGTTATGTTCAATTTCATAGACGTTTCTGGAACCCCTCATAGCCAAAATCTTTTTATTTTTGGGACATAAATAAAAACATGTCTCGTCACCATTGAAGATTCTTGTTGGGTCTTGAAGAACGTCTGAAATTCCTTTTTATCTAGATAATATTTTAGGTTGTCAAACCACTTGGTAATATCTCTTTGGTTAATGTTTGAACTTGCTGATGTCACTCCCTCTGAGGTCCTTAGCGAAATGTTGGGATTAACTCTAGGGTTACTCTATAAAAATGATTGACCGTAGTTCTTAATGTCGTCAACACGAACAGGAAATCCTCTATTTTGACAATGAAAAATCCAGCGTTTCAGTTGTTCCTCTTCATCCTTCGAAAGAAATGGATCTGGTTCATGTGTTACCTTGTTATGAAATTTTTCACTTTTCCGGTAACTTATGGTGGCTCTGGGAATATTCAAAATTCTTGAGGCTTCTCGCGCACACATACCATTTGTAATTAACTCTAACGCTTTCTTAACATCGTCTTCGTAATACTTTTTTTATAATTGTTTTCAGTTTTAGATCGTTTTGGCATATTTTCTAAAACAATTTATAATAATTAGTTATTGGCCACACATAAAACACTAGTTATTAACTTATGTCAATCACTAGATTCTTACAAAATCTAATGTTTCAGTTATTGGCCATCTAGGCCAATAACTGATATATTGATAATATCATGCATTTGTAGTTGACCACCTTAAAATTTACGTTATTTGAATAAATATCGTTATATTCGTTATGCAGTGTGGAACAGGACATACACTATATTCTCACAAAAACATAAAATATAAAGTACCTATAAAGTGAATTGCAGTGTATAGTACTTACCGACCAACACAAGTTTCTCTAGGTAAATACCTAACAAAATTTCGGTTGCAAACTAGCGGCACAGAACGGTGTCTCGTTCAACATCGAATACCATAGATAAAGAATATATATATATATACTACTCAATCGAACACTGACTAAAATGTAATGGTTACCTTGAAACTAGATGTGTCATACTCTAGGAGACAAGTTGCCAAACATAAAAAAAAGTAATTAGAATTAACAAAATACCAACATTTACCTAATTCTAATCAGAACATATTAGTAGGCCAATAACTAGCACATGGCCAACAACTGGTGCATTTACCCTATTACAGTGGAACCGGTAGAAAGGCGAAAGAAAGGAAGGCCCAGGACGAGATGGTTGGATGACGTGGAAGACGACCTGAAACCCATGAATATAAGACAATGTAGTAGAAGGGCACAAGAGAGATCTGAATGGAAAGACATAGCCAGACAGGCAAAAACCCATCCAGGGTTATGATACCAAAAGAAGAAGAAGAAGGCAATAAAATGTATTTTGAGTTAAATAAATTACATACATTCTTCTTTTTGCGTCAATTGATTTAGTTAAAAAATTATTTTTTGGTCACCCTATATAAATAATGATGTTAATGTTTATATTACTGAACAGATAATTGAACAGCCTTTCACACGCCCCTTATTCCCATTTAAAAAACCATCGATTACGTTATCACACCCAGATGTATGATGTCACTAGTATAAGTAATATGCCAAAAATTATAATTTGAAAATAAAAATCGACCTGTTTCAGTATTTTTCTCCAAAATCGTCTATTTCGGAGAAAATTTATTTATTCCATAATTTTGCCCCTCTCTGTATATATAAATTTACCAACTAAACATTTATACAGACACGATGCACAATGTTTAAGTTAACTGTAATAGTTGCCCTATTTTTATAAGTAACATATATTAAACAATATATCCCTTAACAAAGTAAAAATGTAAACGTGTCAAAGCTAAACATTACCAATAACCTGTGCATGACAACGGTAGTGACGTCATTGCCCAGTCACTCACAGGGAGGGTTATATAGGTCAGCTATTTGCAGCTCTACGTTCCAAATTCCAGAAAATCTTCAATGAATATAAGTTAAGTCTATTTAAGGGATTAATCCTGTTGAGTTTTTTTTCAAGAGCTACATTTAGAAGTATTTATATTAAATTAGGAATTTCGCAGACAGCTACACAGAAACTATAATACATATATAACTCTTATATTTGCTACAATAATTATTTCAAATAATAATTCGTTAAATAAAAAAAGGCCTGGATTCCGCGTATCGAGAAAAAGTTGATTAGTAGCAAGCTGAAAATTTGCTAATAGCTTAACGGTGCCTAGTCGGACAAACTTTGATGTACGGGAACACTAGGACAGGGGAAGTTTTAATTGTGGAACAGTTTAAAAATTTGGAACGTCAGGTTACGAAAACGTCCCATATATTTTTCGGACAGAACATCCAATTAATTTGTTACCTTTTCATTAAACTCTCATGCAAAAATCAGACTGATATTACTAACCAACACGATTCCTGTCATTTGACATGTTCTTCGTGTGCCACTCATTAAAATGCCCAGTTGGTGATAAACACCAGTCTGATTTTTGCACGAGAGTTTAATCAAATGGTAACAAATCGATTGGAAGTTCTGTCCGACAAAATACGTGGAACATTTTTCGTAGTCTGACGTTCCAAATTTTTAAAGTATTCCATTATTAAAACTTCCCTGTTCCAGTGTTCCCATACATCAAAGTTTGTCCGACTAGACACCTTTAAACTATTAACAAATGTTCAGCTTGCTTTTAATCAACTTTTTTTGCCAAAAGTTCACACCAACAAATAATAAAAATTGTAAATACATTTCCTCAAAATATTTGCGCAAAACTAAAAAAGTTCATTTGATGTCTGATAAAGTGGTCGTATCTCAAGTGTTTTAGCTAATTTTGTGAAATTTTTTACTGAAAACCCTTTCAGCAGAAAAAAAAAGCACACACGGTGCTAAAAGAAATAAACAAATTTCTCGTCTAAATTTACTTTATTTAAAAATTTACTATTAGTGCAGTCACTGAAGATTTTTCCCTCTGATTTCGTTGAAAAGCTATCGATTTTAATCAAAATTGGTGAGTAGTTAGAGGATACCTCAAGAAACAAAGTGACATTGTGCTAACTTGTGCTTCTACCCAGGGGTGGATACCACCTCTTCTCGGAGGTGAAAATTATTTTGTTAAAAATAACTTCATAAATCGATAGACGGACAAATTCTAAGCAAAATTTGTTATATCAAGTTATTAAAAAAGTAAATATTTTTGAGTTCAAAGGTCAAATATTTTAATTTTTTGTAAAAATATTCATGTTTTAAAACCGGTTTTTCATAAATAATTGAAAAATTGTAAATTTTTACAAAAAAGTATTATTACGATTATTTCATTCATAGGAGATTCTGACCAACAGAAAGCTACATAAATCTAAATTAAATCGATAATTTTTGATAATTTCCCGTCGTCAATTATATTACGTCAGATGCCCTTCGTTGCTACGAAAAAATACATTCAGTGACATTAATGACAATTAATGTTTTAAAAATTATAAAAGTGATGACTTTCAACCGTCAAATTAATATTTATAACAACTGTGTGTTTAATTGTACTAATTTGTACTTACATATAGTTATTTTCCTAACAAGTGCAGAAAGTCATTCTTTTCCGCACGCGACTGCAGTTTGCCGAACGACGCGAAGCGGGAGTTCGGCAAGCAGTCGAGTGCGGAAACGAGACTTTCTGCAAGAGTTAGGAACAATATTTTTTCTAAGAGTCTTTAAAAAATTACCAAATCTTAACCAATTAATTTAATTAATATAAAAATACATACACAAATTAATTCTTTGACAAGGTTGTCAAAACCAAATTTTCAATATAATTAGTTAGCATGACGACGATCTTGGTTTTCATGACGATGATTCAAAACGACTGTTATTGTCTACCGATTTGACTTTCGAATATTATGTCAAAATAATTTTATTTCATCGAATTGTCGCATTTAAAACAGGAACACAATAAGATATATTTGAAATAAATTAGTAAATAATATCTAAATATTAGTTTATGGCATGTATTATAATTATTTTAAAGCCATATTAACATATCTAAATTAACACGCGTGCGGAAAAGTAACACGCGTGCGGAAAAGTGAAACTTTCTAAACTAAAATGCGTGCGCGAAAGTAGACATTTTTGCACGCTCGTAGAAAAAATAAATTACAACAAAATTTTGGTGTTGAACAATTTTATTCATGAAATAATCGCAACAAATTGCACTCGATCTCTAAAATTAATATAGAGTTTTTGCCCTCGTGACACTTTGGCATAATTTCACTCGCCTTCGGCTCGTGAAATTAAAACTGTCAAAGTGTCACTCGGGAAAAATTCAATAATTTTAGAGCTCTTGTGCAATTACTACTGAAAATTAATGCCAATAAAAAGTTATATAAATTTCTTACTCAAAACACCTTTTAATAATAATCCAAAGTGAGTTATAGTTAATTGGATGTATATTTTTTTCAGTGAGTATACAAATGGAAGTATTCAAACTTAAATAACGGAAAAACGATACATTATAACATATCCGCTTGTTCACATTATAAGAATTTTGATCGTGCGATGGTTAAAATCTACATTGCGGCTCGAGCAATCATATGGAATCTTTCTCCCTTCACCGCTTGACATGTTCGGAGAAGGGAGAAAGATTCCATATGATTGCTCGAGCCACTATGTAGATTTTAACCATCCCACGATCAAAATTCTTATAATATGAAACAGCTCACTATTCCCATTAATGCCCAGATTATTTTTTCGCAGTTTTTCATGTGATGCTAATATTTTGTTGGGAGCAGCTTTAGTAGAAAACATAAAATAAATGAACTTACGCATTCGGATTTATAAATTACTCAGTAAGTATATGTTGCTACATATATTATGTAACGCTAGGAGCTAACGGGTGCAAAAAATACAAAATATAACTGTATGTAAACAATTATGTTTATTAAAAAACTAAAAATAAAGACAAAGGAATTGAAACATGTTGATTTGTGTGGTAGGTAACGAAAAAATCAATACAGAGACCTACGTTATATTTTCTACATATCGTTCATGTTAAACTTTTGCAAAATCTTACAGCCAACTCCTGCTTTTGTTGTTTGGAATTTTATACATTAGGTATTCCATTATACCATTTAATTTCCTCTGGCGAGACTTAATTGATTTCTTTATCTATGAACATTTCGAATATATCAACAACTGATTTGTTTTCAAACAGTGAATAATCTGACTCAGAAAATTGTTTCTCGGTATATGTGAAATCTCCCGAAACCCAATCCCAGGCTGCAAAATCTTTTGGGTATACCATACGAGCAGGCGTAATATCGATATCTTCTGTCAAAGAAATGTTATATACTATCGATTCTGACTGTTGAATAAGAATATCTTCTCCTATTATAATTCCATCAGCAGTTCTAACTTCTAAATTGGCAAGTAGTTGACGTTTACTCAAATTTTCCAAATATCCGCCCTTGTACTCATCTCCGGAATCCTCATCCGTCAGTGTAGCCGGATCCGGTGGCGCTATATAAACTTCCTCTATATACATAGTCATCTATCTCGTCGTATTCTCCAAAGGTTATATTAATAGCTTCTTGAAGAGTCAGGCCTCTTTGAACAACTGCAGCACAGCCTATGATATAAAACAGCTTTGTAGGTACATACTCGTACTGCATTTTTAAATTCTCTTAAATTGTGTAAACACTTTGTATACTTCGAAAAAATGTTACGCAAAATACCATACAATGAAAACGAAACATATGATATATTCCTACAAAATAATTAGAGAGTATTATGCTTACATTACATCCTAGCGTTACAGACATGGAACAGTCAATTTACTAACCTAACAACTTTTTTAAGTTATACTTCTTTACCGTCGATATGAGGGTGAATTTTTATATGTTAAAATCTATAATCCCGGCGCATGCGCATTATAACTTTGTTCTGATTGGATGTTCAAATGACATGTCAAAAATTATTCAATATGGCGGCTGTGGCAAACCTGTAGTTAGATTATTTATGGTTGTTGCGTTTTAAAATTTGTGTGAAAACAAACAACAAACAAAAGTCAGTTAATAGTTATACTGCCTTTTTAAATAGTTTTCATATACCTATATTTTTAGACTTTTGGACTATTTTGGACAAGGAAAACTAATTCTAATTTGGTAAGTAGTTTTTATTATAATCATATTATAATTATACATTTGGATTAGGTTGAAATACAGTAGAGCGTCGATTATCCGAACTAATTGAGGGACATAGGTGTTCGGAAAACCGATTTGTTCGGATAATCGAACTACAATATATTGATACATATTTATAGTCATACATTTTTATCCACAAGTGAATAAAAGCCATATTTATATACCTACATATTTATTTATAGCTTGATAATGACAACTAGCAACTAAACAAAAAAGTGCAGTCTTTGCAACAACATAATTATTTTTGGATACAATATTGAAGAAAATTGAAGATATTTTAAGCGTCATTTACTAACGCTTGCTCGGTATTCGAGTGCGGGACGCGGGAATCGATAGTTCGAATAAGCGGTCGTTCGGTTGATCGACGTTCGGATAATCGACGCTCTACTGTACATTTATTTTCTCAAGAATGGGGATTTTAGAGAGAAATCCCAAATTAGGTCCGATTTTTATTTTTAAACTATGATTTTTTGGCGTAGATTTATTTATCTAGTAGGTATGTAATGCTTTGATTCACATACTTAATTTGATTACCAACAAAAGTTCTACCAATCTTCATCTAATATATTGTTTTCTTACTGTTTTGTTATATTTTAATATTTTCTTCCACAAAATTTAAACTACATAATTTAACTATATTCAAAACAACTGTCAAACAGTAAAACGTTCAGTTACCCTATTTTTCCACATGACAAATAATGTGAAATTGGACGAGTGAGTCTAGGCTTCGATTACGAATCAAAGCGCCCCGAAATTCACGGGTTCGGTTCCTGATGCAAGTTTTTATTTTTTTATTTTTTTATGCATTTTATGATTGTAAATATATTTGTTAGAATAGAATAGAATAGAATAGAAATATGCTTTATTGTCACTGAAAATACAAATTTTATGGACAAAGCTTAATTAAAGTCAGAAAAAATAAATAAATAATATCTAACAATAACAATAACAAATACAATTTTCTGAAATTTGATAAATCGTCAATATAAAAAAAATATACAAAAATACAAAATATAAGTTAATAAAGTAAAGAAAAAAAAAAACAAAATCGATATATTTGCAACAATTTATAGAAATTGCAAAGTGAATATACAACAAAGTAAACTATTTATAGACATAGGAACTAATAAGTTTAAGCTGCTGCATGTGACACCCAAATATAGATAAGTTTGGTTACTTGTACATTACTGTAATTTCTTAGTTAGTCATTAAGAAACTCTTCTACTGAATAATATGGTCTTTTAGATAGATGAGCTTTTGTCATTTTACGGAACTTGGGGAAAGATGTTGCAGATTTGAGTTGTAAAGGAAGATGGTTGTATAGTTTTTTTTGCGGAATATAATATAGATTTCTTTACTAACTCAGAGGACGGGATCGGTAAATAGACATCAAAATTTGAATTTCTGGTGGAGTAGTCATGACGAGGCCTTGCTGGAAAGACATGCATGTGTTTACGAATTAAGCAAACAGTTTCTAAAATATATAAAGATGTAAGGGTTAAAATGCCGTGATCTTTGAAGTAACTTCTGCAATGTGTTGTTCTTCTGAGGCCAAACAGATACCTTATTGCTCTTTTTTGTAATATAAAAATAACATCTAACTGGGCAGCTGTACTAGAACCCCAAAAAGGAAGACCATATCGAAGATGAGACTCGAACAAAGAAAAATATGTTAGTTTAAAAGATGCTAAATTGAGTTCTTTCGAAACAGATCTTATAGCATAGCAGGCTGAGGCGAGTTTCTTACTTAACACATCGATATGAAGGGACCATTTGAGGTTGCTGTCTAAAAAAAATACCAAGAAATTTTACAGAATCAACGGTAGAGATCTGGCTGTTATTAACAAGCAGGGGTTGACGAGCACTTTTATAGGATAATGCTACTGTCTTATCCACGTTAAAAGAGCGTAAATTAGAGTCAGACCAGGTTTTTGTCGTAAGCAAATCAGAAGTTATAGTTGCATGAAGAGATGCAATAGTTGAGTTGCTCCAAGTGATACTGGTATCATCAGCAAAAAGAAAAATTTTTCCATCGATTTTTAAGTTAGTGATGTCATTTATGAAGATAAGGAACAGTAGAGGACCCAATACTGAACCTTGTGGTACTCCACATACAATGTTTTTGAGACTAGAGTCAGTATCATTTGCTCTAACTATTTGTTTCCTATTATTCAAGTAAGATTGGAACCAATTCAAAGAAATACCTCGAATCCCATAAAAATTTAGTTTTTTAATCAAAATGTCGTGATTTACACAATCAAAAGCTTTGGCATAGTCACAGAAAACAGTGGCAGTATAAAGATTATTGTTTAGTGCTTGGTAAACCTCATGAAACACAGAAAACAAGGCATCAGTGGTACATTTATTAGTTAAAAAGCCGAACTGATTTTGGGATAAGATGTTGTTATCAATGAGAAAGGACATGAGATGGGTTTTTATGAGTCTCTCAATAATTTTTGAAAGTACCGGTAGTAAGGCAATAGGTCTATAGTTGCAAGCATTAGATTTTTCACCACCCTTAAGAAGAGGAATAATAATGGCTCTCTTTAGGCACTCTGGGAATTTGCCTCTTTCAAAGGAATCATTAATTAGTGAGACGAGGTTTTCCAACACATTTTCTGTGAGATTTGAGAAGATTTTTATGGATAGTCCATCAGTACTACAGGATGATTTGCTTTTGATACTATTGATAGTTTGGATCAGTTCAGTTATATCGATTGGTCTTAAAAAGAATGAATTCGAGAACACTCCTGAATTGGGGAGATAGGAAATGGGATCTTTTTGTGGCAAAATAGTAGAAGTTATATTTTTACTCACATTAACGAAATATTCGTTTAGATTTTCCGGGTCTGGAAGGGCAAATGTTTGAACTGCGTGAGTTCTATTTCGAAGATCGTTTATTATGGACCAAGTTTCTTTTGCAACACTTTTAGAGCTTTCCATACGATTTTGATAGTAGGTTTTTTAGCTGATTTGATGAGTTTTAGATAGGTTACCCTGTACTTGGTGATATATTGAGTGACAGAGACGTTGGTAGCAAATTTCTTGATATACAACAGTGAGCGCATATTTTTGGCTGATATGCGAATACCTTTTGTAGCCCAGGGTTTGTGATGTTTTGGTTTAATTGAAATTAAAGGAAATGCCTTATTGAAGATAGAGACAAGCTTTTCTATAAAATCGTTGAAATTATAGTCCACGTCCGCAGAAGGAAAATGCCACTCAGAAGTTAAGCATAAATTTTGAAATTTATGAAAATTCCCAGCGGAAAAAATCCTACCTAAACGTCGGGTTTTCGAGGAGGGTTTGCTGAAGATGTTAAACTTCGTAAATACTGCTTCATGATCTGATAATCCCGCATTAATAATTGTAGAGCAGACATCAAGGGGTGAGAAATCTGAGACAATATAGTCAATTATGGTAGATGAAGTTTTTGTAATCCTTGTAGGAGAATTAACGTGCATTGAGAGACCATATGATTCAAATATGTTGACCAAGGACATTTGGGTAGCACAAGCAGCATCATAATTAATGTTGAAGTCCCCGCATAGAATTTTTCTGCTTCTATGAGGCAAGTCATCTAACAAATTTAGCAGGTTCTGAAAAAATAGTTCCACAGGGGAGTCAGGTGATCTATAGATGCAAATAATGTAAAGATTAAGATTTTTATTATAAACTAGGGAAAACTCAAAGAAGGCTTCATTTAACAGAAAGTCATATTTTGTAATCAGAGAAAAATCATTATTTCTAGAAAGAATTAGGGTGCCTCCATGAGCTGAACTTGGACGATCATACCTAGCAATTGTGGTATATTTTTCTACAAAAAAAGGCTCGTTGACTTCAAGCCAGTGCTCTGTAACCGCAACTATCGGGGGAAATCCTAATTCTTCCAGAAACAAAAATAATTCGTCAGTTTTATTTCTTATAGAACGAATATTAATCAGAACCATACTAAAGTTGTCATCACTAAAATTATTCGAGGTTTCTAGTTCCTCAGAACACGTCGTGTTATTTAAAAATTTCGTCTTGGAGAGCTAGTAGAATAATAATTTCGGTGACATTCCCTTGATTTTTGTAGATGTATGATTCTTTCTGAACTTAGAAAGGACCTATAAGCAACAAGATCAGCTTCCACCTCAGCTGGACCAATTCCATAGGCATCGTTAAATTCTAGAAGAATTTTTCTTAGTTCCTCAGTCTTGGTAGGTAGTCCTTCGGAAGCCAAAAATAGTTTCACACTGGTGTTGGTATATCCATCACAAAATACTGAGGCAGGCTGGTCGTGTAGGAAAGCAAGATGTAGCTTAATTGCTTTTAATATATCCGGTTCCCTTAATCTTGCTAGAAGATATCGACTGTTTGAGTTATTGGTTAATCTAACTCTTGGTGGTGTTAAAGGATCCAAATTTATCGATGGTTCCAAAGTATCTTTCTTAATGAAATTAATTTGGGAACGGAACGGATCTTTAGATTTGAAAATTTCGATGGCCTGCTTGTCAGTAAGTATATTTGTGTTTTGAACTTCATTTTTGTTTTTACTTGGAATGGTAATTGGATTTTCCAAGCTAACTGGGCTTCTGATGTGCTTCGGTTTCATATTTGCCTCAGATGAAGTTGTTGGTTCGGAGCATGAGGATTCTGTAGACCATTTAATGTTTACACTAGGTGGCCAAATTTCCTTATTAAATAATAAGTCAATAGATGTTTTAGACTTAATACCTATTTTGAATGAGGACCCTGTTGTTGTGTTGGCATCTTTAAGAAGGGCATAACATCTTATATATTCTTTGATACCTAGCTTCTCTTTAATGTAGTGAACTACTTGAATAGGAGTGTAAATTGGGGTTAAGTTGCTAATAACGACAAAGTGGCATTTATCTTCTGTACTTTTTGATTTTGTGACTGGACTAGCTTCGAAATGTTGAGTGTCTTCGGTTTGAGTACTTGAAGTGGCATAAACAATGTCTCTCTTCGATACATCTTTCTTCGTTGGTATAGCAGGTAGTTTATTTGAAAGATTACTCATTTGATTAGATATTTCACTTACGTTTGAAGAGAGCCTATCTAGTCCCAATTTTATCTCAGATGAATTTGAATCTTGGACTTGCACCTTAATCGTGTCATTGGAACAGCCGAAAAAAACTGACGATATATTGAAGATATCTTGTTCCATCTGCCTTATCGATTTTAAAAGATATTCAGGATTTAGCAGGTTATTTAATTTATGTATCTCGTCAATTTTTTTCGTAATATAGTCTAATTTGCCGTCATTTTTGGATAATAAATCATATGTCTCGATGAAAATTGGCAAATTATCAGTGAGTATTTTTGTAACTTGAATTAAGGCGTCAAAATTCTCTTGTGGTATTTGATTTTTTGAAAGATTGTTAATTTTTTCATTTAGATATCTGAGACTAGGCGAATCACATAAAGTACAGAAAAAACTTAAATGAGAATTTTTTGGGTCCAGTAGAGTTTTTGCCGTTGTTTTATTGAGACCACAACATTTGATGCAAAAATACCGTTTACAATCTCCATGGCAACGTATCTGATATTTTTCGTTTTCAGAAAATTCAGCTAAGCAAATTTCACAATTTTTGGACGTCATGGTGTCAAGGTTAAATATTATACAAATATTTAACTAGGTCGTTTAAACTTGGTGATGTGATGATATTAATAAAAAAATAAAACACTTACAGCTAGTATTCACAACACATCAAATCAAAACAAATAACAAAATGTGTAAACACAAGAACAAAACAAAACATACAACCGTACGCTTCCAGTGCTGGTAAACGACTGATATATATTTTACTGTTATATATTTTTTTTTCAGAAAATGCGCATTTAAAATTTTTGCCAACAATTATTATCGTTCAGAAATCATTTTTTCTTTGTGGCATTTTTCAATGTGTTTGTGTGCGTTTATTCTTTTATTTTTTAAAATTTTTGGTATTGTCTTAAAAATCACATAATATGTAGTAGAAGTATAACTTCTTACGTGCGTACAAAGTACACACACATTCTTTTTTTATTTGAAAAAATGTCAAAATTTTTTACACAAAAAATATTCATTAATATTTTCTTATACTTACTATTTGTTTTCTAATATTAATTTTATTAAACAAAATAAAATTTATATACTTATTCTATATCAACGAAGTCCATTATTTGAATCTTGATTTTTTTTGTTATATTTTATCAACGCACAGATCCAAAACAAAGTTAAAAAAAATCGCACATTTAAAACAATGTAAACAGTATCACCTTCTGACAAGAACTAACCTGTTTTTAACTAAAAATTTGCGAAGTATGCGATAGAGAATCTATTTAGATGGCACCACTTTGCTGTTACATAACTGTAACGCAAGGAACTAATGGGGGACACCCTTCTGTCAAAGTACTAAAGGATACCTGTCAAATGAGGCCCAGAAAAGGTAATAGCACTAAATTAAGTAAGTTATGATGAAAATAAGAGAAACCTCTCGAATTTTTTAGGAAAAAGTGAAAATATGACTCGCCGTTTCCACAAAAATTAAAATTTATAGTAATCCCTGATAGTCCAATCATTTGGAAGTTTGATCTGGAAATTTTTGGATTTCGGCAGTGTCAATATGCTCTTTTCGAGTTTCAACTTTGCCTCGTATCTCCGCCGCTCGCGCCGCCATATTGATGGCACCTAAAAATGGCGCCTAATAACAAGTATTTTAGGAATATCTCTTTTCCGATGCATTTTAAAAGGGTTTTAAAATGCATTGGTTTAAACCCAAAGTGGTTTTAAGAGGGTTACCCACTAACACCACCGAGGGAACAATAAAACAAGAAATGGCCGAACAATACAATATTGTCTGCCACTCAGAAAAAAATATGTCCACCAGAGCTGGCCCCAAGAGACAGCTCCCAATGTTTGTTCTGACTCTGGATCACAAGGATATCGATCAAAGCGGATAACCAACCTGTGCCACATGAAGGTCGTGGTAGAGGACCTACGGAAGGCAACCGGACCAACGCAGTGTTTCAATTGCCAGGGATACCACCACGCCCAGAACGCGTGCCACAAAGACCCAAAGTGTGTTAAATGCGGTGAAGACCACCCTACAAAGCAGTGCAAACGTGTCAGAGAGGAAAAAGCAACATGCGCCAACTGCAAAGGCAGCCATCCAGCCAGCTACCGAGGATACCCTAGGTGCCCAACATGGGGAAGACCACCACCAAGTAGGCCACAACAACAAGCGCAACAAAGACGACCGCAAGCAACCGGGGTTTCCTACGCCCAGGCCACTCAGAATACGCAGAACAACACAGCGATCCCAGACGAAGACTACCTAATCAGAATGGTCACCAACATAGTGACTAAGGTAGTCAAAGAAGTGATACTGGGCACCAGGGAGGCACAGAAGTAATGCTGGCAGACAGGGGATACTTGAGGATAGGCTCCTGGAATCCTGCTAGCATATCAACGAACCAAAACATCCTAGACGAACTCGCCAACAGATACGAGATGGACATCGTAGCAATACAGGAAACCAAGCTTACCAACAACTTTAACCTAATGTTTCCTGGGTACGATGTATATAGGAACGACCACACAAGAAGATCCGGAGGAACGGCCACTCTAGTCAAGAAGGGAAATAAACACACAAGATTCACGACTCCACCACTAGTAAACATGAAGGCAACAACAATAGAAGTGAAAATGAGGCAAGGCGCAGTCAGAATAACATTAGCCTACGTAAGACCGCAAGACCCATTAATGGATGAAAACCTAGATGCGTTCCTAAACATCGCCAAATCAACAATAATAATAGGAGACCTAAATGCGAGATCTCCCAACTGGAATGATGTAGTTACGAACCGAAACGGAAGACTACTAAACAGCTATATAGAAAACAACGAAGATATAGTGGCAGTGAGCCCAGAAGATCCAACACACTTCCCAGGAAATGGACTTCCCACCCACATAGACATCGTTGTTGCTAAAAACCTAGGACTTCAAGCAGACCTAATCACACTTGACGAAGGAACCACAGATCACAACCCCATTCTACTAGAACTAGGAACATGGGAAGAAACAAACCAACCGAAAAGAATTAAAAAGAAAATAAAGTGGACAAATTATAAAAGATTAGTTAGTGAAAATATAAATATAGTGCCAATTATAAACTATCCAGAACAAATAGAAAAAAAAGTCCTAGAGCTAGAAAACATAATACAAGAAGCAATTAGAAACAGCACAACGGAAGAAGAAGTCGAGATCGATCCATACGGAAAGGTTCAAAGACATACCACAAGAAGTAAAACACCTTATAAGGGAAAAGAACAGAGCAAAACAAATAGCCAGAAAAACGAGAAACAGAGTAGATAAAACCTGGGCAAATACATTAAATAGAGAGGTGAAGAGAGCTCTTCGAGAACACCGCAGCGAAAAATGGGACAACTATGTACAAGAGATGGAAGAACTAGATTTAAACATGAAAAACGTCTGGAAGCTCCAGAAAATATTAAAAAGCGACAGAAAACCCATCCCCCATTACATGGAGAAAACGGCATGGTATACTCTATAGAAGAAAAAGCTGAGGCGATGAGGTCCACACTCGAAAGAGAATGCAGGCTAAACTTCCATGAAGATGAGGACGCAGACTTCATGGAAGAACTCGAAGAGCAAGAAGAAAGATCAGAGATCCCAGAAGACATCCTCCCCCCAACATCACCGGAAGAAATAAACGAACAAATATGAAACAGTTAACCGAGAAAAGCGCCTGGTCTAGACGAAATATCAAATAGAGCCTTAAAATACCTCCCCAGAAGAGCTATAGTGTATTTTACAAACATAGTAAACGCGATATTAAGATACAAAATATTCCCAAACAGATGGAAAGAGGCCATGTCATCATGATCCCAAAACCTGGCAAAAACCACACGTTCCCACAGAACTACAGGCCAATCAGCTTACTCCCAGCGATCAGCAAGGTAGTGGAAAGTATCATCCTCAGCAGACTGCAAGCGGAAACAAACAGATTAGAGATAATCCCAGAAGCTCAATTTGGATTCAGAGCAGAGCACTCCAATGAGCTACAAGTACTCAGACTGAGTACATAGCAGCTGGTTTCAACCATAAGCAGTACACTGGAGCAACATTCCTGGACGTAAGCAAAGCTTTCGACAGAGTATGGCATAAGGGGCTCATATATAAAATGCGAGGCTATGGGTACAGCGGGGCGATGACAAGGCAGATCTCTTCGTACTTGGGCGGCCGGAGTTTCAGGGTTCGGATAGGACAAGTCCTGTCCGAGCTCGGGAGCCCAGAGGCTGGATTACCACAGGGAGCAGTCCTGTCACCCCTGCTGTACACAATATACACCGCAGACGTACGTAGAACACCAGGTACCCTTATGAGCCTCTACGCAGACGACACAGCAATAGCGGCCAAACACAGAAACGTAGACATAGCAGTGACCAACCTGCAAACAGCGTTAAAAGACATCGAGGAATGGAGTATAAAGTGGAATATAGCCATCAACTCCGAGAAAACGCAAGCGGTACTATACAAGAAAGGTAGACAACAGCCAGAAGAATAACTGACGGTGCAGAACACCCCCATCGAGTGGAAAGACGAAGCCAAATACCTAGGAGTCATCATGGACAAAGAATTAACCTTCAAGAAATATGTAGAAGCCACAGTCCAAAAAGCCAACATGGCAAGAGCAACACTAAGAGGACTCAGAGAAAAGAAAAGTAAAATAAGACTGAAAACTAAAATAAGGCTTATAAATAGTATAATACTTCCAATATTAACGTACGCATCTCTCGCATGGGGACACGTGTGTGATACAACAAAAAAGAAGATACAGGTAGTCCACAAAAACAGCCTAAGACAAGCAGCCAAATTCCCAAAATACGTAGCCGAACGATTCCTCTTCAGAGAACTACAGCAAATTAGAGTCACGGAGATAATGACAGACAAAGCCAGGGAAAAATTCGCGGAGCTGGAGCACCATCCAAGCCCAATACTGCGAGAGATGCTAAGGTACGACGCTTTCCACCGGTGGAAGCCCAAACGTCCTAAACAACAAACAGTGTAAAGTGAGATAAATAAGTAAAATAGTGAAAACAGTGAACGGTTCGTAGCTCGAAAACAACAAGTGCCGAAGAAAAACGTAACACAAACGTAAGTCCAATACCACGATCACCTTAAGGTAAGACAATTATAAAAAATATCTAAAAAGGCGTAAGCCACCACAAAAATCATAAAAAACATAAAATGCTTGAGTTCCAAGCCATCGGACTGAGCTCAATGGGGCTTGGTACAATGACTTGGGGCCCAAGCAAGCAATTTTAGTACCGCGGATAAGTAATTAGAAGATAAAGGCATAGAACGGTTCACGTTGGCCTAGTTTTTGCATTCGATTAGGACGCCACATGGAATCTTATTACCCAAGATTCCATTGTGAAGAGCATTTGGCTACGATAGTTGTGCCCCCATCGCGTATCAGCGTGCTATGGGGGGGGGGGGGGAAGGGATGGCTTGGGGCATTGGAGCGAGGTGGGGTGATCCCTGTTTTTACTCGGGTCAAAACTCCTCGCCCCAATGAATTGTTACACCCGAATGTACTTTTTCGATAGGGTGGACATCTCCCACAGGTCGGGTTGAATCAAATTGCTTGCTTGCTTGATGCATTTTACGCAAAAAATATGTATGTACAAAATTAAACTAGAAAACATTTACTTCAATTTATGTATTTATATTTTTTTTTCACAAATTCAATCGCTTTTGGTGTATGAGCGCCCCAAAATATATTTCAAGAGACAATATTTAAAAAAAACTCATTTCTACACCGAGATAGAGTAAGCGTCGCGTTTTTTATTGTGGTTTCCCCTGTAGGTCTAATCCGCATGTGATGCATTTATTAATTTATCGCAATCTACTTCGTTTTGCTGGTCCTGTTGAACCAAGTGTTACGACTTCGTCCTGAGCAACGATCAATATATCGCAGACCGAAATTTTGTCCGTATCATCTGCGATATGACTATCAGACTCATCACACGCCACTTCGTTTTCGATTTCATCGAAAGCTTTTTCAAGAATAGTTGCCGTTTCTTCTACTTAATCGTAATATTATATGATGCAATTTGCGAGCCACTACCACTACAATATGTGCATATTCTGCATCCACAGGCTTTCTGACATCCTTTTTTACATTTACAAGCAATAAGTTTCAATAACGATTCTGGAGCTTAGGGTTGGAGGATCGTAACAGGAATTAGTCCATTTTTGTTTCTTTTTCATCCCTATTGTCCTGCATTTTTTTCATTCTCGTACCACTGCTATACCTGGTGGTCGGTTCAGAATGAATGCTGTCTAGTTGCTGATTCATTTTTTGGTAGCGATGCAATATTTTTACTTTTATATCCTGATTTTGTGAAGCATACAAATCAATATTCGTATAAAAACAGGTTTTTCGTACTTTTCACATCACTGTAACTGTATAATTGAAGAAGGAAACATTCCCCTGCTTTAGCAATTATCCCTGGATCAACGTTTGGATTTCTAAATACCTCAGTAACCTCGTTTAAATCAGGGTTTTTTCGGAGTAAATTAACGAATTTTATCTTTTCTTGGTTAAAGAGTGCACGTGTATCACAGCCACTGAAGTCATGCAAAAATAAAATATGATCTGCAGCTGTTTTGCCTATGATACTTTCAGTGGAATACATTTGTTGAGAAATGTTTCCTTTTCCTGGTTTAAGAAAGTACAGGTTTGATCGCGTAAATAGAGCTGTGAAAAAATCAAAAGATCTATATCTTCGACTACCACTATTACGGTATCGAATGCTGGTGAAACATTTATTGCAGTATTGATGATTTTAGTGTATTCGCATCTTCCGTGGCTTGTAAGACCATGAAATTTTCCGCTTCAAATTTTGTCTTTAGCATTCTAACGAGGCGTTTCTTGTTCACATCATTCCCAAGGAATTTATCTTGTGACACAGTTGGAATCATTTTCTCGTCAAAAATATGTCTACTGAAGCGGCTATCCGTGATCGTCAGGATCGTTCCGTGTATTTGGTACTACGGTTTGCTACATCTTTTGGATATCCGTCGTGTACGATTATGGCATTGGATTTATATTTCGATCAAAAGTACGTGATGTAGTTACTGCAACAAAATGAAAATGGTTCACTACGAAGCCAAATGAATGTCCACATTCATTTATTTTCAAAGTTCTATGAGTTCTGTCGTTCATATTCTATCAAAAGTGTACGGCATCAGAAACTATAGATCATCAAAATGAGATCATCTGACTGGAAAGGATTGGTACCGGCGGCAATAGTAGAATATTTTAGAAAAATATACGAAAAACACGTGGTGGTGTAGATGAATAATACTTTCTGATGCTGGTACACGAATACGATTGATTTTACAGAAAAAAATTATAAATACATAAATTGCAGGAACTTTTTTCTAGTTTAATTTTGTACATAAATGATTTTTTATAAAATGCTTCGGAAAGGAGATATTCCCAAAAAACTGTTATTAGGCGCCATTTTTTCAATACCGAAATCCATAAACTAGACAATTTCCAAAACTTTTGGAAAACTTTCCAGGCAACCCCCTTTTTTCGCCCAAATGACTGAACTATAAAACAGTTTCTTTATTTTAGCATTAGTAATTACCTCAAAAAGGTGGACCGGTTTAGAATCCATATTTTAAATAAAAAATATGATTAAAAGAATCAAAATTTTTCAAATTTTCTTAAATTTCATTTTCTTTTGATAACTCCAAAAATACTGCATATACGTAAAAAATGCTACAAAACCATATTTAGTTTTTTAGCAAAGAATTTAATTTTTTTAATATAAATGTAGGATAAAAAATAACCGAGAGAGAAACGTTTAAAGCCTAAATTTTATTGCGAGCACCATGTAACCAGAACCCTCTAACCTTTTATAAAAATAAGGGATTTAAAAGATAAGGTTTAATATAATGGTATATCCCTTGAAATGGTTTTTGGACGAATCTGACATCATAAAAATTTTGAAACATTTTTTTGGAAAAATTTTTGAAGATTAATTTTTGATGATGGAAATGTAGTGAAACTTCCTGTGTAGCTTATTTGATTGGAGATGTATTTCTGAGTACATTGGCAAGTGTTTAGTGAGTATGTGTTATAAATTCATCATCATCATCAGTGGCGTCACAACTCTTAGTGAGTCTTTGCCTCGTTTACTATTGCCCTCCATGTTTGTCGGTCCTGTGCCACTAATTCCCATTGTCTCACTCCCAGTTTCTCCAGATCTTCTTTGACTGCATCCTTCCACCTTTTTCTAGACCGTCTTACAGACCTTATTCCATCTGGCCTTTCCCAGAACACATTGTTTATAAGACGATTGTCGTTACTGCATATCACATGCCCTGCCCATCTGAGTCTATTGGCCTTTATATATCTGACTAGATTTTCCTTTATGAATAAAGACTCTAACTCGTTATTGTATGTATCTGCGTCTCCATACGTTTGTAACGCTGTCTCTTTCAGGGCCATTTATTATTCGAAGGATTTTACGTTCCCACACCAGCAATTTACTTACTTCTCTTTTTGTTAGCGTCCATGTTTCGCTTCCATGCGCCACTGCTGGTCGTATTATGGTCTTATATATCTGGATTTTTGCACCCTATGAAAGAAGTTTTATATTATAAAATGCATCGCTTTCCCGCTATTTAAGCATGAAAAATTAGATCAATGACTTACCTGTAACTCACTTTGAATTAGTAATAAAAGGTTTCCCTAGTAAGAAATTTATTTGATTTTTTATTAGCTTTAATTTTGGTAATGCTAACTTTTTTGTCAAAACTTATAGTTTTTGAGTTATTTATGAAAAACCGCTTTAAAATTAAAACCGCTTTGAAATTAGCATTTTTTTCCGAAAAATTTAATTTTTTGATCTTTAATAATCTAAAAAGTATTGATTTATTTTAATAATTTTGTATATCAAATTTTGCTTAGAATTTGTCCCTATATCAATCGATGGGGTTATTTTTAATAAAATAATTTTCACTCCCAGAACGAGCGGCATCCACCCCCAGAGTATAGGCGCAAGTTGGCACTATGTCACTTCTGTTTCTTGAGGTATCGTCTAACTACTCACCAATTTTCGTGCAAATCGATGAAGGTTCACCGAAATCGGAGGTAACAGCTCATATCCACCTTCAGTGACTGGACTATAGCTATGTAATGTTCTGCATGAAATTGCTGCTAGGAGAGGCAATAAAGCACTGAATCTCTGAAAAAAAAAAATGACAAGACGGATCTTAATAATTCTTTTTTCATTCGATCTGTGAATGCGCCAGGAATCTTTGTGACACCTAGCCATGATATGATATTGAAAAACTGCATACAAAAAATGCATTCCTAACTACAGCTGTAATTAAGTAGTAAAGCAATAATAAACTCAATAACCACAAAACTCTCATTGAATTAAATTTTTGAGATTTTTTTGAATGAAACATCATTTATTAAGATGTTTGATAGGTAAGTTGTGCAAATTTAAGAGTTATATAAGGAAAATTGTATTAGTTAAACATTTTTAAATCATTAAACAAAATTCATATAACTCTCACTTTCCGCCCACACCGTACTTAGGCCCATACCTATAGTTTATTTCTATTTGTTATAACTATGAGATAGCATAATTATTCTTTTTTCGTGTCCAATTTGCAAAATTTTATTTGATCTATTACTTAAAGAATTATATTAAAATAACTCAACCGTGCGTTTCGCCGAACGCTAGTACTATACAGTGCGCCAATGTTTGTGAGAAGGGTGACTTTAGCGTTATAAATAACAAATTATAGAAGCTATAGATATAAAAAATGGAATAGGAATTATGATTGAGGAATTAAAAGAAATACGGAAGGAGAATAGTACATACAAATTACAAATAAAAGAAATAATAAGGGAAAATGATAATCTAAAGAAAGAAATGGCTACAATGAAACAAAAAATAGACAAAATAGAAATAACCTTGGAAGCATGGCAGAAAGAAAAGAATAAAAATAACCTAATAACGAAAAGCTTGCTAATAGACACAACGGAAGCAGAGCAACTATAATTCGGAGTAGAGAACTTTATACAAAAAGAAATATGTGTAAAATCAGAAACAAATAGAGTATAAAAGATAAATAAAACAATGTGTGTTATCGAATGTAAAAAATTTGAAGATAAAATGAAAATTCTGAAAGCCAGGGGTAAATTAATGAACTACAAGCAACACCGATATAGAATGTGACTTAACACTAAAAGCGATAGAAACACAAAGAAATCTTAGGAAGGTAGCAGCAGATGAAAAGACCAATGGAAAAAGGACAAAAATTGGCTACGGTTGTATAATTATTGAAGGCATTCAATGGAAATGGAACCAAAAAACATGCAGGATAGAAAAATTAACAAACAATACAGAACCAAATAGTTCAGAAAAATAGCTGAAGAAAACATAAGGAGGGATCGAGAAACTAAACAGGCACAGGACAGGGACATGAGCAGATTTAAAGATAACACAAACGGAAGGAAATAAAAATTAAAGTACAACTTTAGCACAGAAAAGAACAAAACAATTCTGAAAATGGCATCATGGAATGTAAGAGGTATAAACGGGAAGGAAATATAACTGGGAGAAGAAAAATTAGTGATAAGAATATTGAAACAGTATCTATAACAGAAACAAAGAAAAAAGGAAGAGGATCAATAATATTAGAAAACGAAATGTTACTAATATACAGTGGAGTGGAAGAAACGAAGAGAGCTCAGGCAGGAGTAGCGTGTATGATAAAGGACAGTATCAACAAAGTAAAAAATTGGATATATCACAACGAACGTATACTAAGAGTAGACATAGATATGGATACAGAGCTACAGAGATATCGAGACTATGGACCAGATGAAGACGCAACAAAAAATGAAAAGAATGAGTTCTGGAATAAATTACAAGAAGCGATAAATTATTGTACAGAGAAAATTATGATCACAGGAGACATGAACAATAGAGTGGGAAAAGAAGCAGAAAAATGGAACAACGTCATTGGACCTTATGGGGAGGAAAAAATGAACAAAAGTGGAAAATTACTTTTCGAATTCTGTCTAGACAATAACCTGAGAGAGAAACACAAGAGACTGTAAGAACTATAGATTTATATGACTATTACGTGTAGCAGCAAAAGTATACGAAACCATAATAGAAAGGAAAATCAGAAAAGAAATAGAACAGAAATTAGAGGACGTTTAAAGTGGATTCAGGAAAGGACATAACATATATTCACCATGTAACAAGTAATAGAAAAAGCCTTAAAGAAAAACAGAGAAATTAATCTGAGCTTTATAGACATGGAAAAAGCTTTCGATTAAATCAAAAGAGAAAATATATGGGAAAGCCTAAATAAGAAACAAGTAAGTGATGAACTGATAAAAGCAACAAAAAGTATATATGTACATGAAAACAACATATACAATAAGAATGCTAAATATGCAGTCAGAACCATTTGAAATAACCGAAGAAATTAGAAAAGGGGGAAGTCTCAGCCCAGTGATATTCATAAATATACATAGTAGATGAGATAGTGAAAGAATATAAGAAAGCTTTAAAAAAATACTGCATCGGTTGGAACAGAATGCAAATGATAAACGCTAAGATGTGTATATTTGCAGACGACATAGTACTAATTGCGGAAACAGCAGAAAAACTGAAATATAACTTAGAGAGATGGAATATAGAAGCAAACAAATACAACTTAAATGTAAACAAAGAGAAGACAGACAATGAAAATAACAAGGAACAAAGGGACGGAAGATCAAATAGAAGTAATGGTAGATCAACAAAAATAATACAGACAAATTCATACAAATATTTGGGAACAGTAATCAACAACAAAGGAGACATCGAGGACGATCTTAACAACAGAATGGAAAACACAGGAAAACAATTCCAAGCACCAAATAGAGGATTCCTTAATAATAAAGAAATGTCAAAAAAGACCAAGATGAAAATATACAAAACAATATATAGACCTACGGCGACATACGGAGCAGAAAACTGGATCCTAAACAAAAGACATCACAGCAGAATTCAGGCAGCAGAGATGAAATACCTTAGAAGAACGGTCGGAGTAAGAAAAACAGATAGAGTAAGAAATGAGGAAAAAAGAGAAAGACCGATATCAAACCGATACTCGACACAATAAAGGAGAAAAAATTGACATGGTTCGGACATCTAACCCGGATGGACAATAACAGATAAGTGAAACTAGTGTGGGAAGTAAAACCAATAGGGAAGAACAGAAGAGGACGACCCATTAAAGAATGGAATAGTGACATCCCGCAGATACCAGAAAGTAAGGAGAAAACTTGGTAAGAAGCAACACAAATGGCAACCAATAGGAAAGAATTGAGAAAGTTTATTAAGAGCTAGACGCAAATCCTGACACCTAATTAAGATTGAATGAATGGCCCAACACCGAAAGGTATCAGTGGGTCTACTGATTAAGTAAGTAAGTAAGAAGCTATAGACTTAATTTAAGAAAAGTCTTTATATACGGTTTTTTGTGTAGAATTTTCTGAATTTTTCAGTGGTCAAATCAGCTTTTTTCTAAGCTTTATATTTTCGTAGGTATTTAAAAAACAACTAATTTAGAAGTTCATTTGTTTAATAAAAACTGAAGCGACCACTTCTGGAGCAAAATTTTTTAATATGTGGTTTATTAACCATTTCTTAATGAAAATACAAAAAACTCTAATTTATTTGATTTTCTCCATAAGCAAAAACTCTATTGACTTCCCTATATTACTTTATAATATCTTTCATCTTGGCCAAAGAAAATCAAATATTTAATAATAATTGTCCTCTTTACACGAAACGTAGGAACAGAGTTTTAATTGACACCATTTTATTATTACCTTCGTTTATCATTATGTCCCCAATTGCTAACATGTTATATTGTTATCTTTCCTGATATCGCTAAGTAGTATTAAGATTTTTATGGAATGAATACAATACTTACATAAATCTGAACAACTTTCGTAAAATTCTAAAATTTAAAACTAATCCACAGTTTTAAGAAAAAACAATTCTAACTAAAACAAAATCCCCTATTGTTCAGACACCTTTAAAATTAAACAAATCTACAGGATACTCAACGTAATAAGCTCTATGCAGAGAGAGGCTCTACCCGATATATTCCAGAATGAAATTGTCCTACATTCGAATGACGTCAGCGTGATGTCATTGATGAAAATCGAGGAATTAGGTCAAACTGGGTGCGATGCCCCGGTTACCAGGTTCGAGGCCGTTGCACAGCTTCATTCTAGCTTTTTAGCGAATGGCGAAATAGCTCATTGGTAGAGAGAGGTGCGAATATAAAGGGTATTTTTATCTTATATTTATTACTTGATATATCATAAAATATGACTGTTTAAAAAAAGGCGACAAATGATTTTCATAGATATATGGGTTAAACAGAAAACACCATATTCAAGAAAACCTGATATAAACAACAACAGATAAATACTGACAATGTAACTATTATTACAACATTAAAATGTGACAGTATTTTATTGACGAATGTCATTTCGTTAATGTTATTAACGAAAAGTTTTGGATTTAAAATATTGTTTACTGTATTTTATTTCAATTATTCTAATTGTTTAAAAGGTAGTAAACTGTGTATCTAGGGCTTTTCGTTTTCCTCTTAATATTTTAAGAGTTTGGTGTTAGTTTCTAAGTCAACAATAAAAAGACTGGTAAATTTGATAATAGAATTTTTTTACAACATCCGATTTTGTTATGGTAGTAATTGATTGGTTATTGGCATCTTGGAAGTGGATGGTCAGTATAAAGGGTTCGATATTACAAATTACATAGTTTGCCAGTTTAATCAAAACTTTAATAATATTCAAGAGGTTCGTGCCAGAATTAAACAGGTCAGGGCATCATTTATCAAAGTGAAATCAGTTTTGGGTAGTCACGATCTTCTTGGCAACGCTAGGGTTTCGGGTGCTACGTATGCTATGTATTGAGTATTTTTTATTATGACCTGGAATATTTTGGCCACATTTTCTTCTTCTTTTTAAATTGCCCTCTTCTCAATGGAGGTGGGCTACTACAATTGCAAACTCTTCTCTGCCTTCAGCTGTTCTTATTAGCTGTTCAAAATTTAGCCCTGTCCATTGTCGGATATTTCTGAGCCACGATAGTCTTTTCCTTTCTAATCCTCTCTTTCCCTCGACCTTTCCTTTCACTATAAGTTGAGCATATTGGCACTTATTATTTCTCAGTATGTGGCCTAGGTATGATATTTTTCTAACTTTCACTGGGTTGAATAGTTCTTTTTCCTTGCCTATTATATGCAGCACTTCTTAGTTTGAGGTATGCGATATCCATGAAATTTTGAGGATTCGCCGGTACATCCACATTTAAAAGGCTTCCAATTTATTTACGGTTGATGTTTGAAGGGTCAACTGCAGAGAGAAGAGTCGGCCAGACATAGCATTTTAATAAACGTAGTAGAATTTCGAGTTTTATTCGAGAATCACAAAGCAGTTTTGTGATTTCATTGATATATTTTCGGGCCTGTTCTATTTTCGATATTATTTCCAGACCAGGGTTAAGGCTGCTATCGATCCAACTTCCCAGGCACTTAAATCTATTGACCTGTTCTAAAATGTGCCCATTTATTGTACAAGGTTGAGGTACATTTTGATTTTTTCGGATTGACATCACTTTGGTTTTTTTAATGCTTATTTTCATACCAAGTTGCTCACAGGTTGAGTTGGTCTTGTCTGTGAGTAGTTGTAGACTCAAATCGGAATCCGCAATCAACACCATATCATCGGCGTATCTGATGCTGTTGATATTTACGTCAATCACCTTAGCTCCATCCTTGGAATCCACCAGTGCCTCTTTAAATAGAAACTCGAAGTAAAGATTAAACAGCAGAGGCAACAGAACACATCATTGTCTGACTCCTCTCCCAATTTCTCTTTCTACGGATATGGAACCTTCGATCCTAACTCTGGCGTTTTGGTTCCAGTACAATTTTCTTAGTAATTTGATGTCTTGTCCATCTAAACCGACTTCTTCCAAACGTTCTAATAGTAAGTCGTGTCTTAATCTATCAAATGCTTTTTCGAAGTCTACAAGGCATATAGTCGAAGCTGTGGGTGAAAATAGGAGGATTTCAGGATATAATTCAGGAATTTCTGACACCTACCAGGTGTTGTAAAGGACGATCCCAGGAACAACTTATACTAAAATGTAACCAAAAATTTTAGGAGCCAAAATAGCCGTTTATTGCAATTGCATTATTTATTGTAAAAATCACTTTCTTTTATTTTCCAATGATGTAAAATGAAGATTTTTCAATTCCAAACATAACAAAATTGTAAAGCCCGATTGGTGAACTTGTTGCTTAGATATTATAAATTGCTTATCTCGAAAGGTCAATTGTCGAAGGCTATAACCTTTTGAAAAGAAATCGTGGAGTTAATCCTAGATCCTCTCTCCTTCTAAAGACTTATATTTTCATATTCTGATGTAAACAAATGCGTAAAACATTTCTCAACCCTGCAGTTTTATTTCGGGTTTGAAAATAAGGTGGCAAATTTCGTTATAAATTGGGTGGAGATTTTTTTTCTGTACGATAGTGATGTATTGTGTCGGTTACCCTTAGCAACTTATAGTACATTAATTCACGGTTTTTGCTCCAAATTTTAAAGATCCGCTTGGATTGACATGAAATTTGGCATACACATAGATAGCATGACAAAAAAGAAAAGAAATATTGGGCCGATGTGTGCTTTTGCCCTGGGGGTTAGTTTCAACCCTAATAGGGGGTGAAAAAATATCCGTTCAAAATAAGTCTGGAAATTAATAACAATCAACTGACTAATTCTAAGCAACTTTTGTTCCGTAGCATTTTTTTTACTAAGATAATAATTTTTGAGTAGTTTGCGAGTAAATTCGTTCATTTTTCAACAAAAAAAAAACACGTTTTTAGGATGTTTTTTGGAAATAACTCAAAAAGTAAATATTTTATCGAAAAAAATATTTTTAGCAAAAATATAGCCCATAAAAAAGTAAAAAAAATGTTGTTTGTATGAGATCCCTAGACGCAGAAAAAGAAGAGATCTAAGTAATAAAAAATAGGTTCATACTCGCCAAATTCCAAATCGATTATTTCAACGTGAAATAACCAAAAAATTAGCCACTTTTTGGAGGAAACTCATTACAACTTTTTTTAATGTTATTAAAAATTTTTATTGCTGTTTTTTAAAAAGTTTCTTGTACTAAAAGTAAGGAAGTTACGAAAAAAATAATGTTATTCTCTTTTTTTTGGTAAAAAAAAATCGTGAAAATCACCCCGTAATTAGCATGCATTAATATCGCATTTCGCATGCTTGAATTTTACTACGGATGTTGTTATTCACTGTCCACGTTTCACTACCATAGAGTAGCACCGGCTCGTATACAGTTTGAAATATTTTCATTTTTGTTTTCAGGCTTACTTCTTTCTTCCTAATAAAACTTTTAATTAGTGCATAGTATAATTTTGTTGTACTCATTAGCCTACTGTTTATTTCTGGTTCTATATTTCCTTACCCATTCATTGTTGATCCTAGATACTTGAAGTCCTCTACTTGTGTAATGGTCTCATTATTCAGCTTTACATTTATATTTTCTTGAGTTTTCGATATTACTAAAGCTTCTGTTTTTTTCAATATTTATTTTCATCCCAAATTTCTTAAAGGCTTCATTCCAAACATTCACATTCACTTGCAAGTCTTTTTCTGATTTTGCCACAATTACCAGGTCATCGGCATATATCAACTCTGACACGTAAACTTTTTGAAGTTTATACACCCCAACTTTAGTTCTTTTTACCTTACCATTCTTTTGCAATTTCGTCCATTAGAGCGATGAATAACAAAGGACTCAGAACACCACCTTGTCTTACACCTGTCACAAGATGGTATAATAATCCAAAATCCTGGAATGGGTATCACGACAAAATGAAAAATATTTAATAGGTTAACTCGATAAAGTATGACAAATTTATAACAGACGACGCGACGTGTATAAACGAACTGTACCCCTAAATCTATGTAGGTGTGCAAACTAAGAAATGCTTTATTTATTTTTCTCCCACATTGTTGGTATACAGTTGGTTTTTCAAAATTCACCTTTCGTTCAATCCAGGATTTGTTTTTATAAATAAAAGAAGAATGACTGAAGCATTCTATTATACATATTATTATTATTATACATGGTGAGTCACCACTAACGGGACGGAAGATAACAGGTAAATGGTAAAAGATTTGAAAAATTTTTTAAATTAGTAGTTTGTCAATTGATAAAAGCTACATGGAATGGGAGATATCATACCTCAGTACTATACATAAAAAGGTTAATAAAAATAATTGTGAAAAATTACCGAGGAATAGCTGTACCCGGATCTATGAGTCGAATATTATGGAAAGGTTTTAAATAACCGAATCGAGAGAGAATACTTAGATTATGAAGCAGAAGAACAAGCAGGATTTCGTACGGGCCGATCCATTATTGACCACATTTTCTCCTTACAGATTAACAGATGGCACGAAATCAAGAGATTCATATGTTGTTCGTCGACCTACGGAAAGCCTACGACAGAGTTCCACTGAAGAAGCTGTGGCAATCAACGGAAAGCACAAATATTAACATAGAATTAGTAAAAGCCGTTAAAGTGCTATACAACCAACCAATAACAAAAATAAAAGCAGGGACACAAATAACAACAGCATTAAATTTATAACATCAAAAGGATTAAAGCAAGGATGTTTTCTGTTCCCCAAGTTATCTAAAATATACTTCGAAAGTGCTTTAAATAGATAAAAACAAAAATGTAGGACAATGGGGATACCACTCAAAAACACTATAGTATATACGCTCAACTTTGCAGACGATCAAGTAATAATGGCTCAAGATTATGAAGATTTAAACTATATTGCACGAAAATTAATTAAAGAGTATGATATATGGGGTCTAGAAGTAAATAAAAAAGAAACCGAGTACTTGTGCATTGGAGGAGAACAAAAAGACCTCATATTAGACGATAACACCACGATAAATCACTGCTGTGACTACAAGTATCTAGGTACCACTGTTTCCATGATGCAACATTAGACAAAGCCATAAGAGGGAGAAATAAGTCAGGGAGAAAAGCAACCACAATGTTAAACAGCATTTTATGGGACCAATCCATCAGCAAAGAAATAAAAAGAGGTTATATGAGACTATAGTAACAAGTATCACTTTATACAGATGTGCGGTATATAATATAGTAGTATAACATAATATAGTAGTATAAAAGATATATTTGTTAAAATCCCGAAAAAGAGCTACATCACAGAACTAGTTTTCCATCGGATGACCGATCATCATCAGTGCTTACCTAAAATGTGTATAACCTGATAAGATAATGCAAAGTTTCTAATTTCGGTTTTAAAAAGTCTAGGTTATACTCACGTGAATCTAACATGCTAACCACCAAAATACAAAAGCATGTTAGATTCATCTGAGATTAGATTCACATGAGTATAACCTATAACTTTTTAAAATCGTAGTCAAAATTTTAAAAACTTTGCAATTATCTTATCAGGTTATACACATTTGGGGTAAGCACTGATGATGATCGGTCATCCGATCGAAAACTAGTTCTGTGATGTAGCCCTTTTTAGGGATTTTAACAAATATACCTTTTATTAAGGATTTTATTCGTTTTTGTAATATATGGTATACAGCCAACTACAGGAAAACTTTTTCCTCGTGGATATCTTAATCCAAACAATTTTGTAAACACTCCCCAATGCAAAGTACGATGTCTACTCTTTCGTAGATAAATTGATTATTCATTTTTAGGAACCAAAATTTAAATATTATACACGGATGTTTATATTTTTGATAATTACCAGACAGTAATGTCATAAAATGACAATGTCATACAATGAGATACATCTTTTGTTTTAAAATCGATTTGCAAATTAAGAATTTTATTAACTGTAAATTACGCAAAAACTATGAGACCTAGGTATAGGACATCCATATACCATTCGAAAGAGGTAAATTTGTTTAGTATAATTATTTATTAATATACATGGTGTTCTATTTAAAATAAGAATCATAGGACACATTGAATAATCCAAGAACGAAACTGTAAATTTTGAACACCCCGTAAATAAATGTGTAATAATCAATCATGAAATACATTCAACCAATATCCAATTATTTAGTTGTAAAAGTAATTTTTTTAATTTCTTAAATAACTTGAGAATAAGCCTTCTTTTAAAACTGTACATTTTAAGAAAAGTTAACATAACTCAGAACACTCTGTACATAGGTATGGAAACTATACCTTATTTTTTGCGGACAATTAAAAATGCAATAAAATACAGGGCGTTCCATAATGGGGCGGAAAAAATAAACTTTGATACGCCGCCATTTTTTGGGACACCCTGTGTATTTCAAAATAATTTTAAAATGTAGCTTTTATCAACTTACAAACTACTCGTACTAATTTAAAATTTTTTTTAAATCTTTTATCATTTCGCTGTAATACTCCGTATATACGAAAAAAAATTGACGAAATATTGAGGAATAACAAAATTTGTTATATCTCAATATTTTCGGGAAAATGAAACTCTGTTTAATGGAGTTTTATTTTCCGGAAGACCGAATTGCCGATATTCAAAACTACAACATATTTATTGTATATGTCGATATACATATTTTATTATTACCGAGGGCTGAAAGTCACTTAGAATAAACAAAAATTTTCTTTTGAATGCTATATTTAAAATAAAAATCACACTAAATTTTCTCTTTTTTTTCAACCCTGTTTTTATTAAAATAAACATTATAGAAGTTCTCAGGGACTTTCTACCCTCGATAATACTGTAATCTTTCACTCTTCGTTTATTTTTTTTTTAAATACTTATTATGGTCGGGGAGCCCAAGCAGGGATTTTTGCAGTAACTCGAGCACGTCAGATTATTACATGGGGAGAAACCTTGTACCCTGAAAATGTACTTCTACCATATATTGGCTCTTAATGCAGCGGAGTTCGTTAAGGGGGGAGAAAAAAAATCCTTAGAAAAACTCGAAACCGTCAGATTAAGATAAGGTTGCGTAACAGTGTATATTTAAAAAATCTGACGATTTGAGCGGGGCGTAAGAAAATGGATGAGCCCCAAAGTTTCACAGGAAAAAGCGAATATTTCGCGAAATGAATGACAGATCGAAAAACTAAAAAATACGTGCTCAATATTTTTCAAAAATCTATCGAATGATACCAAACACGACTTTCCACGCAGAGGGGTGGGGGGTAAATTTAAAATTTTAAATACGAATCCCGCGATATTTCGCGAAATGAACATCAGATCGAAAAACTAAAAATTACACTTATTCAATATTTTTGAAAAATTTATCGAATGGCACCAAACACGTACCCCCACGGAAGTGGGGAAAACTTTACTTAACTTTTTTTGGTTTTAGGACCTACTCTTCACAACCCAATAGGTTCCCATAACGCTCAAGTGACTGCACATTTAGCATACTTTGCTCCCCTACCATTACTTTTCTCAGGATTCGAAAAATGAGTACATTTAAAAAGAATTCTACCGAATACATTAATTTTTGTAATCTGCATTACAAAGGCTTTTAAATGAGGTGTTACATAACGTACTTTCCCATTTAAAAAAATCAAAGCTATTCCTGTAACATAAAGAGGGGTCGCGTAAAGATCGAAACATTGATGCTATTAAACTTTGATTATTTTAAAAACCACTTTTTCGTACGTTTTGCTTATGTGCTAAAAATAAATAAGTTAATAGGAAGGGTAACACTTATTCCAGAGCACTGTATAAAAATGAACATGGTGTTCTATTAAATATAAATAAGCGAGCGGCAGCAACCCCTACAATTACGTTATACCGACCACGAAAATCAATTTTAACGTGAATGACCAATTTTGGTGATTCTTTATGTTTTCGAGGTCGCTGAATCTGAATATGAAGTTTATTTTTATCTAGAATTGCATCTAGAATTTTATCTAGAAATGCAATAGGAAAAAAGTTATGTGACTTTATAGACGAGCGGCACACCCCAAAAACGCTTATTTCTCGAGATACTGTATGGTGTGATAAACACGGTGCGGTAAATGGCTAATTTTGGTTATACTTTATGTTTTTGATAGTGCTGAAAACGAAAATTAGGTTTATTTTAAATTTTACTTGGGGAACATTGGCAAAATCGCAATTTTACCCTAAAAATAAAAAAAAGCAAATCACATTTTTTTGCGTTTAACTCGCTACGCCATGTTCCATTTTAATATTTTTTTCTGAAATTTTTATAGTATATTATTTCTTACCTTTCTGAAGACAATGGTACCTGTTTCAATCTTTCTGTCTTATTATAATAAAAGTTATGAATTGTTTAAAGTAAAAGGTGAAAAAAGGCTAAAATTGAAATTTAGCTTTTTAATCAAGTTTATTTTAAAATAAAGTGTACAAAGAATAAAATGTTTTATAAAAAAATGGTACAACTTTTAATTTTAAGAAATCGTGATTTCATTTTTATTTATTTTTAGGGTAAAATTGCGATTTTGACAATGTTCCCCCATCTAAAATTCAAAATACACCTCATTTTAGTTTTCAGCACCATCAAAAATATAAAATGAGACAATAATTAGCCATTTATCACACAGTGGTCAGTATCTCGAGAAATAAGCGTTTTTTTGGGGGAGTTTCACTCGTATACAGTGATGAGCGCGCTAATAACCGGCAAAATAACGCAAAGATGGAAAACAATATATTGCGAAACAAAAAGAGATGAAACTAGTGGAGGTGAAAATGATCGTTATAGACGTATAAATAATTAACATTACTTTACATAGTTTCCTACCTTTAGATATCTGTGACAGGAGTATTTTATAAAATTCTACTGTCACAGTGACAGTTGTCATAATCCTCTCTGATACGTTCAAAGGTGGAAAACTATGTAACGTAATGTTAATTCATACGTTTATAACGATAATTTCCACCTCCACTAGTTTCATCTCTTTTTGTTTTCCATCTTTTGCGTTATTTTGCCGGTTATTAGCGCGCTCATCACTGTATAAAGTCATATAACTTTTTTCCTATTGCATATTTTGACTTCAAATTTTCCAGAAAACGTCTTTATGAATTATGTTTTATTACTGTGTTGGTTAAAAAACTATAAACTAAAAAGTTTGTCACTCAACTTTTTTAAGTTAACATGAAACTAACGAAATCTGACGACAAAATGTTTAAAAATTAACAACTCCTCTTTTAATTTGTTTATACATTTTGGACATAGCTCGTTCTTATCTAAATACCTCAAAGACGACACAGTAAAATGTTCAAAAGGAAATATATACAGGGACCAAAGATACAGCGAGGTAAATAAGAAAAATCATCAAAACTGATTTTTCGCATTTTTGCATAAAATTTGATTTTTGAACATATTCCACCATCTCTATATAAAAGTAAACCTCATATTCGAATTTAGCAGACCTCGAAAATATGAAGAACGACCAAAATTTGCCATTTACCTATCATGGTCGCTTTTTAGATTTTTAAGCCTCAATTAGGCCTCAAATTAGGGGTGTGCCGATCACCTAAAAGGGGATACACTATCTATACTACGCTGAACTTGCGTGAATCATCCTGTATTTATCCATATTAATGTATAATATTAAAATACATGTTTAATAATACTAAATTTATATATTTAAAAGTCTCAGCATGTTTTGCAATCTTCTAAAATAAGGACGCAAACAATATTATTCCAACATTGAATCATTTCAAAATGTCACCCTGTAATATTCATAATAGACCTTAGATGATAATATATTTCGTTATGATCAGATTCTAAAGGAGCTTTCAAAAGTATAAAAATATACAGGGTGTTCCATTAAAAATAAAATATAAACATACAATAAAATAATTCGCCGATGGTAACCGGCTTTATCAGGAGTGCTCTAAAATATTGAGTTTGACGAAATAATATAATTTTTATTTATTGGCTGAAAAACCTCACCTATTAGTTCTATTATAACATTGTCGATAACATAAAGAAAATTAACTATATACATACAGTGTGGAAGGCGGTGGTTACTGCCTCCCTCCTTATGCAGAACTGCAGGGGAGGAAGGTTCAGTATCGCTTCTAATGCTGCCGTGGGGCATGTTGACATTGCTTCTGTGATTCCCAGACAAGCTAGCCACTTCACTTTTTGCAGCTTGGCGTTACTATTCCAGGTGAGTTTTTGATCTAGGGTCACCCCCAGATATTTTACTTCTCTGGAATAATCTAATGTGATGCCATTCATAATTGGAGCCTGTAGATTGTATTTTCGTCTCCTTGTGAACGCTATCAAAGTCGTTTTGATAGGATTGATATTAAGCCCTCTTTCGAACACCAGTTTTTGATTTCGTTTAGAGCAGTTTGCATGAGACAAGATATATTCTGGTCATGCTTGCCCCTAATTGTAACAACTAGGTCATCTGCGTAACCTTGAGTTGTAAAACTAGAATCATGCAACTTAGTAAGGAGGTCAACCACGACTAGAGACCACAGCAGGGGCGATAGTACTCCCCCTTGAGGGCACCCCTTTACTGCTGTCACAGTTACAGACTCTCCCCCAATACTAGCTGTAATGATTCTGGTTTTTAGCATGGACTGAATCCATTGTATTAGTGAGGCTTCAATGCTTCTCTTTACTAGTGCTCTTTTTATGGATTCATATGAGGTGTTGTCGAATGCTCCCTCTATGTCAATGAAAGCGCAAAGAGCTTTTTCTTTTGCCACTATTGTCTTTTCAATGTTTCCAACAAGGGACCTCAGAGCATTTATAGTGGATTTGCCTGTCTGGTGTGCAAATTGATGTTTGTGAAGCGGTTTCCTAATTAGAGTTTCGCTTCTTATGTAGTAATCTACTAGTTTCTCCATTGTTTTTAGGAAAAAAGAGGTGAGGCATATTGGGCGATAAGACTTTGGTTCGACCGTAGGACGTTTCCCCGTCTTTGGTATAAATACCACTTTTGCGTCCCTCCAAGTTTTTGGAATGTGACCCAGCACAAGGCTTGCTATGAATAGCCGCTGTAGTTGTGGCTGTATTTGCATGAAGCCTTTTTGAAGTAAAGCAGGAAAAATTTCGTCCTTGCTCGGGGATTTAAAAGGTTTGAAGCTTTTAACAGCCCATTCTATTTTGTTTATTGTAAAGATTTTTTCCGCTAGCTGTCTGCCGGATCTGTTGAGGCCCTTTGGGGCCTCTGCCAGATAGATGCTTTGCGGTTCATCTTCTAGTACTTGTTGAGAGCCAGGTAAATGAGTCTTAAAATCTCTCTAGTAGTTTCCGTTAGGGTCTCAGTGTAGTCACCATTCGGCTATTTAATCAGTCCGATTTGATTTGTGTGACATTTTTTTAAGAACCTGTTGGAGTCGTTGTGCAAGGGCTAATTCCGTTATTACTTCGCACAGTTTCTTCCAGGTTTTCTTCTTCGATTTCCTGAGTTACTTATTGTACTCAGTAAGGACACTTCTGTAGGGGTACCAGCTACCTGTACATTTTGCCCTAGTGAAGAGTTGTCTGACCTTTTTTCTAAGTTTAGCCTACTCTTTGTTCCACCAGGGAGCATCTGTATTAGTTGTCTTATGTTTCAATGGGCATCTTGATTCATATGCCTTTATTATGGCATTTTGAAATTGTCCTGAGGCTCTATTTAGATTTTCCTCTGTGTAGAGAGTAGGGATGTGAAAAACCTACCGGTTTTACCGGTTTTTTACTTTGCAATAACCGGTTTTACCCGTTGTTTTTTTCTCCCGGTTATAACCGGTTTTTCCTTTTTAAAGTAAAAACCGGTTATTAGGTTTTTACGGTGATTAGGATGAGGTTAGGTATTATTTTGGATCCCAATCATAACTATTATTCTCAAGTAATTATTCCAAAACAAAATCATAATTAAAATTTTATTTTCTAAATACAGAAGCAACCTGAAAGTGCAAGCTCACATTAGACAGAAACAATTCATAATATTTACGTAAGAAGTGATCTGGTTGAAGTAGACGCAAACATCATCTATTATTCACACTTGACTCTTGACATTGAAAGTGGGTGAATGACTTTTTCTGATTACCAAAAATAATGTTCTGACTATGAATATCGAATTACCGATTACGAATACGAATCTCCAAGGATATCCCTACGTTATCAAAACGATACACCCATACAGGAAGTATTAAATGAGTTAAAATGTACCTATAATACAAATATACAAACGTGTTAAAAGAAATACATGATAATTTTTTTTGATGGTAGTAAAAATAAAAGATAATTTGCATTATCCAATTTATTTTAAAGTAAAATCTTTATATTGATATTATTTTTTAAATCCCATTTAAAAGAGTCTGGGAAATTTTTTATAAGTTGAAATGTTTGGGTTAAATTGTATATTATTGCAATACCTTTGTATATATTAATCTTACATTATTAGTCTAGTAAAATAAAATTACACTACATGTAAATCAAAATGTAAATTCGTACAGGTTGAAACAAATTTTATATCAAAGTTTAGGTGGGTACAAAAGATATTTTCAAAAAAGTATCCACATCATACAGGGGGATCATTGTTTAAATAATTAAAAAGGGGTCATTTTTGCAAAAAAATACTTTTTTAACTACTGAGGTCATTCAATTACTAATAAAGGTCTATAGGATTATTTTCTACAAAGTTGAAGGGCAAATCTTTCATATAAGACTTACTAAATTAAATTCGACCTCCTATTTATTTAAATAATTGTACATAAATCTTTAAAAACAAATTTGCAAATTATTATTTTTAGCGTTTTAAATAAGCACTCTAAAATATCTTATTTTACGGACGAATTTGCGCTATGTTACCAGTATTAACCAAAAAAAAATTTAATTATTTAAAAAATATTTAATATTTTTTGAGATATTGAATTTGTTTATTAAATGTTACTATATTTTCAATTGCAAAAACGCGGTTGTTGCCAAAGACTTATTTACCTGTATTAAATTTTATTATTTTTATTTTTATGTATATTTTCGATAAATGTATTGATAAATTCAAATTTCAATTAAACTTCCCCCTAAAATGGCATTTGAAAATTATTCAAATTTGTTTATAATTTGTTTTTTTTTTAATAACGTCACGGGGATTAAATATTTTGAAATGCCGTTTCGATAATTGAGTTGCTGGGAATTTTTCACTAATTAACAAATTTTTTTGTCTTTTTTTTCTCTTCTTTTTTTTCTTGGAGTTATATTACTACAGGCCCTTTTAGGGTTAAGTTTCATTAAGCATGTCGACTCTCTAAGTTGTAGATTATAGACCTAAAAATATTAAGATTTAACAAAAATCTCTTTAATAAAATGTGTCTACTTACTGAGTTACAGGGTGTTTCATTTAAAATTTAAAAATTATTGTTACCAAGTACTTTAAAACTATTTGACGTATCCTTATCATACTTGGCAGAAAGTGTGGGTATTATACAGACTACTAAACTGTGATAAATAAAAGTTTCTAGCTACTACCAGAGGTGTACGACAGGGGATAGTGAATTATTGACCCTTCCCAAATTCTACGCCACTGAGGGAATTACTATTTTAGCGAAATTTTTCCATTCTCTAATACTTTCTATGTAAATAATAAACTCTTTACTGGTAACGATTAGGTCATTAGTTTTCGAGATATTGGACGTTAAAAATTAAATGGCATAGTTATTTTGATTTATTCATTCATTCATTTTAAACTTCCAATATCTCTCAAACTGATGACTTTATCGATACCAATAAAGTTATTTACACACAAAGTATTGGAGAATCGAAAAATTTCGCTAAAATAGTAATTCACTCAGTGGCGTAGAATTTGGGAAGGGTCAATCATTCACTATCCCCTGTTGTACGCCTCTGGCACTAGCTAGAAACGTTTATTAATCACAATTTAGTAGGGTGTATAATAGCCACCCTTTCTGCCAAGTATGATAAGGATACGTCAAATAGTTTTAAAGTACTTGGTAATAATAATTTTTAAATTTTTAAATAAAACACCCTGTAACTCAGTAAGTAGCCACATTTTATTTAAGAGATTTTAGTTAAATCTTAATATTTTTAGGTCTAGAATCTACAACTCAGAGATTCGACATTCTTAATAAAATTTAACCCTAAAAGGGCCCGTAGTAATATAACTCCAAGAAAAAAGAAGAAGAAAAAACGACAAAAAAAAATTGTGTTAATTAGTAAAAAATTCCCAGGAAGGCAATTATCGAAACGGCATTTCAAAATACTTAATCCCCGAGACATTATTAAAAAAACAAATTATAAACAAATTTGAATAATTTTCAAATGCCATTTTAGGGGGGAGTTTAATTAAAATTTCAATTTATCAATACATTTATCGAAAATATACATAGAAATAAAAATAATGAGATCTTAAGCAGGTGAATATTTCTTTGGCAACAACCGCATTTTTGCAATTGAAAATATAGTAACATTTAATAAACAAATTCAATATTTTCAAAAATACATATTAAACGTCTTAGCCCAACGCTGTTTATATTGTTTATGGACCAAATAATTAAAAGATGCACAATAGAAAGCAGAAAATTAAATGTTGGACACAGATATCTTCGTAGAGTAGAAATATCAGAAGGAGTGTTTGCAGACGACTTGGTGTTAATTGCAACAAGTGAAAAAGATTTACAACACAACATTGAAATATGGAACAGAGTATTCATCGAAAATGAAATGGTAATAAACAAAAGCAAGACCAAAGTACTACAGATCGGTGAAGAGAGACAGGAGCTAAGAATAGAAATTGAAGGAACACAAATTGAACAAGTGAAAACTTTCTCTTATCTAGGTGTAATAATTGACCAGGCAGGCACTTAAGATGCTGAAGTAAACAATAGAATAGACAAAACAATAAAGCTGTACCATACAATGAATAAAAAATTTATCAGTAGAAAAGAAATTTCAAGAGAAACAAAAATAAAGTGTTCAAATCAATCTATAGACCAGTACTAACCTTCGGCAGCGAACCTTGGGTCTTAACAAACCGACAAAAAAGCAAGATCCAAGCCATGGAAATGAAGTTCCTGAGAAGAGTAAAAGGCGTCACTAAATTAGACCGACTACGGAATGTAGACATAAGAAGAGAGTTAAAAATACCATCCACATTGGAGTATATAGAGCAAAGACAATTATGTTGGTGGGGACATCTACAACGAATGAAAGAAACTAGACCAGTTCGAAGAGTATGGGAAGCAAAAATATCAAAAAATAGGAAGAGAGGAAGACCCAGACAAACATGGGATAAAGCAATAGGAGCCATTTTGCAAAAGAAAAGATCAAACTGGATAGATGCCAAAGCGATAGCACAAGACAGAAAAGAGTGGAAAAAATTTGTATATAGATAACTGATACTTTTATAGAATTAATGAAATTAATTTAAATGTAGAATTAGATGTAAAAGTGTAATTTGTATATTTGTAAGTACCTATGTAAAACTAGATATGTTAATTTGGTAGATTAATGTTGCAACCCTACACCATTGTATGGTAGAAGGGATATGATTATATATATAAAAATATTAAATATTTTTGACAAGTTTTTTTTACTTAATACTGGTAAAATAGCGCAATTTCGTCCGTAAAATAAGATATTTTATAGTGCTTATTTAAAACGCTAAAAATAATTTTTTGCAAATTTGTTTTTAAAGCTTTATATACAATTATTTAAATAAATAGGGGGTCAAATTTAATTCAGTAAATCTTATGTGAAAGATTTATCCTTTAACTTTGCAGGAAAAAATCCCATAGACCTTCATTAAGAAGTGAATTACCTCAGCAGTTTAAAAAGTATTTTTTTTGCAAAAATGACGCCTTTTTAATTATTTAAACAATGATCCCCTTGTATGATTTGGATACTTTCTTGAAAATATCTTTTGAACCCACCTAAACTTTGATATAAAATTTGTTTTAACCTGTACGAATTTACATTTTGACTTTTTTTATTTTATTAGGCTATATATTATATTTAATATTAATCAATAAATACATAATATAATAATAAAATAATAAATAAATATAATAATTAATAGAATAAAATGGTTTTATTAAAAATTGTGTTTGATATTGATATTGATGTTCTTTCGATAGAACTAATTTTGATCATTATTGATATCGAGTATCGAGTCGAGTGGAGTATCGCATACTAAATTTGCATTGTAAATGTAAAACCGGTTTTCGGAAAAACCGGTTTTTTTGGCCGGTTAGCACCGCCAGGTTAAACCGTAAGCAAAAAAACCGGTATAACCGAAAACCGGTGTTTTGTCAAAAACCGATTTGTCGAGAGACGTATCGAATTCCTCCATTTCGCTTTCGAGACGCTCTTTATAAGTATCCCAATCGGTTTGTTTTGGTACTCATACTGCTCAAGGCCCTCCTCCAATACGCCCAGGTCGAACCTTATGTGTTGATGTTCCGATATTGAGGCTTCATTCGAGACATGCCATTTGTATATATTATTTGCTATAAATGAACTAGTTAGGGTTATATCAATAACCTCTTTCCTAATTGCGTTTATAAATGTGGGTTGCAATAACCTTTGTTTGCAATATCTAAGTTGTTAGTTGATATACACTAGGAGGTACTCACCCCTGTTGTTGATTCCTGTACTGCCCCATACTGTGTGGTGTGCATTTACATCGCAGCCAAGAATTAGTTGCCTAGATGTTTTAGACTGTCTTAGATTAAAATATACTCAAAATTCTTATGGGGAGCCTACATAAGAAGGTTTAAACTTAGATTTAGTCACTTTGTAATTAAAAAAGCTATATTTTTTAATTTTGTTTTGGAACCGCCTTGCAAATCGGCATGTTTCTTTTTTTTGTCAATTTTAAATTGTTTATAACTCGAACACTATTAACTTTAGAGAGAAATTACAAAAGAATTTTTTATTCCTAATGATCCCAACAAGTTATAATAAAGTCTTTTCGTGCCGAAAAAAATTATTTTTAGAATTATTCTTTTTAATAAATGTAATAATAACTCCGAAATTAGTGTTAGCCATCACTAGGCCTTCTTCGCTGCCTTCCATCCAAAAATAAGAAAATAGACCAACGTCCGGTAGGTATGGAAAACTCCTACCATCATCTAAATTCTAGTACAGTTATTGTCCGGTGCCTCCCATCCGAAACAAGAAAATAGACCAACGTCCGGTAGGTACGGAAACCTCTACCATGATCTAAATTCTGCTACAGTTATCACCCGGTACAAGCACTATCCTCCGGTACAAACACTATCGTCCGGTACAAGCACCCCCTTAAAATAAGAATAAAATCCCAGTACTCTGTGTCATAAGACTGTACATATTTTATACATATTTAGTAGTACATCAATTTATACTACCAAATTAGGTCCCCTTTATTTTTAAAGTGAAATGCAAATCAATAATTCATACCCAAGAAAAATGAATTCTCATGTGATTATATGCAGTATTTAAACAAATGCAAAAAAATACATATGTGCTCTTTTTTTAAAAATATTTACTGAATTTAATAAGCCCCAAAAAAAAGACATTTAGTATTGTAATCAAAAGAGAAACTACTACAGTTAGTGTAGGACAAAGTGTCCTAAGCTACCAAATATGTAATGTTCCCCCCGTAAAACTCTACAAATAAAAAATGTTCAAATATCTTATGTCTCATCTACAGAGAAGCCCCAAAAATTAACCCCCTAATATATATATATATATATATATATATATATATATATATATATATATATATATATATATATATATATATATACATCATGTTACCATTACTGCGTCCGTATAACAAAGCGATCTTATTGCGTCTCCTGGAAATACAAGGAAAATTGATAATTTTCCGACGAATATTGGTTTAAAATTTAATTTCTAATATGGAACTATACTTTGTTTTATTATATTTTAATTTTTTAAATATTCGAATTTTCGTTTATTTTAAACCATTATTGCATCTTTATAACAGGCGGCTTTGTTAACTCCGTATATACCTCCAACCATACACAGTTGCGTCCATTCAATGTTGCCAAACTGAAGGACGCACTAATATTTAGAAATACATTATACATAAAATGAAACAAAAAATATATTAAATTACCTACCGGTATTTGAGCTTCGTAGCGAAATTGTAATACGAGTTGGAATTTTCGAACTGCTTGTTATATTCAATTATGATATCTATACAATTTTGATACAATTGTGATATCTACATATAAAAATGATCCTTATTTATTGAGAACGTATTAAGTAATATTTCATTTATTTATAGTTTTATATAGTAAACTCTCTCTTAACGGACACCTTTCTTCGCCGGACACCTCCTCTATACGGACGATTTTTAAAACAAAAATCATTCGGCGATATGCGAACTTATACTCTTTAACTCCCTTCAACGGCCTGTGCAAATGCGGACAGCAAATGGAAAAATAAAAATTTTTATCCAAATATTTTACATTCTAATGTTATATAATAAAGCTACCTATACTAAATTTACAATCAAGATGCAGTAGAATTAAACAAACCAAGACACGTTAAATTCTACTAGGAGCACTCCAGAATCATAATTTACAATGTATATACATTGTAAATCCCAAATCATGATTTCCAAAATTTATACATTGTAAATTACGATTCGGGAGTGCTCCTAGTAGCATTTAACGTGTCTTGGTTTGTTTATTTCTACTGCATCTTGATTGTAAATTTAGTATAGATTTATTATTTCAAATCAATACAGATGTCCATGAGATGGGTGATATTTGATATAACTGTTTACGTTAGCGGCACCAAGTAATAAAAGTTTGATATTTCCACTTTACATTAACAAACTGTAAGCAAAGCAAGCAAAATAATACATTTTACTAATGTCCTGTGTGTGACCGATGACGCGAATGCCGATGCCAGGAACATTAAATTTTATGATGAAGTTATTGTATTTTATTATATTAATTTTAACGGAAATATCAGATGAAGCAAAATATTCAAAAACTCAACTTAATTTTTGTTACTTTCGGATTAAATTTCGTAATAGATTTTATCTGAATATCGACCTATGTAAAATTAGTAAAACTGAAATAATTTTAGTTCTGAAGGTTTTGCAACGTAAATAATATGGCGTCCACCAAAAGGAAGTTTTTAGGTTTGAAAGAAAAAGTCGATATGGTTCATTATGCAGAGATGCATAAGTTAAGTGTTAGAAAGTTAGCAGAAAAATTTGGAATTGGAAAAACTCAAGCTAGTGAAATTTTGAAACATGTGATTAAATTAATTAATTTTCTGAGAGCGGAAACCTGGAAGCGAAAATAAAATTTTTGAAAACGTAGGGTGCTGCATGAGACCAAATTGTTTTCGTTTTCGATTGGTTTTGTAAAGTGAGGTCTAAAAATATTCCTGTTTGTGGTAAAATTATTCAAGAAAAATCATTAGAAGTTGCAAAGGAACTAAGTCTCGATATTATGAAAGCTTCTGGCGGATGGCTCGAGAAATTTTGTAAGCGTCATAATATTTCCTTGAAATCCATATGTGCGTAAGCAGCTGCTGTAGATTTATTAGTGGTTTCTGACTGGAAAGAGAAACTGCTCGCTCTCTCTCCGCGAGACATTTTTAACGCAGATGAGACGGGATTATTTTTTAGAGCATTACCCAACAAAACTTATACCTAAAAGGAGAAAGATGCACTGCAAATAAGGCTTCCAAAGAAAGAGTCACAATACTATTTTGCACCAACATAATAGGGGACAAAGAAAGGCCACTCAGTAATTGGAAAAAGTAAAAAACCCCGTTGTTTCAAGGTTTCACACATAGAAAAATTACCTATCGAATGGTATAGCCATAAGAAGTCGTGGATGACAAGGGAAATCATGACAGACTGGCTAAATAAATTTGATAGAAGAATGCAGAGAGAAAATCGAAAAGTTCTTTTGTTTCTAGACAATGGTACGTCTCATCCACAACTTGTTTTATCCAATGTTAAAATAATATTTCTACCACCAAATACTACATCAGAATACAACCCCTGGATCAATGGATTATAAAATGTTTTACAACATACTGCCGACAATTTTTGATTTTAAGGCTACTGTCGTCAATGGACGAATATGATTCTACAAAGGAGATTAAAAAGTCTATAAATATTACCAACTTCTTAATTTGGACCGTAAGTTCATGGAAGCAAGTGCAACCGAAAACAATTAATAATTGCATCTAGAGATAAACTGAAAATTGTGTTAACAGAATCATTTGTGTAATAAATTATTCTGAATTTTTCGAATTATACAGAAAAAGACAAAAATATATAAGGCAGTAAAATTCCATGCTTCGGAAAGGGAGAACGGCTATTCATCTATGGGAAAAAAATTTGATAGAAATGCTTTCATAGCGTAACAAAATTTATATATATATTTAGGTATATACATAGGTACTTCTTGTTGTGAACATTAACAATACAAAAATGTATATACACCGTTCTTAGGCGTCAACGCCCTTCGGTAGGGATCTATGGGGGAGTATCACCGAGCCGCAAGCCCTTATCCCTTGCCGTACTGCTCCCTCATAGGTCGATCAGATGCCCGCATATTCCAGTCTAAGCGCCAGATTCATATTTAGAATTTTATACTGACGCGTTAGCCTTTTTGTTTTTCCGATGGCCTGGCTTGGGCTTGAACTCTCGTACCTCACGGCGAAGTGAAGTGCGGGTCAGCCGCTAGTCGCACTGAGCTATCCGATCGACACAATACAAAAATAAAATGCATAAATAGACCTAAACTTTTTTTTCTGAACATATTTAAAAACAGGAAAAATTTAATAATTTATTTGATAAGCAGTAATCAGATTGTAGGTATAATTATGAACAGAAGATAAAGTAATTTAAATGAGGTTCTTTCATTCTACCATACCTAACCTGAAGCTAAACTAAGGATTTTAAATAAATAGCCATAAAAAAATGAAACATGACCACATATAAAATCACCCCCTGGGATGTCTTAGAAACCAAATGATATACAATATTAAACTCAACTCCACCATTTAATGAAATACTAAAAAAATACTAAAGCAGATTTTAATTATTTTCTTACTTGTCTTTATATGCATTTTGTATAAAAATTTTGATTCTTAACCAATCTTTGTTGTATATTATTTTTTAAAACTTTTACTTAAACTCATCACACTCTAGTCTTTTAGGGGCTTTCTTTACTTTAATATGATTTTTAAAGTACTTTAATGTTACTTCCTTCTGTTCTTTAGTCCACGGGACGGCTTTCCTAATAATTTTCTTTTTTAATTTGGGTGCAATTGTTTTAATTAGTGTATTATCTGCATTGCTATTACTGGTCGACATTTCGGTACCCTTGCTATTTACTAAATCATCCAACATATCATTTTCACCCTCATCACTGTCATGATAATTAAGTTCCAGAAGATTTTCTTCCGTATTGTCATCTCCTATGTCATCTATAGATTTTTCTTTGTATTGGTCTGCTCCGCCTTTTTCCATAACCATCAACAGCTTGGAGATTTTAGCTGTTAGGTAAACATCATCTGGGAGGCGATAGGAACTTCGATGAACACAGGATGTATGACCCAGAAAGGCTCTCTTCAAACATCAATGAAATATCGAATCAAATGAGCAATCTAATCAAAAGTCTATCTACCATAACAACGAAAAAAGAGGTATTGAAGAAAAATACATGTTATGCCACCTCAAGTACCCAAACTGAAGAGCCTCAACATTTCGAAGAAAGTCCAGAGCAAAAGTCAAAAATTACAGAAGATAAGTGTCACTTTGTAGTTATTAGTAACTTGAGCCCAATATACACCCCTATACAAGTGGTTCACTATATTAAAGAGAAGCTAGGTGTCAAGGAATATATATAAGACGTTATATCCTCCTTAAAGACGCTGACACAACAACTGGTTCTTCATTCAAAATAGGTATAAAATCTAGAACATCTATTAACCTATTACTTAATAAGGGCATTTGGCCACCTGGTGTAAACATTAAATGGTCTATCGAATCTTCATATTTCGAACCAACGCTTTCATCTGGGTCACATAAAAATCCGAAGAATATCAGAAGAGGTATTAGCCTGGAAAAATCAAATAGCAGTTTATGCAACAACAAAGATGAAGTTCAGAGCACAAACATACATACAGACAAACAGGCCATCGAAATTTGCAAAACCAAGAATCCGTTCCATACCCATATTAATTTCACTAAGAAAGATACTTTAGAACCATCTACTAATCTGGATCCATTGACCTCACCAAGAGTTAGATTAACCAATAACTCTAATAGTCGATATCTGTTAGCCAGATTAAGGGAACCGGATATCTTAAAGGCCATTAAACTTCATCTTGCTTTTCTACACGACCAACCTGCATTAGTATTTTATGATGGGTATACCAACACAAGTGTTAAACTGTTTCTGGCTTCCGAAGGACTTCCTACAAAGAGTGAAGATCTATGAAAAATTCTTCTAGATTTTAATAATGCTTATGGAATTGGTGCAGATGAGGTAGACGCTGATCTTGCTGCTTTTAGGTCTTTTCTAACTTCGGAAAGAATTATTCACATGCAAAAATCAAGGGAATGCCACCGAAACTACTATTCCGCTGCCTCTCCAAGACGAAATTTTTAAACATCACGACGTGTTCTGGGGGACTGGAATCCTCAAATAATTTTAGTGATAACAAATTTAGCATTGTTCTGATTAATATTCGTTCTATAAGATATAAAACTGATGAATTATTTATGTTTCTAGAGGAATTAGGGTTTCCACCGATAGTTGCGGTAACTGAGCACTGGCTTGAAGTCAACGAGCCTTTTTTTGTAGAAAAACATTCCACTATTGCTAGGTATGACCGTCTAAGTTCAGCTCATGGAGGCACCCAAATTCTTTCTACAAATAATGATTTTTCTCTGGTAACAAAATATGACTTTTTATTAAGTGAAGCATTCTTTGAGTTTTCCTTAGTTTACAGTAAGAACCTTAATCTTTATATTATTTGCATTTATAGATCACCTGACTCTTCCGTGGAACTATTATTTCAGAACCTGCTAAATTTGTTAGATGACCTGCCTCATAAAAGCAGAAAAATTCAATGCGGTGACTTTAATATTAATTATCCTGCTACTTGTGCTACACAAATATCCCTGGTCAACATATTTGAATCACATGGTCTATCAATGCACATTAATTCTCCTACAAGAATTACAAAAACTTCATCTACCATAATTGATTATATTGTCTCAGATTTCTCACTCCGTGATGTCTGCGCTACAACTGTTAATGCGGGACTATCTGATCATGAAGCGGTTTATACGAAGTTTATAACATCTTTAGCAAGTCCTCCTCGAAAACTCGACGTTAAGCAGGATTTTTTCCGGTCGGAACTTTCTTAAATTCCAAAATTTATGCTTAACCTCTGAGTGGCATTTTCCTTCTATGACCGTCAATTATAATTTCAGTGATTTGTTGAATAAGCTTGTCTGTTTCTTCAATAAAGCATTTCCTTTAATCACAATTAAGCCAAAACATCGCAAACCCTGGACTACCAAAGGTGTCCGCATATCAGCCAAAAATATGCGTTCACTAGTCTACATCAAGAAATTTACTACCAACGTCTCTGTTACTGAATATATCACCAAGTACAGGGCAATCTATTTAAAACTTATAAAATCAGCTAAAAAATTTTACTATCAAAATCGTCTCAGAAGCTCTAAAAGTGTTGCAAAAGAAACTTGGTCCATAATAAACGATCTTCGAAATAAAACTCACACAACTCAAACATTTTCCCTTCCAAACCCAAAAAATCTAAATGAATACTTTGTTAATGTGAGTAAAAATATAACATCAACTATTGTGTCACAACAAGATCCCATTTCCTATCTCCCTAATTCAAGAAAGGTTTAGAATTCATTCTTTATAAGACCGGTTGATAAATCTGGCCTGATCCAAACAATCAATAGTATCAAAAGCAACTCTTCCTGTAGTACCGATGGACTATCCATAAAAAATTTCTCAAATCTCCCAGACAATGTGTTTGGAGTCCTCATCTCTCTAATTAATAATTCTTTTGAGAAAGGTAAATTTCCAGAGTGCCTAAAGACGGCCATCATTATTCCTCTTCATAAGGATGGTGAAAAATCTACTGCCTGCAATTATAGACCTATTGCATTACTACCGGTACTCTCCAAAATTATTGAGAGATTCATAAAAGCCCGACTTATTTCCTTTCTCCTTGATAACAAGATTTTATCACAAAATCAGTTCGGCTTTTTAAATAATAAATGTACCATCGATGCCATGTTTTCTGTACTACATGAGGTTTATCAAGCATTAAACAATAATCTGCACACTGCCACTGTTTTTTTGTGATTATGTCAAAGCTTTTGATCGTGTAAATCACGACATTTTGATAAAAAAAACTAGATTTCTATGGAATTCAAGGTATTTCTTTGAACTGGTTTCAATCTTACTTGGATAATAGGAAACAACGAGTTAGAGCAAATGATACAGACCCTAGTCTCAAAAATGTTGTATGTGGTTCACAAGGTTCATTATTGGGTCCTCTACTTTTCCTTATCTTTACTAATGACATCACTAGTTTAAAAAACGATGGAAAAGTTTTTCTTTTTGCTGACGATACCAGTATCACTTGGAGCAACTCAAATATCGCAACTCTTCATGCTACTATAACTTCTGATCTACTCACAATAAAATCCTGGTCCGATTCTAATTTACCCTCTTTTAACGTAGATTAGTAGCATTATCCTATAAAGGAACTCTTCAACCCTTACCTCTTTATAACAGCCAGATCAGTATCGTTGATTCTGTAAAGTTTCTTGGTATTTTTTTAGATAGCAACCTTAAATGGTCCCTTCATATCGATGTGTTAAGCAAGAAACTATCCTCAGCTTGCTTTGCAATAAGATCTGTTTCGAAGGAAATGAATTTAGCCTCTTCCAAAATAACATACTTTTCATTGTTCGAGTCCCATCTTCGATATGGTCTGCCTTTTTGGGGTTCTGGTACAGCTGCCCAATCCGATGTTGTTTTGAAATTACAAAAAAGAGCAATAAGATATCTGTTTGGCCTCAGAAGAACAACACATTGCAGAAGCTACTTCAAAGGTCACAGGATTCTAACACTACCTTCTTTATATATTTTAGAAACTGTTTGTTTAATTCGTAAACATCTACATGTCTTTCCAGCAAGACCTAGACATGACTATTCCACCAGAAATTCTACCTTTGACATCTATTTACCGATCCCGTCCAGTGAGTTAGTAAAGAAATCTATATTATATTCTGCAAAAAAACTATACAACCATCTCCCTCTGCAACTTAAAATGACAAAAGCCTATTTATCTGAAAGACCAATATTATTCAATAGCAGAGTTTCTTAACCAATAACTAAGAAATTACAGTATTCTTATGTATAAGTAGAATCTTAATCTACAGTGCGTCCATAAAGTAAGGCATAAATTCGTTATTTCGTAAACCGGCGACTTTGAGGAAAAATCCCGAAACAGGTCGATTTTTATTTTTAAATTACGATTTTTTGGCATATATATTATCCTCGTGACGTCATGCATCTGGGCGTGATGACGTAATCGATGATTTTTTTAAATGGGAATAGGGGTCATGTGATAGCTCATTTGAAAGGGTATTTAATTCTATATCCAATAATATAAACAATAACATAATTATTTATACAGGGTGTTCAAAAAACATTTTTTTAATTAAAATAAGTGAGACAAAAAGAAGAATATATGTAATTTATTTTAAATCAAAATGCATTTTACTACTATCAGTAAAGAGAAAAAAATTTTATTTGACAAATAAACATTTGATTTTCGTTTAAACGAAATGTTCAAACTGCCAAGAGACAGGTGGGTGGCAGCTTTAACATTGAATTTAAGCGAAAAACAATATTTATTTGTCAAATAAACATGTTTTTCCTGTTTTCTGACAACAGTAAAACGTATTTTGAATTAAATAAATTACATACATTCTTCTTTTTGTCTCAATTATTTTAATTAAAAAAATGTTTTTTTGAACACCCTGTATAAATAAATATGTTAATGTTTATATTAGTGAATAGAGAATTGAATACCCTTTCAAATGAGCTATCACATGACCCCTATTCTCATTTAAAAAAAATCATCGATTACGTCATCATGCCCAGATGGATGACGTCACTAGTATGATATATATGCCAAAAAATCGGAATTTAAAAATAAAAATCGACCTGTTTCGGGATTTTTCCTTAATGACGCTGGTTTACAAAATAATGAATTTATGCGTTACTTTATGGACGCACTGTATATTTGAGTGTCATATGCAGCAGCATAACTTATTAAATTTCTTAAGGTAGATTACGCAATTTGCAATTTTTTTTAAATTTTGCAATATATTGTTAGGGTACTGATTTTTATTTCACTTTATTATGTTTAATTTATATTGACGATTTGTATAATTTTAGTAAATTGTATTTATTATTGTTTTTATTTATGATTCTTGTAAGCTTTGTCTATAAAATTGTTAAATTGTTCATGACATCAAGGCATATTTCTATTCTATAGCCTTGTTTTAGGCACTCATTTAATATTCGCTTCCCACGATTCATATTGATAGTAAACTGTTTTTAAGAAAACTATTTTCTTAAAAATCCACGTACAATACGGATCTCAAATATGTATATCTATTAAAGTAAAAATAGATAACAGAGTTGCCACATTTCGGAAGCAATAATATGCGTGCTTTGTCAAATGTATACTTGGAGTAGTATATTATCTTAGCGCCAACACGGAAAATCGATGAACTAACAATAAACTGGTTGCTAACATTATTGCGTCCTGATACAAAATTTAAATCATAAAATATATCTGTCATCTGATTATATGTTGCCAAATTGAAATTAAAAAGGAGAAGTTTGAATATTTTGTCAACTTACAGAGTAGCAATGATACTTGAAAAACGACAGGAACAACGAAAATTATGGCTTGACATTATTGCGTCCGATATACGGACGCAATAATTCGAAGGTATCAATAATGTATGTAATTGGGATGTTATCAGACGCAACAATGATAGAATGATGTATATATATATATATATATATATATAATATATATATATATATATATATATATATATATATATTATATATATATATATATATATATATATATATATATATATATATATATATATATATATATATATATATATATATATATATATATATATATATAACTAATATTTGGGAATGCCGAAAAAGACTTTTTAAAAAAACTTTATTAGAGCTAAAACAACTAGTTACAATAAAAGCAGAATCTAGACTAAGCTAAGAATACAATTTAATAAAACATTATGAAAAATGCAAATACACAGTTCACACGATTTTACCTAGCGTCAGCACTCATGAGTTCAAAGTCAAAGTACCATGTCATCACTTCTAGGCTGGAAATCCATAGGCGTCCCTCTATTACTCCTCTTCCCCTAGAATGAGGCCTGTTGTGGAAGGTCAAATTTTGGACTGGAATCAACAGGATCAGTATGACTTCTTCCTCTTTTTTCTCTTCTTTTTCGGGTTATTAATTTCTTATAGGCAATGTATATTACTGTTAATACTATGGCAAAATATATTAAAATGGTCCAAATGCTGGGAATGTGATAATTGTCTCTTTGTTCTATGATGGGTGTGATTCTATTTGTAGGAATTTTCTCAATTTTTAAACTCTTCAAATTAATTTTTATGGGTGAGATATTTAGCTGTTTAAAGTTTAATTTTGGCTCGGAAATTAATATTGGCTGTCCAAAAGTTCGCTCTTGGAATAAGTGTTCTTGATTTTTGAAAAAGATAGTACACTGAGTATTTTCGATCAGGAAGATGCCTGTCAGTGTTTTAATTTGTACTTCTTCGGAACATTTGAAAATTACTTTTTCTTCATAGGAATTATTGCCAAAATTGGTTCATCTCTGGTATGATTTCGATGTGGTTGCCTTGGATAGTTTTTGGTTGTTTTGGAGACAAAATTTTGTTCTTGGCTTGGAGATTAGGACATTTTACCATGGGTGGTGCAAATGTCGTTGAGAGGTATTAATGAATTTTTATATTTTAGAAAATATCTTATATTATGTTTTATTACTACAAATTCTGACTCATTTTGCATGAGGACAGGTAATACTTATTAGTAAAGGGATTAGTAAAAATCGAATATGTTCTCAAAACTAAATGGGATTGTTAGAGAATAAGTTACAATTAGAAATTAGAATAAGTAAGAAAAGTTAATTTTATTTTTCTCTGTTTGACAAGTGATTTCCAAAATGGACTCAAAATCTAATATATTTTAGTATTTTACACAGAAGGTGTTTGTGTTTTATAAAATAAAGAGAGTTTTTTTGTTTTGTAAAATAAAGAGATTTTTTTTTGTTTGTTCTTTTGTGGGCTATTTTTGTAATAGTGAATAAATAATGAGTGTAATTGTACGTTCCTGATACAAAGAATTTCCTGTTAGAAAAATGTTAATTTTTTACTATACTGAAATTATACTCAAGTTATCATATTTAATTACCAGTGGCTTTAATTACAATGTTACTCTAACAATTAAAAATATACAAACATATGACTAGAGATAAGGAGTTTGCAGATTATTTATTTCTTGGAATAATTCTTTATTCTTGTGTTGATTTTGACGAACTTGGAAAAACGTAAGGTTTCCGTTTAGGTCGTTTTACATTTGAAAGGTGAATGTTTTCGGTAGTATTTTTATGTCGCGTAATAATTTTCGCGGTTTTCTTTTCTCTATTAACGGATTTAAGACTTTCCTTGTCATATTTATTTTTAGTTTTACTTTTTATTTGTTTATTTCGCACAAATACTTCGGTAGAAATTTCTTGTGGTAATTCTTCCCGTGTTTCATTTGCTTTGTTTATAGTTTTCGCTTTATTTTGTTGAATTTTTTCGTTAATACTAGAATAAAGTAATTTCATTTTATCTTTATGATTAGAGATATAATTATTAATTAATTGTTGCTCTAGGTCAATATTGAATGGGGAGTTATTGTCTAAATGTCCCGTAACTAGTTCATAGGGTTTCATTTTTGTTACTGAGTGAATACTACTGTTGTATGCTAATAATGCATAATTTACTTTTTGTTCGATTGGGTCGGTTTTATACTCATTTTGATTATTTAGCAATCTGATATGTTCTATAATAGTTGAGTGAAATCTTTCAGCTATACCGTTTGATTCTGGATGCTGGGAGGAGATAAAGTGAATTTTTACTTTGTGTAATGCTAATAAATCTTTAACGATGGAATTTTTTAGTTCTGTGCCATTATCTGAAATGATTTGTTCTGGAATACAATGATGGGTGAAGTATCTAATCAAAGCGTTAGCTACTTCGATGCCTTGGGCAGAATTAAGTTTGTAAAGTTGGGCATATTTGGAGAAAGAATCTACTATCGTTAGAAATTTGGTTTTTTCAAGTGTTATGGAATCTAAATGTAAAATCTGAAAAGGCTTAATTGCTGTAGGGGTAATGTTAAATGTTGGCTTTATAGGGTTTCTATCATATTTTGTTATTTGGCATATTTCGCATTCGTTAATATAAGTTTGTATGGAGGCTCTTTGATTGGGCCAATAATATAATGATTTAATTCGGCTATCTGTTTCATCTAACCCTCGATGATTTTGCTTACCTTCATGATAGTTTTGAATTATTTCCTTAATTTCGTTTATAGGAACATCGATTAGTTTTTTGGTACAATTAATAAACGATATTTGAGAATTTTTGAAATATTTTTGGACAACAACACTAAATTTCTCATATACTGGGTCTTCAAAATAAAGATGATATTTTAATTTAGGTACGGTATATCCTTTAATAAAATCAATCACGTCACGCTCAAAATTATTTTTTGAAAGCTGGACAAGAAATCTTTGTCTTTTATCAAATATTTTAATTATAGTGGGTTTAGCAGGATTAAAATTGACTTCTGAGATAAAAATTTGGTTAATTCCCGTGTTTACAGGGTTTTCGGAAATAGGAATTCCGGGAATAGGGTTTTCTATATTAGTATGTATCGTCTCGCCGTCATCAGGTTCTTCTTCTTGTCTATTGTCTTCGTCTATTTCAACAATAATTAGTGATTCTGTATCTGGTTCATTGGGAATATCTTGTTGAGCTTGTTCGTTGAGTGTTTCCATATATTCAAAAATATTTTTTGAGTTTTCCAAATTTTTTGTTTCATTGACGTTTAGTTCTATTCTGGATAATGTATCGCAATTTGTATTTAAAGATCCTTTTTTATAAATAATTTCGTAATCATACTCTTCTAGTTTCAGACGCCATCTTACAAGTTTGGAACTGGGGTCTTTCAAAGAAAATAACCACTGTAGTGGTTTATGATCAGTAATAATAGTAAAACGTCGTCCAAATAAATATGGGCGAAAATATTTGACAGCCCACACTATCGCCAGTAACTCTTTCTCAATAGTTGAGTAATTTATTTCCGAATCGTTCAAGGTTCTGCTTGCATAAGCAATCGGCAAATCGGATCCAATCTTTCCTTGACTAAGTACGGCTCCTAGTGCAAAATTACTTGCATCTGTAGTGAGGTTGAAAGGACGGGAAAAGTCAGGATACTGTAATATGGGTTCATTTATTAGGAGTTGTTTACAAGTTTCAAAACATTGGATATAATCTGAATCATTTACATTGATTACAGCATTTTTCTTTAGTCGAATAGTTAAAGGTTTAGTAAGTTTAGAAAAATCTTTGATAAATTTTCTGTAATAGCCTACAAGTCCTAAAAATCCTTTTAATTGTTTAGTATTTTTGGGTATTGGAAAATTTTTTATGGCTTTTATTTTATCTGGGTTAGGTTTAACCCCTTCTGGTGTCACGATATGACCCAAGTACGCGACTTCCTTCTTTAGGAACTCAGATTTATCTATTTGGATTTTAAAGTTTGATTCTCTTAATCTTTGAAATACTTCTCTTAAATTAACTAGGTGTTCCTGAAGACTTGTACTAAATATAATAATATCGTCAAGATATACCAAACATTTTTCATTCTGTATGCCTCGCAAAATATTATCCATAACCCTTTGGAATGTTGCTGGGGCGTTACGGAGTCCGAAAGGCATTCGCAAAAATTCGTAATGACCATTTTCCGTACTAAATGCGGTTTTTCCGATGTCGCTTTCTGCCATCTCGATTTGGTGAAATCCAGAAGCGAGATCGAGTGTCGTGAAATATTGACACCGTCCAAGTTTATCTAATAGGTCACTAATATTAGGTAAAGGGTATCTATCACCAAGTGTGACAGCATTAAGACGTCTATAATCTATTACTACTCTAAATTTAGGTGTCTGGGAGGCGTCCATCTTCTTTGGGACCACCCAAATGCTTGAGGACCAGGCAGAATTCGACGGTCGAATAATGTTTTGATCCAGCATACTCTGGATTTGATTTTGCACTTCTTTTCTATAAATTTCTGGGTATCCATACGATTTTGAATATACTGGTATATCGTTTGTTGTCTTAATAGCATGTTTAATTTTATTAGTAAAAGTTAATTGATTTCCTTCGACATGAAAAATATCGGAATATTCTTTTATTAGCTTTAATATTGAATTTCTTTCTTCAATATTCATATGATCTGTTCTAACTTTAGAAATATCGAACTTAAATTTATCAGCATATATTGAATTAAAATTGGGATTTAAAGTTTGTTCGTATTCATCGAACTTTTCCACCACGATTGGGGAACTTACATCTAATTTAAAATAAGATTCACAAGGGTTTAAAATCGTGCAAATAGCTTTATTATTTTCTACTTTAGTGAGACATTCAGGAATTTCTAATTTGCCGATTTGTGTATATGGTATAATAACATAACCATTTTTAATATTTGCTACATTTAAACTGATAACTTGCTCGGTACGTGGAGGCACTACTATACAATTCGTGTCACCACTATTATTACCGGCTTTATAATAATTTATTTTTATTTTACTATGAGAAGTAATTAATACATTATTGGCTAAATCAATGCTTGCATTTAATTTTCTTAAATTATCGAGGCCTAATAGGCCATCAAAATGTCCATGGAATTTGAAAATTCCGTAACTTAAATTTAACTTATTTTTAATTTTAAAAATTTTCGATAAGGGAATTTCAGTACAGTAATTTTCCTGTCTTGCTCCAAGTGCAGTTGAAATTTGAAAAGGTTTATGAACAATTGAATTTTTAAAATATTTTTCAGCGACTTCTGGGGTAACAAACGATTTTGTGGCCCCAGTGTCTATTAGTACTTTTAGATTATGTTCAGGAAATACAATGTACGGCAATTCACTTTCGTTATTTGTTAGATTTAAATATTCAACTTGTGTAACTAAGGATTTTCCGAGGCTTTGTTCTCTAAAAAATGATTTTCATCGCTTAACTCAAAATTTTCCTCGGTATTGTCAATGTTATGCAGTTCCTCAGGTATTATATTTTGGGGTTGACTAGCAAAATTATTATTGAAGCGTCTTTGGCGACTGTGGCTTGTAAAATTTGATGGTCTAAAAGTATTGTGACTAGTGGTACTCATTGGAGTTGGGGTTTGAAATTTTTGATGTGGGTTAGATTTAAAGACGTTACTACTTCTGTTATTTGGAAAAATATTAGTACCTCTGTTATTATTTGGATAGGAGGTTGATGCTAAGGGTTGTTGATGAAAAGGTCTCGTGTTTTGTTGGAATTGTGTAGGGTTCGATACAAATGGAGTTTGAAATCTTTGTCTAGGTTCATTGAGTGTAAATGGTCGATCTGTTTGGGGAAAATTTTGTTGAAAGTTAGACCTTGGTCTTGGATTATGATTATTCTGAAAATTTGGCCTTGTTTGCCTACGTGAAGAATTATCTTCATTTAAATAAATTTGAAAATCATTGGTTAAAATACTTAGGGCAGAGTTTAGATTATCTGGATTTTTCGTGCGCATAAAAGTGCCAAGTGGCTCTTTAAGACCACGTAATAATACTCGAAGGGCTAAACTTCGAAAATAGTTTGAAAGAATTAATAATTCTTGTGCATTAGAACGTGTAGTAATTAAAGATATTTGTAAATTCAAAAGATGTTGTACTTTATTGAAAAATTCAAAGGGAGTTTCATTATTTTGTTTTAACTCTGACATTTCTATACTCAATGTGTAAATATCTCTTTTATCAGCGTATGTATTCAGTAAGGCATCTTTGAGATCTTTCCATGTTCTAACTACACATGCTGATATGTTAATAGCAGCTTCACCTTTAACTTTCGCTAATATACTAGACATTAAATATTCATTCTGAAAATCACCTAAATCAACTGTATTATAAAATTTATTTACTAATTTTTCGCAAATTTCAATAAATCTAGGAAGTAATGTAGTTTCTCCGTGGAAATCCGGAATCATATCGAGATATTCCTTTTTTAATTGTGGGATTTGTGGGGTTGCCATTTTTATTTTATTTTTTAAGCAAAAATTTAAATTAGAACTACGATTAGTGGTTAAAATGGGATTAGAAATAAAATTATCTTTAATAGGAAATGTTGAGTCAGAATCTGAGTCTGATGAATCAGAATTAACTAATTTTTTAGGCTCTCTATACGACATATAAGCACTTACCAGAGAATTATTGTCCACTCCATGTAAGCCGGTTCCATCTGAAGGTCTGGTTAGGCAGGTATCTTCGATATTCACTCGAAAAGTCTACTTAACGCGATTCCTGTTACGCAGGGCTACTCAATCCACCCACAGGAATATAACACACCGAATAAAGGTCAATAAATCGTTGAAACGAACCGAAATTTATGTCCGTTAAATTTCGTTTGACCTATCCTACTGACTGCGCCACTAATATTTGGGAATGCCGAAAAAGACTTTTTAAAAAAACTTTATTAGAGCTAAAACAACTAGTTACAATAAAAGCAGAATCTAGACTAAGCTAAGAATACAATTTAATAAAACATTATGAAAAATGCAAATACACAGTTCACACGATTTCACCTAGCGTCAGCACTCATGAGTTCAAAGTCAAAGTACCATGTCATCACTTCTAGGCTGGAAATCCATAGGCGTCCCTCTATTACTTATATATATAATAATATTAATTACCTTGTTCACCAAGGGTCTCCTATAATACTTCTGTCTCCATGAACAAAAGAAGACATGCCGACATTCAGCTTCCAAAAAAAATGAACGCCCATTTATCCACTAATACGTGCGATTCAAGAAGAAAATATGCATCCTTAGAAAATATGCATAGAATGTCCAAAAATCTCGAAAAAAAAACCTAGCAGACAAGCTGTGAGACCACAGCTGTGAGATGCCTGACAAACCGCTTCCGGCTTCTTCTCCAAAAAAGACTCCGTTCGAGAGACATACTTCCTTAGAGTACACCAGGTACTCCAACAACCAACAACCTTGTCGAATACGATTGTATATTACAGGATGATGGCCTTTCCGCATATGTACACCCTTTACGGCCTTCCATCACCCGCAACTCCTTTATAGCCGAGAAAAATAACACATTACCAGAATATCCACCAATGACATCACCTTTTTACCCAAAAACGAAATATCAACGACTACTGTCAATACCAGTTTAGAAAAGAGAAGAGGACGAACTTCAACTCATACGTAACCTACGATTGTCAGATTTTTTCAAATGTAAACATTTTAATATTTTGTTCATTTGATATTTAATGCTAATTGTTGCAATAATTGTAACAATTGTCCCGAGTGTAATTATCGTAAGTTCAGTGTACACCAATCATCCGATAAACAGGAATCTACTGAGTATTCGGAAAATAATGAGAAGCTATTTCTCCTACTAAATCATCCAAGGCTTTTAATATTGTTCAACAGAAATACATCTCACTATCCATACAAGACCCCAAATCTATCGAGGCACTACTCCCAAACATAACCAACTCAAGATAAACAACAAATATTCACATCTTACACGTAAGTACAATTTATTTAAGATATTTAATATTTTCCTCTATCTAAATCGCTAGACCATAAGTTCCGATCAACATATGCCAAAATATCATCATGAATTAAACTTTAAAAGCGAACACTAGACCGTCATAGCCATGCATTAAGTCAAAATAACAATTGTCATGTTACGAAGCAACGGGATTTAATTTACTTATGGAATTAAATTGTTTTTGTCCTTATTCTAGAAAATTATAAAAAATACTGGGACACGTCAACTTTTAAATTCGAATGGGCGCTTTATAAACATAAATTTAAATACACAGGGTGATTCAGACAAGTATATTATAGTCCATGATCTTTAATTTTAATGAATCACTCTGTATATTTCTGTTCTTGGAAGCTACTTAACAACCTTACCCAAAAAAGTGTATTATGTGTAGGATGTATCATGAATAATGCAAGGTGAAATTTTAAAATTATTTATAAATTTCGTCAAAACATGAAAAACAAAACTAAATAATATATTGATACTTAGTTTAGAAAATGTATGTCTTTATTTAGTTAACTTTAAAAATAATACCATTTAAATTATGATAAATTAGTAATTTCAAGGGGTGTTGGGGCGTTTTATAGAGGTAGTACCTTTTATGAGAACGGCCACATCCAGCGTAATATACGGGAGATGCTTCGAAATAACTGGTCCTCATAAGACATCCAACTGTCACTTATGGCTCCACGTGCCACACCCTGGGCAACTGCGTTGGTCTGTAGGCTAAACTAAGTGAGGGTAATCACCGAGCGATTGCCGGTATATGCAATCCCCACTTACTAACCAACAGCTTCGGGTGGATGAGCTAGTAAGTGTTAGGGCACTCTTTTGTCCTGAGACTGAGAAATCGGTCTCGAAGGCGGATGAACCCTGCAGAATGGTCAACGGCATAAGGATGCAGAAGGCAAAGGGGAACCACTGCATTAAGGACTCATAGAGTACCCCTAGTAGTAATCATCATGGTTGACATGCAAAGGAGAAGTACTGATCATGGACATCGGATACCAAGCTCCGGCAGAGGAAGACAAATAGATAAGTACAAGGCTTCCTCGGTCGTAAACCTGCGAAACCCTTGTAATAAGAAAAAGACAACCATAAAAATTGCTACGTGGAATGTGAGGAGCTTATTCCCTTCGGGAAAATTAGATAACGCCGTGTTGGAAATGGATCGTTTGGGTATAGACATATTAGGCATAAGCGATACACAATGGCCAGGAAATGGCAAATGCCCCACAACTAATCATGGTATGTTTTATTATGCCGGAAGTGACACCACAACCCATCGATACGGAGTTGGAGTCATCATCTCAAAAAAATGGAAAGATGCTGTAGCAAATTTTACTCCATTTTCAGAGCGCGTGATGTTAATACAATTGAAAGATAAGAAGAACATAATAAACATCATACAAGTGTACGCTCCTACAGCAGAAAAAGACAAAGAGGAAATAGAACAACAATTCTATAATAACTTCGAAGAGGTAATGAGAACAACAAAGAGACAACACATTAACATAGTAATGGGCGATCTGAACGCCAAGGTAGGTCACGGTAAAGTTGGAGAAAATGTAGGTGAATACGGCTTAGGTAATAGAAATGAAAGGGGTGATCATTTAGTTCAGTTTTATCAAAGCGAAGATTTAATAATACCTAATACATTCTTTAAATTACCCCCAAGGCGACTGTATACGTGGACGTCACCTCAACACACACAAGAAAAAGTAATCAGAAACCAAATAGATTACATAATGGTGACAAAAAGATACCGTAATGCCGTGAAATCTACTAAAACTTACCCTGGAACTGATATCAGTTCGGATCATAATCCAGTAGTATCTGTGTTAGAAGCTAGACCAAAGAAAATGAGAAAAACCATAATCCCAGCGTTAGACTTAAGCCAGCTTAAAAGTGAACACCGACGACAAACAGTGCTAGAAGAAATCAACACCAGCCTCAGTGTAGCAGAAAACCAAATCCGCAGAACAGACAACATAGATGAAAAACTGAAGTATATAAACACTATAATAAGAACTACGGGAAAGAAACACCTAACCAAATCTACAAAGAAACATAAGGTGTGGATGACACCAGACATACTAGAACTAATGGATGAAAGACGCAAATTGAAGATAATTCAGAAAAATACAGAGATGTTGATAAGAACATAAAGCAAATAATAAAGAAGGCCAAAGAATCATGGATTAAAGAACAATGTGTAGAAATGGAAGATTATGAAAGAAAGTATGACACATTCAATATATATAAAAAAGTAAAAGAACTTACAGGAACGCAAAGAAGACATCAAATAAGTTTGCTTAAGGACAAAGACGGAAATATTATTATAGACTTAACAGAAAAAATTAATAGATGAGTGAATATATAAGAGAATTGTCTGAGGACAACAGAAATAACATTGTCCAGGTAAATGGTGAAACGGGACCTGAAATCCTAAAATGTGAAGTAGAAATGGCACTTAGAAATTCCAAAACTGGAAAGGCAAATGGACCCGATGAGGTTCCTACTGAATTACTAAGCTCTTGAATGATGAATCAATAGGTATAATATTGCACTTATTTAACACAGTATACAATACTGGTATTATACCTCAAGAGTGGCTGCTGTCTACATTCGTTACACTGCCAAAGAAATCCAATGCAAAAGAATGTTCAGAACATCGAACAATATCTTTAATTAGCCATCTACTAAAGATATTTATAAAAATCATCCACAACCGAGTTTCTCAAAAGTTGGAGTCAGATATTAGTAATACGCAGTTGGGGTTCAGAAAAGGACTAGGTACTCGAGAAGCTCTCTTCGGTTTGAATGTTCTTAGACAAAGATGCCTAGACGTTAATCAAGAAGTACATGCATGTTTTATCGATTTTGAAAAAGCGTTTGACAGAGTGCGCCACGATAGGCTAAGAGACATTCTTGAAAAAAAAAAAGACATAGATAATAAAGATCTGCGAATAATTCTCAACTTATATTGGAATCAGAAAGCTAACATCAAAATAGAAAATGAGATATCAAAAGCAATAGAAATACGTAGAGGAGTAAGACAGGGATGCATTTTGTCACCACTGCTATTTAATGTATATAGTGAAAGCATCTGTCAGGAAGCCCTGTTGCAAGCAAATGAAGGAATCGTAATCAATGGAGAGGTTGTAAATAATATTCGATACGCAGACGACACTGTACTAGTTGCAAGAACAGTAGAAGAATTACAACGATTACTTACAAACATAAATATTGCTTGCAACAATTATGGCATAAACATTAATATAAAAAAAACCAAGTATATGGTATTCAGTAAAATCATGACACAACCAGCATATATTAGTATAAACGGCATTCAAATTGAAAAAGTGTCAAGTTACAAATACTTGGGAACTTTAATAAACGAAACTGGAGACCAAAACAATGAAATAAAAAGACGTATCGAAATTGCCAGGGCCACCTTCATAGAGATGAGAAAATTCTTCTGCAACAGAGATATAAGCATCCCTTTACGATTAAGAATGCTAAGAGGCTACGTATTTAACACGCTATTATACGGTGTAGAGGCCTGGACTCTTAAAGAACAACATAAAAAATATTGAAAGTTTCGAGATGTGGTGCTACCGTCGAATGCTGAAGATAAGTTGGGTTGAAAAAATCACAAATTTTGAAGTAATACGAAGGATAGGAAGAGACCCAGAAATTTTGTTAACGATAAAACGAAGAAAACTCGAGTATTTGGGTCACCGGATGAGAGGTCATAAATACGCATTACTTCAAAATATAATGCAAGGAAAAATAGAAGGAAAACGGAATCCAGGCAGTAGAAGAATGTCATGGTTGCGGAATTTGAGAGAGTGGTTTGGCTGCACCACTAATGAACTTTTTAGGTCAGCTGTAAACAAAGTCAGGGTAGCCTGACTTTTTTAAGGTGCCGTGATTTGTTTCTCTTTCTCATAGTAATAAAAAAGTAAGTGGGTCCGTCTTCCTTGTGAGGTGCATTTTTTACTATCTCACTGTTCAATATTATATTCTTTACTACTGTTTTGTTAGAACCATAAGACTACTATTACACTGGGGTTAAGTGGAAGAATATTTTTGTTGTGTCTTAGAATACAGCAAAAATAAACTTCGCCCTCTACTTTAGATAATGTACATTTTTGTTATACTTATTATTTCTTGGAAATAAAAGTCGGTTTATTATTATTATTATTATTATTATAGCCTTGATGATTTCCAATCTCCGATAGGAGTGGCACAAGAAGAAGAAGAAGTAATTTCAAAATTTTATGTATTTAACCCGGCACCTGCCACGTTGGGTACAACCAGCACCCCATAACACATTTTCATCAAATATTTCTTATTTCAAGTTTGGCAACACTACTACGCGTCACAATAGCTTTCTACAATCAGCCCTATTCTGTAATTTTTAACAAATCGAATAGAAAAGACCAAGTCGAGTCTTAATTACCCGATATCGGAATGTTGGATATCCATCGCGTTGTTTTCGTGTTTGGATTGGCATTCCGTAACTGACATCGTAATCAGTGTAAATCGAAAACCCCAACTCCTATTTGACCCGCTCAGAAGGAGGTGGCAACACCGCACTGCAAAGTAAAATAAGTGTTCTGTGCGAAGAATTCATAAAAAAAGAGATTTTGGTTTGTTTTGGATGGTTTTGGTTAAGTTTCACAAATTCAACATAACAAGAATAAAAAATTGCAAGTGGAACACCGATTGGAAACACGAACACCAACGAAAAAGACATCTGCTGAGCATTTGAATTACAAAGTAGACTTTATCTCTGAACATAAATGGATGCCCACTCTGGGGGTGTACTAGACCAAATAATATAACAATAATACAAAGATTCCAGAAAAAAAATTGAGAAATATCGTAGATGCTCCTTGGTATGTGACAAACAGTGATCTCCACAAGGACCTAGGAAAGGAAACTGTGAATATAATCAACAAGAAGATGGCAGGAAGTCACGAGGAACGACTTCATAAGCACGAGAATATTGAGGCAATCCAACTTCTCGATACCACTGGGCAAAACTATCTTGTTAGATTAGATAAGAGACGCTATGGGGTAAGCTCTTAATTTTAAGAAATACTAGTAATTTAGGTTAAATTAAAATTGCTCATTGGTCAATTCATCATCATCATTCTCTTTGCCTTATCCCTATGCGGGGTCGGCTTCCCTAATTGCATTTCTCCACACCATTCTATCTTGGGTCATATCAATGTTAATCCCCTTTACCAACATGTCCTGCCTTATCGTCTCCCCCCAGGTCTTCTTTGGTCTTCCTCTCCTACTCCTTCCAGGAATCTGCACTTCAGCTATTCTTCGTATTGGGTGATTAACGTCTCGACGTTGAACATGATCAAACCATCTTAACCTATGCTCTCTCATTTTGGCATCAATTGGTGCCACACCTAGACTTCCCCTAATACACTCATTTCTAATTTTATCCTTCTTTGTCACTCCACTCATCCATTTAACCATTCTCATTTCCGCCACATGCATTCGTTGTTACTCTTTCTTTTTCACTGCCCAACATTCAGTTCCGTGCATCATAGCCGGTCTTATGGCTGTTTCATAGAACTTTCCCTTCAGTTTCATTGGAATTTTTCTGTCACACAACACACCACTCGCTTCTTTCCACTTCATCTATCCAGCCCTAATTCTACTGCATGCATCTCCATCTATTTCTTTATTACTCTGTAATACCGATCCTAGGTACTTAAAACTATTGCTTTTCACAATCATTTCACCCTCCAAAGATACCATTTTATTTGTAGTAACTCCATCTTTAAATGAACATTCCAAATACTCTGTTTTTGTCCTACTAAGTTTTAAACCTTTTTCCTCCAAAGCTTATCTCCACTGTTCCAGTTTTTGTTCTAAGTCTCTTTCACTATTTCCTATTAACACTACATCATCAGCATACATTAGGCACCATGGAATACTACATTATAGTTTCGCTGTTATCTGGTCCAAAACTAATGACAATAAATAAGGACTAAGCACCGATCCTTGGTGCAATCCTACTTTCACCTGAAATTTATCAGTCTCTGCCACACCTGTCCTAACACTAGTCGTTACTTCTTCATTCGGGATGCGCTCATTGGTCAATTATGACCAGATTATAATTGTAATAATCATCATCGTAGTGATGATTATGGAAAATAAAAAACTGATCTTTGTAAAAGCCTAAAGATTTTAGCTGAGTTTGTAATAAAATATATAATATTCTCGAATGTGGTTTGAGATAAAGACACTGCTAATATTGGAATATGGTGTCAGGCATCTATCGAAATGAAGGCAGGTCTTGAGGGATTTTTTAAATAATGTGTCATTAGTTTATCAATAAAATTCTAATTTCTGAAAAGAAAACATTCTAATTTCTGTGTTAACTGAGTCACGTCAACATATTAGATATATTGCTGTCAGAAGAATTTTAAAATGTAGGAAAGTTGGCATAAAACATCGCATTTTCTAAGTACCCCAAATCAACTTCGACGTAGGAGATAACATAGAACTCATATACTAGATGAATAGTACATACTATAACAGAGCCTTCGCTAACACAGCATTTAGCCGACGAGGAATGGTGGGATATGGTGAAACAGGTTCCAAACTTTGACAATTTTCCTTGCTGTACTTAATAAAGAGTCTACAGATGGTTACATCCGAGCTAAACTTGATGTCAGAAATAATTTGCTGATATTTGAAAGTAAATGTCACTATATTCTATGCTTCAAGAAATGAGTAAGTAAAAATGTTAAGCAAAGGAAGGTGGGCGGGTGGAAGTCGCCGTGCACCTACTTCCTTGTGGTGAGTTCTGAGTTGAATGAATATACGGAAAAATCTTAAATATTTCCATAATATTTCAATGTAAAAAACCATTCGTGCTGAATATTGATTTTCTTTTATTGATGATAACCCATATGAATCCAAACCAAACAAAAAAAGCAAGGAGAAAAGACGAAGATGACCAAACGCAAACGAACAAGGACAACGCTACAGATCAAAACTTGAATAGGGAAGAACAGCCGCTAGACGGAAAAGTAGATGAATAAAAGCAGAAAAAAAATTAAAATGTTAACTATTGAACTGGCATAGCCATCAGCCAAAAATGAACAGGTGGGGTGCCCATAAGCACTCAACACTGGTAGGGGAAGAGATTCTAGGAGAAATAAATAGGGAAGAAGAAGAAAAAGAGGATGGAAACAAAGGAGAAGAAGGTTTCTCGGAAGAAATTGTAGAGAATGCGGAGGCAGAAGCCGAAGACAAAAAGCCAAGGTGAAGCAGGATGGCAAGACATAGAAGAGAGCATCCTGGCAACTTTCCTGTTCGATGAGGGGGAAAGAATAGTAATACAACAAGTAAAAAAAAGGAAGGGGGAGAGTCTGGAGATTAATGGGAAATTTACAAAGGAGAAATTAGAGAAGAGTAAGAAATACTCTGAAGAAACGGATAAAGGGAAGGTAAAGTGGGAGATACGGGAGATGCTCGATATCCTAAACATTGATGGATCCATAGAAGAAGAAAGCATTAGAATGAAGAAGCTGTTTGTGGAAATAAACACGATTCAAAATAAAACCAGCCAAAACCAAGTGTCAAAAGGGGGAAGAAGAGATAAAATGCGAGTAATATCCATTAAAGATAGAACAAGAAAGGCAGAGGAAGGAGACAGAAAAAGTAATAGGGATCTTAAACAAAGGGGGAGACTCAAACGCCTTTAGCCAAATCTACAAAAAGAAATGGGAAGAAAAGGTCTTTGAAAAAACGAAGTGGGAACAGAAGGACTACAGGAAACGGTAGAAAAGAAGTAACGCCTAATAATAACGAAAAAAGAAATAAAAGAGGGGGGATAGAAAGTGTAATAAGAACATACAGGGATGAAGTCTTTGAACTCATAGAGGGATGCAAAGAGGGGGGCATCGAGTACATCTAGAATGCTAAGAGAAGCTCTATGGCTAGTCAAAAAAACCAGTGGTATACATACGTCACAAAAATAAAGGAACACGGGATGTATGAGATGGCTGAGAATGCCATCAGGCAGATAAAAAAAGGAAGAAGCAACCGGAAATGGTCAGAGTAATCTTTAACAATGAGATCAACAAAGATGACGTGCGGAAGTCACTGGAATTCGTGGGTCGGGGGGAGAATATTACGTGGGAAATTATAGTAAGAGGAAAAGAAATGGATAAAGAAGTGAGAAACGAACAAGAGGAAGCCCTCCTAATTAAAAAGGGAGGAAAAACAAATACAGACGTGTTAAAAGAAATGGTTCAAAAGATAGATACGGAAAGAAAGGAATAAAAGCGAATAGACTAAAACAACCAAAGGGGGAGACATTCTCGTAAAATTAAAAGGTAAGGGAGCCGAGGAAAAATAAAAAAAAAGATGGATACGAGGATGTCTGATGTCTGAACATAGCCATACGCAAAAAAGAAAACTATTTTACGATAACGGGGATGGACCCTGGAGTAACGGAGGGGAGGTTACTTAGCGCCATAAAGGCGTACACGGGTAGCCCTACAGACACAGTAGACACAAAAACGTTAAGGACTAATAGACATGGGGAACAGGTGGCTACTATAGCCGTACGCCCAACCAAAGCAGAAGATCTGAGGAAAATAGCTTAATCATTATTGGCTGGGTGTAATGCCCAATTATAGAAAATTACACGCCCGCAAGGTGTTACAAATGCCTTTTATACGGGCACAATACTTATGAATGTAAGGGTAGGCAGGGTAGCATGCTGGCTTTAACAGCGGTCACACGGCGCCGAAGTGTAGCGGCACTGTTTACTGCCTAACGTGTAAAGAAGAAAGGCACCGCATGAATCGTATGACATGCCCAGCCTATAGGGCGTGGGTATAGGGCAGGGAGAAAAGGGAAGCCCTCTAAAAAAATTCGTAAAAAAAAAAGAAGCGAAAAGGTGAGAGGTGGTCTCCTGTAGGACGGGGTGGGCAACACCCCGCCATAAACAGTCCAACTGTGAAACAAGAGACCATCTCTCACAGGGTTTCGTTTAAAATACACACACCCAAACTTATATGGAATCACCATGTATTTCAAAGTAATAATTATTTAGCTTTATTGTTTTCATTCTGGTGGGATGTAGAATGGTATTATGTTGATTTATATGCCATTAGAGTGAAAACTTAGTATTTTTGCTAGCAGTTGCCGCTAGGGCATCTATGCCATTTCGTTCGTTGCAATCCGGGACTGCACGCTGGGGTTTGTTTTGGTTGGATCGGGGAGAGCAGCATATGTGCCTCCTGATGAGAGACTAATAGGTTTCGAAACCGGTAGGGGTGCTTGCAGCACTCTCTGATTGGACTAGAATAAAGTTCGGCTGTGTTTTCGTTTTGCAACGAAATTGAAAATGGTTATTCGTTTTTGATTTACATTTACTCTGTGTGGAGTATGAAGGGAACCATTCTCGTTGGAACTTTACCGCGCTGAGCAGATGGGACGTGAATTGTAAATTGTAGAATTCCCTAATCTTCCTTAGTCTCAGCATCCGTATGGCTTGCAAATTGTAGAAGCCTCGGAGGTGTAACCAGAGAAGGTTCCCATTGTTTTCATTCTGGTGGGATGTAGAATGGCATTATGTTGATTTATATGCCATTAGAGTGAAAACTTAGTATTTTTAATAATTATTTCTTTTGAAAAAAAATTTTATTGTTGCAAAGAATAAAGGTTTTTATTGAAAATAAACAAATCTATAAGACAATCAGATACTACAGCTTGGTACGGTATAGGTTATTTGCTCGAGTTGCAAATTGAACGAAAATAAATAAACTAACTTTTGCTTTCAAAAACGAAAATATGCCTCATGTGGGGTTATATAGCTTACAACGAAGAAACATTATTGGTCTTGTGGAGGAGGTAATGTTCTCAGATGGACATAGTTGTAGAGCTGGCGTAACACAGGGCGTTTTGTCCAAAATCTATGCTAGGTAACAGGAACTATGAAAGCACAAAATAAAGCAAGGAAAAGTCGCCAGAAAGTAATAATGGCTCTGATCGATCGTTTAATTGTCCAATCAGCTGGAAGACACCCAACCATTTCTCACCTGCAGCTCCAAAGGCAGCTTTTGGAAGCTACAGGTGTAACTTTTTCAGTTGAAACGATAAGACGAAGAGTTCATGCCAAGAAGTATACAGCAGGAGACAGATATGGGATCCCGAGGTATCCAGGCAGCACAAGATTGATCGTCTAAATTGGTGTCTTCACAACCAAAACTAAACCATTGAGAATTGACAAAATGTGCTATTTTAGAAAAAGTCAGGGTTTGCGTAAAATCACATGACCCACGAAATCGTATACTTAGAGGTCGAGGAAGACAAGCAAGAACGGAAACTGTCAGATCTGTTCACAAATATACAAGGGGAAGTGTAATGTTCTGGAGACGAATTGTAATCCGTAATAAAACTTCTTTAATTTTCATCCAATAAACTTTAACTGCTCCCAGATATGTTGATAACCAGTAGTTAGGCTCTGGAGAGGTGCAACAGGAGAAAATTTAATTTTCTCCCATGATAATGGACCTCCAGATACCATTAGCCCGCGAGTAGTCGCGCCGTTAGATAGAATCTCACATTTTACCCTTTTACGCGATAACTTGCTGAAAAATTTTGCAATTTTGAAAAAATTTCGTAAGTTCCTCGAGGAAGGGTGTAGTAATGCGTAGGAATTTTTTTTTTATTTGTTTTTCTTCTTCTTCTTCTTCTTCTTATTTTTGTGGAATTTATGGCTATGAGGAGAGCCAATTAGCTTTAATAATTATTGTTAAAAATAATATTTCTGACATAACAAGTAAACAAAAATACTATAAAATAAAAATTTGTTGTAAATTCGTATTTAAATTTGTATTTTGAGATAGAATCTAACACGCGACTATTCACGTTACAGAAGTGAGCGCGACTACTCCCGGGTTAGAGTGACTAGAGACATCATTGAAGCAGAAGATATCACTTGTTTGGAGTGGCCTGCTTGCTCACCCGATCTTAACCCTAAAGAGTATTTGCGGGAGATGCTCAAAAGAAAAATTAGAGCTCGCCGGGATAATCCACAAAACACCGGACGGCTAATACAAGCTGCTCTTCAAGGATGGAGCAACCTACCACAACAAAATGTTGATAATTTGATTAGGAGCGTGCCCACGCAAACTGAAACTTGCATAAGGACTAGAAGTGATAAAACTGACTACCAATAAAAACAAAAAAATAAATAACAATAATTTAAACATGATTCGTTTTACATTGAAATTTTGTATGCTATTCACTTTAAAACAACTAGTTTCAATTTGTCTGTTAAACACCTTATTGTTTTATTTGATTGTTATGTATTTGTTATTAAATTGCTTTAAAATAAATATTGTTTGACTTCGTGTATTCGTTTTTTTAAATTCGCACGAAATAATAGGAAATATCAGATGATTCCATATAAGTTTGGGTATGTGTATCTAGGAAAAAGAAAATATTTAATCTATATTTATCTATTTATATTCATAATATTATTAATATTTATTTAAGTTATTTAACAAAAAATGTTATTTCTACAAACCCTATTTATTTTATTTATATTTATAAAAATTTTATTTATTTACTCTATCTATTTTATCTATATTTATTTATTTTAGTTCTTAGCTATTTTAATTTATTGATGAGACGCCAGTCCGACGCAGTTACGTCCTCAGGGAACTGAACCGAAACGGACCTCAAGGATCAACCTAGTTTAAGAATGTTGCAGGTGAACCTGGGCAGAGCGCGACGGGCGCACGACCCTGTCCACGTAAAAGCCTGCAAGCTAGAAACAGACCTGCTCATCGTCCCAGAACCAAACAAAAAGATTACCTAAGGGGATGGTTGGGTCCAGGATGACGAAAAAAACGTGGCGGTGCTAATTAGAAACAGGGATGTGGGTGCGGAGCAACATCAGGGAGGAAACTATATCCTAAATAGGCTAAGGGATTTCTGCCTCCTGGCATGTTGACTATCTCCTAACATCCCTATGTTGAGGTACAAAGTCATTGTAGATGAAATAGTGAACGCCGCCATGAATCAAAAAGAAATTCTTATCACCGAGGACATAAACGTGATAACCAAGTTATGAAGTTTCCCATAAACGACAAAAAGGGGGAACTCTGGAATGGAGGTAAAAGGGGGAGTAAAGCTGCTGATGGGTAACACGGAAATCTATTTCGATAAAACCATGTACGTATCGGAGGTCAGAAAAATCAATGAGGAAGAGATTGGCCAATTGAGAAGAGCACTAGAAAACGCTGCAAAGTTGGACACCGTGAAGGGAAAGGAAAATAAAAAATCCCCCTACTGGTGGACGGATGAGATAGAAGACCTGCGGGAGAGATGCCTCAGAGCTCGAAGGAATTACACCAGAAGATATAAAGAGAATCCTAAATAAAAAAACTAGACAGGAAAAAAAGGAAAGTAACAGACCCTGATAAAAGCATTGCAAGAGGATATATGGGGCGACGCATATAAAATTACCATGAAAACCCCCGATTCAGCATCCTCTTATCGGCCAATATGACTCTTGGACTGCCTTGTTAAGTTTTATGACAAATTTATCAAGAATAGGCTGGAAGACATGTTGGAAGATGAAAGAGTGTTATCAAATCAACAGTATGGGTTTCGTAAAGGTAGATAGACAGTCGACGCCGCGACCTGTATAAGGGACGCGGAAAAAATAAGCAAGAAACGACGGGTGGTCCTTGTTCTGTTGGACATGAGAAATCCATTTAACTCAGCAAACTGGGGTCTTATAGTAGACAACCGCGTCTTGGATAGAAGGAAAGTTAGCAGTAGAGAAGACAGAAGCCATAATCTTGAGGGGACCGAGAAAAAGAAATGATATTTTATTTGAATACAAAGGCTCTATAATAACATACCAGAAGACAGTGAAATATTTAGGTATAATATTTGACGACAGGATTACATTCGGACAACCCATACAAGAAGCATGTCGGAAGGCAGAAGAAAGGATCTCCAAATCTCCACACTAAACAAGCTGATGCCAAATATAGGGGGTCGGGGATCACAGAAAAGAACGGTGACGCTACAATCAATCCTATCGATAGTATTACACAGGGCCCCAGTGTGGTACGAGGTCTTTCGAATGAAAAAGTACAAAGATATGCTTTTTAGGGCTCAGAGAAAACCTCTGATCAGGATGTGCAGCGCGTACAGGACCGTATCAATCATTGCCTTACAGGTGGTGGCTGATGCTGTACCGGTGCACATCCTGGCCGGAGAAAGAGTCCGAATGTACCAAAGCGGCAAGGGGGAAATAGGTTCAGGACCACAGGAAAGGATGAGACGTCTACAGATGTGGCAGAGGGAATGGACAACCGAAGTCGAAAAGGCGGCCTGGACGAGATCCCTGATTCCAGATGTGGTGAGGTTGTACGAATGCCGCTATTGGCGCGTCAACTACTAATTCGCACAATTCTTGACGGGACATGGATCGTTCAGGAAATTTGCCTATCGCCTAATGAAGACCGTGGACGATCTATGTCCCGAGTGTGGAGTAGTGGATGACGCGCAGTATGTTGCGTTCGTGCGACCTGCATATCACGCGGAACGCACGGAGCTACAGCTAGGTCTGAGATCCCCTCTAGATAAGCCTCATGAGCTAATCGATAAAGCTATCGATACCAAGGGAGACTTCGACCTGGTCATTGCTTTTGTCACCAAGACAATGAAACCAAAATAGGAAAAAAGAGGCATCTGCAAGCGGGATGACCGATCGTCATTATTTTTTTTTAACGTGTTTGTGTCATGCAAGCCAGTCAGCGGGGGAGGACCCTTTGCACCCAATCTACGTTGACTGCCATTATTTTATCTTATTTTATTTTATTTATCTTGTTTTATCTATCTATTTATTTATTAATTAATTTTATTTATATAAAATTTTACCGCTTTTATTCTACTTTTCTTTAACTGTGGTGCATGTCTCAAGGGGCATTCAGTAGGGGGAGGACTTTTACATCCTACTCAGGCTAAGTGCCTCTTGTGTTTCTCGTTTTGTTTTTGTTTTGATTTCTGTTTTCCTTGTACTACCCGTGTGCGTCCTGGGGCAGCTAGCAGGGCAGGACCTTTTACATCCAACCTACGTTAACTGCCTCCTTGTTTTAAATCTGAGACTTTGAATGAATGTGTATATTAAGTGAATGAATTGATGAAAGTAAGAATGTTTGGTGTTACTCGTAATTACCAACTGGTTCTGTTTTGTTAGTTCCATCGTGGAGGGGGCACCCCGGTCAGGCCCGTTTTTAGGGTCTTTGGCGCTATGGGCACCATTTTGACAAGCGCCCCCCCCCCCTCCCAACCACCAAATATACGCCAACACAACCCGGCCACTAGCGCCATATTTCGAAATAGATTTCCGCTTTTTCTTGTACTTTTTTTCTTATTTGCCAGTTTTGGTTCGGGGGGGATCTAACCCCTGTTCTCTTTACAAATAGAGAATATTCCATTATCCACCACCTATGGACCCGCCGTGTCCCGGACTGGCAACCAGCAACCGTAAAACAAAACAAAACCGTTATTGACGCTTAAACAATAACAGATTAGCATAATAATCAATAGGTTTTGTTACTACGGTATCACGGACCACCCTCCCACCCTTATTATTATAATTGTAATTATTATTCTACTATATACACTGTACTCTGCCTTTATAACATTACATCTTGATATACTAGTTCAATATTAATAATAACATCACACTTTCATGTTATATTATCTTTGTTGTAAGTTCATCAGTTCATCGGTTTCTATTTACATTGGTTTCTTCCGCATTTTCAAGTTTGAAAATGTGGAAATCAGTTTATCACAGTCAAGTTTCAAGGTTATGTCACTTTGAGTGCACAGTAACATCAAGCTGTTTAGCTTTTCATCTGCAATTGTACTTCTATTTTCTGACTTGATTTTCTTCAAGGCCGAAAAACTCCTCTCTGCCGAACAGTTTGTAACTGGCAGAGTCAAATACACCCTAATGGCTACTTCCAAATTCGGAAATGTGCTTGTTAAACTATTTTCTTTGATGTATGAGTAGCAGTCTCTTATTCTCTTCAGTTTCTCAGCCTTCATGTACATTTGAAAGTGATGACACTCTTGTACGAAGTCATTTTCGCAAATGTCATTGGAGTAGTACTGAGCAACCTTTTTAGCTTGTTCCACTAGATCTTCATACTTCTTCTCGTGAAGTTGACTGAATATTTCAAATCTTTTACTTAGATTTTCGTAACTATTTTTCCGGCTACTGAGCTGCACTACTAGATGGTCGAAAATGGGTTTGAAAACTCCAGTTCTATATCTTGTTCTAGGATCCATTTTCTCAAACTGTTCATCCCTTTGTTCATCAAAAAACATGGTACGTTTTCTTGCTCTGTCATAAGAAGGGGTACTTAAATTAGCCATTTTCAAAGCTTCAGCTTCAAAGTCATCAAATTTTTCACTTTTCTCGTTTAAGAACAACGATAAAGACTCAAGCTCTTTTGTAGCACCAAGTAGGTCTAATTCTTCTGTTTGCAACGTTTTGCTAACTTTGTCCACTCTTTGCAAGATATCATTCCAAATTACAATTAAAAGAACTGTTTGGAAATTCTCCAAGGTTTTAACAAACCCTTCTGCTGTCAGCCGTGTGTCTGGTGTTTGTGTTTTATCCTTAATCAAATCTTCAAGGGCAGCTTTGATTTCTTTATGGCTGGTAACCAAAGCAAGTAGTGCGTCGGACCTGGCTGACCACCTAGTGTCACTCATGGATTTTAACATCAGAGTTTTCTTTTCTTTTTGTGGTTTTCCATCATTGCTCTTCCCTATTAATGCTTTTAGGACATTCCATCTATGCGTAGATGCTGAAAAAAAATTGAAGAGGTTTTGAACAAAGTTGAAAAAGATTACAACCTCCACACAAGCCTTTTCGGCCGCATAGCTGCCTACAAGATTAAGGGAATGTGCGACGCACGGAACATAATCTGCAAGGTGGTTTATTCGTTTAATCCTTGACTGTAATCCACTGTAAGGGCCCGACATGTTTGATGCATTGTCATAACTTTGGCCACGACAATTTCGAATGTCCAGTTTCAGATCTTGAAGAGACAAAAGGATTGCCTCTTCAAGACCTTCAGACTTGTGCGATATACGTGGCAAGAGTTTTACAAGCCGCTCTGTGGCACAAGCATCTTTTAGGGACACATACCGTAAAACTACCGCCAGCTGGTCACTATGTGACGCATCAGGTGTCGAATCAACAACCAGGGCAAAATATCGTGCTTGATTAATCTCATCAATTATTGTACGAAGCACCTCGTTGCTCATGACGGTAATAAATTCATTGCATACGTCTGATGACAAGTATGATACATTTCCTTTACCCTTATTGCCGTATTTAGTGAAATGTTGTGCTAAGAATGGATCAAACTCACTAATTAGCTCAAGGCATCCTAAATAAAGGCCATTGGAAGTTGAACCTAATTCTTGATTGTCACCTCGAAACGGAAGTCCTCTAGATGCCAAAAATTTTACAACTGTCACTATTCTAGTTAGAACGTCTCTCCAATACTTCACCTCTTGTTGATGCTGTGAAGAGACCAAGGACTCTACGGAAAGAGACTTTTTTCTTGAAATTAATTTAAGGACATTAATCCTGTGGTCATTTGATTGTTCGTGTGACTTGGCTAAAGTTAATGAATGTTTCCAGTCACAGAAACCTTCACAAAAAGAAGTTCTTTTATTTTCTGGTTGAAAGAGAAGACATGGAATGCAAAATACACAACCAGTGGATTTTGAATACAAAAGCCAATCTCTTCTAAAACGTTCTCCGTTCGGGATTTCGCCTGAAAACAAATTTACTGAAAGCTTACGGTTTTTTTTAACATCATTTTTATAGTACCGTTCTGACTTTGAAAAATCTGCTTGCAAATCTTGCTTGACATTTGAATTGATTATTTGAAGAACTTGTTCATCGTTTTTTGTGTCCCAAGTGGCCGGATCATCTAGTGTAAAATCAAAACTATTTCTAGAATATGGGTTTAGTGGTTCTACGGTCACCTGCTTAGACCTACTAGGCGAATGATGTGTACGAGATGTGGTGGATGGTAAGGATAGTTCAGAAGCTGAACAAAAATTCTGATCATTTGAAGCTGGATTTATGTTATCTGAACATGATGAGGCAGAAGCTTCATTTTGAGGCAAGCTTTTTTGAGTGTCAACATTTTTGTCATTAGAATTATGTTGACTCGTATGAACATCAGATACAACGTTAAAGAAATTACTTATTCTAGGAACCTTTTTTAGGAAGATCGCCTCTTGCGCTATTCTCTGATTTGCACGTTTACGGAATTCAGCGCCACTAGGTTTCTTTTTCTCACTCATAGTAGCCTACTACACTCACTAGTCACCAATCACATCAAAAAAGAAGCAGCGAAGCGCTCGACTGAAAGAACTGATGCACGATGCACGTAAACAAACAGCGCAACCGTGGAAAGACCACGCCACAATAGACTGTCCAGTGTCTAATACCTGACTGTGGAGTCAAGAGACAAAAGGGATGTTGTGGTGAGGATGGTGGGGGGAGGCGGGCGGGCTAAAAATAGACACATGTAGAGCGGCGCGCTTCCGCTTTGTTCCGTCGTCTAGGACCGGCGCGGGCGCGGCGTTGAGGTCGGGTTGTGGTGGTGTATTTTACGCTGATACCCTCCCAATGATTAAATCGCTATTCGTAGTTTTTGTTTACAATTTGCCGCGATCTCCAGAAAATATTTGTTTATTTTAAACTATTATTAAAATTTTTATTTTTTTTATTATTTTTTTTCTTGCGCCCTCTTGGCGCCCCCAGGCTCGTGCGCCCCTGGGCACGTGCCCAGCGTGCCCATTTATAGAATCGGGCCTGACCCCGGTCGCCCCATCGGCGGGAGGGTTGCGCCGGACGGTCGCTTCACCGACTGGCTGGCGCGAGGTTCTTGCGGGAGGGAGGCTAGGCGGCCACCAAACTCATGGAATGCACGCGAAAAATGCCCGAGGTGAGTTAAAAGTAAGGTCGGCGGGTCAGATATGCACGCTTAGTGCGTTCCAGACCAGTTAGCTGGAGGAAATGGGGTGAATTTAGTCGGTAGGCAGCCTCGTCACGCGGTGAAGCATGCCGGATTGGATCCAACACATCTGGGACACCTTCCCAGACGGTATTTTGAATAGGAATAAATGAATGTGCTGGTCTCAATCCCTCTGATGCTCGGATACAACTTTAGACAAGTATTTATCAATCGTTCGGTTCATCCTCTCAACCATTATATCTGGTTGAGGATGCAGGGTTGACTCAAAATTTCGCCCTTGGTCGAAGCGGGTCCCCAAGGGAACACCAAATCTGCTGAAGAATTCTTTAGCAATCCACAAGGAAAAAGTTTGCCTGTAGTTGGCTGTATACCATATAATACGAAAAACGACTAAAATCCTTTATAAAAGGTATATTTTTAAAAATCCCTAAAAAGGGCTACATCACTGAACTAGATTTCGATTGGATGACAAATCATCATCAGTGCTTACTTGATCTAACATGCTAACCACCAAAATCACTTGCATCACTTTGCACAAAATCACCAAGTCACTTGCCACCATCAGTCAACATGTGAACAAGTCGGTTTAGAGGTCAGATGGTACCTAGAGCATATTCCATGGAATATTTTGAACGCTTATATTTAAAAAAAGACTAAGTTTTTACTCTAATGGCATATAACATATCCCACCAGAATGAAAACAATGGGAACCTTCTCTGGTTACACCTCCGAGGCTTCTACAATTTGCAAGCCATACGGATGCTGAGACTAAGGAAGATGAGGGAATTCTACAATTTACAATTCACGTCACATCTGCTCAGCGCGGTAAAGTTCCAACGAGACTGGTTCCCTTCATACTCCACACAGAGTAAATGTAAATGAAAAATGAATAACCATTTTCAATTTCGTTGCAAAACGAAAATACAGCCGAACCATATTCCAGTCCAATCAGAGAGTGCTGCAAGCACCTCTACCGGTTTCGAAACTTATTAGTCTCTCATCAGGAGGCACATATGCTGCTCTCCCCGATCCAACCAAAACAAACCCCAGCGTGCAGTCCCGAATTGCAACGAACGAAATGGCATAGATGCCCTAGCGGCAACTGCTAGCAAAAGACTAAGTTTTCACTCTAATGGCATATAACATATCCATCGTTTATATTTAAGTTCACATATTCCATCTATGTTTCCATAACGGATGTCTTTTAAAGGGTTTTTACCCATATATTTTTATAATTTTGTATTTTGGTGGTTAGCATGTTAGATCACGTAAGCACTGATGATGATTGGTCATCCAATCGAAAACTAGTTCTGTGATGTACTCCTTTTTAGGGATTTTTAAAAATATGTATTTTATAAACGATTTTAGTCGTTTTTTTTATTTCTTTAACAAGTACCTCTGCAACGGTAGCAGATTCTTATCAGGTTTCTACAGCTGCGGCTGCCTGCCCTCCCTCAACCGGTTTTTCTATTCATCCTTGTTGTTCCAGCTGCCTTCGTCTAGATTTCTTCTTTCCATAGCTCGATCTACTTCGTCCCGTAACGATCTTCTGAGTCTTATTCGTTTGCGTCTTCCTATCGGGCTCCAGTCAGTAACTATAATTATCCATCTATCGGGTGGTGCCCTTCTAACATGACCATCTAATCTTATAAAATACTAATGCGACAAGTCACGCAGTCCGGTACGGTTTCGATATATAAACATTGAATGACGTTTATTAAACGTCATTAAAAAAAATAAGGGTAAGAAAAAATGGAGGGGTATTAGATAAAATTGGAGGGTGCAGAAGAGATTAAGGAAATCTGAAAAAATGTAGCGTATCAGAAAAAATTGGAAGGAGATACGTTAAAATAAGAAGATGTAACAAAAAATTGAGTGCAGTGACTGTAAAAGGCAATTAATTGTATTCCCCATCTCATGACGACTGGCAAAAGAACTAGTTCCATATAAGACGCCTTCCTTCGATGTAGGTACCAATGTTTTGTTCTATTCGGTGGGAATGATAGGGGAATGATAGGCTCGGTCCATTTCGTAAAATAATCCATGGCTACCAGAATATTTTTATTTCCATTATTCGTTACTGGAAATGGACCAGCATTGTCAATTGCTACTCTTTCCATAGCTACCAACATTGTACCGTGTCATGGGTGCTCTCTTTTAACCCGGTCCCACACAGTTCACATTTCCAGCACCATCTTCTTACGTCATCTTTACGGTTCACCCAATAGAACCGGTCTCGAAACATTTACAGAATCTTCGTTATACCAAAGTTTCCATCTGATGCGTCGTCATGTAACTGACGCAATACCTCTGACACTTTATTTTAGGTACAATTAACTAAAGCTTTGATTTTGTATTATCATCGTTCTCAAGGTTCTGTATAGAAGGTCATCTTTTAGTAGCAGGCAATTCCATTGGCTACAGTAGGTCTTGACGTCTTGACTATATGCACTAATGATTTGCCAACTAGTTTTCTCACCTCGACGCATTCAATCCAATACTCTTTTATACATGTATCGTCTTATTGGGCGTCTTGTAACTGTTGAGACTACCATTGCTCATTAATGACAAACGTTCGTCTCACAGGATTCAAGGACTATGAATATCGGAACTTGAAACGTCCAGTGTTGGTAAAATATTATTTCGTAAAATTAATAATAAAAGAGTTATCATAAATGAAAATTATGTTGGGTAACCGTAATTTGAGGAAAATCTTCAAAACAAATTTTTTAATTAGAAGGATGTAACTACATATTTGTATATTATTATTAGAACATAGTTTTTAATTCCAAGCAACTTTTCATAATAACCATTTTCAATGCTGTGAAAAATAAAGGTACTTTACTCTTGATCGCAATTCATATTTTTTGACATACCTGGTATAAGATATATAAAATACGAAATCTGATTGCTGCATCTTAGGTTTTAGACCATGCAGAACCTTACATCGATATTATGTTGTAATCTCATATTGTGTGAATATTTTATTTTCCTAATTTCTCTGATATATCTTTAATAAAAAAGAGACTATTGCGCGGTTTTATTTTTTAAGGCGGTGGTCTCCAATACACGCTTTACGCAGCCTACGGCGTCTACTGGATACCACGGGCTAAGTCGGTAGTCACTACAATTCACCCCGTAATTTGAATTTGATTTAGAATTACTCTATTTTAACTATTTTCGGTTGTAAGATAATTTTTGCTCTACAAAGTTTATAAAAAGTATCGAAAATAAACCATTTTCCTAGGGCGTGACGCTGTACGCAGCATATAGCGTCTATTGGAGACCACAGCCTTATAATATGCGTTTTAACTGATGACATGCGATACGTAAGAAGCCCACTCCGGAGGTGTTTTATCATACGACTAATATGAAATTATTCCCTAAATATAGTGCAAAAGGAACAAAGTGTTATAAAAATATATGTAATGTACCTTTTGCTATTTAAGGAGCCTCCATGTAGACACCAAATCCGTACTTAGTATCAAAGGAAATTCCACCCCAAAACATCAGAGTGTCTCCATTAAAAAATCTCGTCTCTCTTATGTTGCTCTGTGCATACCGCTTACCTTTTTCTTCTTCTTCTTCGTCTAGCCATTCACGTCCACATCTGAACATAAGCCTCTTCGAGTCTTCCTTTCCATTGTTTTTTGTTGTACGCTACTTGTAGCCAATTTTTCCCGGTAGTTCGTTTCAGATCATCTGTCCATCTCATAGGAGGTCTGCCTCTGGGTCTTTTGTGTTCGTATGGTCTCCAGGTTAGAATTGTTCTGTGCCATTTGTTAAGATCGCTCCTAGCTACATGTCCAGCGTATTCCCATTTCAATTTTAGTGATTTTTGTACCACATTGGTGACTTTGGTTTTCTGTCTTATACATGTGTTTGTTTTCCTGTCCTTAAGTGATATGCCAAGCATTGCTCTTTCCATCGCGTGTTGAGTGACTCTGAGTATGTTCATATTCTTTTTTGTGATTGTCCATGTTTGTGCCCAATATGTTAATATCGGAATAATGCATGCATCAAAAACTTTTGATCTAAGATGTAGTTAAATTTGCTGATTTCTGAGTATATAGTTCAGTTTGCCGAATGCTGCCCATGCTAACTTTCTTCTTCTTTTTATTTGTTCCGTTTGAATTTCTCTATTTAGTATTATTTTTTGTCCTAAGTATATATATTCTTCAACTTTTTCTATAACTTTTTTGTTTATTATCGTCATGGATTCTTCGGAGTGTATGACTTTTTTTGTGTGTAGTTCTGACAGCATGGTTTGCAGTTCTTGTAGGTCAGTTGACTGATGGGCCTGTAGTTTTCCAACTTTTGGTTATCACCTTTCTTGTGTAATAAGGTTACTTTAGAGTTGTTCCAGCTCTTAGGTACTTTGCCCTGGTGCAAACAACTGTCTATAAGCTTAGTTACAATTGCAATGAGTTCATTACCTCCTTCTAATATATCTGTGGTAATCCTATCTTCTCCTGCAGCTTTATTTCTCTTCATATTTCCCAATGCTGTAGTTACCTCTGAAATTGTTACTTTTAGGCATTATTTCCGATCCAACATTTTTTATTAATTTCCGTGCTGGCCTCATTTCATCGTCTTGTTGATGTGTCGTGTAGAGTTCCATGTAAAATTCTTCTATTCGTTTCAGTATGTGTTCTCTAGTTGTGATTTCATTTTCGTCTTTTCCCATTAATGATATTATCTGACGTCGTCCTGGTGTCGGTCTGAGGCATTTCATACCTTTATTTTTTTCAATGGTTGTTGTTATTAATTTTTCTTCTTCTTTTCTCTTCTGTTTTCTGATTCCTTTTCTAATCTGCCTATTAAGTTCTCTATATTCTGCGTTTCCCTTTTTGTTAGATGTATTTAAAATCTTCCTTTTTTCTATTTGTTTTAATATTTCTTTATCTAATTCATTGTGTGTTGTTTTTGGTTTTTTCAGTTGCAGAATGCTTTTGTTCACTGTTTCAGTTATAAGGTTATTCAAATCATCAATACCATTGGAACTTATCTGCTGCATGTTAACTTGATTTAATGCATGCATTATCTTTTTATTAAATTCACTATTTTTTATTTCTTCAGATGTCCATTTGTATATTTTTTCGTGTATTCTTTTTCTTTCTAGTTTTTTGTTTATTACTAGTTTGGTTCTTATTAGTCTATGGTCGCCTCCTAGGTCAAACTGGTTTAATACCGATACGTATTTTACTAGGTTTCTATTTTTCGTTAAGATATAATCTATTTCATTCTTTGTCTTTTTATCGGGGCTCATCCATGTCCATTTTATGCTTGGTTTTTTATTGAAAAAGGAGTTCATTGAATACATGTTATGTTCATTCATGAAATTGAGAAGCATTTCTGCTCTATCGTTTCTTTTCCAGTAGCCATAATTGCCAATTAAATGTACATAATCTTCTTCTTTTTTGCCCAATTTAGCATTAAAATCTCCTACCGCTTACCTGGTCGACCAAAATTACTCTTATAGGTGTCAATATGAACTCTTTACGTTATGTGCCCTCCTGTTTTTAAACTTTTGTTAACTGTTATTTTTTATTGTTAATTTAGTTTTGTTTTAGTTAAAATACATGTTAAAAAAAACACGTTTTTTCTTTGTTTCTAAAGATATCAGGAACATTCAAAAAACAAAATGTTCACAAAATATAAGACTACAATACAATTCCGATGTATCCTCACATTTGTACCTCGTCCTCCCTACAGGGTGTCTCAAGCTTAACATAAGAAAAATATTTCTTTTCTTCCTCCCGGTACAAGTACAAAAAAGAAGTTAGAGTAAACCTTTGCACAACTGTATAAATACTGAAAATTAGCGGAATCCGCTAATTTATTCACGAAAGAATCAACTATGAAAATGAGCATAATTTTCTAAATCCGTAATATGTATAACTTATGCCTCGCAGTTTATTTGTTCTAATTATATACAATTATTACGAAGGCAAGGTTTGGAAAACAAATTAAATATTATGTATTGTTAGTATTTTAATTCTCTTTTTTAGAAAAAAGTTTTTCAACATTAATCTTTTAATAAAATTTTAGTATATCAATATGTATTTACACTATTTGTTTACGTTTTAGCATAATTTGCCTGCGCCTATGAATCAGCTATTTCATCGTTTTCTTACTCTCTCTTCAAGCGAATGCCCTCCCCGATTCTGTACCCCACTTCCTCCGTCAAATCCCCTCAACGAGATCCTTTTCCAGGTTAGGAATCCCTCATCTCCCCAAAAATTGCTTTTCATGACGTCAGCACGGAAATATGTACTAAATATTGTATTGGTTTAATACAACTATATTTAAAACCTAAAACTGTAAAATTGAAAAAAATCTTTAGGAATTGTTTATATTACATGACATATTTATTATTATTACTTAAACATTATAGTTATTAAGGTACTAAGAGTATTATAAGGATTATTTCATTCATAGGAGATTCTCACCAATAGAAACCTACAGAAATAAAAAGTGATTATTTTTTAATGATTTTAACTTCCAATCGTATAGTAAGATATTTGATCACGTGTTTAATTCTGTCCAATCAGATTAAAATTATACTGAGAATTATCTACTGTAGAAAATTACCGATAGAATTTTTTTAAGTAGATTGTTTCTGTTTAATGGCAACCAGTTTCCTAGTATTCACAACTGTCACATTTAAGAAAATATCCATAATATACGTGTTAAAAAATAATCTTACGAATATCACACGACAGTAAGAATAAATAAGAAAATAATGCTTCATTTTTACTCAAATTTGTTGTCATTTGGCCATAGCCACTCGAGCCCTGCGGGCTCTCGTGTGTATTGCCAGACAACAAATTTTCGAAAAACTGTCGCATTATTTTCAATTTATTCTCACTCTATTGTGATATTATACCCGATAATTTTTGATAATATCCCGTCGTCAAGTATATTACGTCAGATGTCCTGCGTTGCTACGAAAAAATACGTTCAGTGATATTAATGACAATTAATGTTTTAAAAATTATAAAAGTGATGACTTTCAACCATCAAATATTTATAACAACAGTTGCTTAATTGTACTAATTTGTACTTACATAAATAAATTACAATAAAATTTTGGTTTTGAACAGTTTTATTCATGAAATAACCGCATCAAATTTCACTCGATCTCTAAAATTATTATCGACTTTTTGCCCTCATGACACTTTGACATAATTTCTATTAATTAAAACTGTCAAAGTGTCACTCGGGAAAAATTCGATAATTTTAGAGCTCTTCTGCAATTACTACTGATAATAACGCTTGAGGTCAATGGTGTATAGACCGAGGACCTTCGGTCCGAGGTATATACGTTGACCGAAAGCGTTATTATTATAATACCCGTGGTGCCTTCAACGTTTAATATCCGACTAAATTATTCTTTATATGCAAAAAAATTTGAATAAATTTTGAATTAATTAGTTTTTAAATAAGTACATTTACCAGAAATAGTCGTAACGTAATTGTGGTAACCCTAGTTTTACTTAGAGTTTTATTTATCAACTTAACAGTATTTAACTCGTTATTTAAATTTAATAGGCCCTAGGGCGTTATTTTGCAATAACACGCCCTTGGGCGTTATATCGTATTCAATAGACTTTGAAATAATGTCATTATTTGTCAAATAATAGACCAGTAGGACATTAAAATTAAGTTATTATGGATTTTGAATCGTGAAATTTTGGAAATCTCATTTTTAAACAAAACTGAACATTACTATGTAATAAAAAATGTGCAAGTTCCCTACTATTCGAAAATATTTAGAACCTCCTATGGTTTTACATCAGTGATACTCAGTTCGGGTTTCGAAACGGGCTTGGAACAAGGGAAGCACTATTTGCACTTAATATCATGTGCCAAAGATGCCTGGATGTTAACCAGGATATATATATATATATATATATATATATATATATATATATATATATATATATATATATATATATATATATATATATATATATATATATATATATATATATATATATATATATATGTGCTTTATTGACTACAACAAGGCGTTCGATAAAGTTCGCCACGAACACCTGATGAGACTGTTGGTAGAGAAAAACTTAGATAAAAGGGACCTCAGAATTATTTTCAATATTTACTATAACCAGAAGGCGAATATTAGAGTAGAACGGGAAACAATCGAGGAACTCGAGATCAAAAAAGGCGTAAGGCAGGGATGCATAATTTCACCAACCTTGTTTAACTTATATTCAGAAGATATTATAAACAGAGCCCTTGCTGACCAAGATATAGGAGTTAAAATAAATGGCACTTTAATAAACAATTTGAGATACGCTGATGACACAGTATTAATAGCAGAAACCCCGGAAGATCTCCAAGCACTGATAAACAGAATAGTAGAGTGTAGCGAAAAGTTCGGTTTATCACTTAACATCAAAAAAACAAAAATAATGATGGTGTCGAAATCTCCACAAAATTTTTCTGACATAACCGTACATGATCAAAGAATTGAGCGTGTTAGAAAATATAATTACCTGGGAACTGTGATTAATGAATACAACGACAACTCTGAAGAAATCAAGATCAGAATAGAAAAAGCTAGAGCTACTTTTACCAAAATGAAAACAGTTTTATGCGGAAGAGAGCTAAGTTTAAATCTTAAAATTCGCCTGATGAGATGTTACGTGCTGTCAGTTCTTTTCTATGGAATGGAAGCTTGGACACTGAAAAAGATCGATACAAGGAAAATAGAAGCATTCGAGATGTGGATGTACCGCAGGATACTGAGAATATCGTGGACAGAGAGAGTGACAAACATGGAAGTGTTGCGAAGGATGCAGAAAGAAAAAGAACTTGCGCTTACTATTAAAAAGCGCAAACTGCAACACTTGGGACATATAATGAGGGGACAAAAGTACCAGCTACTACAATTAATTATTCAGGGAAAAATAATAGGTAAAAGATCCATTGGCAGAAGAAAACCTTCATGGTTGAAGAATTTAAGAGATTGGTACAAGTGCAGCAGCTGCCAATTATTTAGATCTACGGTATCAAAAATACGCATAGCCTTGATGATAGCCAAACTTCGGAACGAGGACGGCACCTGAAGAAGAAGATGGTTTTCTTGTAACATGTTTAATTAGCAGAAACAGAAAAAACAACAAAAAATAGTTAAAAGATGGAAACAACACTTTGATGAACTATTAAATAGAAACCAAGACGACATTAATGAAGAACAAAATAATATATTGGAAGACACACACAATACTCAATAAAAAAAGAAGAACTAGAAAATGCAATAAAGACGATAAAGTATGGAAAATCTCTTGGAGTGGATAGAATAACAACAACAATTATAAAAACATGGGAAAAATTAAGAAGAATTAAAACATGTTGTTGACTTGGGTTAGTATATACAGTACCTTCAGTATGTTACCTTTAACATTATCGGAGGAAATTGGTGCCTAAAGGTTATTATTAAAGAACAGTATATGACCATCATATAATTTTACGTGAATGTGTCCATTCTCCATCGCATTTCACATTTGTCACGCTGCCTTGTTTAGTCTTTCTATTCATTAAATCCTATCCCCTTAGGTCACACTGTGTTAGAGCAGTGGGTGTATGCAGTGAACTGAAGGCCTATGTTTAACAGTGAACCTTACAGATTTTTCGCGTTTCTTTCGAAGGTTGGCGATCCAAATGGCAACTATAGCTTTGAAAACTACTGCACGAAAAATTTCTATGAATGAGAGGTCAACCATCTTCTCATGTCCCTCAGCCACGAGTTCTGAGGTGTTCCTATTGATCTTTTGCTCTGTACTTGAGTAGATGGTTCATCATTATCATCCAGCCCTTTGCGTTCACTCCTGGACATAGGCCTCCCTCATTTTTGTCCATTGTGCTCTATTTTTAGCATTTTGCATCCAATTTATTGACATTTTCTTTAGATCGTCAGTCCAACGAGTAGATGGTCTTCCTCTACTTCTTTTGTCTAGTCTCGGCCTCCACTCAAGTAATCTCTTCGTTCACCTCCCATCACACATTCGGGCGACGTGTCCGACCCAGTTTCCTTTCAGTTGCAATTCGGGAAATTACATCTGTAACTCCTGTTCTTCGTCTTAAGTCTTCATTTCTAACTCAGTCACGAAGCGATATACTCAGCATTGACGTATCCATTTTTCTCTGGGCTATTTGCAGCATTTTATAAGTTGTAGCTATCAATGTCAAAGTTTCGGCACCATAAGTCATCACAGGCAACACACATTGGTCCAACGTTTTACGTTTTAAAGAAATTGGTATATCGCTTTTAAAGATGTCTTTGAGTTTTTCATAGGCTGTATTAATGTACATAAAGTTAGATGATTGCATACCGTGAATTTAAGGAATGCTATGTAGGTGTACATGTATTATACGATAGTATTGAAGTATATTCGGTCCATGTTTAGCGATATTGTAATTTGGGTGTAACAGAGGTGGCAATAATATGTCTACTAAGTTGGATCTTGTGAATTTTAAAAATGAAATAAAATCTGATAGCTTAACGTCATGTTAAGGCTAGATTTGCTTTTGCGCCGCCTCGGTAATGTTCCGATTTGGCAGACGGAAAAGAAGACGAAGTGACAGATGAAAAAGAAGAATTGGCAGTTCAAATGAAAGCTGATGGCTGCGGAAAAGAAGAAAATTTGACAGATAAAAAGAAGACGAACTGTGATAGTCGAAAAGAAGAAGAGGGCAACGATCTTGGGCGGCCATATTGGAACGAGGCTTGTGACGTCAGAATAAGAGTGGAGGGGGATCTTAAGTAACCCATTTTCTGCTAGTGGCTCCAAGAACATAGTAGATACTCATCCGGAGAACTGTACAAGCTGATACAGGGTTCAAGAATTTGGAATGGGTACCATGAATAAAAATGGAAACTATGAGGCAATTGGCTGCACAACGCCCGGTTATATAGCTTCCGAACAAACTTAACATAAATACCAGAATTTTTGATAATTTACTCTTTTTTAAATTTAAAATAACTAATTTTTTTTTCGATATTCGAAACGAAACCAAAAGAATAAGAAACTTTTGTATAGTTTACTTTTAAGTAAATGTTAATTAAATTATATGTAAAATATTTGGAATGGGTACCATGAATAAAAATGGAAACTATGAGGCAATTGGCTGCACAACGCCCGGTTATATAGCTTCCGAACAAACTTAACATAAATACCAGAATTTTTGATAATTTACTCTTTTTTAAATTTAAAATAACTAATTTTTTTTTCGATATTCGAAACTAAACCAAAAGAATAAGAAACTTTTGTATAGTTTACTTTTAAGTAAATGTTAATTAAATTATATTATGTAAAATAAAAAGATGATTTAACTAAAGTTGAAAAAAAAAAGAACGTTTTATCCTTCATAACGGCAGTAGCGCATGTCAATGAATACGAGTATTTTGTCCTAATTCAACTCTCTCCGTTGGCTGCTCACGCTCGTCACCTTCTACGCGTTTTATGAATCAAATGTCTATTTATAGCTGCCTGGATATCAAGCAAAAACAAAAATATATTAAAGGTAATTTAGAAGTTTAAAATATTTACGGAAAAGATTGGGGCATTTGTTTTGAAAAATAAATGTGTATGAACAAATAATTACTAAAAATATTTTGTCGGAATACTAAATATTAAACTCTTAAGATTTTGCAACCTTAAATAAATGGATATATTATATTAAAAATAATAAACTAAAATAAACGAAGTTCTTCACTTCACACGTATATGTGTATGTTGTACTATATAGGTTTTTGTATACACAATATATAGTCATGAGTGCACTAACAACCAGCCAAATAACGTAAAAGATGAAAAACATGTTATTAAGTTGTGAGATAGTACGAGGTAAAGCTAGTTCTTATACGTAGCTAGTTGACTTCACTCATAATAATTATAAGTTTGACGACAAACGACATTTTAGTTTAATTTCCCATGTTAGAACAAGTGATTGAATAAAAAATGAAGACATATTATGCTAGTCTTGTAATTGTCTTCCGATGACTGAAATTTACATGGTTAGTATGTCGGGTTCAGATTCTTTGAAAGTTTTGACATTTGGGATTGTTCCTGTAGCTTCCCTGCGATCTTTCAAAAACCTCTGAGCCTTAACCTCAAATTTTCGATGGTTCCATTAGAATCTAAGCCGACCTTTTTGGCTTCTTACTGTACTTCTTCTTTGGACAGGCGATATATTCACGACGTACCTGTCATGGTACTTAGTCCGTGTGTGTCGTTGCTGGATGAAGCAGCATCTTATTTTTGCTGGGGCGACAATTTGTGACGAGTAGCCAATTTGTGACGGGTAGCTCTGTTAGACAGCGGGCTCAGTAAAACAGAGTTTAATTTAAATAAAAATATATTCTTGTAACCCAACAAAAGTTGCTCAGAGAGAATACAAGAATCAGATTAAGAGGTCAAAGAGGAGCTCTTACAGAAACTACTCTGGCAGCGTGGAACACATGCCCCATGCAGCTAGCCTCCATCATGCCCTCTCCAAAAATCCAACCCTGGGGATCAGTCAGGTCGGTATGCCTAGTGGAAGCTTATTTTCAACTGACGAGGAGACCCTCACTTTTCGGAGGGTTTGGACGATGATACTGTCCTAGCTGCGTCTAGGCTCTTGCGAATGGGGGACTTCCCGATGGCGATGGAAGTAGTATCGTATACGAAGCTGTGCTGGGCTGTAAGGGGTTTCACTCCCAAGTCACCAGGTGAGGACGGAATTATACCGGCTTTGTTTCAGCAGGGCTTGGACCTTATTACTCCCACACTGGTCAGGATATTTCGGGCCTGTCTTGCGAGAGGGTATATTCCTTTACCCTGGAGGAGGACTAGAGTCGTATTCATTCCTAAACCGGATAAAACTGATTTTACCCTTGCTCAATCGTTACGGCCAATCAGTCTTTCATCCTTTCTTCTAAAGGCTCTAGAGAGACTAGTGGATCGATTCATACGTGATGGAGCACTTAGGGGCAACCTTTTTCATGCACGTCAATATGCCTATTAGGCTGGAAATTCTTGTGAGATGGCCCTGCATCACCTTGTCTACAGGGTGGAGAGGGTGCTAGATCGGAAGCAATACAGCTTGGGTATCTTTATGGATATTGAGGGCGCCTTTAGCTGCGCTACGTGTGATTCCATGTGTGATGCTGCAGAAAAGCCGAAACTTGGTCAGGTGGATCCAAGCCCTGCTTTCTCAGAAGCAGATAGCTGCGTACCGGAACGGTTGTTGTGTTCGGGTGTCGGCATCTCGTGGTTGCCTTCAGGGAGGAGTTCTATCCCCCTGCTGTAGTGCCTTGTGGTTGACGGCTTTCTTCAGCGACTATTCGAATAAGGTATGTATGCACAAGCCTATGCCGATGACGTAGTTTTACTGATTGAGGGGCTCTTCCTGGGAACAGTGCACGAGGTCGCTCAGGTGGCTCTCGGGCTCGTTGAAGAATGGTGTCGGGGTTAATCCTGTGAAGACTGCTGTGGTTCCGTTTACTTGGAGAAGGGTCAACGGATCTACTAGAAATCTTAGTTTCTGTTGTAAAACATCGATTTCTAAGTCAGTGAAGTACTTAGGAGTGATCCTGAATTCTAAACTGACATAGAAGGAAATGGGGTCTGCAGTCTAAAATTCTATATTGGATATACCAATCCATGATAAAGCCTATACTAACGTATGCGGCAATCTTGTGGTGGCTTTGGGCTAGACTGTCTTCAGTCAAGGTCCAGTTGGCTCATCTACAGTGGTTGGCATGCGTTAGCATCTCAGAGGCCATGAGGACCACTCCCAGAGCATCTCTTGGGGTTCTGCTGGATTTACCTCCTCTACATCTCATTGTAGAGCACGAAGCCATGATGGCAGCCTATCGTCTCAACTGCTCTGGATACTGGTTGGGAACGAATGGGCGGATGAGCCATTGTGACATTTGGAGACAGGCTATCGAGTGTTGTTCTGTGCTTTCTATGGTACAGGAGAACATGTCCCCTCAATTTAAGTTCTCACCCTCCCTCTTGGTTCAATTTCCTGACCGGGATGAATGGGTAGAATAAGAACCTACAATAAGCTGTCGTAGTGGGCTCACCTGGTTCACAGATGGGTCTAGAACAGAAGAGCGGGCAGGTACTGGAGTGTATTATGGTGGAGTCGAATTTGAGTCTAGCCAGGTTCTCGGCTCTGCCCTGCCCCGATGTACCATAACCATAACCAACACAACAATAAAACAAAAACAACAAAATAATATTTAATTTAATTTTATTTATCTGTAAACAAAAATAAATGTAGTCAACAGACATGACAAACATGATAGCATAGGACCGATAGTTGGAGCGAGGATGTCGATGGAACAGGCCGCTCAATATCCGGCCAGAAAGTAACAGCACAGCGATTTATCAGTCATAAATCGCTGGGTGGTTTGCCTTTTAACTCAATACGTTAAAAGCTTGGTTGTCCTCGAGTCAAAATATTTTGGTCACAAGTCGAGTCTTCATATCAGTTCACCATATACTAACTTTCTCAAGCAAGCAATTTAATTTAATCCAACCTGTGAGATTTGTCCACCCCTTGAAATGGCGTTCGGGTATAACATTTCATTGAAGCGAGGTATATTAATTGATGTATAAAACAACAATCACTACATGCTCCAATACTCCAGACCATCCCTTTCCCCCTTATAGCAGTCTGACTCTCGATAGGCGCACACTATCAGCCATATTATGTTATTAACTATGCTCTTCATGTGGAAGTCCTGGGTGCAAGAACTCCAACATGATTCCCTAAATGAATCAAATGCAGGCTAGCGTGAGGATCTTTATTACTGCTATCCTCCTACTGAAACTGAAGTTGCTTGCTTGATCCTCAAGCCTCCGCTCCAGGCTAGTTTGGAGACTTGGTACTCGAAGACGCCGACATTCTGTTACAGCAAGTAGCTTTTTATATCATTCCGGCGGTCTATCTCCTAGCCTTCATTGGTAGTAGTGTGGTAATAGGGGAAAGTAAGGAGAGCGCGTGTGTGGAGCGCTGATGCATTGATGACGCGAATCGGATGCGCTACCGCTAAATTGTTGAATATGTTGCCTATGTGAGTCCATTTCAAATTTTGGTAAAGTGAAACAAATTAACAGACTTACAATCACTTTATTTTACCACAGAACGCCGGTTATAGAAAGCGAAACCAGTCGTCTGTGGTCTGTGGTAAAATCAAGTGACTGTTAAAATAAAAAATAAATAATCTTTCTCCCTTACATTTTTTTGTTATTGCCTTTTCTTCAACTTTTCCTAGGTTTTTGTTCTTCTTCTTATTTTTTTTTGGTGACCCTTTCAAAATCTGTTTTGACAGTCTTCTCTCGTTCATGGGTTGTACCAAATTTGTGGCCATACCACATTAATTGTTTAGTTTTGATATCTTCTAATAGTATGTATCTTACATTCGTTATCTCTCTAATTATTTTGTTTGGCAACTTTTCCTTTTTCGATCTTCATGGTACTCTTTTTCAAAAATACAGCTCTATAGGTATAAATATCTTTTCTATTTTATCTTTGATCTGCCATATTCACTGACGTATGTCATTGTTATGCTATTGGTAATGAATATAAAGATCTTTTTTTATTTTCTTTTGAAATGTTCTTGTCTTAAACCACACTATGAAGCATGGATGTGTCTTGCCTTCCCTGCGTATTCTTTCTTTTATGGCCTTGTCTAGTCTTCCGTCTTTAGTTATCTGTGGACCTAGTTACTTACAAAATCCACAAAGAAAAAGAAATGTTTTTCCTTTAGTTGGCTGTATAGCATCAATCACAAAATTGGAAAAAAAATCCTTTTTAAAAGGTATAAAATTTTTTTTTATTAAAAATCCCTTTAAAGGGCTACATCACAACAAAATACTTTTTTTTCCAATTTTCTAGTTACTTACCTTCTGGAAAACATTCAGCCGCCATTCTCCAACGTTATGTCTTCGTCGCCTTCTCCTACACACATATTTTAAAAAGAGTTGGCGAGAGACAACATCCTTGTTTGAGTCCTTTTCTTACTTCAAAGCCAATCTCTCTTTTTTTACTTTGGCAGTTGTTCCGTTGCATAGTCGTTTAACAGCTTTTTATGATACCCTTAAAACATATGTTCACTTCCGCCTATCTAATATCATTCAAATTTATTATTTTATGCTTATACCGTTATAGAATTCTCTGGAGGAATGATGAACGCTCAAGTTCTGTCTAATATTCGGAAAATACATAATTTAGATATATTTTCCACCCTGCTAGATTCAAAATTACTACTATTTATAATCAAATTCCACTACATTCTACTTAGAAAAATGGTACAACATAGAATGTTTGGCTTTTCGGTTTTTCTCTTTTGCATTTTTCCGTCGGGTTATAATATGATACATGGTATTAAATAGGACTCTATGCACAGATACTACTATTTTGTCTGAGAAAGCCTTTTTACTACTAAGTAATTTAAAATTATTATTAAAGAAAATTTATTTGAAAGTTTTATTATTAAATGTATGTGTAATAGTCAGAGATCCCAGGCCTATTTTCACCATTTACTACTAACAAGCTAATTTTTCGTGAGTAGCTTTATTTTGACGAGACGCCCAACTTTTTCCCTTACAACAATTTCCGTGTGTGGCAGATAACAAGGATAGCAAGGAAAGTCCAGTCGCGTTAGAATAACAGACCTAAATTTTATTTTTCTAATCTTTAGGGAGGGTCAGTAGTAGTGTAAATTTAAAATCTTGACTGAATTCCGCCGTTGCGTTAGCCTATTTTGATTTTAAACTGGAACCGTTTTTGCTTAATAACTCCGCCATTTTCAACTTCTCTACAAAAAGAATGAGAACAAAAATTGTTGAAAATGTGATTTTCTATAATTTCTTTCATTGAAATTTTTTTCGTGCGGTCGATATTTTCAGATTTATGGGGGAAATAATATTTATGCTCTTTCATGCAACTTTCATTATTTTCCTCCATAACTCTGAAAATATCGACCGCACAAAGAAAATTGTAATGAAAAAAATTATAGAAAATCATATTTTCAACAATTTTAGTTGTTATACTTATTCCGGTGGTGTGTGTTGACGGAATTAATTAAAAATAAATGTAACAACGAACAGTAATATATTTATTTATTTTGGGTAAACAAGCGTGTTTTGCTTATATCTCGAAAGGGTATTGTTAGCGAGAGCGAGGGTGTGTCCGAATCGTTCGCATGCTGTGTAGAGGCTGACTTACCGGACCACCAACTATTATGTCAACTGGTTTGCGGTTTTGCGATAATGGTCAGAAGGGCAATAAATTACTGCAGCTGCGTTTTAAAAGATGAGAACCTTTTTGTATTTTAAGAAGTTGACATGAAGAGTGTGGCAATCTGGCATCGTAATCAATTAGTGTTTCCTTGAAAAAACATTAATTTTATACAATCTGTTTAGGGATACATTTTTGTTTCTCGAAATCAACAGACCTTGTTGGCATATGGTTTGTGTATTACATGTGAATTTTAAATGACTAATGTTGTTTCGTTTTGAGATAAGTTATTAAAAAGTAGGAAAATAAAATTAGCAAAAATGGTAATTAAAGCGTATCGCTATACACCCCCGTTCAAGAGAATAAGATGATAGATAATACATAATACATACATATGATGAAAATTGAGAATAACAGAAAATAAAACAACGCAATGTTTATACGAGGAGAAAGAAAAATCACTTTTCTCTTCGGTTTGCTCTTTGTTTCGCTGGCTACTGTCATTTTTTCTGGCTCGTGATGGATACTTTCGTGAAACTCGTACGCCGGTTTCAATTTGTCTATGGAAATTGTTGTTTCTTTTCCATTTACACGGACGACAAAAGTCTTGTCACCTCGCTTAATAACTGGAAACGGACTGTGATATGGGTTTTCTAAGCTGCTTTTGATTGTATCACGGCGGACGAAAACGTGAGAGGTGGTTTTCATGTCTTTGAAAATGAAGGTGCTTTTGGATCCATGATCGACGGTTGCTTAGGTAGATTTTCGAAATGGTTTCGAAGCGTTTTTAAGTAAATGTGAGCACTATCGTCGGTGTTTCTTTGCGATGAAAACAATAGTTCACCTGGCAAACACAATGGCTCTCCGTACACGAGTTTGGCGGCTGAAGTACCTAAATCTTCTCCCCACGCTGCTCGTATGCCCAGTAACACTGAAGGTAGGCTTTCGGTCCATCGGATATTTTCATGACATCGAATCGCTGCTTTTAACTGTCGATGAAACCTTTCTACCATACCATTTGCTTGAGGATGATAGGCTGTTGTCCTTAAATGGGTAGTTCCAGTTAATTTTCAGATTAATTTGAAGAGATGCGATTCGAATTTTCGGCCTTGATCTGTTGTGATGCGCTTGGGAGTGCCGAAACGAGCTATCCAACCAGAAAAAAATGTTCTGGCTACTGTGTCTGCTTCTTGATTAGGCATCGGGAAAGCTTCTGGCTAACGTGTGAAACGGTCGACGCATGTTAGACAGTATCTGTTTCCTCCTGAAATCGGCGTCACTATAATGTCTATGTGGACATGTTCGAATCAGCTGGAAGGTGGTAGAAAACTTCCAGTAGGTGAAAAAATGTGGCGCCATATTTTCCATTTTTGGCACTGTAAACACGCTCGAGTCCATTTTCTCACATCTGCTTTAATGGATGGCCAGACATATCGCTGTTTGATCTTCTTCACAGAACTGTTGATTCCGGGATGTGCTAGGTTATGCATGGTGCGAAAAATTGCCATTCGAAGTGGTTTCGGTACAAATGGTCTGGCTGTAGATGTTGATATGTCACAGTACAAACTCACGTTTTGTTCGGAAAAGCGTATTTTCTTCATTTGCAGTGATGTTTTCTCACTTAAGAAAGTTTTCAGTTCTGGATCAGTTCTTTGTGCGAGAGCTAAGTCCATGATGTCGATATCTTTCTTGATGCTATTGACTCGAGATAGTGCGTCTACCACAATATTTGTTAATCCAGAAATGTGTTGAATGTTAGTGCAAAACTGTCCTATATGGTCTAAATATCTGAACTGTCTAGCTTCTGAGTAAAGGCGAAGGTGATTGGTTTCTGATCTGTGTATATCGTTATGTCCTTGCCTTCGATCATATATCTGAAGTGTTTTATGGCTAGATATATAGCTAATAGTTCTCTGTCGTATGCACTATATTTCTTTTCGCTAGGTGAGAATTTCTTAGAAAAGAAAGCTAAAGGTTTCGTACCTGTATCCGTTTTTTGTTGTAGTATAGCTCCAGCACAAAAATCAGAGGCGTCACAAGCAGTGGTGTAGTGGTAAAATTAGCTGTGCCGGAGCTATACCTCTACCGGAAAATTTTTGAAAATTAGTCTACTACCCAAATCGTGAGTTTTAAGGCCCTTTGGCAAATGTTTTGAAAAGTTTAATAATTAAACTAATTAATGATCTTTTAGAGTGATAGTAGTTACAGTAGGGCCTCCTACACATTCTCCTCCAAAGAATAATTTTAACTTTAAAATATGGTAAGACTTTCTTAAGGTAGATTATTACAGTTTGATACCTTAAAAACTGTTTTTAAGGTATCAAACCATAATAATCTACCTTAAAAACTCTATAATTTAAGTTGGAAGCCTTGCTGACAAAAATTAAAAAAACACTGGTGTAAGTTAGGCAAATATTGTAAATGACTAAGTTTTCATTTTCAGTAGTATTAATTTATTATTGTGAAAAAATACACCCACAAGTTACATTAGTATATATATTTTTTATTATTTAACACACACAAACATTATAATCTGTGCCAAAAAAATTAAGAATTATTTGAAAAAACTACATACAGTACAAATAACTTGTATATTTAACAAAATACATATAATAAATACATCAGATTAATTATAACATACATACTCAAAGTAAGTGCCAAAATGCATCCTTCTTTGCGTTCTTTTTTGGGTTTTCTGCAACTCTTGTCCTGGAATCGTCTGCAGACCGGTGGCTCCTCAGCCATTTAGTAACGTACGTCTCAGGCTGCCATTCTTGGAGAGGTGGACCTTGGATTTTTATGAACATCAATGATGATATATGAGCAACAGTCAAAGCGTTTCTTGATGGTGTAACCATATTGTTCATACAACTCAAACCCCGTTCACAATCAGCTGAGCTGCAAGGTATTATTTTAGTGCAGTTTAACAGTTCTTGCAATCCATCAGGCACTTGTCGGCTGTTGTCCAAATAGTCTCTGTAGGCAGAGACAGCTTTGTTGACGTTCAATTTAAATCTCTTGCACAGTTGCTCTACTTGAGTTTGACCAAAACTTGGTGGAATGCAGGTTGGCCAATACTCAGGTTCTAATACTTTAAAAGAGTTTATAAGATCTTCATATTGGGCTTCCCCATCAAATGTGGTGACAAACATTCTTTGCTTTAGGTTATTTATAACACTAGAAATAAGTTGCTGTCCATTGAACGATACAATTTTTGGATTAGTTTTTAACACAACTGATGCAAAATTTCCTTCTTTTATGGCGATTTGTGCTTCCAGAACTTTCGTGCCTGGCTTCTCCTTTAAGTGCTCTAAATATCTTACGGATCTGTTTATCAGTTTGTCTGCATACACAATAGAAGTGTTTCTATTCTCTAAGCTCTCTGATAACAAAGCCAATTCAGCAAGAATGTCAAACATAAAGGCCAAGTTTAGTAGAAAACTCTGAGATGTTAGCCTATTTAATAAACCACTATATTTGCTTTTTTCAGTCGATGTTCTGTCAGGATCGTTTATGGCTTTAGAGAAATGGTTTGCCAAAGCTTGAAAGCCAAACCACACAGCCGAAACGGTACGAAAGCTACTGGCTACCCATCTTGTGCTCAACACTCTTCCGATTTTGTTCATCTGAATGTCAAGTTCTTGTGCACAGTCTTTTAACTCACGCTTGTTTTTTGGAGAGGCGCTGTACAGCGAGTACAGTTTGTCCATAAATATCTGGAAATGATTCACTCCGGCCACTTCGCTGACTGCGTCCCCAATAGCCAATTCCAATCTGTGATTTAAACAGTGCCAAACGATTATATCAGGGTACAAAGTTGAAAACCTCTTTGCCACTCCTGAGTGTTTCCCTAACATAACACTAGCCCCGTCACTTGTGAAAGAAACTAAGTTCTGTTTTAAATAACCATTGTCAAACCCATATTGTTCAAGGCACTTAAGTGTACTGTTAAAAACAGATTCGGCCCTTTGATCAGGAAGTTCAACTAGATCTAAGAACAAAATGTTAGGGGACTTTTCTTTACTTATTTCACACTTCAAATAAATTATGAGTACTGACTTTGAACTTATGCTGGTGGATTCATCAATAATGATAGAAATTTTCCCAGAAACTTCCTTAACCTTATTCAATATTCTTAACTTCATCTCTTTTGATATATGATCAATAATTTCTACAGCACTGTATCTTGAATGAAGGCCTACACCGATATCTACTCCATTTAGTTTTTGAAGTTCTAATAAACCGAAATGATCGTTATATGGTCGGTCGTTCTTAGCTATGTAGTAAGCTGACCTAAAAATAGCTTTAGTTGATTCCATGTGAGCTGTATTTGCAGAATCAACTAATTGCGTAATAGGATTTTTATGAGAGGATTCAACAATGGCCTGAGCAGTACTATGTGCTTTGGACTGTTTGTGCTCTATAATTTTTTTTCTAAGTGATTTGAGCTGGTTAGTTCGGTTTGAGCCGTAACAGCTAACTTGAAATGTGCGCCACTCATGACTTAAAGAAACGTGTTCTTTCTTAAAAGCACCCATAGTTGTGACTTCAAAACAAACTTTGCAGCCTAATTTACCTTCTTTGCAATCTATCCAAGGATAAGTTTCCTTCTTACGAGTCCACATCTCTTCTGTCCAAACGTCAGGCCATTTTGTTTCTTTTTCCTTATTCGTTGATGTGCTGGGTTCACTTATTTGTTCGTTTTTATTTAAAGAGTTTCCAATCGCTAATTCATCAACCGAAACAACATTGGATTTATCTTGCTTGGTTCCTTTAGGTAGGCCTAACGTGTTTAGTTCACGTTTCACCGACGCACTAAAAAATGAGGTTAAAGTTTTTTGTTTAGGTTTAGAGTTATCCATAGCGATACTACAGGTAGCTTATGTCAACAGATTTGGACGTTGGGCAAAGATAACACAACTATTAAAACTATTTCACCTCTTCCAGTAGGTATCCGCGACACGTAACGTAATAATTGGAGCAGAAACACTAAATTAATATACAGTGCACGTGCACTATGCAAAGCAGACGAGACGCAACTACAACTGAGCAGAATTAGCATGGCCGGATGGGCTGGAGATGCGCAGTAGCTACGGAGTGGATTTCAGTGGTGGGGAAGCGACTCCGGCGACTCAGTCTGTTGCCGCTCTCACTGCCGTGTGTATCGCTCCAGTCTACAGTGTACAGGGCCAGCTCGCTCCGCTACCGCTCCTCGGGCGGGGCGCGGGTGATCGGAGCGTCGAGTGAGCTAGAGAGAAATCGAGGGGGAGAGGCGAGAGATAAGAAGGACACAATATTTCAATATTGTTGTGGCTATTCCTCCTTCCGTGGTGGAGGGAGGGTTGTGGTGACACGGACACGGTAGTGCTGGGCGCGGACCGCTGAGATGTCTACCATGTCTATCCATCAACTATCCCGTCTGCCAGTCGCTCGCTCAACTTTTGCGCTTACAATTACGAACTACCTAATCGTAGCTGCGTATGCCTTAACTGATTAACCACGATAACTAACGTGTAAAAATTACTTAGTAAAGGACAAAACAACATTTTCTAAATAAAACAATTTCAGATCTATTTTTGTCCTATATAAAAAATTCGATTGAAAAAATCGTAGCCGGAGCGCCGCTCTCCCTTCAAAAGCTGTGCCGGAGCGACGCTCCGGACCGCTCCGGCTCCACTACACCACTGGTCACAAGTGATTGAGATATCAACATTGTTTACAGGGTGGCTCAGTAAAGCAGCGTTAGCTAAATTGTTTTTGCAGTTGTCAAAGGCTTGGATTCGCTGTGGTGTCCATTCAATTAGTGCTTTTTCTTTGACATTACCTTTTAGGGCATCATGTAGTGGTGCTTGTAGCTCAGATGCATTGGGTATGAACCTTAGGTAGAAGTTTAACATACCTAGAAGTCTGCTTATGTCTTTCACTGTTTTTGGCTAAGTGAAATGTTGTACAGCTGCTAATTGTTCTTGTGGAGGTGTGAGTCCTCCATCTGATACTGTGTATCTCAAAAAGGTAATGTCGTTTTTGCCGAATTGACACTTTGCTGGGTTTATCACAACGCCAAACTGCTTAAGCCTTTTGAAAATTTCTTTCAAATGCGACATATGCTGCTCTTCGGATTCTGATGCAATGACAATGTCATCGATGTAGGCGTAGGCGAAATCTAGACCACGTAAAATCTCGTCTATGGAACGCTGGAAAGTCTGTCCTGCGTTTCGTAAACCAAAAGGGATACATAAGTACTCGTACAGTCTAAATGGTGTGGTAACGGCGGTCTTTGGTATGTCTTCGGTGGCTACTGGTATCTGGTTGTATGTTCTAACTAAATCTATGGTAGAGAAGATATCTTCGATGTGCGGAATTGGATATCGATCTGGAACTGTTCTTTGGTTTAGACGTCGATAATCTCCACAGGGTCTCCATTCCTCGCCTTTCTTCGGGACCATATGCAGTGGAGTAGACCAGTTACTTTTTGATGGTCTTATGATGCCTAGACGCAGAAGATTTTAAAAGTCTTTTTTAACCCATGCAGTTTGTCAGGCGCTAATTGTCTCGGCTTAGAAAAAACGGGTGGACCTGGTGTTGTATCGATGTGGTGCTTGGTTTAATTTTACGTACCTCTCTGTAGCTGATGGTAACACAATGATGTATTTAACTTCTGATATGTAAGCTGTTTCGAGATTAGCAACTATGTAGTTGAATTTTGTTGCGTCACTTTTTATGTTTGCCAGTGTAAATTGGTTTTCTACTTGCAGGAACCATATTTCAGGATCGTTGGGCCAGAACGGTGGGATTTTAACTGAAATCCGATCAACTGAAGTACTGTTATCCTAAAGCACTGAAGTACTGTTATTGTCACTGGTACCGTCCGTCATTTTCGATGTTCACTGTATTTAAAAAAAAGGCAAAAATATATTATTAACACTACTTTTTTAATTTTCGCGGCGTTTGAAATATTCTCGGTGTCACCAATATTCCGGTGGTGTGTGTTGACGGAATTATTTAAAAATAAGTGTAACAACGAACAGTAATATATTTATTTATTTTGGGTAAACAAGCGTGTTTTGCTTATATCTCGAAAGGGTATTGTTAGCGAGAGCGAGGGTGTGTCTGAATCGTTCGCATGCTTTGTAGAGACTGACTTGCCGGACCACCAACTATTATGTCAACTGGTTTGTAGTTTTTCGATAATGGCCGGAAGGGCAATAAATTACTGCAGCTGCGTTTTAAAAGATGAGAACTTTTTGTGTTTTAAGAAGTTGACATGAAGAGTGTGGCAATCTGGCATCGTAATCAATTAGCGTTTCCTTGAAAAAACATTTTCGTTTCTCGAAATCAACGGACCTTGTTGGCATATGGTTTGTGTATTACATGTGAATTTTAAATGACTAATGTTGTTTCGTTTTGAGAAAATTTATTAAAAATTAAGAAAATAAAATTAGCAAAAATAGTAATTAAAGCGTATCGCACTTTTTGTCGAGAAGGTAAAAATGGCAGAGATATTGATCAAAAACCGTTCCCGTTTAAAATCAAACTGATGGCTAACGCAAGTGCGAAATTCAGTCGAGAATTTAAATTTACACTACTAATGACACTCCCTAAAGATTGGAAAAATAAAATTTGGGACACCTCGGCATGCAAGGTTAGGCCTGTTATTCGTCTAAGCCAACTGGACTATCCCTGCTATCTTTGTTATCTACCACATACAGAAATTGTTGTAAGGAAAAAAGTTAAGCGTCTCGTTAAAATGAAGCTACTCACGAAAAATAAGCTTGTTAGTAGTAAATGGTGAAAACAGTCGTGGACTCCCTGACTGTAATATTTTCCAAAACATCAAACAACTTAAATATTATGCCGAGAACTTTCAAACAATTCAATAAACAGTAAGTGCGACATACTAGCAACAGATATTTGCCAGATGCGACGGAGAGATAAAGAAATGACAATAGAAATTATTTTTCTTAACACAACAGATAAAATATTTTTTCTTGTGCGTCATGAAACAGTTAGTCAAATTTAAATAATAAGCCACACATTTATTTATGCTAAATAAAGCAGTAAAATGTTTATTTTGTACAATATTGCAGAAATTAATTGCTCTTACACATATTTTTAAATATGTAAATTGATAAAAATTATGGTGCAGGAATACCTACCTATCTGCTGAACCTACAGGTCATAGACCTGCAGCATCCCGTCCCTCATTCGATGACCTATTTCCCTACTTTGACACAGTTTGCAACAAGTATTGACGCACAACCCCCACCTTATCTGAATCGTATGACGTCATTGTGCCTGAAAAAGGGGTAAAACACCTGTTTAAAGTTTATTCATATTCATAGCACTTTGATTTAATTGAATATTTTCTGTATATTGGGTGATTTTAAAAAAAATTATATATAAATAGTTAAAATGTACCATTGCATTATTATATGCTGATAATCTTAAGTAATAATAAACTTCAGAAATCGTATTCGAACGCATTTATTGACGCATTTTATTGACTTTTCTTAACTCTTTTTCCAAATAATATTCCTAAATAATATTCCGTATAACGTGTTTTTTAACCCTTAACTACAGAGATCCGGTATTTTTTACCGGCGGGCATTCCCAAAATGTGGATTTCATGGTAACCTCACCACTTACAAGTTCATGTGTTTCTGTACCTCTCGGGTAGTTTGTATAACAATGCTAGTCAAAGCGTGTAGTGTGTATTGTCAATATTTTCTTTTCTAGTATACATCAAAAATCTTAACCGGTAAAAATTACCGGATGTCTGTGTTAAGTAAGTATTTTTATATGGGTACTATATTTGTAAATCTGAAATGTTTATATTATTTTTTGGAGTTTGTAGGAAAAAAGTAAAGAAATGGACTGGAAGTCATCCTGGACCTTCAATGAAGGTTAAATTTGACGATAAAAATTTTGAGGCCACTTTGCAAAAATGGAATTGTCATTTAATTTTGTGATAATTTTACCCCTTGTCGATTTTTTCTCATGGATGTAAAAATTTTTGTGAATGCTATTTTATGTTTCCTTTGTGATTCTATGTTACGTTTATTTGTTAAAAAAAGTCTAAATTTTTTTTCATAGCATTTATGGCCGTTTGTTTCAATAGACCAAAAATGTTACCAAAATTCTAGTTTAATAGATTATTCTTCAAAAATCTTGTATTATATTATTAAAATCACTGGTTTTACCATTTTTCCCATATCCAGAGACTCCATGAAAACTCATAATGCAAAATTTTTTTGTTTTTTATTATTAACTTTATATTTTGACTCTATTTTATAATGGCCGGTAAAAAATACCGGGGATCTGTAATTACGTGCTAATATTGGGATGTCTGTAGTTAAGGGCTAAATACTACAGGGCCTGTTTTATTCGTATGGTACTTTAATGTATTTATTTAGCTTAAAATAAAAATAAAAATTGCAACAAGTGAAGGGTCCAGGAAGGTAATACCTCAATGTTCCTATGTATCTAGTAGAGTGGCGCTTACTGTATATACGTTTTAAAGTAATCTATTTTAAAATGTATTATAATCATCATCATAATTGACTCTTCAATAACTTGTGGATCTTGATCGGTTCGCAGTGAAGTCGCCACTCCTGTCTATTCCAATAACTTTCCTTCATCTTCTGACGAAAATTATAAGGTTTTCTTATTCATTATCAATAAATCTTCTACGCGGTATATTGAAATCAAACACGATTTAAAAATAAATTGACTTGATTTATTTAATAACGTTATGACTTTCCATCTCGTCAGATAGCTTTACCTCGTTGACAGTGTTAGTTTTCGCCCTTAAATGACAGTGTCTTCTAACAATATTACCAAAAATGGTAACATAGCTCCCCTAGTTATTCTTTCCTAAGTTAACATACTCCTTTTCTAATTTGGCTATACCGTACTGAAGAGGGCCATAAGTCCGAAATACGTAAATACGGTTACCCTTCATCATTTTATATAATATTTCTTTTTATATTCACATTTATTTTGCGAGTTTTTGCCATTAACTTTCCTTGTTTTATGGTCTTGGGTGTATCAAATCCTTTGATTTTCTCGTGCTTTCCCAAGGGTTGTATATTGGTCGATGTGATTTTGGATCCCAGATACTCCTATTCGCCTGTGGCATACTTACACTTCTTCAATGATGTTCATAATATGTGCGTTCGAAGTATTTCTAACTCCAGATGTAGATGTTTCTGGTTTTCTGTCCGGTCTTGGGAGAATCTTGTCATCCATGGCATCCACGAATTTGTCAATGTATCCAGCAAATACGGTTGTTGCTAGCTTCTGGAATACAGCTGATCTATTCTTGATTCCAAAAGGTATCACTGTAAATTCGTATGCTGACCCACACTGTAGGCTGAAGGCTGACTTTGGGCTGGAATCTTCCTAAATAGGGATTTGCCAAAATCCAATCTTCAGGTCCAACGTGAAGATCTTTGTTGTGCCTATTTCCTTACTATTGTCGTGAATGGGTCGAAGTCGATGTCGAAGCCTGCAGGCTTCGTCGATCGTGAGTTCATTCAGTTTTCTGTAGTCCACGCAGAAACGAGGAGTACCATCCTTCCTCCTCACAATGACCACCGGGCTGTTATAGGGTGATTTGCTTGGCCGGATGACCCCTGCTGCTAGCATATCCTTCACTTTGTGGAACATGATCCTCTTCTTTGAAATAGAGTATTTGTATGGTTTGACGTTGGTCGTGTGTCTATGAGCCCGATTTTCATTTCTGTAGTTTTGTAGTTAGCTGATCTAGACGGTCGAGTTCATAGTTGTACTGTTGGATTAGCTTCTTGACTATTTTCAGTAATGCTGGATTATGAAAGGTGAAGGTTAGAGCCTAGTTCGCTTCTAATCGTTGTGTGTGAGTGTGTTGGTTGTCCTGGTTCTTCCAGTAGATTGCGGTTGTGGTGTTGGTACCTATGTGTAGATATTTTCGTGGGATGTCTACGTTGGCTTCCTGCTGTTCTAACCATGGCATACCAAGTACAACGTCGGTCAGGCTCTCCAGTACTATTGTTGTCCATCGAGATGTCGATATCGGCATTCCCTAGGCTGGAGGACGTACTGTCCGTATACGCCAGCTTAATCGTCTGCAGGTCCCTCGTATGGATCAGTCTTTGGTTTAATATGTCTCCATATGCTCCGGTGGCAATCAGTACTTTGATTCTGGTTCTGTTGATCCTTCCGTTGAGATTTGGGAGTCCTGCTGTTATCGACCATTGGAGATGGGATTCAGTTGGGGCATCAGTTCGTCAATAGGAGTTAGTTGGTGCACCTGTTAGTTGGTAGTTGATTCAGGATATCTCTGCTGTACTGGGCGTCTCCTTCCATTCCTTTGGCTATCACTCTTAGGCTGTCCTCCGTCTTAGGCATTGCGAGTCTCAGACAGATGTGAACGCAGTTGGTTTTCAATTACTCTGCACCTTTGCTCCCCTGAGGTGTGTGACAGCATTCGTTTGAAGGAGACAGTTTTCCTTGTGATGAAGTCCTTGGCTGGTTCCTTCCGTTGGACTTGGTCGTAAAGTTTTACCGTGAGGGATGACAGTAGAGCTGGGTCGCCGAATATTTTTCTAAGAAATGACTCTTGAAGGTCTGATCTCGGCTGAATTGTGACTCTCTGCCCATATCTTAGCATCATAACTGTGAAGTGAATTGGCCGTCAGGTAGTCCACCCAGTTTTCCTCGTCGACTTCATATTTTCTCAGGAATTTCTCAGCTTTGTTCAGCAAATGTACTAGTGTCTTTGTCTCTCGCCATTCGAACATTAGTCCAGGAACCGAAGCTTTTCACCTCGCAATTTTTACTGAATGGATCCATTCGCTTGAAAATTTGAGAATAAGCAGTGGATAGTCCAAGGATCAAAATCTATATGGTGCTGAAAGGCGCTTTTACCATGGGGGTGGTTGCCTCCCCATCCCGAGGGTGGAAATTTTTATTATATTTTGACCGCAAAAGTTGATAAAAACGTTCATTCTAAGCAAAAATGTTCTATACATTTTTTTGATAAAATTAACAGTTTTCGATTTATTCGCTATCGAAAGTGTCAGTTTTATACCAATCAAAAAATCAATGTTTTTTTATATACTCATTTAGGATTCACTCAATTTTTGTCTTAGAAAAAAATTTTTCAAACCAAGCTCTCGGGAACTAAATCACGTGCAATCTCATACTTAAATATTTTTCGTATATCTGATGCTAATCTTTCTGTTCTGAAGAAAATGGCCTTTTTTACCAAACTACAAAAATTCGTTATTCGGTTTTAATTCAATTTTTTAAAAACTAATCATTCTAAGCCAATGAAACTTTTAGAATCTATTAATAACACATAAATAAAGAAGAATAAATAAAGCCAATGACTAAAGACACCACCAACTTACATTATCATGCTTCCAATTTGATTTCTTTTTTTTTTCAAAGAAATGTATTGATTTTTTACCGTAACTTTTTTATTTTTTGTCCTAGAAAGTTTGGTAAAAAAGAATTAGGTAGATTTTTACAAGTTCTATAAGGGTTTTCATATTAAATATTTTTAAAATCCTTAATCGCAAAAAGAGGTGACTTTGAAAGGGTTGGTAAAGGTGGTTTTTGCATGTTATTAAAAGCTTTAATTGTCAATAGCTCACTTAATTTTTGGCACAGAAAAAATTTTTGCAAACCAGTTTCTTGGGAAGTAAATAAGCTACAATTTCATATCTAAACATTTCTTCGTATCTCTGATGCTAATCTTTCTATTCTGAAGAAAAGGCTATTTTTTCCAAACTACAAAAATTCGTTATTCGCTTTTAACCGCATTTTTTTTTAAACTAATAACTCTAAGCCGCTCAAACTTTTAGAACCTCTTGATAATACATAAATAAAGAAAATCAAATAAGGCCAAAGACTAATTTTAATTAGGATGGTGATTAGGGGGTTGCTGCCGATCACTTTTTCTCTGAAAAAAAGTAGGAACTGACATTCTTTTATTTATAAGTCACTTAATTTTTGAGCTAGAGGCTTTTTTTATTTCTGGAGATAGATATTTTTAAATACATTAAATTAGTTTAAACAAGTTATCCTCGAAAAAATGCATAGTTATCCCGTCTTTTGACTTTGAATCTACAATATTTAGCATTTGACGAAGAAGAGTTAACATGTAATAAAGTTTAGCTCCATTACCATTAGTCTTAAAGAAAATTAACCAACACGATTTTGTTTATTTTTTCAAAAGGTACATTTTTATCAAGTACAGTTGTTTTGATAAAACCAAAACTTTTTGAGTTATTAGCAGAAAACTTATTAAAAACATATAAAACTGACACTTTCGATAGCGAATAAATCGAAAACTGTTAATTTTATCAAAAAATGTATAGAACGTTTTTGGCTTTAAATTAATGTTTTTGCCAAATTTTGTGGTCAAAATATAAAAAACTTCCACCCCCGAGATGGAGTGGCAACCACCCCCATGGTAAAAGCGCCTTTCGGTATCATATAGATTTTTATCCTTGGACTATCCACTATTTATTTTCAACTTTTCAAGCAAATCGATCCATTCTGTAAAAATTGCGAGGTTTTGTCCTATTTTAAGCTTCATTACTTGGACTATCTGGGGGACTTGAAGCTCTATATCTTTGGTTGTTTTGGTACCATTGGCAGGGCTGTCAGAGATTGTAGTAACGTATTCATCCACGCTTCCGAGGATGGATTTTGAGCTTGGATCGTGGATTCATCTTTTATTTGGGCGCCATGTTGACGAGGGGCACTGATTGGGCGCAGTTCGGTATTATTGGGTCCCTCGGACTTGCTACAGTCTGCGTATCTCGACTGAAGGGTAGATTTCGTTTCCGTATCGTCAAAAGAAAATGCGTTGGCGTTTTCGATGTATTAGCGTATTTGACTCGTATATGGGAATCTACTAAATTATTGTAAATTGTGAGAGAAATATCGCAAGTCCGTAGTGGTTAAAATGTGCGATCAAGTAGTGGAAATATCACTAAAACCGGCATATGTTAATATAAATGGGCAAATCCTTGAGTGCGTGGTCTACGAACTTTTTAACATAGGCATCTCTCGCATGGGGACAAGTATGCAACACCCACAAAAAGAAGATACAAGCGATCCACAATAGCAGCTTAAGAGAAGCAACCAGAGTCCCAAGATACGTCGCAGAAAAATTCCTATTTAGAGAACTTCAACAGGTGAGAGCCACCGAAATGATTATAGATAAGGCAAGGGTCAAATTCGGGGAGCTGGAGCACCACCCAAGTCACATACTGCGAGAGATGCTAGGGTATGACGCGTTCCACCGATGGAAGCACAAACGTCCTAAACAACAAATAGTGGAATAAAGTGAATCGAATAAAGCAAACAAAGAGTGACAAAGTAAAAGAAAAAGTAAAAGTGAAAGTAGTAGTCAGTTCGTAGCTCGAAACACCAAGTGCCGAAGAAACACACAACCCAAGCGTAGGTCCAACACCACGACTAGGTAAGAAAATAGAGTAAAAGGCGCAAGCCAAACAAAAAAAACAAAAAAACAAAAAAGGCGTAAGCCACCAAAAAAGTCATAAAAAACAAAAAAATCATAAAATTTTTGAGCACCAAGTCATTGGACCGAGCTCAGTGGGGCTTGGTACAATAACTTGGGGCCCAAGCAAGCAATTTTGGTACAGAGAGTAAATATGCAATAATAAAGCAGCGATAAATATTTGAAATGGATAAAGAGTATAAGTACTTAACCTACGACCGGCGTGGGAATGCCACAAGAACAATTTACAAACAGTAAAATGTAGATAGCATAGCAGTAAATATGTATACTAAATGGGTAAGTAGCACAAATACATAACTTACGACGTAGGAATGCCACAAGAACAATTTTCAAACAGTAAAATAACAATACAGTAATAAAATAGCAAGTAAATGGAGTACTATTCAAGCGCTTGGTCTGCAAGCAGAGATTCTATAAGAAATAGTACACAAGAAAAATATCAATATTAAAATCTCAATACATAGAGTTGAGTTCAGGATTCTTTACCCGTGAGTCATTAATACCTGGCGAGATAAAACACATACTTTTTATCCAGCATCATTGTCTTCCACGCACGAAACTAAAGGCAAACCAGATATTTTTATAATCGCTCTAGACTCAGTACATCGAAAAGAGATAGGTATAAAAAAGATGCTTACGGATGTTTTCAGATTTTAAGTACAATTTCTGAGGGTTCTGGTTTGTTTACTTGTCACTGTCAGTTTGTTGGATTTTTTTGCTGTTTTTTGTCCTGTTTTTGCATTTAGAAGTTATTTATATTAAGCAAACAATTTTTTTACAACCATGTTTATACTGGAGTTGGAAATTTTCTGGTGTATTTTATCTTGCCATTAATTTACATACAAAGTTAACCTCATTCACACTTAAGGAATGGTTTTGTTTAAGTTTCCGTAAAAGTGAAATAAATAACAAAAAGAAAATATTTTATCTTCAAATATTTATATTATAACAAATATTTAAAGTCACTAATATTATTCAAAGAATTTATTAAGCTACTTCAAATGTAGCTGTAATTCTGCACCAAAATTTTAAATTCTGTTTATTTGATAACGTCAAATTTTATAGTATCCAGCGGTGGCCAAGCTCCTTGATAGTCCGAGCCATTTTTCAAAATTTGAAATTTTTCGCGAGCCTCAATTAAACAATTATCTAAAAAGTGTAAAAAGGTATTAAATTTTTTTCTCACTGTTTGGATTTCACGAACTTTAAAGTGAAATAAAATGGTTCACATCGTTGTCTCAAATATGCAAATAATTCTACTATATAGCAGTCTTTACTAATTCAGAATACTTTGATCCGTCTCTGATGATCCTATCATCTCTCCAAAACACCGTCTTTACCACTCTATCTTCCTTTGATCTACCACATTACCTGCCCATTTTATCTTAGCTTTTATATATCTGACGATGTTTTAAGTACCTGTCCTGTCAATTCATCTCTTTGAGGGCCAAATATCATTCTGAGAACTTTGCTTTCAAATACCAGCAACTTATTTATTTAATGTGACAACATAGTCGATCTTCAACAACGTGTCACTATAATCGGAGAATACAGTAAGCGAATGGGATTACAGATTAATATGAAAAAGATCGAATTGATGATCATCTCCAGAAACTTGGATGCACTTAAAAACTTCACCATAACACTGAATACCAAGTCCATTGAAAGAGTGAGCAAATTTAAATACCTGAGAACGTGGCTTTTTGAAGACTAGGCATCGGACAGGGAAGTAAAATGTCGCATTGAGCAAGCTCAACAAGCTTTCGTAAAATTCAGGAAGGTACTGACCTGTTCAGAGTTCGAACCGAGACTAAGGTTTACTAAATGCTACGTATGGTCGATGCTGCTATATGGCGTAGAGGGCTGGACACTCAAAACGAGGGATATAAACAGATTAGAAGCTTTCAAGAGAGTGGCTTTATCGTCGTATGCTAAAGATACAATGGACAGCGAAAGCCACAAATGTAGATGTCCTTAAAAGAATCAACCAAGAACGCCAACTTTTCGAAAACATCAAGAAAAGGAAAAGGTGTATATGGGTCACATCATGCGAAATGAGAAATACCAGTTCCTCCAACTTATTATCGAGGGTAAAATTGAAGGCAAGAGGGGAATGGGATGCAAGAAAATGTTTTGCCTTCGAAACATAAGGCAATGGGCAGGGATTGACGACATAAAATCTCTGATACATATTGCAAGAAACAGAGAGTTAACGGAAAATGTGACGGCGAACATCCATTAGTGGATTTGCATCTGACGAAGAAGATTTATTTCCCTTTATGTAGAGTCCATGTTTCACTTCCATATGTAACAATTGGGCGAATAATTGGCTGTACAGTCTTAATTTAGATTGTCTTTTTAGCAACTTAGATCTTAGTAATGCTGATAGGGAGTATATTGCCCTATTCCACGCAGCTATCCTTGCTGAGACCTCTTTTTATTATGTGGTTGTCATCTGTGATTACCGCCCCTAGATATTTAAACTCTTTTACTACTTAGAAGATGTGGTCATTAATAGTTATGTTCTGCCTAACTCTTGGTCTTGGATTTTCGGTTACTAGCATGTATTTCATCTTCTCTTTATTTATTCGAAGGTCCAGAATACCTGTTTCTAACTCGATTTGTGAAAACACCTACCTCACGTCTTTTGTAGAATGGGCGACTGCACCTATAATATCACCAGCAAAGGCCAACAATCGTTTTGATCGTCGATTCGCAAATTATCCTGTCAGCTCAGATGGTATTTTACTTATTACATTTCTACCAAATTGAACAGCAACAGTGATATGGTCTCCTTGTCCAAGTCCTGATGTTATACTTAGTCTTTTATATTTTTTGTCAGTAATTTAAGACATTTTAAAATACAACAATTAAAAGTAATTCAGGAACATTTATTGAGAGCAATAATCCTTCAAAGAGCCACATGTGGCTCGCGAGCCACAGTTTGGCCACCTCTGGATAATCCGTGATCGGAGCAGTACCCACTTTCTGTCACTTGCTGTTGTGTGGAATAGATTCCCGACTTATTTCGTATGCTTTAAATGATGATGACGCACGGGTAAAGAATCATGGACTCAACTGTATACGAACTAAAACGCAGTTTCTACATGTATTTATAACTTTCGAACCTAGAAGTCTTCAATGACGAGGTGAAACGAACTGCCTCTGGCAGAAAATCGACGACTTTTTATTGCGGAGATTTCTTTGATTATGACGTCGAGTTGCACTTTCCATGTCAGAAAACAAATTGGCGATGTTAAACCGTGTTCGAATTGGACTTTTCAAATTTTAAGCCAATCAGCGGCTTTTGCCGTGTGTGAGAGATGCTCCCGATGTGCTGAATTCTGAATTGGACTGTGCACTTTGCGATTGCGCAAAATCCGAAAAGTCATTGCACTTTTCGGATTTTCGTCAGAAAATCCGCCAGAAAAATAATTTTCATGACAACAACTTAACTTCCAAGAATCATATTCGATGGCTATGGAAAAAGGGATGAGGCTAACCACATCGGAGTAGCATTTTATATCAAAAATAACCTTGAATGGAACCAGCTAGTGGTAACTGCTCAATTTTTGAAAATTTGGGTATTAAAATAGGTAATACTAATATTTTTCTCTTTTTCTCTTCTTAGGAGAAGAGCCAGCGATCTAGATCTTGAAAATATTGAGGCTATGATGAATTCTGCAGAGACCATGGTACTAGCAGGAAATTTCAATGCTTACCACAGAGGATGGTGATGTGATATTGTAACGGTCACGTTACGAAAGTAGCTCTTTAATAATTATTATTATTATTTTCCCTCGGTCTCTCATTTAAATTCTCGTATAGGACCACTGAGGTGACGTCATACCTCGGTGATGGAACGTACTCCACCTATCGAGAATTATTCGGGTTCTGAGAGAATTTGACGTTTACCTTGGCGGAGAAACGCCTCTCGTTCTTTACTTGACTGTGAGCTGTGGTGTCGAATAGATATACCATATAGAATGGCGGATGATTTCCTCCAACTTATTTTATCACATAAGAAATTTAACGTAAAGTAAAAAGTTACCACCAGGGATTGTCTCGAGTGAGGAGACATGTGGGTGACAACTCCTGTTGGAGTATAAATAGGAATCATTCGGTGAGATCTACTTTTTCATAGTAATTTTTTATGTATAGCCTTGGTTTTTGTGATGGAACCTTTGAGATATTAGGTTCATTGTTAAATTTCTTAGTCAACTCATTATTTGGATTTTATGTAGATTATTTCGATTATTGAATATTCATTCAAGGAAAATTATATATTAATATATTTTTTGGTTAGACATAACCAAACATATGCAATTCTCAATTAATATTAGAAATAATTATCATTTCTCTGTAGGTTTTAAATTTATTGAACCTCCAATATTTTTATAAATTCAATATATTTTTACAGATATTTCCTCAAATAAATCATTTCAATGTCATTTGTCCATGTATTCACACTCAAAACAGTTCAAGGTTACCTGAGATTGGTTTTTGTTCCAGTTTTAATGGTCGGTTTTTCTATACTATTGCTTCTAAAAAGTTCCTCAATTATTTCTTCTTCCCTTTACTTTTTGCTCATGTTTAAAATGAGAAATAAAACTGGGAATGTTTTTTAGCCATTTGGGAGAAACCCTACCATGAAGTCATAGACCTTATTTGACCACCTAGAGAAACCACTACAGCCACAGTCAAGTCATCATGGGAGTATGTCTAATTGGGAGCAAGCTATGGGAGCGTTCCAGCTCAGTTTTCGTCTTGGCACCTGGGCCTACAGGAGTCATGGGGTCGCACCATCCTGGTGCATCATTTTCTAGGATGCAACCGCAACCTCGTTTGGGAACATTTAGTGAGGTGTTTTAGTAACTATTGGTTTTTTTTATATTTCAGACTATCTGTTAAATACACTATGTTTTTTTTTCCAGATTTAGGTTACCTCTGGTTTTTTTTGACATATTTGTATATTAGATTATTTGGTTCCCAAACTTTGTATCTACGGTAACTTCTTGTGCACAGGAATAAGCCTAGAGAAAATTAGGTTTTTAATGCTTTATTATTGCTTTGATATTGGTTTATGTAATTCGGGTAAATTTATTTTTTAATATTACTAGCTTGTTTCCCAAATATTTTACTGTTATTCGCTTTATTCCATTTGTTCGGTTAATTTAGGTCATCGTAGGTATTTATCTCAACTTCATTTCTATTTCATTCCTTGTAAATTTAACTTGCTTCCTTCATTATTGTATTTTCCCTTAGTGAGGCTTGGGCCTATTTATTTATATTACTTTTAATATTCGTCGGTTTCATTTGGTTGTACGTAGCAGGCGTACTATAACCATTTGGTAGAAGACTTATGTAATTTTGTACCCTGTATGTAAGTAAGAGGTATATCTTTTGTACATACATATAGCAGGACTGTTGTTATATGATATATCAGGTTTAACTTAACTTCTGTATAACTTATGTCATTTTAGAGTCACATGATATACATTTTGTGTAACTCAGAGATTGTCAAAAATCTAGTAGTTATTTTTAATAAATATTTATTTATTTTGTATATCAATTATTTTATTACTCCTTTATGTTCATTATTACAGATTTAATATACTTATTTAATATTTGACAGCAGTGTAAGATACCTGGGAAAATGATCGAAGATCATTTTCATGGCGCCCATGATTTGTTAGATTTATTTATTTTGTTCGTCTTTAGTCATTATTCATCTCCATTCATTTTCAGTACATTATTCTTATTTTATTATTTCATCTTTTAGTCATCATTACTATCTATATAGAGCTACTGTTCTTCGACAGGCATGCAAACGAGCCGTATCCATCCTTGAGTGTCAAGTTGCTCTCTTGCATCTATAGCTAGCCAACTCTATTCAGTTTGCCTCTGTCTCTTCCCACTTCTACTTCTATCCCTTCTAATTCCCCTTTATTCAGTACTACTGCACTTAAGTAGTATTTTTTTTTATTTTTTCCTATTGCGGCTTCTCAACGTAGAAGCCATCTCACCTTTCTCTTTTCATCCCAACTATTTAGTTACCTAGTCTTTTCTATTCTTTTTCATTACTTCTGTTGGAGTATATCACTCCAACAGAAGTTCATTTTGTTACACTGGCGCCCAATGCGTGGTGCCAACCGTTTATGGTTTTAAGACAGTAGTTCTTTTAGTTCATTTTTATTTTATTGGAATTTTTGTATTATTAACTTTTTGATATCTTTGTATACATGTTACTTCTGATTTATTTTTGGTCTTTAAAATTTTATTAATACTAAACAGGTAGACTTATACTGCTTTTGGTTTTGATTAGTTTATTTCTATACCCCATTTTTAGTTTTAGTGGTACAGCTCATATGTTAGTTTGGATTTTGTATTTTTATTGGAAACTTATTTATGTATTTAGATTGAGTATACATAACTGACATTATGTTCTATTAGTTAAATTTTTAGTCCTTCTACCAATGGTAGTATGTTTGCACGTACAATTAATTATTGACTATATGCATATATTTTTTTTCTAGTGTGGTTATATTTTACACCTAACTAGAAATTATTTTCAGTATTTAGGTATTTTATTTAATTTATTGATTTGATTATTTATATATTTTACTGGCATTTTTGATTTGTTGGTGTGTCGCTAATATTTTCTCCATATGTATCTTTGTCTTACAAACTTTAGATTATATTTTATATTTGTTATTTTTGATATTTGGGTTGTTTGGTAAGACAGGCACACACCACAAAGCAATATCGGTCCACAACATTAGCTTCTATACATGATACGTTGAATTCGCATGGTTCGGATGATTACAGATGGTCATCCAAATTTAATTTCTTTAATTGGTAGTGTTAAACATTACAATGATAAATTGTATAGTAAAGTAGTTCCATTATCCATCTCACCTTCTAGTTTGTTAATGTTGATAATAATATTATACCAGTGTGGGTACCATAATATAATGCTTATATAAATCAGATGCTTTGGGTTGAGATGTAAATATAAATTTTTTGTTAGCTAAGAAGCATTGATAATAGTCCTTATTTGTCTATTAAGTTTTAGAACAATACTCAGAAGAAGATTGACTTAACAGTGGTTGAGCCAATCTCTTCTTTGGTTTGCCTTTAGCTCAATTTTTATTGTTATATTTTAATCTAATGTTTTTAATCATCAGGTAGTGCAGGTACCTACATTACTCGATTTTATCTTTTGGCTTTGTTGTCGATGACTTTTAATTTATTATTTATTAATTTAATTATTATGTAGTACTCTCGTTTATGAGCTTATCATTTTGTTGCATTATTAATGGTGCACTTTTCAATATGTAAGCTCAGACAAGTACGTTGGTTTAATATTGATATTTTGTATGGAACTATGGAACTTATCATAATGTACACTACTATATCTCAGTTTATGTGTTATATCATTTTGAATATTTGATTACTTACTAATTTTTTTATTATTTTTAAATCTTGTTATTGAATTTGCCATAGTGGAAAGATGTTATGGTTTATAATTTATTATTGGGTTACTCTATTAACATTTGTCTCCAATATCTTAAACACTTTATAATAATTTATATCCTTATATCCTACACACTATGATTCTGGAATTAGTTTGGAAGTTTGAGGTATGTACGGATTCTAAGTCTCTAAGTCTGAATGTATGCATGGTATGTGGTTGTATGCATAATGTATGTATGTATGGATGATGTATGTAGGTATCGATAATGTATGTATGTATGAATGATATAGGTATGTATGGATGATGTACGTATTGATTTCTTCTTTTGGACTAGTTTGTCATTACTCTGTTGATACTCTGATTTGTGAATGCGTGGGTTCGAGGTTGTTGCTCAGCAACTGATCACTGCTGTTCGATTGACTTCGTGATCTATGTCTTTCATGGCTGAGTACGCAGATGTTTTTTTCATCATAATATTTCTGGTCAGGAAATGTTGGCCACATTTCCTAACCATTCTTCTGTAATTAGTCCAATTATTCCAGTTACATTTTTATCATTAGATAGGGAAGTATTTAGTTCATATTAGGTCTTTTACTTCATAGTATGTTTGTACTTTGATAGTTGATGGATAAACATGGATAAATATCTTGCGCACTTGTTTATAAATCAATGCTTAGGCCATCCCTATACATAGTAGGTTCATTAAGTCAGTATTTGGAGTGTTTAGACAGATGAGTTGTTCATTTGAGTATATTCCCACTTCTTTCCTTAGGCATTAGTCTTGCTATGCAGATTCTGGAATATTTCCTGAATAATTCCACGTATGTGAGAACGCATGAATTTGCAGTTTTAATTAAAATTGGTTGCTTGTTCTCGACATTTTTTTCCTATCACTTCTATTATTTATCATAGTGCCATAGAACTTGCAAGTTCACCATTCATTCTGTTTTCTTTCTTACTTACTCTTACGTTATTGGTACTTTATCTGTGTCTGGTTATTCTCATACATCTGTTGTAGCAACATGCTATAGTTCGCGAATACCAGCATGAATTAAGTTATGTATTTTCTAGAATACTTTAGTCAATACACTGTAGGTATTTATCATACCTTTGATTTAGTTTGGTTACATCTCTGTTACTTAATCTGTTAGTAATTTTTTTTTTCTGACTTATTTTGGATTACTTAGTTTAGATAGGTTCATATTACCGGATGAGGGTGTATGTAGACCTAATTTATTTATTTTGTTCAGTATTATTTACCATTGGATCCAATAATTTAGTTTATTTAGTATTAGTAAGAATTGGTCCATAAATTTGCCTGATCGTTCTTCTTTGGATATACTCCTATATAAATCTGGTGTCCATTGATAGTCCGATTCTGGATAAGGGTCCGATTCTTCATTTATTTTGTGTATTTGGTTGGATAGGTTCGTATTACCGGATGTGGGTGTACGTAGACCTGATCTGTTTATGTGGATTAGTATTGGTGTGAATTGGTCCATAAATTTGCCTGGTCGTTCTTCTTTGGATATGCCTTTTATGAATCTGGTGTCCACTGATAGTTCGACTTTGGATTAAGTGTCCGATTCCACATCTATTTTGGTTATTGAGTTTTGGATTCCTTTGGTATGTTTATTATTGGTATTATTTGGCATTAGGGAGAGTTGTTCCATAAATCTTCCTGATTGTTCTTCTCTGGATATACTATTATGAATCTGGTATCCATTGTTAGTTCAATTTTGGATTAAGTGTTCAATTCTTTACTTATTTTAGTTACTGATTTTTTTTTATTCACTTTGGTATATTCACTTTTGATATGGTTCGAATTGGCTCACACCTTTTCCTGGTTGTTCCGTCCTTGGATATACTCTTTATAAATCTGATGTCCATGGATAGTTCAATTTTGGTTTTGGTGCCCAGTTCGACACTTAGCATTATTATGAACTTTAGTGCAATATTTAGTTCTGTTTTGACTTTTAAGCAATATTATGTCAATATTTGGTAGCAGAGAGTAACATAGTAACATTTTAGTATGAATTTGAGTAATTTATTTATTTTTCCTGATCATTAGTTTATTCTTATTGGTAATCTTGCGAATCAACGTGGATTGTTACACTATTGCAAATTTAATTGTTAATATTTTGAAGTTTAAAAAAAAAAAATTTTATGGATAAAATTTTTTTTCCCAAGTAGAAGGGGATTGTAACGGTCACGTTACGAAAGTAGCTCTTTAATAATTATTATTATTATTTTCCCTCGGTCTCTCATTTAAATTCTCGTATAGGACCACTGAGGTGACGTCATACCTCGGTGATGGAACGTACTCCACCTATCGAGAATTATTCGGGTTCTGAGAGAATTTGACGTTTACCTTGGCGGAGAAACGCCTCTCGTTCTTTACTTGACTGTGAGCTGTGGTGTCGAATAGATATACCATATAGAATGGCGGATGATTTCCTCCAACTTATTTTATCACATAAGAAATTTAACGTAAAGTAAAAAGTTACCACCAGGGATTGTCTGGAGTGAGGAGACATGTGGGTGACAACTCCTGTTGGAGTATAAATAGGAATCATTCGGTGAGATCTACTTTTTCATAGTAATTTTTTATGTATAGCCTTGGTTTTTGTGATGGAACCTTTGAGATATTAGGTTCATTGTTAAATTTCTTAGTAAACTCATTATTTGGATTTTATGTAGATTATTTCGATTATTGAATATTCATTCAAGGAAAATTATATATTAATATATTTTTTGGTTAGACATAACCAAACATATGCAATTCTCAATTAATATTAGAAATAATTATCATTTCTCTGTAGGTTTTAAATTTATTGAACCTCCAATATTTTTATAAATTCAATATATTTTTACAGATATTTCCTCAAATAAATCATTTCAATGTCATTTGTCCATGTATTCACACTCAAAACAGTTCAAGGTTACCTGAGATTGGTTTTTGTTCCAGTTTTAATGGTCGGTTTTTCTATACTATTGCTTCTAAAAAGTTCCTCAATTATTTCTTCTTCCCTTTACTTTTTGCTCATGTTTAAAATGAGAAATAAAACTGGGAATGTTTTTTAGACATTTGGGAGAAACCCTACCATGAAGTCATAGACCTTATTTGACCACCTAGAGAAACCACTACGGCCACAGTCAAGTCATCATGGGAGTATGTCTAATTGGGAGCAAGCTATGGGAGCGTTCCAGCTCAGTTTTCGTCTTGGCACCTGGGCCTACAGGAGTCATGGGGTCGCACCATCCTGGTGCATCATTTTCTAGGATGCAACCGCAACCTCGTTTGGGAACATTTAGTGAGGTGTTTTAGTAACTATTGGTTTTTTTTATATTTCAGACTATCTGTTAAATACACTATGTTTTTTTTTCAGATTTAGGTTACCTCTGGTTTTTTTTGACATATTTGTATATTAGATTATTTGGTTCCCAAACTTTGTATCTACGGTAACTTCTTGTGCACAGCAATAATCCTAGAGAAAATTAGGTTTTTAATGCTTTATTATTGCTTTGATATTGGTTTATGTAATTCGGGTAAATTTATTTTTTAATATTACTAGCTTGTTTCCCAAATATTTTACTGTTATTCGCTTTATTCCATTTGTTCGGTTAATTTAGGTCATCGTAGGTATTTATCTCAACTTCATTTCTATTTCATTCCTTGTAAATTTAACTTGCTTCCTTCATTATTGTATTTTCCCTTAGTGAGGCTTGGGCCTATTTATTTATATTACTTTTAATATTCGTCGGTTTCATTTGGTTGTACGTAGCAGGCGTACTATAACCATTTGGTAGAAGACTTATGTAATTTTGTACCCTATATGTAAGTAAGAGGTATATCTTTTGTACATACATATAGCAGGACTGTTGTTATATGATATATCAGGTTTAACTTAACTTCTGTATAACTTATGTCATTTTAGAGTCACATGATATACACTTTGTGTAACTCAGAGATTGTCAAAAATCTAGTAGTTATTTTTAATAAATATTTATTTATTTTGTATATCAATTATTTTATTACTCCTTTATGTTCATTATTACAGATTTAATATACTTATTTAATATTTGACAGCAGTGTAAGATACCTGGGAAAATGATCGAAGATCATTTTCATGGCGCCCATGATTTGTTAGATTTATTTATTTTGTTCGTCTTTAGTCATTATTCATCTCCATTCATTTTCAGTACATTATTCTTATTTTATTATTTCATCTTTTAGTCATCATTACTATCTATATAGAGCTACTGTTCTTCGACAGGCATGCAAACGAGCCGTATCCATCCTTGAGTGTCAAGTTGCTCTCTTGCATCTATACCTAGCCAACTCTATTTAGTTTGCCTCTGTCTCTTCCCACTTCTACTTCTATCCCTTCTAATTCCCCTTTATTCAGTACTACTGCACTTTAGTAGTATTTTTTTTTATTTTTTCCTATTGCGGCTTCTCAACGTAGAAGCCATCTCACCTTTCTCTTTTCATCCCAACTATTTAGTTACCTAGTCTTTTCTATTCTTTTTCATTACTTCTGTTGGAGTATATCACTCCAACAGAAGTTCATTTTGTTACAATATAATAGGACGTTCAGGAGAAAAACTACTGTGAAGACTGAGCAAAAATGATTTTTGTCCAAGATGAACCGACAAGAATCAATCAAATTCCAGGACAGCGAGACTACGTTGGACTTATTCATCACCAAATATGTTATTACAGAAGGCATTAGGACACACTACGAATGCAGTTCAGACCAAACACCAGTCACAGGGATTATGGCGTCAAGGATATACCTCCCAACAATTGAACCTGAAAAGATGAAACTAAAAAGAAGCAAATTGGCCAAACTGCATAAGACAGCTTTTACAAATGAAAAGATGGACATGGAGAGAAACAAATTGGCCAAACTACATAAGACAGGTTTTAATCCGTCGTGGAAGTGATGATACCAATAGATTACATCACAAGAAGCATACAGCGGGCAATGGAAGACAACATCTCACAAGAAATGACGAATATTTGTTATTGGCCATCTCGGATAAGCTGAAGGAACTAATCAAAAGAAATAGAAAATAATAGGACCAGAAGAGCTTTCCAAAGAACAAGGAGAGAAGAATTCAAGGAGCTAGAGAAGAAAATGATAGTGCAATAATTGTATTACATTTTTAGATTTTGCCTAGAAAATGCACATTTTCCGATCAATTTTAAACATGCAAAGATTCCTCTATGGGGATGGGACATCTAGGCGTCGCCGTTTCGGCGGTGCCATTTTGGCGTCGCCTTTTGGACGTCGATTCAAGTGGACGTCAACTATTTCATCGTCAGCTATTTCGGTGTCGAAATTAATTGGTAACATTATAAGTTACTTCTGTCAGTTCAATAATTAAAAAGTTGACCCTAGACTTTACGTTTCTAAGCTTACTAATGTTGCCATGGTCAATTTAAAACACGCGCGTTTTAGAAAACTCGACTTACGCACTCTACGGCGTTGTTTAACACGTTGACGGACAGAACGTCTATAGACGTCTAATTTCCATTTATGTAATGTGACACAACGTCTATAGACGTCTCTTTAAAACAACGAGTTGTGACAAAAAATCGGTGTCATATGCATATGAAATGTAATAAACAATAATTATGGTTGTCGTCCATATGTTTGCAATAAATGTTAAAAACTCATTGTTTCCATAAACTAAGAAATTCAGCAATTTCCCTATCCTACTTTGCAAAATACATAAATATAATGTCACAACACTTGCGTACACTTTTGACTCAATGTCCGTCAACGTGTTAAATAAACAAAAAATAGTACCACTATAAAAATATTTTATTTGTATTATATGTGTATTACATAATATTATATGTTTATATCCAACCTACAAAAATTATTCAACAATAAAATAAAATATAGTATAAAGCAATCAAGCAAAGCAAGTACAGTCGGAAAAATGAAAGATTACCCATGAACGATCACATTCTTATTTTCTATTTGCTGTCTTTTCATATAACAAACGTTTGTTATTTATAAAAAGGACAGCAAATACAAAATAAGTGATTGATGTGATCTTTCACGGGTAATCTTTGATTTTTCCGACTGTAACTGTTTAAAAAGATCAAATGAAATGCCTTTATCGTATTTAGAAGTTCGTCTTTTGACTTACTCTTTTATAATGTTTTTTAGAAATGATAGAAGTTTATCGGGTTGCAGTACTTCAAATATGTATACCTACTCAAGTCACAGAGACTTTGAAACCTTTGTTTGCTTTAACAGATCAAGATATCGCCAATAAATTGTTACCAATTAATTTCGACGCCAAAATGTCCAACGCCGAAACGTCTGACGTCTACTGGGTTCTACACCTAAACGGCGATGCCTAAATGGCCCCGCAGGAACGGCGACGCCCAGATGTCCTAGATCCTCCCTCTACTAATACTGAAGAAGGATCGAAGAAGACCGAAAAGCTACATAGCAATATCCCTACCTGAATCTATATGAGAAATATTGGAGAAGATCATCTGCAAACTGCTGATGAAATATGCGGAAAGAAGAAGAATCACACAGGAGGACCAATTTAGGATTCAGACAAGGAAGGAACTGCAAACTACAGCTTGCAACAGTCTTCAGCGATAAAAAATTCGGTTCAACAGTGAACAGAAGACAGTAATGGTCATCCTGGACGTAGAAATGGCCTATGACACGGTCTGGAAGAAAGTCCTTGTCTTTAAGATGAAATTTAGGAGTGCCTTGCGCAGCCTAGATTGGTCGAAGAAGTTGTCAGTTCTTACCTAGGAGCGGTAAGAAGAAGGGGGAAATAAATATAAGAAAAATATCAATAGAGTTTAAATATTTTCCGTGTCTGTGATGGACATGTGGAGTTCAGAAAAAAGAAGTGGCTCCTAAGATAGTAATATCAGTAACATCAACCTATAATCAGAAATAAAGTGGATTGATCCAGATCTCTCATCCTGTCTCAATTTCTTTCTCTATCATGGACTTTCTCTTAATGAGTTTTGTTATGTGGTCTATGAGGAATTCAAAACTTTCTCTGCTTTCTATAGCGATACGTATCAAGTTGTCAGGGTATATCTCTCCTAGTTTTGACCGCATTCTGTGCTGTTCCGACGCAAACGCATTGCAAGATACAGTTCTCCGCGGCGTCGTCGTCTGTTACGTTGCAAGTTATAAAATTGTCATCTCTGGTTTTTCGAATACGATACGTAAAATATCTGAAAGATCCAGTTCCACTCAGGATCTGCGTAAAATAAAAATTTACTCGTTTGAACCTACATTTATACCACTCTACCACGTTGGGTATTAATTTTTAGTCCATTGTGTCTTGTCTGTTTGTGCCTCCCATTATGTTTGCCATTCTATTAGTAATTGTTTTGTGGTAGCAGCTCTCACCTATGGTAGATGACCATACCGAGAGTTGTAAGGAATCTGCGTTCTTTCGCTAGGAGGTGAATGGGGAGCGTACCCCCTATCACCTGTAGGGCCGTCGTCGAAGTAGTCTGGTACGCGCTTGTCACTTTTACTGGGAGCTTTCGCTGAGCTCTAATTATCATATCTCTGTATTTTTGATATTTTAGTACATCTGCTCAAATGGAGGATCCATATAGGAGGGTCGATTGTAACAGTTGCAAGTATATTCTTCGTTTTTGGCTGCTTGGGATTCCTATATCCGGCATTATCCTTTGTAGGGCTGCTGCTCTTATTCTGCCCTCTGGACTACATTTGTAAGGTGTTTGCCTAGATATTTTGTACAGCTTGTGGGCTTTATTGTAATACTAACAATTTGAAAAGTCAGCTCGAGTCTTTGTTGTGATCCTTTCAATATGACCACTTTCGCTTTGTTTCCGGCTAGTTCCAGATCGTTTCTAGACATCCATCTATTGACCCTTCTGCAGCATGTGTTTACTTTGTCTTTGATTTCCTAGTTCACGTCAGTCACGACTAATATCGTCAAGTCATTTGCGTAGGCGATGGCTAGACAAATATTTAACTAATAGAACTTTTCAGGTTTCAGCCCACCAACAGATGTCCAGGTTACAAGAAATCCCGGAAAGGAATCCTTAAGGGCAGTATTTTATCACTCATTTTATACATTTTTGTTTCAGATTTACCTATATATGAAAGAACCAACACAGCCCTGTAGGCAGATTATAGAGCCATTTACATATCAGGAAAAGAAGACAGAAGAATTGTCCAGACTCTAGAAAACTACTTAGGGAGAATGTTATAATTCACGAATAAATGAAAGATTAATATAAACGCGGAAAAGACGCAGTTTTTATATTTATGCAGCAACGTGAAACAACAGTTGTAGAACTCACGATGAGGGGAAACGTCATCAGATCAAATAAATAAGTCAAATACCTAGAAATTCATCTCGACAGGAAGCTGAAATTCACGAATCATACAAAGAAAATCAACATAAAAGCTACGTTAGTAAAAAAGACTAATTCAAATTTATATTTTAGGATATGCCCCCCAACGAAGGCCAAGAAAATCCAGCTGAACAAGGCTACAGCTGTAGCAAAATAAATAACCTGAAGATGAAAAAGCGGACAGTTTATAAGAGTAATTAAAGAAAGCTATCCACAGTGCAATAAAAGAACAAGTAGGAGAAAAGAAAAGTAAAGAAACATCCCAAAATAGTGATCAACAGGTTAAGCTACTCTGATTGAACACAAATGGAAAGTTTATTAGACGTGGATAGTTTCACCAGAATAAAGAGATAGAAAAATTTATGCTCGGTTAAATAGAGGCATGAAAAGAAAAGTTTCGCTAAGAAAAAATGACATATGGGAAATCAAATGCGCCGAACGAGATATATGGGATAAGTAAGAACATCCAAAGCCTGGAAAAACCCGAAGGGTAAAAAAGTTGAGAATATGCTACTAATGTATCGTTAACAAAAACAGAAGAATAATAATTTAAAAAATTGCAAATTTAATGAAAGTGTCTGGTAAATGAAGGAAGCATCTAAACATATTGGCATATAATTCTCAGTATACAGTTTGTCAAAGTCAAATGAGCGATTTTGGAAAGAAATCCCGAAACAGATCGATTTTAATTTTTTTCTACGACCGTTTAATAACATGCTCATTATTCACAATTTTTGGATCTATATCTATAATAAAACCCATTACTTTACCCGTGAGTAATAGTTCATTACTCACGGGTCATTACTCACTGGCTGAAGTTAGGTTTAAGTTGTGCATGCTACTTTTACTATTAAGCGAAGCAATAAAGCACTAAAATCGGCTTTACTTCCGAAAAAAAAGCGACAAGATGGATCTTAATAATTCTTTTTACATTCGATTCGTGAATGGGCCAGGAAAACTTTTGACCCAGAGCCATGATATATTATTGAAAAACTGCATCCAAAAAATGCATTCTTAAAGTACATCTCAAACAGACAATAAAAAAAATTCAGAACTCGTCAATTATCGGCAAAAATGAGTTCAATTTTGTTACTCGGGGGTTTTTGAGGTCGCTGAAAACGAATATGACGTCGAAAGTGATCTATAGAGTACCTGGTACCCAAGGTACCTACTGTTTACCTCGTTTTCTAGAGTTTTCGGCAAATTCATTAAAAAATTAGTCAAAAATCATTACTTGAGGGGTTTTTGGGGTCTCTAACGACGAATATGGCATTGGAAGGAAGGACCCGCAGATGGGAAGTCACGCTTAGTTGTGCTCCAAATTAAATCTTCAAAATCAGACGATACCAGAACAATTAAACTATTTGAGTGATTTGATAGTGAAAATAAGAGTGATAAGTGTTATCTGAAACTATTTTAAGCAGTAATAAAGTAAGATTGAACCAATATTATTTAATTATTTTATATACAACATTATTATAAATGTAAGCCATCAGTATATCCGATAAAAACCTAGGTCCGATGAGTTGATTAGCCAAAGTTTTTTACGCGGTAATACTGATAATAAAACCAGCAACTTACTAATTACTTATTAGTCAATTACAATAGATATATTTTATTATTTTTCAAATAGACAGAGAAATATATTGCAGGATTGGAATTAAATATTTGAGAAAAACTATAGGTGTTATCGATTTATTATTATTATTATTATTGTTATATGCCGTTATACTAAAATATTATAACTACAAACAATATTAAGGTTAGTAAAAGTTAACAAATAAAAAATAATGGACTCGGATACATCGGATAACAGAAAAAACGAGACAGAGAAGGAGACGAAGGTACATTCAACGAAAGTAAAAAAACGGTTATAACTGCAATTGACAGCCATAACCAAGAAAAGAAGCTAGATCAAATAATTAGAATGATGCAAGATCTAACTAAAGAAACAAAAAATCTAGCAGAAGAAGTCAAATATATAAAAGAAGACCAAAGGAAGTACTGGAAAGAATTAAGAGAACACAGAGACGAAATAGAAAAGGTCAAACAGGCAAATCAAAAGTTACAAATCGAGAAGAATAAAATAAAGAAAGAACTGAATGACACGAAGGTACGACTAGAAAAACTAGAAAAAGAAAGGAAAGCCAACAACGTCGTAATACAAGGTTTGCAAATTAACACAAACTACAGGGACATACTCAGGCAGACCATAGGTAATTTCATGGAAGCAGAAATGAATATTAAGGTTAAAATTGATGAAGTAATAAAATTAGGAGGAAAAACATGTTTAGTTAAGCTACCGAACCACCAAAAGAAAGAAACAATCATGAAACACAAAGCGAAACTACAACACGTAAAAACAGAAAAGTGTTCATTAACAACGATATGACCAAAGAAGATTTGCAAGTACAGAAAAAAAATAAGACAAGTTGCCCATGAAGAAGGAAATAAGGGTAAAAATGTAAAAGTAAATGGAATAAAAACAGTAATCAGCCAGAGGAAATTCCAGAAGGGAATCCAAAAAACTAGCACCTGAAAAAAACCCACAAAACACTTCACAAACGATGACGGATATGGCAAAGAAAAAGGCAGTGAATAAAAATACAAGAAATAGAGCGAACACAGCTGACAAGACCTAAATTGACACAAGAGGAACCATATCCATTGGAGCATGGAATGTAAGAACCTTGTACGAAAACGGCAGACTAGAACAAGTAAGTCAAGAAATGGATAATTACAAGTTGAAATTTATTGGTTTAAGCGAAATACACTGGAACGGCAGCGGATTAACTCGAGCAGGAGACCAAAGATTAATGATTTATTCTGGGAATTCTTCTGAAAATGCCAAACACGAAAAGGGTGTAGCAATACTTTTATCTCAAGAAGGAAAAAATGCTTTAATGGAATGGGAACCATCATCTCAGAGAATTATCTGGGCTAGACTCAAAGCAAAGTATTATAACCTAATAGTGATTAACGTTTACGCTCCTACAAATGAAAATAATGATGCAGAAAAGGAAGAGTTTTATGAAAAGTTGCAAGCAATGTACAATAATATAAACAAAAAGTATAAAAGAGATATAAAAGAGATATAAAAAGGATAATTGGAGATTTCAATGCAAAGATTGGCAACGATAATATAGGATATGAACACGTGATGGGAAAAGAAGGTCTAGGAAGAAAAAATAATAACGGAAATCGATTAATCGAATTCTGTGAACAGAATGAGCTCATTATAGGTGGCAGTATTTTTAAACATAAGCAGAGCCACAAAGAAACTTGGAAATCACCGAGTGGTAGATATAAGGACCAAATCGACCATATACTAATTGAATCAAAATGGAAAAGCTAGCTACAAGATGTCAGGGCCTTAAGGGGTGCAGATGTGAATTCGGACCACATGCTTATCAGGGCCCAATTAAGGATAAAACTAGCCAGAGAAAATAATCGCAAGACTACCAGAAGAAAAAGATACAATGTAGAAATCCCAAAGCAAGACGAAACAAGGAAAATATTCACTGACAGACTTAGAGTAAACCGAAATATACACCACTGTAATGAAGATTCCGTGGAAGAAATATGGAAAAACTTCAAAGAGGTCATGATGAAGACAGCAGACGAATCAATCGGGCTGAAAAAAGTGAAAATAAAAAATGGATAACTGAAGACACGTTACAGCTTATATAAGAAAGAAAAAAAATCAAGAAAGACATATTGCAAAAAGAAGGAACAAGGAAAGAAGAGATCTTCGAAAGAAAACACAAAGCAAAAAACACAGAAGTAAAAAAGGCATCTAGAAAAGATAAAAGGAATTACATAAACGAAATGCTAAAATCAGCAGAAAAAGCAGCACAAGATAATGATTTACGAACACAGTACACGATTATACGAAACCTAACAGACAATCGAGTAAGAAATGTAAGAGAAATAAGAGATAAAGAAGGAAAATTAATTAAATCTGAGAAAGAAATAACTCAAAGATGGAGAGAATACTTTGAAGAAATATACGTAAAACATGACCGAACCCAAGAATTGGATGATCAAATTGAAATACAAGAATTAGAGTTAACACTGGGGCAATTACAAGAGAAGAAATAATTGCCAACACAAGTAAATTATTAAATAATAGCCAATCCGCAGGAACAGATAATGTACCTATCGACCTGATAAAAGCAGTCACCGAACAAGCCATAGATATGCTACATAAACTTCTAAATAAAGTATGGACCAACGAAGAACTGCCATAAGAATGGAAAGAGGGACTGATAATAAACATACCAAAGAAGGGAGATCTGAGTAACTGTAAAAATTGGGGTGCAATAACTCTACTAAGCGCCTCATCCAAGGTGTTAACAAAATTCTGCTCGAAAGAATAAAAGAAGAATTGGACAAGAAACTGAGAAGTAACCAAGCAGGCTTTTGTGCTAAACGCTCCACTATATATCACATACGCACCTTAAGAATCATCCTAGAACAAGCTAATGAATGGCAGAAAGACATAAATTTAAGTTTTATTGACTTTGAAAAGGATCGCGACCGAGTCAATAGGGAACAAATGTGGAAAATTTTAAGACAGTATGGTCTACCAACAAAAATTATTAACTTGATTAAACTGTTTTATAATGGGTATAAAGCTAGACTAGAACACGAGGGAGCGATCACAGAAGAAATAGCTATTGAAAGCGGTATTAAAGAAGGTTGTATCTTATCTCCTACTTTGTTCCTTATCTTGGTAGACTGGATTATGAGAAAAGTAACAGATGATCGGACAGGCATTAGATGGAACCTCTATAATCAGCTTGAAGGTCTTGAATTTGCTGACGACGTTTGCCTGTTAACAGAACACAGAACTCACATGCAAACAAAAGTCGATAAGCTAACAGAGTACTCTGACATGATTGGTTTCCGGATAAATATAGAGAAGACAAAAATCTTAAAAAATGATAACCCGCAAATTATCAAAATAAAAATAAAAGACGAAGAAATTGAAGAAATAGAGAAAGTCACTTATTTGGGATCAATCATGGAAAGAACAGGAGGATGCATGAAACACATACAAGCAAGAATAACGAAGGCACAATTCGCCTTCAATGCGTTAAATAAAATCTGGCAAACAAGTGAAATAAGAGAGTCAACAAAAAACAATCTATTCAATACTTTTGTAAAAAGCATATTACTCTACGGAGCGGAAACTTGGAAGCACGACGAAAGCACAACAAAGAGGCTACAAACTTTTGTAAATAGGTCCTTAAGAAAGATCCTAAAAATTTACTGGCCTAATAAAATAACGAATGAAGAACTATGGAAACGAAACAAACAAACCAGTATAATAACAACAATCAGACAGAAGAAATAGAAATGGATAGGCTATACGTTAAGAAAAGATCCTGGTAATTTCACATGACAAGCACTTGAATATCAACCTGAGGGGACAAGGAAGAAGGGACGACCAGATAATACCTGGAAGAAAACAGTAACCAGAGAATACAACAGAATAGGCTTAAGTTGGTGGGAAGTGAAAAACAAAGCAAGAAACAGAGGAAAATGGAAGGAACTGGTACGCAGATTAAACAGAGAATAAACACAAGAAGACGCGCTGAGCTGGCCACCAGCGGTCTTTCACTATTGGCCAAGAAACGCAGATGCGTCCAATACTCCACTAGGAGTGATGGTCCAAGAGAGAGACAGAGAGAGAGAGAGAGAGGGAGAACGACGAATATGATATCGGAAGTGATCTACAGAGTACCTAGTACTCATGGTACCTACTGTTTACCTTGTTTTCTGGAGTTTTTGGCAAATTTATTAAAAAATTTGTCAAAATCATTACTCGGGAGTTTTTGGGTTCTCTGACGACGAATATCACATCGGAATTGATCTCCGGAGTACCTGGTGCCCAGGGTACATACTGTTTACCTCGTGTTCTGGAGTTTTAGGCAAATTCATTAAAAAGTTAGTCAAAAATCATAAGTCACTAGATAAACAGTAGATACCCTGGGCACCAGGTACTCCGGAGATCACTTCCGATATCATATTCGTCATCAAAGACCCCAAAATCCCCCGAGTAATGAATTTTGACTAGTAATTTATTAATGAATTTGCCGAAAGCTCCAGAAAACGAGGTAAACAGTAAGTACCTTGGGCACCAGGTACTTCGGAGATCACTTTAGACGTCATATTCGTTTTCAGCGAACTCAAAAACCTCCCGAGTAACAAAATTGAACTCATTTCCGCCGATAATTGACTAGTTCTGAATTTTTTTTATTTTCTGTATGAGATGCACCTTTAGTGCGGCAGATTGGTGCAAATATTATAAGAATTGTGCATTTAATGATAGAAGCATATAATTTGGACCACATATACTACACATACAAAGGTTCAAATTTAGATAGGAGGCCATCTCAGATTTTGCCTTTTACAAAAATTGCGGGGATTCAAAATGGCGACTATACATATGTGACTAATAGCACGATAACTTTTGAACGAGACTTCAGATTTCAACCAAAGGTACATAGGTTCTTTTTTTATGTATAAGATCGAGGTCTTGAATTGGAAGCATAGGTGTACCAGAAGTTGTGTTTTTCCTGGTTTTCATGTGAAAATATGTTGTTTTCTTTTCAATTCTTTCACCCTGTATCTATTTATTTTTCAAAAAGTTAATACGGTCATTAAAAAGTGCGTAAAAATATTTTTTAGGAAATATTTTTAACTTTTTAGTTATGTTAACTACCATTTAATAAATGCAATACGTATCTTCACATGTACCTATATGCGGCAGATTCGTGCAAATATTATATGTGCATTTAATGGTAGAAGCATATAATTATACTACACATACAAAGGTTCAAATTTAGATAGGAGGCCATCTCAGATTTTGCCTTTTACAAAAATTGCGGGGATTCAAAATGGCGACTATACATATGTGACTAATAGCACGATAACTTTTGAACGAGACTTCACATTTCAACCAAAGGTACATAGGTTCTTTTTTTATGTATAAGATCGAGGTCTTGAATTGGAAGCATAGGTGTACCAGAAGTTGTGTTTTTCCTGGTTTTCATGTGAAAATATGTTGTTTTCTTTTCAATTCTTTCACCCTGTATCTATTTATTTTTCAAAAAGTTAATACGATCATTAAAAAGTGCGTAAAAATATTTTTTAGGAAATATTTTTAACTTTTTAGTTATGTTAACTACCATTTAATAAATGCAATACGTATCTTCACATGTACCTATATGCGGCAGATTCGTGCAAATATTATATGTGCATTTAATGGTAGAAGCATATAATTTAGACCACATATACTACACATGCAGAGGTTCAAATTAATATACCAGACCATCTCAGTTTTTGTTCCTTTTACAAAAATGGTGGACATTCAAAATGGCGACTATACATATGTGACTAATAGCGCGATACCTTTTGAGCGAGGTGTCAGATTCCAACCAAATTTGGTATATAGGTTCTTTTTTGATGAGTAATACTGTCAATTACTGTAATGAGTAATGAGCCTTAAACCGGAAGAATCGGATTACCGGAATTTCTGTTTTTACTGTTTTTTTTATGTAAAAATATGTTGTTTCTTTTTCAATTTTTCACGCTGTATATATTAATTTTTCAAAAAGTAATAACCGCGTTGAAAAGAGCGCAAAAATATTTTTAGGAAATATCTTGAGCTCTTTAGTTAAATTAATTACCATTTAATAAATGGTAACGTACATAACGTATCTTCACATGTAGGTACCTATGTGCTGCAGATTCGTGCAAATAATTATTATATAAGAATTATTGTGCATTTAACGGTAGAAACATATAATTCATACAACACATACTAGAAATACAAAGATTCAAATTTAGATATGAGGCCATCTCAGATTTTGTCTTTTACAAAAATGGCGGAAATTCAAAATGAATCTGCCGCTCATAGGTACATGTAAACATACGTTTTGCATTTATTAAATGGTAATTAACCTAACTGCAAAGTTCAAAATATTTAGTAAAAAATATTTTTACACTATTTTCAATGGCGGTATTACCTTTTTGAAAAATTTATATATATATATATATATATATATATATATATATATATATATATATATATATATATATATATATATATATATAGGGTGAAAAAACTGAAAAAGGAACATATTTTCACATAAAAAAAAACAGTAAAAACACAACTTCTGGTAAACTGATTTTTCCGGTTCAAGACTTCGATATTACTCATCAAAATAAGAACCTACATACCAAATTTGGTTGAAATCTGATGCCTCGTTCAAAAGTTATCTTGCTATTAGTCACATATGTATAGTCGCCATTTTCAATGCCCGCCATTTTTGTAAATGGAACAAAAATGAGATGGCCTCATATCTAAATTTGAACCTTTATACGTGTAGTATCTGTGGTCCAAATTATATGCTTCTACCATTAAATGCACAATAATCCTTATAATATTTGCACGAATCTACCGCACATAGGTACATGTGAAGATACGTTATGCATTTATTAAACGGTAATTAACATAACTAAAAAGTTCAAAATATTTCCTAAAAAATACTTTTACGATCTTTTCAATGGCGGTATTAACTTTTTGAAAAATTAATACGTACAGGGTGAAAGAATTGAAAAAAAAAACAACAAATTTTTACATAAAAACCAGGAAAAACACATCTGGTAAACCGATTCTTCCAGTTCAAGACATCGATCTTACACATCAAAAAAAGAACCTATATACCAAATTTGGTTGAAATCTTACGTCTCGTTCAAAAGTTATCGTGCTATTTGTCACATAATATGTAGATTCGCCATTTTGAATGCCCGCAATTTTTGTAAAAGTAAAAATCTGAGACGGCCTCATATCTAAATGTGAACCTTTTTATGTGTAGTATATGTGGTCCAAATTATATATTTTTATCATTAAATACACAATTGTTTCACATATCGGGTGCACTATGTGTAGTTAATACAATTTTGCTTATAAAATTTTACTTATTATAAAACTCTCAAATTTGCACAACTTACCTTTCAAATATCTTACTAAATAAGGTTTCTTTCAAAAAAGTCTCAAAAATTTAATTTAAATTATACGGCGTCTCAAAAAATGTAATTTTTGAAAACTTAGTAGTTTTACAGAATTACTACCACTTTCAGACGATATTATTCCAGTTTGAACATATTTATTACAATTTTATAGGGGTTTTTAAAGCTTAGGATGCAATCTTAAAAATGCACTAAATTATTTTACTTTTAGAAATGAAATAAACAATTTCTTTTTGAAAAAATTAAGAAAGATAAATAATTATAACACAAAAACCGAAAACTACCTGCTAAAAAAATGTTGATACAAAGTGATCAAATCTTTTTTCTGTAAAACTTACCTAAAATACATTTAATAAACTTCAACAATAATAAATGTTCATCAACAAAAAAATTTTGTGCTCTTATACAGTATGTCGGCGTAAATTGGAACCTGCTGATTGATAACTTTTTTTATCATCAGTTTTAGGAAAAAAGTTCTTTATAAAATACCCTGCTTTGTATAGAATCTAAGATGCAACCATGAGATATCACATTTTATTAATTTTATACGGGGTATGTCAAAAAATATAAATTTCACACAATAGTAAAGTACCTTTAACTTTCACAGTATCGAAAATTATTATTAAAAAAAGTTGTTTGGAATTAAAAACTAAGTTTTAGAGTTTAATTACATCATTCTAATTGAAATATTGTGCAGTATAAGGGCACTTAACGGTTAAGCGAAATTCATATTTTTTTACATACCTCGAATAAAATTGAAAAGGTTTGATATATTATGGTTGTATCTTAGATTTTAGACCAGGTAGAGTATTTTATAATGAATAATTTAAATTTTTTTTCAATTAGAATGATATAATTATTGTATATTAAAACATAGTTTATCTACTCTATCTCATATTATGCATAAGTTTTTAGTTTGTGAAAACTGTCATTGTAGATACCAGTACGTGAAGGGTTTAAAGTGTGTGTGAAGTAAAAATGTATTTTAAATAGGATTTACTTTTTCGCACGGTTTGTTGGCACATTTTCATATAATCAAATATCGTTAACTTTCGCGTTGTCATGGTGTGGGGATGGCATGTGGGCAATAAATTACAATAAAAGTTTTGACAGTTTTGTGGTTTGAAAGAAGTTTGAATTTTTAAATATTAAAGCTCTAAAAATTGTAGAATAGAAATTTATTCCAATGACGAAGAGTTGCAGTTTTTTTATTTGTTTATCGTAGATAAAATATTGTAGGAAACTGTGCGTTTTGGGTATTTCGCGATGTGTAGCACTCGCCCCTCTCGTGCTCCAAACATCGCGTGCGTGCGCAAAAAGCATACTTCTCGAACTATTTCATAAATAACTATTTTAATTCCAAACAACTTTTGATAATAACAATTTTTGATATTCTGGAATATAAAAGTATGTACTTTACTCTTTAACGAAATTCATATTTTTGAAATACCTCCAAGGCAGACGAAAACTTTCTGCTTATATTTGAACGAAGGATCCTGAGAGGAATATTCGATGGTATCTGTGAAAATGGTGTTTGGAGGAGGAGGTACAACTACGAGGTATACCACAGATATAAACAAAAATTTGGTGGTAAAGACGTAGTATCTCTCTTATAAGAATAGGAAGACTAGGATGGGCAGGACATCTAGCAAGATCACAGCAGAACAACCCTCCTAGAAGAATCCTTATGTCACAACCTATGGGAAGTAGAAACAGGGGTAGGCCAAAACTCAGATGGAAGGATGGTGTAGATGAGGATGGGAGAAAAATAGGCGCAGCAAACTGGCAACGGTTGGCAATGGATAGGACTGACTGGAGTTATAGACTTGGATTGGAAGGTCGAGGCTCTTTAATAGGGCTGTAGCACCATTGATTATGGTGATATTTTTAAAATACCTCGTATAAAATTGATAAAATTTGATATCTGATGGGTGAAATTTAGATTTTAGACTACCGTAAAATGGGATGACTTTGACCGATGTTGTACTTTAATTCTATAAAAATCATATTTTAAATTTTGCTACATTTTTGTATATGCAAATATGTTATGGGTTTAGGCGTCTACTTTCAGTAGCTTAGATTATAACTACAAGAAAATAATCATGACTTAGAAAAAAAAATAAAAAATGCCTTTGGTCAAGTTCACCCCATCTGGGGGGAAGTTGACCGTATATACTTTTTGCCTGTTAAACTTATTTTTCTTTTAGGTGCGGTTAATTTGACCGTTTTTTAAACCATTTTTTCTCAATTCGTTATATCGATGGATTTAACAATCCTTGGAATATTAACTCTTTTTTTTTAATTTAAAAATGAATTCTTAGATATTTATAAATTTGAATCGTTAAAAATAATTTTAAAAATTATACAGGGTGGCTGAAGTACATCACAATAGATATTTTTCTATGTTTTCGGTCAAATTCATCCCAGAGGTCAAAGTAACCCCATTTTACGGTATGCAGAGTATTTCATGAAAAATAACTTTTTTCGTAAAATTGATAATAAAAAAGTTTCCCATATGATCCCTAGCTACGCAGACATGTATAAGAGCTTATGTATAAGAATTTTCAAATTGACATGCTATATTCGGATTGAGCATAATCAAAAACAAAATAAAAATATATTTGATCGAAGTAAAGTGATGAATTCAACTATATTTTTAAAATAATTTATATAAAATAATTGTTATTGTTTAAACAATAAATAAACAATTAGCGGCAAAATCTGTGAGTAGAACTTTTTTACTTTAACATGTATATAAAATAACAAAAAAAGTTTTAGAAAAACATAAGCTTGTATGAATTATTTCGAAACAATGCATGTTTTCGTTCTTCGACTACACTAATATTGATATTATTCTATTAAATAAGTTAGTTAAATAAAGATGTACATTACAACTTTATAAGTATTCGTTGGACAGTGAAGAGGTGTTTGTCGATATAGATAATCTGTGCCAGTGTCCTTGACTAGTGCCATTATCAAAGTTGTGGGTATTTTATTTGAATATAGAAACAAGCCAGCAAGCAAGCAATTTGATTCAACTCGACCTGTGGGAAATGTCGACCCTATCGAAAAAGTACATTCGGTTGTAACAATTCATTGGGGCGAGGTGTTTTGACCCGAGTAAAAGCAGGGATCACCCCACCTCGCTCCAATGCCCCAGGCCATCCCTTTCGCCCCCATAGCACGCTGATGCGCGATGAGGGCACAACTATCGTAGCCAAATGCTCTTTACAATGGAATCCTGGGTAATAATAAACCAATGTGGTGCCCTAATTAAATTCAAAACTAGGCCAGCGTGAAGCGCTCTATGCCTTTATCTTCTAATTACTTATCCGCGGAACTAAAAATTGCTTGCTTGGGCACCAAGTCATTGTACCAAGCCCCACTGAACTCAGTCCAATGGCTTGGTGCTCAAGTATTTTTTGTTTTTATGTTTTTTATATTTTTTTTTGGTGGCTTGCACCTTTTTTTGTTTTTTATATTTTTTTGGGGCTTGCGCCTTCTATTTTTCTATGGGCTGACTTTACCTGGTCGTGATGTTGGACCTACGCTTTGGTTACTTGTTTCTACGGCACTTGGTGTTTTCGAGCTACGAACTGTCTACTATTTCTTATTTTTTATTTCTTTATCACTTTTCTTTCGCTTTTTCTTTATGTCTTTCTTTATTTACTTTATTTATTGCTCTTTATTTTCGCTTTATTTTCTTTACTTTATTCCACTATTTGTTGTTTAGGACGTTTGTGCTTCCATCGGTGGAAAGCGTCATACCCTAACATCTCTCGCAGTATGAGACTTGGGTGGTGCTCTAGTTCCACGAATTTGACCCTCGCCTTGTCTGTCATCATTTCGGTGACTCTCATCTGTTGGAGTTCTCTTAGCAGGAATCTTTCAGCGACGTATCTCGTAACTCTGGCTGCTTCTCTTAGGATGCTGTCCTGAACTGCTTGTATCTTCTTTTTGTGAGTTTTGCATACTTGACATCATGCGAGAGATGCTTATGTTAATACCGGTAATATTATGCTGTTTATTAGTCTTAACCTCGCTTTTAGTCTTAATTTACTTTTCCTGCCTGTGAGTCCTCTTAATGTTGCTCTTGCCATGTTGGCCTTCTGGACTGTGGCTTTTACATATTTTTGGAAGCTTACTCCTTTGTCCATGATAACTCCCAGACATTTAGCTTCATTTTTTCACTCGATGGGGTTGTTCTGCACCGTTAGTTGTTCTTCTGGCTGTTGTCTTCCTTTCTTATATAGTACCGCTTGCGTCTTTTCGGAGTTGATGGCTATCATCCACTTTATACTCCATTCCTCGATGTCTTCTAACTCTGTTTGCAGGTTGGTCACTGCTATATCTACGTTTCTATGTTTGGCCGCTATGGCTGTATAGTCGGCGTAAAGGCTCATAAGGGTACCTGGTGTTCTAGGTACGTCAGCGGTGTATATTGTGTACAGCAGAGGGGACAGGACCGCTCCCTGTGGCACTCCAGCTTCCGGATTTCCGAGCTCGGACAGGACTTATCTTATTCGAACCCTGAAACTCCGGCCGCCTAAGTACGAGGAGATCAGCCTCGTCATCGCCCCGCTGTACCCATAACCTCGCATTTTATATATGGGCCCCTTATGCCATAATCTGTCGAAAGCTTTGCTTACGTCCAGGAATGTTGCTCCAGAGTACTGCTTGTCGTTGAATCCAGCTGCTATGTACTCAGTTAACCTGAGTACTTGTAGCTCGCTGGAGTGCTCTGCTCTAAATCCGAATTGAGCTTCTGGGATTATCTCTAATCTGTTTGTTTCGGCTTGCAGTCTGCTGAGAATAAATATTTTCACTATCTTGCTGATTGCTGGGAGTAACCTGATTGGCCTGTAGTTCTGCGGGAATGTGTGTTTCTTGCCAGGTTTTGGAATTATAATGACACGGGCCTCTTTCCATCTATTCGGGAATATTTTATATCTTAGTATCGCATTCATTATGTTTGTAAAATACACTATAGCTCTTATTGGCAAGTACTTTAGGGCTCTATTTGTTATTTCGTCTAGACCAGGCGCTTTTCTTGGTGAACTGTTTTTTATATATTCGTTTATTTCTTCCGGTGATGGGGGGATGATGTCCTCTGGATCCTCTGGTCTTTCTTCTTGCTCTTCGACTTCTTCCATGAAGTCTACGTTCTCGTCTGGGTGGTAGTTTAACCTGCATTCTCTTTCGAGTGTGGACCTCATCACCTCTGCTTTTTCTTCTATGGTATATATTATGCCGTTTTCTCCATGTAATGGGGGATGGGTTTTCTGTCGCTTCTTATCATTTTCTGGAGCTTCCAAACATTTTTCATGTTTGAGTCTAGTTCTTCCATCTCTTGTACGAAGTTGTCCCATTTTTCACTGCGGTTTTGTCGAAGAGCCGTTTTGACCTCTCTGTTTAATGTGCTTGCCCAGGTTTTGTCTACTCGGTTTCTTGTTCTTCTGGCTATTTGCTTCGCTCTGTTTTTTCCCATATCAAGTCTTGTACTTCTTGTGGTATGTCTTTGAACCTTCCCGTGTGAATCTCGACTTCTTCCTCTGTTGTGCTGTTTTTAATTGCTTCTTGGATGATATTTTCTAGCTCTAGGACTTTTTTTTCTATTTGTTGTGGGTCATTTTTTAGCTTCCTTCATACATATTCATATCATTTTTCATAATTATTCATTTACTGTAAAAATTCTTCATTTTCTAACCCTTACCTACTTGGTGGGTAGTTTTCCGCAAATTTATACCCTTGACTTTGCTTCCGGTCCTTTTGCACGTCCTTAGTCGTGAGAAGGTTTGTTCCAAAAAGACAAAATGGACAGTTGTGCGTCTCTAAAATCTTTTTCTACTTCTCGCATCCCTAAATTCCTGTCTGAACCTAGTGCTCCCCCTTAGTTGAGAATAGGATTACTTCAAAACAAGAACTGGGTATGCTAAAATCTTCTGATCTTCATTTTGTACCTTTTTTCTTGTCAAGAGTGTGTTTATTTTTGTTTTGTCTAGATTGTCTCAAATTAATTATGCTTCCAATATATTTAAAAAATCAGTTATCTCAATAATTCATCATCATAAAACATTGAACATCATATTTTACTAAAATTCGAACGATATTAAAAAATTTAAATCAAAAACCTTATCCGTATCCAAAAAACTTCAACATTTAATAAAAAAAAATTCGAAAGAAAGTGTTGATAAAAATAGACTATATTATTCTGTTAAAAAATCACGAAAAAGCTCATCAGCTACCATCGGTGAATATTTAATACTACGTCTGGTTCTCTTTCTGGATACCCATTAACACATTTACCTAACTTTACATAAAACTACGAATGACAAAAACTTATATTCGATAAAATAATTAAAATTTAACTTTTGGTTCCAATTAACTACTAATAGTTCACATTTTCCGCGCAAATAGTCACTTTTATAACGTCATAACAAAATAGTCTCTCTCCATTTCTCTCGTTATACCTGCTATAAAGCCTGACATAAATTATGTTATTCATTCAAATATATAACTATATTTATAATATAAGAACTTAAAGTATATTTATATATTATACACCTGTCTCAAATAGTATGGTATAGTTAGACCCAAACCCAGACATCCAAAGTGAAAGTTATCCATTAACACCAAATTGTTCTATTTGGTCCACATAATGTTCAGAAAAAAGTCACACCATTTTGAGCGTCGGGTTTGGGGGGGAGAGCGGGGAGAAATCTGCAAATTCGTAGTTTTTTACGTTTTTCGTCAATATTTCTAAAACTAAGCGGTTTAGCATGAACAACCCTCTACACAAAATTGATCTACATTAAATTTGAAATAAAAAAGGCCCTATGCATAACCCTTCTAAAATGAACGGTTCCAAAGTTACGGAGGTAGTATAGTATAATTGGTCCAAAAAAATCATAACCCAGACGTCCAAAGTAAAAGTTTTTCTTCAACACCAAATTGTTCTATATGGTCCACATATTGTTCAGTAAAAAGTTACACCATTTTGAGCGTCCGGTTTGGGGGGGAGATGGGGGAGAAGTCGGTAAATTAGTAGTTTTTTTTAAGTTTTTCCTCAATATTTCTATAACTATGCTTTAGCGTAAGAAATGTTCTATAGAAAAATATTCTACATACAATTTAAAACAAAAAAGGTTCTATACATAATTGTTATAAAATCAACGGTTCCAGAGTTACGGAGGGTGAAAAGTGGAGGTTTTCGATACTTTTTATATTTACCGATTTCTCCCCCCTCTTCCCCCCAAACCCGACGCTCAAAATGGTGTGACTTTTTTCTGAACATTATGTGGACCATATAGAATAATTTGGTGTTGGAGGATAACTTTCACTTTGGATGTCTGGGTTTTTGGTATAGTTATATCATAAATATTGCCCAAAAAATATAAAAAGTATCGAAAACCTCGATTTTCACCCTCCGTAACTCTGGAACCGTTGATTTTATAACAAATATGTATAGAACATTTTTTGTTTTAAATTTCATGTAGAACATTTTTGTATATAACATTATTTACGCTAAAGCACAGTTTTAGAAATATTGACGAAAAACTTAAAAAAACTACTAATTTACCGGCTTCTCTCCCATCTCCCTCCCAAACCGGACGCTCAAAATGGTGTACCTTTTTTGGACCAGTTATACTATACTACCTCCGTAACTTTGGAACCAATCATTTTAGAAAGATTATGCATAGGACCTTTTTTATTTCAAATTTAATGTAGAACAATTTTGTATAGAGGGTTGTTCATGCTAAACCGCATAGTTTTAGAAATATTGGCGAAAAACTTAAAAACTACGAATTTACCGATTTTTCCCCCCTCTCCCCCCAAACCCGACGCTCAAAATGGTGTGACTTTTTTCTGGACATTGTGTGGACCATATAGAACAATTTAGTGTTAAAAAATAACTTTCACTTTGGATGTCTGGGTTATGCCATCTTTTGGATCAACTATACTATACTAAAAATAATGTCTCATTAGATACTCTATTATTTTATCAATAACTTTTTTTTTTGTCATTAAATATTCCACATTTTTATAACTTATCCTTAATAACTTGTCCTTAAATTTTCGTTTCGTCCAAATATTCATAGTTTATTCCGATTGCATCTATGAATGCTTTAATCGAATCTTCATTAGTTTCTGTATCTGGGATATTTCTTTGTAATTATAAAATCGATTCATTTAAAATAATATCAATTTTCGATAATTTCAATCTAACTCATTACGATCATTTTTCATAGTTTCTTTGTTACAAAAATGAAAACCATTTTCAATGTCGTTGCAACACGAAACTACAGCCGCGCGATATTCTAGTCCAATCAGAGAGTGCCGCAAGCACCTCTACCGGTTTCGAAACTTATTAGTCTCTCATCCGGAGGCACATATGCTGCTCTCCCTGATCCAACCAAAACAAACCCCGGCGTGCAGTCACGGATCGCAACGAACGAAATGGCATAGATGCCCTAGCGGCAACTGCTATCAAAAGTCTAAGTTTTCACTCTAATGGCATATAAAGCAACATAATGCTACTCTACATCCCACCAGAATGAAAACAATGGGAACCTTCTCTGGTTGCACCTCCGAGGCTTCTACAATTTGCAAGCCATACGGATGCCGAGACTAAGGAAGATGAGGGAATTTTACAATATATAATTCACGTCCCATCTGCTCAGCGCGGTAAAGTTCCAACGAGAATAGTTCCCTTTGTACTCCAAACAGAGTAAAGTAAATCAAAAATGAATAACCATTTTCAATGTCGCTGCAACACGAAACTACAGCCGCGCGATATTCTAGTCCAATCAGAGAGTGCCGCAAGCACCTCTACCGGTTTCGAAACTTATTAGTCTCTCATCAGGAGGCCCATATGCTGCTCTCCCTGATCCAACCAAAACAAACCCCGGCGTGCAGTCACGGATCGCAACGAACGAAATGGCATAGATGCCCTAGCGGCAACTGCTATCAAAAGTCTAAGATTTCACTATAATGGCATATAATTGTTTTCATTCTGGTGGGATGAAGAGTAGCATTATGTTGCTTTATATGCCATTAGAGTGAAAACTTAGACTTTTGATAGCAGTTGCCGCTAGGGCATCTATGCCATTTCGTTCGTTGCGATCCGTGACAGCACGCCGGGGTTTGTTTTGGTTGGATCAGGAAGAGCAGCATATGTGCCTCCTGATGAGAGACAAATGAGTTTCGAAACCGGTAGAGGTGCTTGCGGCACTCTCTGATTGGACTAGAGTATCGCGCGGCTGTAGTTTCCTGTTGCAACGACATTGAAATTGGTTATTCATTTTTGATTTACTTTACTCTGTTTGGAGTACAAAGGGAACTATTCTCGTTGGAACTTTACCGCGCTGAGCAGATGGGACCTGAATTATATATTGTAAAATTCCCTTATCTTCCTTAGTCTCGGCATCCGTATGGCTTGCAAATTGTAGAAGCCTCGGAGGTATAACCAGAGAAGTTTCCCATTGTTTTCATTCTAGTGGGATGTAGAGTAGCAATATGTTGCAATGCCATTAGAGTGAAAACTTAGACTTTTGATAGCAGTTGCCGCTAGGGCATCTATGCCATTTCGTTCGTTGCGATCCGTGACTGCACGCCGGGGTTTGTTTTGGTTGGATCAGGGAGAGCAGCATATGTGCCTTCTGATGAGAGACTAATAAGTTTCGAAACCGGTAGAGGTGCTTGCGGCACTCTCTGATTGGACTAGAATATAGCGCGGCTGTAGTTTCGTGTTGCAACGACATTGAAAATGGTTATTCATTTTTGATTTAGTTTACGCTGTTTGAAGTACAAAGGGAACTATTCTCGTTGGAACTTTACCGAGCTGAGCAGATGGGACGTGAATTATATATTGTAAAATTCCCTCATCTTCCTTAATCTCGGCATCCGCATGGCTTGCAAATTGTAGAAGCCTCGGAGGTGTAACCAGAGAAGGTTCCCATTGTTTTCATTCTGGTGGGATGTAGAGTAGCATTATGTTGCTTTATATGCCATTAGAGTGAAAACTTAGACTTTTGATAGCAGTTGCCGCTAGGGCATCTATGCCATTTCGTTCGTTGCGATCCGTGACTGCACGCCGGGGTTTGTTTTGGTTGGATCAGGGAGAGCAGCATATGTGCCTCCTGATGAGAGACTAATAAGTTTCGAAACCGGTAGAGGTACTTGCGGCACTCTCTGATTGGACTAGAATATCGCGCGGTTGTAGTTTCGTGTTGCAACGACATTGAAAATGGTTATTCATTTTTGATTTACTTTACTCTGTTTGGAGTACAAAGGGAACTATTCTCATTGGAACTTTACCGAGCTGAGCAGATGGGACGTGAATTATATATTGTAAAATTCCCTCATCTTCCTTAGTCTCGGCATCCGTATGGCTTGCAAATTGTAGAAGCCTCGGAGGTGCAACCAGAGAAGGTTCCCATTGTTTTCATTCTGGTGGGATGTAGACTAGCATTATGTTGCTTTATATGCCATTAGAGTGAAAACTTAGACTTTTGATAGCAGTTGCCGCTAGGGCATCTATGCCGTTTCGTTCGTTGCGATCCGTGACTGCACGCCGGGGTTTGTTTTGGTTGGATCAGGGAGAGCAGCATATGTGCCTCCTGATGAGAGACTAATAAGTTTCGAAACCGGTAGAGGTGCTTGCGGCACTCTCTGATTGGACTAGAGTATCGCGCGGCTGTAGTTTCCTGTTGCAACGACATTGAAATTGGTTATTCATTTTTGATTTACTTTACTCTGTTTGGAGTACAAAGGGAACTATTCTCGTTGGAACTTTACCGCGCTGAGCAGATGGGACGTGAATTATATATTGTAAAATTCCCTCATCTTCCTTAGTCTCGGCATCCGTATGGCTTGCAAATTGTAGGAGCCTCGGAGGTATAACCAGAGAAGTTTCCCATTGTTTTCATTCTGGTGGGATGTAGAGTAGCAATATGTTGCAATGCCATTAGAGTGAAAACTTAGACTTTTGATAGCAGTTGCCGCTAGGGCATCTATGCCGTTTCGTTCGTTGCGATCCGTGACTGCACGCCGGGGTTTGTTTTGGTTGGATCAGGGAGAGCAGTATATGTGCCTTCTGATGAGAGACTAATAAGTTTCGAAACCGGTAGAGGTGCTTGAGGCACTCTCTGATTGGACTAGAATATCGCGCGGCTGTAGTTTCGTGTTGCAACGACATTGAAAATGGTTATTCATTTTTGATTTAGTTTACGCTGTTTGAAGTACAAAGGGAACTATTCTCGTTGGAACTTAACCGCGCTGAGCAGATGGGACGTGAATTATATATTGTAAAATTCCCTCATCTTCCTTAACACGTTCATTGCCAAGCGTATATTTCAGAAGTACTTGTCTGAGCCGTATAGTGAAAACCACTTCACAACGGTTTGTTTTCCTCTTTCATACCAGTATTACATTAAAAAATAGTTTGTTGATAAATTTTTGGTTTTTTTCTAACGTCACGCCTGAAGGCGTGATCGGCACTCACCACAGAAAATGTACTTAGGTGCCGGATCACGCCTTCAGGCGTGCCATGAAAAACACAGGGATATTGTAATATATAAATATGTATTACAGATACATTACAAAATAAACACAAAATACAAAGTAAAACTAGATTATAAAATAAACATTCTCGAATAGAAACATTCTAAAATTTAAATGTGTGTTATGTGTGCACAATCCAAACAATAACCGGGTTCTCCAGGACATTTTTTGCATATGTACGTAGTATCCTTACGCCGACCTTTCTCATAGCAGGACTTACACTGTTTGCGAGGAATTCTTGCACCGAATTCTGTTTTTTCACGTAATGTCAATTCATGTTCACCACTTCCTTGAGACAACCCTGATGAGGAACGGAAAGGTGATTCTTTCAGTAAATTTCTTATCACAGAAAGCCGAAAATCGTAGAGTGACATTCTGTTTCCTGAATATTTGTTGTGAAGGTTATGCGAATGTATAAGCATTAGCTGTAGTATATGAATAAAAATTTTGACTGGCCATCTAATAGTTTTTCGCTCACACGGATAATAAGACAACATTTGGTCCTGTTTATCTATGCCCGACATAAAATTATTATATTGTACTATTGGCTGAGGTTTCATTTTAGTTCGGCCCCTTCGATCTGTCACTTTAACCATTTCATTGTCATATTGTGAGGAAATATAGCATACGTCTCTCTTATCCCTCCATTTCCCTATAATTATTCCATTTGCACATTTTGCGATAGTATCTCCTACCTTGAGCTTGCAGTCTGTTATGTCTTTGGGAGAATTCTTTCTGCCAACACGCAGAGTACCGGTACAATAAGTTCCATTATCGAGTAATGTTTTAGCAAGGCCATAACTGTTGTAGAAGTTGTCCATGTACACAGAATGTCCCACATTTAGTTTTCCACTCAATAACTTCATCACAACCTTATCAGTGTGTCCCTTTCCACCCGTTTCGTCCATCATGCCGGTATACACAAGAAATCGTAAAATACATCCATTGGGAGTTGTTAACATATATAACTTTATGCCAAATTTGTGCCTTGTATTTTTTATATATTGGCGGAATACTAACCTTCCTCGCCATAGAATCATCGATTCGTCCAAACTTAGTTCACGACCAGGATAATAAATTTCGTCCATCCTTTCATTGAAAAACGTAATTAGGGGACGAACTTTGTAAAGCCTATCAACAGACTTGTCTTCATTTACCTTTGGGTTTCTTGCGAAGTGAAGACATCTTTGAATAAGTAAAAATCTATTTCTACTCATATTTTTCGAAAATGCCGCCAAATTGAACAAATCGTCTTGTTTCCAGTAATCCACCACACGGTTGAGTCTAATTGTTCCCATATGTAAAACAAGTCCAATGAAAACTAAAAATTCTTCATTTGTCAGCTCTTTCCACTCAGTTATTCTTGATTTTTGTTTTATTTTAGGGCCCAGAAAAATTTCAATTGCATATTCATTTATTTCAGACACTATGTAGTCAATGAATTTGTCCGTCAACAAATGTCTGAAGTAATCAATTGGCTGGTTACCAGGAACAGGAATAAGCATTTGTTCTCGTTTAATAAACGGAAAGAGCTTCATCGAATTAAAAGTATTCTGCCAATTAACTGTGTTCTGTCCAAAATTACTGTCTAATAGACTAGCTGTTTCTGTGTTTGTAAAACTTGGCAATGTCACTTGCTCATCAATCTCGGATTCATCACTTTCACTACCTCCAACAAAATCACTACCATCATCGGAATCGTCTATGTAATCATCAGAAGAACACTCGTTTTCTAAGTAATAAAGTAATTCTGTTTCGGTCAGAGGCTTTCTTGACAATTTCCCCCTTTTAGGCTTAGATGGACCAGCAACACAGTCATCCATATTCACGTCACACGTTACAGCAATGTAGCAAAAATATCGCAAAACCAACAAAATTATAGGCAAAAGCAAAGTCTTAAGTACGTGCCGACACAATATCAACAGTTAAACTGTGAAGCCGGCTGAAATAATTTACTTAAAAGATAGTGTTGCTGGTCACGCCTAGTGGCGTGATCGGCATGTGGTACATGGTTGTCAATCACGCCTAGGGGCGTGATCGGCAATGAAAGTGTTAATCTCGGCATCCGTATGGCTTGCAAATTGTAGAAGCCTCGGAGGTGTAACCAGAGAAGGTTCCCATTGTTTTCATTCTGGTGGGATGTAGAGTAGCATTATGTTGCTTTATATGCCATTAGAGTGAAAACTTAGACTTTTGATAGCAGCCGCTAGGGCATCTATGCCATTTCGTTCGTTGCGATCCGTGACTGCACGCCGGGGTTTGTTTTGGTTGGATCAGGTAGAGCAGCATATGTGCCTCCTGATGAGAGACTAATAAGTTTCGAAACCGGTAGAGGTACTTGCGGCACTCTCTGATTGGACTAGAATATCGCGCGGTTGTAGTTTCGTGTTGCAACGACATTGAAAATGGTTATTCATTTTTGATTTACTTTACTCTGTTTGGAGTACAAAGGGAACTATTCTCATTGGAACTTTACCGCGCTGAGCAGATGGGACGTGAATTATATATTGTAAAATTCCCTCATCTTCCTTAGTCTCGGCATCCGTATGGCTTGCAAATTGTAGAAGCCTCGGAGGTGTAACCAGAGAAGGTTCCCATTGTTTTCATTCTGGTAGGATGTAGAGTAGCATTATGTTGCTTTATATGCCATTAGAGTGAAAACTTAGACTTTTTCTTTGTTACATTTCTCCTTTCTAGGTTTCATCTCTTTGTCATCGGTAAAAAAAATTCTGTCCATCTTGATTCTTAATCATTGCGTTTATTCGGGAACTCCTATTTCCGTCGAACTTATTCTTGTCCATTATGTTGGATTTTCCATTTTGTTCCAACATCTTAAAAATATTTTTTTTCCTTTTCTTATTATACGCCAAATAATAATTCCTTCTATTATACTCTCAATAGGTATCTTGATTTATCATAAAACTGTTTCTACACCTTTTTCTAGTGTATAATAATAATACAATTCGTAATTTTAAATCGTGTAGATATCTTCTGTCAGCTAAATTCCTTATCATAGTATTTCTTGTTTTCGCGGTGAAATAACGTCAACATTTGAAAATACGTAAATATAAAATAATATACCTTACGCAAAAATCAAAAATCTTTAAATAGCATATTTTTGTTTCATAGAAAAAAATTGATAATTAAATCATTATTTTTACGTATCATAGTATCATAAAATAGTTGCATTTTTCTATTAAAAGAATTGCAAAAAAATTCTTGCTTTCATTAAAAATAAAACTTAATATCACTTCTTATCAATGTAGTTAAACAAAAAACCATCTAAATTATTGAATATACTTCTATGCTTAGTAAAAATACGAAAACTTTACCTAATTTAATAATAATTATTATATGCAATTAAAAAAGTAATTCTTTTGTTAGGCTATATGCAATATATGATGAGAAATGTTAAAACAATAAATACAATATAGTCAAATGACTCACATCACATACTTTTGTCCTTGTCCACCACTGTCCATTTCGTGGATGTACATCCTCCTGACGCCGCGCCGGCTGGTTCCATGGTTCCAGAATTCTTAATTTTCGTCCATGTCGGCGTGTCTCCAATGTCTAGTCTGGTGGGCATCGCAAATTCCATCTATCAGCTAATGAATAATATCTATGGGGGATAGATACTTTACCCCAATTTTCTTTTCTTCTTCCGTTTCTCGTCGCTCCCATTGTTTTACTTTAGATTTACTTTTTCTAACTTAAGTTCCCATATTCTAATTTATTTTTTTTTCATCTTCTTATTTCTTAATTAATTTCTTCTTAAAATTTATACTTAACTAATTACAATAACTACTTAACAAAGACTTTCTGGATCGCCATCTAATATAACTGGTATATGTACTGGTATGTACTGTCACCCTGGGAGCTAAGGCTGGTAGTCTTCAGGTTCTTTTCAATGTTAAGTAGTTAAGGGAGAATAAAACATCTTCACTCGACGAACACCAAGTTTATTCTGTCTTTTTATTATATTATTTCCAACAATCAAACTATGTTATTGTTATCATCCACGGGTTGCTTATTTAGCACCCATGGCTCAATATTTAGAACACCTAATATTTAAATAAACAATTAAGGTAAATGTTAGTCGATATTACACAATTTTGATCCAGGTCAATATTGGATATTATTTTACATCTATTAATTTATCTTGTAATACTTATGAAAATCTTTATCTCTCTTATTCCAGGACAATGTGTTCCAAATCAATCTGTATATCTTGTGAAAAAATTAATAAATCATCGATGTAATGAACTATGAAATCTTCGTGGCGATTTAAAATGGTATGTAATGTAGAGCTCGTACGAGTGCTGCACAAGAATCCAAATGGCATTACTTTAAACCGGTAGATAATACCATCAATTGAGAAAGCGGTATAGTTTCTACACTTTTCAGCTAAAGGTATCAACCAAAAACTGTGCTTTAAATCAATTTTAGAAAATATGTGTGACTCCGTAAGTTTTCCAAAAATGGTCTCGATGTTTAGAGGTGATTCATATTGTGATACAGTGTGATGGTTGATATTCCTGGAATCTAAACATAATCTCAATTCTCCATTGCTTTTCTTTACTATCACAATTGTGTTAATGTACGGTGAGTCACATCTTTCTATGATTTGATCTTCCAACATTTTATTAATTTCTTCTTTCACCTCTTGTCGATATTTATATGGAATGGGGTAAGTCTTCGATCGAAAGTTTCCCAGGTTTTTAACCTCAAATGAATGTTCGTACTTTTTAGCCACTCTGTTTTCCTCATTTTTCAAAGTTTCATAGTCACTTAACATCAGACGCACTTCATTTTCTTTTCCTTTTCCACATATCAATTTTCTGGCTTTTTCCTCAGATTCTTCACACAAGTTTATCGTGCATTCTGCATTTTCTTCAAATACGACTGTTTCAATTAATATATCATTTTCGTTTTCATTTGTTAACTTTATTTCTTCTTCTTCTTTTGGGCTCATCTCTTCTTTAGAGGAATCCCAAATTTTAACTTCTTTTATTTTTCTGACCATTTCTCCTTTTTCTTCTTTGCCCTTGCTTCGTTAACAAATTCATTTCCACTGTTTGTTCTCTACCTGATTCGTCCGTATTTTGTTTCTCATGTTCCTTGTCCTGTTCTTCTTCTTTTTCCCCTGGGATTTTCATTTTGTTATTTTTGAAATCAATTACTACATGTTTTTCTGTCAATTCGTCTACTCCGACGATCATGTCTTGCGACATATTCGGCATTATCACACATTGTAGTGCATAAAATCTCTTACCCAATCGTACCTTTATTCGTATGCCTTCATTTTATTGTTGCCAATGTCCGTTTATTTGCGCCCACTAAGTTCACCCTAGGTATTTTGTAAATTAAATTTGTTAAATTAACTTCTTCGATTAATTTTCTGTTGACCAGTGTTATTTCCGTTATCTACCAAAATTTTAATTGGTTTCTCGTTGACAAAACCATTCACAAATTTTAAATTTATTCCATTTCTTTTTTCATTGTTTCCTGCCAGTTTTATAAATTCCTTCGGGTGACAAAAAATTACTGTTTGGGTTTTTGTTTCTAGTTAGCTCCTTCGTGAAAAGACGCCGGTTCCTCCTCGTTGTTTATATTTTCGTCGTAATGTCTCTCTTCGTCATATTCTTCTGTCTGGGTATTATTTACCTCTCTTCTATTTTCTCTGGGTCTGTCTGATCTGTTTCGGTTTTCTCGATATCCCTGTTCGTTTTGTGTACCATTATTTCTGCTTTCTTGATTTGTGCGTGTGGTGTTTCTATTCTGGTTTTCTCGATTTCTGTCCTCATTCCATTGCCTATTTCTTTGTTCATAATTTCCTCTTCCGTTGTCTCTATTTTCGTTTTCACTCCTGGGATTAAAATCTCGTCTTGTATAGTCCCTCCTATTGTTTTGTCTTCTATACCTGTAATCCTGTATCTCTCGGGGTCTGTAATCTTCTTGCGATCTTCTTTATTTTCTTTCTCTTAGACGTAATTCTCTTATTTGTAGGAATTGGCACAAAATATCTATGTCTTTGTAATTTTGCAACGTGATATGATCTTCCAGCGTTTCTTCGAAATGTCTTGCAATCAGTTCGACTAATTTTTCTGACGAATAATTATATTGTAAATGTTTTGCATTATTGTATATTTGTAATGCGTATGTTTTTTCTGATATACCCATCCGATCGTTATATTTCCCATTTTGTAGTTCTTTATTGATTTCCATTTGTTGGATTTTTCCCCAGAAATAGTTTAAAAATTTTTGTTCAAACTGTTGACAACTGTCAAATTCTTCCTCCTTGCTGTCAAACCATAGACCTGCCTCATACTTAAGATGGTTTCTGATCATTTCTTTGGCTGTTTCAAAATTTCCGATGTGTTGTACTTTCTTTTTCAGGCTATTTATGAAGGGAACTGGGTGTAATCTTCTTACATCACCGTCAAAACTTATTTTCACGTCATCTGTGCTATGTATAACCATTTCTCTTCTTTCTCCGACATTTTGTTGAGTATTGATTTCCGCAATTTTTCTTTCCTTTTCTTTTATCTTTCTTTCCACTTCATTTATGTCTGCTTGAATAGCGTTTTCCAGCTTGTTTTCCAAATTTTCTATTTCCTTTCTCTGGCAATTCGTTAACTCCTTCATTTTATTTTAAACTTTCATATCTTGTTCTTTTATGTGATCTTTAATTCTCATTTCTTTTTCTTTCATGTGATCCTTAACTCTCACTTTTTGTTTTTCCATCTCGTTTTTCATTGTTGTCAAACATTCTTTTATTTCCTTTTCATACTGTTCTATGCGATTCTCTATTTTCTTGTTGTTTTCTTCTATTGCTTGTTTTGTTTCCTCCTGATTTTCTTGCATTTTATCCATTTTTGCCGATGTTTTTTCCTGATTTTTATCCATTGTCCTTTTTGCTTCATCCAATTTTTGTGATTGTATTTGCATCAGTTGTAATAATTTTTCTAAATCTGACAATTCCTTTTTTTCTGTTTCTATGATTGTTGTGTCTAAAATGTCTTCTTGATCTGAATGTTCTCCTTGTTTCTAATGTTCTCTTTGCTTTTGTTTCTTGTCTCTGGCATTTCTTTTCAAGGAATACTATCCCCGCCAAATAGGAAACTTTAAAACACTCTATCTGTTGCAGACACGGAAAATTTTTCCTTACCCAATGTAATAATTGTCAAATATTTCAAAAAATCATCAAATGCAAATATCGAATAAATAAAATAAATTATTAGAAATTGTACCTAAAGGAAATTTACAAGTCGTACTTCAAACTAAGTCGTACAATTTTGACCACTCAATAAATAGATTTTCAATCACCTGCTTTTCCTCTGTCTTCCCTTTCAAAGTTGGAACCAGAAATACTCTCTAATGCACCATCAGCTGGGACGCCATTTTGTTATGCTCTACTTTATCTCTTTATTTAGATTGATTAGCAAATTCTTAATTTAATTAATTATTCAATTACTTTAATCACTGCCTATGTAAAACGAAACTAAATTCGATTTAAATAAACCAATAAATTTTATTCTCAGGTCTAATTTTGTATTTGATATAATACCTATGATTTGTGGCTTCTAGTATTTCTAGTTGCTTACTTCTTCCAGGATGGAACAGTGGAATTAAAAACAGTCAATATCATAAAATTGTAATATATTATTCATTTCCAAATAAGCCGTGCACATATCATTTAAAAAATACTAAATTTAACTTTGTTGCAGCAATTTCTTACTTAATAAATCAAACTTTAATTCTGATATCTCTTTGTTTTAACAAAAAAAAAAGCATTTAAGTAAATTAGTATTTTCTCATACTAAATTTAATAAAATTTACTTTTATTCATTTGAATTGAATTCTTAAATTTGAAATGACTAACTGCGTTATAGTAATGTTCAATAAACAAATAAGCAAATATGGTTAAGATACAAACAAATTCTCTCCATTCCGACAAATGTTTTGACTAACCTTTTTGTTTCTTCACCTCCTTTTTTCTGAACTGCGTGGTTCTCGATTCTCCCAACGTACTCTCTGGATGTTGCGAAAAGGTCCCTCTCGTCCAAACTGCTTCCAAAACAACACACAGGAACTTACTCGAATTCTCTTACTCACTTTTCTCCTTGCTCGATATCTTGTGCAAATAGATATCAATCAGCTACTCGTTCTAGATAAAACAAAGGAATCTCTCTCGGACCAGGAAAACTATCTTTTCAACCGGTCGACAATTCGGTTTCAACTTGATTCTGCTCGAAAATGCCGATCACAACACTATACACTGATCTTTCACTTTTGGAAACTCGACTGCTCTCTTTAGATATCCATTCTACAGTGACCCTCTCTTCTCTCGCAAATTCAGACTCTAACTCTCTTATCCCTTCTACCGATTTTTTCCACCCAATCAAAAACAAACCTCTCTCAAAACCTTTCCCACCCATTTCTCAAGAACCAAATATTTTCCTATATAACTTTCCAATTTATCAAATTTTAAGAAATATAGTGTAGTAAAGACTAAAACAAAGTGTGTACCATCATTAAACCGTCCCGGAAACATTTTAAAAACATTATTGTTTTCGCCAAACGATATGTCCACTTTCTAGTCCCGAATTGTTTGTTAGTGTACCAAATCACTTCGTCGAATCATTATCACTAATCGTTTTCTATTTCCCGAAACACTGTCTAATAGCTAAATTAGATTGGGATGAGAATCTATGATCTAATTGTCTTTGATATAAATTTAATTTTATATCAAAATTCTAATATATATTAATTCTAATTTTTTTTTTAATTTAAAAAACAATTCTACAACAATATATGTATATATTAAAGATCATTTAAACCAACTACATGGTCCTAGAATAGTTCATACAGGTCTCCCACAAAGATCAGTTTTAAGTCCGTTATTGTTCAACATATTTTCAGCAAGTATTCATGTTATTTTTGATAATTTAATTAATTGCATTCAATACGCCGATGACATATGCATCTATAAAGAGCATAACTCTCATACTGATTGCCTGGAGGCTCTGGACTTCATCATGCAAAAGGTCAATAATTGGGTAATAAATCATGCCCTGACAAAGTTGCACTGATGTTTTATAGAGCCTACGTGCGATCTTATTGTAGACTATGGTTGCATTCTGTATGGTGCTGCCAGTAAAACACATTTATTTCTTCTAAGCAGAAAGGACAACGGCCACGTATCTACTCTCTTTTCGTCTAGGAAAAGAGCCGAAAGACAGTTTCGAGTACTCAAAAATCTGAGTAAAGATGAACAAGTGGGAAAGGCAATTTTTGTTTTTATTTCACTCGGAGTTGGCCACCATCTCCAGATAGCTATTCAATATCATCAGGAACAATGTGGCGTGCAAGATGTAGTAATATGGGGTAGGCAAAGACGAAGAGAATGTTTCAGTCATGTAAAAAGAATGGAGGAGCACAGACTACCAAGAACTGCGCTAGAAGGAAAACCAGCAGGCGAGCGTCCACCGGGGAGACTACCAAAAAGATGGAGAGACAGCTGGATACCTCTCAAGAAATATTTTAACGTCGGATTTGACAGATCTACAACTAGTAAAAAAAAAGAAGAAGAAGATCTTTATGTTTAATGTTGAGTCCATCAATCTCCTCAATAGCGAAAAAAGATTAAACACTTCAATAATAGGGTGGTGCGAAAAAAATTCAAGTTGATAATTCCGTATCGCTATATTGCGGAAAAGTTGCGATTGGTAATTACAAGAAAACCAAAAAAGAATTATTCAAATCGGACTTTATCTTCCGATCCCGCAACAGGCCTAAAGATTATAAAAAAAATGAAATTTTACCTTTTTTCAAAAAAATTGTATTTATCCTTCGTTTACGTTTTATTTATCGCTATAGTAAAATTTATTTACAGTTTGCATGGTAGAGTAATAAAAAATTAGATTTACGCATTTAACGAATATCTTCCGATCCCGCAAGGTCAATCAAAATCTATAAAATTTGAAATTTTTGATGATTTTGATAAATTAAGGAACATTTGGTTATCTCATTTCTCTGTTACATTGTGAAGCTCTTCGCTTGTTTAGATATTTTATGACAATATTTAAACAACCCAGAACTCAAAACGAGGGGGTGGTTGCAGTTCTAGCTCCACACGCACCCCTCTCTCCGACCAACCAATGAGTGTGTGTTTTTTACATTATTTACATATGTACATTTCTTTTTCATGTGTTTGTGTCCAGCTCTTAAACATCAACTTTATATTGTGAATTCTTGGTAAAATCTGGCAACATGGATCTTGATTTAAATGTTTTTCTGATGAATCCATCTGTTGATTGGGGCCCACATATATTAGCATTAGACGATGCTTCTGTGGGCAACTTTAGACACCGCTTGTCAGCTTGCATGTGGCAGGGATAGTTTTGTACATTCCAGTCTAGCATGTCTCCCGATGTAATGCAAGAAGTTATATCTTCATTTGAAACTCTCCGAAGAACTGGTGGAGAAGATAGTGTTGTAACATTCCAGTCTATTATTTCAGTGTAGTCCTGTGCTTGAAAATTTAAAGTAGGAGGGATGAAATTTCTAATACTTTTGTCCTTGGCTTTATTCTGTCCGGCTTTTAACACTCTCCTTGGCCCTAGCTCTCTAATGTGTTTCCTTTCTATCTACTACTTGAAATTTTGAAGCAAAGGACTAAACTAAAATAATAGACTGGAATGTTGTAAAACTATCTTCTAAACCACTTCCTCGAAGAGTTTTAAATGAAGATATAAGTCCTGGTATTACATCGGGCGACATGTCAGACTCGAATGTACAAAACTATCCCTGCCACAAGCCAGCTGATGAGCGGTGTCTAAAGTTGGCCACGGAAGCATCGTCTAATGCTAATGTATGTGGGCCTCAATCAAGAGATTGATGCATCAGGACAACTTTTAAATCAAGGTCCATGCTGCCAGATTTTACCAAGAAATCACAATGCAAAGTTGGTGTTTGAGAGCTGGACACAAACAGATGAAAAAAACATGTACAATATGTAAATAATGTAAAAACACGCACTCATTGGTTGGTTGGAGTTTTACGCGTGTGGAGCTAGAAGTGCAACCACCCCATCGTTTTGAGATCTGGGTTGTTTAAGTATTGTCATAAAATATCTAAACAAGCGAAGAGCTTCATAATGTAACAAAATGTTTTTTAATTTTTCAAAATCATCAAAAATTTCAAATTTTTTTTAGATTTTGATTGACCTTGCGGGATTGGAAAATATCCATTAAATGCGTAAAACAATTTTTTTTAGTACTCAACCATGCAAAGTTTAAACAAATTTTACTATAGCGACAAATAAAACGTACTCGAAGGATAAATAAAAATTATAAAAAAAAGGTAAAATTTTATTTTTTTTCATAATCTTTAGGTCCGTTGCGGGATCGGAAGATAAAGTCCGATTTGAATAATTCTTTTTTTGTTTTTCTTGTAATCACCAATCGCAACTTTTCCGCACTATAGCGATACGGAATTATCAACTTGACTTTTTTCGCACCACCTTATCAATAAAATAAGTTTATAAAATACGTTCACAGGATAATAGCCATTTCCTAATTATTACCACTGACACTCTTTCAGTACGTGTTAATGATCTACACATCAACGTAAGTTTCACTTTATTTTTTTATTTAACTTGTTTGAAAATGGATCGTCACGCATGGGAAAAGTTAGAGTGGAAGAACTATATCAAGCAACTACATAAAAACAAATAACATTTTAGCTCTATTACATAATATAAAATATGTCTTTTTAAAACAGATGTTTCAAAATAATATAATTTTTCACTTTCCAGAAATTATATTACTAAGCTAAAATAGGCACCATTATCTATAAATATAATTTTTCATTCCCTGTTATACTAAAAATACCCACTGCAGTTCGAAGGCCCTAAAAACAATGAATAAACCTGTGCGGTAGTCCAGAATAGGGGAATACGTTCCCTATTTTCCCGCAGGCACGTGCTATTTGACAATCAATGTAATGACGTCAGAGAGAAGGCAACCAATGAGAAAGGAGGTTCATTCACTGTTAGCAGATTCATCTCGGGCTGAAGGAAACCTTCATTCCGTCTTTCAGTGTTCTTCGGGAAGCTGATGGCACTACCAGTGCTCCCTGGTAGCTCCCGAGGATCTCCACGCGCATGAATTTTCAATATTTATAATTTTTGAGTAGGTGATTAGTGGATTTTTATTTAAACTTTTTTTTCGCGAATTTATGCTGGCAGTATATATGTAAGTTTTTACAAAGCTATTTTTTTCACTGTCAAAAATTTGATTACAATATTTTGCTAGCGTGTAAACGAATAAAAATTAGATGTAATCGTATCGTGTTTAAAATGAAGATTTGTCATTTTATAACAAAACCGTTATGTTGCAAACCTACTGTTTTATTACATAATGTGGATATTTTGTTAGATAATACAAACTAATATTTATTTGTTCAAATACGAAGACTTATTTTAACATCACATTTAACATCAATATTAAATGTTTAATTCTAATTAAAAATCTATAAATTTCATAATGTTAAAACCTAAGGGCTGAAAAAATATACGTTCAAAATAAGTCCGGAAATAGATAAACTGACTAAGTATAAGCAACTTTTATTGTATGGCATTTTTTACTAAGTTATTAATTTTCGAGTTATTTGTGAGTAAATATTATATTCATTTTTCAACAAAAAAAACACGTTTTTAGAAAATAACTCAAAAGGTAAGTATTTTATCGAAAAAATATGTCTAGCCAAAATATAGCCTATAAAAAAATGAAAAAAGTGTATGTATGAGATTCCTAGACCCAGTAAAATAAGAGTTGTAACTAATGGAAAATAGGTTCATACTCGCCAAATTTCAAATCAAATATTTGAACGTGAAATAACCAAAAAATAAAACACTTTTTTGAGAAAACTCGTTTTAACTTTTTTAGACACTTTTTTTTTGTTTTGTTTTCCAGATAAGTTTCTAGCATTAAAATTAAAGAAGTTGCACTCAAAATAAAGTTGGCTCATTTTTTTTTGTAGAAAAATCGTGAAAATCACCCCGTAATTAGCATCCCAAATAAAAATAATCGTTACTACTTCACAAGTTGCTTTACTCGCGTATGTATTGACCATATGATCATTAAGTTTCATCGGTTAAAAGGGGGGTTTTTAAAAGGGCTCTAGTTGAAAGGGCTTGAACGAGTCAATCATGAGTGTATACAAATTTTGAACAGCCATATCTCAACCAATTTTTGCCTTAAAGAAAAACAAAAAATGCACAATATTCAGACAAGCAAAACCTATATTTTTTTTACTCTTTGTAAAAGAAGTTGTAGTGAATGTTCCCCAAAAAGTACATAACTTTTTGGTTATTTCACGTTGAAATATTCGTTTTGCCATTTGACGGATATAACCCTGTTTTTGAAAAGCTACAACTTTGTTTCTACTGCGTCTATATACACCATTTTTTTTTTCAATTTTTTAGAAGCTATATTTTTGCTAAGAATGTTTTTTGGTTAAAATATTTACTTTTTAAGATATTTGCAAAAAACCGCCTAAAAACGTGTTTTTTGTTGAAAAATGAACATATTTACTCGAAAATAGCTAAAAAAGTATTAACTTGTGAAAAAATGCTATATAAGAAAAGTTGCTTAGGCTTAGTCAGTTTTTCCATTTCCTGACTTATTTTAATAGTACATTGTTTACCGGGTAGGAAAAGCTTAACATTCCTGGACGACTGTGAAGATTGCTTAGTCGAGGCGCAAGCCGAGACTTAGCAACACAGAGTCCAGGAATGTGGCTTTTCCTACGAGGTAAACATACTATTTTTCCGCAAATCGTTTAAAATTCGACAGATATTGATTGATTTAAAAAAAACGCGATCATTTTATTCCCAAATAAATGGTGCTTTGAAATTCCTAATAAAATTACTTGGGTTACTATGGAAACGTATTGAGGTTGAATTGTCAAACTTGACGCTTATAAATTTAATTGCTGGTGTTCTCGAAAGTAAAATGATAAGTGATGATGAAATTTCCATTCCTGGGACTCCTCCAGAGCTGGTTGAGGCAGTGAATACTGCTTCATTAGAATTATTGCCAAAGAAATCAAGAGAAAAGTACGAAAATGCATACAGACGTTTTATGGATTATTAATAATTTTCTATCATTTATGTAGAACACTAGCAACTGTACGGAAATATCATTTCCTTACAGTAAGGAAGTCCTGACTTTTTCTTCAAGAAATTTTGACAGGAATGTCAAAATTTCCTGGCGATTTGCGGAAAACGTATATTATTGCACAGAAGGCGTGAAACTCACCTCCAGGGCAAAAGCACACATAGTCACTAAATGACTTTTCTTCTTTGACAAGTTACCTATGTGTATGCCAAATTTGATTTCAATCCAAGCGGTTCTTTGAAATTTGGAGCAAAAACCGTGATTCAATGTACTAACACTCTGGGAAATTTATTTGGTGTATAAAGATTTATTTGGTGTATTTAAAACTGCTTCGTTTTTCTGATTCGATACCCTTAATCACACCAAACTTTTTTTTTCTATTTTAACTTTTTTAATATTTAAAGGTATTTTTAATTTCTAATTCGAACTAAATCACTAATTTCCCGCATATACTGTGATCGTATTAGAAGATTTTGGGTAGTGATAAGTTATTTTGTACATATTTTTATAAAATTGTCTATCTTAACTGTAAGCCTGCCTAATTAATTTTTAACCCAAAAGCGCAAATTTGGCATTGTTAAATTCATATTGGTCTTTGCAATTTTCCTGCGCTTTAGCTATCTGAAAATTGTCCATACTATGAATAACAGTGTTAATATGCTGATATATTATGTTATTAGAATATTACACACATATCTTTTCATACTTACGCGCACCTGTAAGCCGTTTCTGTCGACTTTGTCTATACAATATAAATTTTTTGCAATCATAATAGTCCGGCCATAATAGTCCGGATTAATTTTCTTGTTCAATTTATTTATTTTGTCTATGTCATACATAAGGTGATCTGATATTGATGAATTCGACCGTTACTTGATGGAAGTTCATTTTATCTAACAATAAAACACTAAAAACGTATGTTTTCTATACTTCCACAAAATTTATAATAACTATGTGACTACAGCGGTTTCGGTAGAGTGCCTTTCTCAAGTGATTTAGTTTACTATGTGTTTGCCTTTTTAAAGTCTTTAACTGAAGAGGTTAAGGAGTAAGGAGCTGTTTGTCTCGAGTTGGGCATTCAGAATTATATGTGTATTTTTCAATTTATTAATTTCCGTATATTCTAATAAATATAGGTTAAGGCCTTTATTTTGAATATGCAGAATTTGAAACTCTTTATTAAAAGAATGTTGTTCTGAAGCTATTTCCTTGTGGCATTTTTATGGTAAACTATTTTTTAAAAATAAGCTTATTTCCCATTAAAAATAGTTTATTAAAAGAATGATTATGATCTATAAGATGAAGTGCGTATGTAGAAGTGTCTGTTTTTCTATTGTTGAAGGCGCTTTTGTGTTCTACTATCCGTTTGTCAAAGGTTCTGCCAGTTTGACCGATGTAAGTTTTCGGACAGTCACCACAAGTTAGTTTGTAAACACCACTCTGTAGTGGCTTTCTCTTTCGGCTCTTATTGTTCTTATAGTTCTTTCACCAGCTTTTTGGAATAACACCAGCTTTCAGAACCAACAACAACTTAAGCAGATGTATTAAGAACAATAAGAGCCCAAAGAGAAAGCAACTACAGAGAGGTGTTTACAAACTAACTTGTGGTGACTGTCCGAAAACTTACATCGGTCAAACTGGCAGAACCTTTGACAAACGGATAGCAGAACACAAAAGGGTTTCAACAATAGAAAAACAGACACCTCTACATACGCACTTCACCTTCTAGATTCTAGATCATAATCATTCTTTTAATGAGAAGTTTCAAATTCTGCATATCCAAAATAAAAACCTTAAGGCTTAAGTTATCTTTATTAGAATCTATGGAAATTAATAAATTAAAAAATACAGATATAATTCTGAATGACCAACTCGAGACAAACTCCTTAACCTCTTCAGTTAAAGACTTTAAAAAGGCAAACACATAGTAAACTAAATCACTTAAGAAAGGCTCCCTGCCGAAACGGCTATAGTCACATAGTTATAATAAATTTTGTGAAAGTATAGAAAACCAACGTTTTCAGTGTTTTATTGTTAGATGATCTGATATTATTAGCTCTCACCTTATTCTTAACTGATTTCCCCTAGATTTTCGTTTGTCTTCTTTGTCAAAGGATGTTCGTATTTTGGATATATTTTCATAACATAGTTGAAGCAAAGTGAATGTGAATATAAAAGGAAATATGTATATAAAATGATGAAGGGTCATCATTCCATATATTTCTGGGTAAATATATATTATATACGTGTTTTGGAATACTTGGTCCTCATCCGTACAGTGTAGCCAAGTTAAAAAAGTTGTATGTTAACTTGGGAAAGGATCACTACAGGAATAATGTTACTATTTTTGGTCATATTGTTAGAAGACCCTGTCATCGCAGGGCTACAACTAACACTGCTAAGGAGGTAAAGGTAGACTTCCGCACCAAGCGACCGAGACAGGAGACCGCGACAGGCGACAGATAGGTCGCGATAGACGATAGTTGGTCGCTGGTCTCGGTCGCGGGCTGCAGAACTACCCTGATATAATTGCACTGAGAGCAGTCGTGGGGAGACCTCGCCTATCTGTCGCCTGTCGCGGTCTCCTGTCTCGGTCGCTTGGTGCGGAAGTCTACCTTAAGGGTACCTGAGGAAATGAAAAGCAATAACGTCATCAAATAACATGACGTTGAATAAGCGAGTACAAATGTATAGTCCGTCCGCTCTAACTTTTCCCATGCGTCACGACTTATTTTCAAACAAATTAAGTTAAAACCTAAAGTGAAACGTACGCCGATGTGTGTGGTATATAGTATGCAGTATACAAAATGTATATACACATCGACGTTCGGTTCACTTTAGGTTTTGACTTAATTTGTTTGAAAATAAGTCGTAAAAGCGTGCATGGAAAAAGTTAGAGCGGACGGACTATGTATATTATATATATAAGCAAAAGTATTGGCTGAAACAAAATGAGTGTGAATATACAAGAAAATATATAAAATGATGAACGGTCATCATTTCATATAATAGTGTAAGAGCGGGAGCCGAAAAATCATCGTCATAAGTAATATGGAGTTTGACATGTGAAATGTGATAATTATGTGATAAGGATAATTATGACCCCTTTCAGGCTGACACCTCAGTGTATACAGGAAGTGGCAATAAGGGATGAAAGGGGAAAGTTAGTGTAGTCTTTAAAGGTTTTCACCTCCTATTTTGTTAAACCTCCATCCATTTGCATGAAAATTGGTGACTAGTTAGAGCATACCCAAAGAAATAAAAATGATTTGGTGCCATCTTGCACTTTTACCCTGGGGGTGGATACCACCCTTTCTCGGGGGTGAAAACTATTTTATTAAAAAAATAACCCCACAAATCGATAGAGGGACAAATTATAAGTAAAATTTTTATATCATGTTATTAAAATAAATCAATGCTTTTTGAGTTATTAAAGATCAAAGATTTGTCTGTTTAAGAGCACATGCGTGAAGTTACGGTTGATAAAAGAACATATTGTATGGTACTAAAATATTATTTTGAATATTTATATTTTGAATATTATTATAAATTTAGCAAAAGTGTATTCGAATATGTCAAATGTACCCATTATTGGACACTCCCAGTTTTTGGACATATTCAGTTTATATTGATAGAAAAAATTCAATTAAATATCGAAATAATATAAAAATAATATTTTACTAACATACAATTAACTAATATATTCTTTTTATCATCCGTAACTTCACGCATATGCTCTTAAATATCTTATCTTAAATATCTTTAATAACTCAAAAAGTATTGATTTATTTTAATAACATGATATAACAAATTTTACTTAAAATTTGTCCCTGTATCGATTTGTTTGGTTATTTTTAATAAAATTGTTTTCACCCGCGGGAAGGGGTGGTATTCACCACAAGGATAAAAGTGCAAGTTGGCACCAAATCAGTTTTATTTCTTGAGGTATGCTTTAACTAGTCACCAATTTTTATGCAAATCGATGGAGGTTTAACAACATAAGAGGTGAAAACCTTTAATGACTGCACCAACTTTCCCCTTTCATCCCTTATTGCTACTTCCTGTATCCACTGAGGTGTCAGACTGAAAGGGGTCATAATTGTCAATATACAATGGACACATTTCACAGGAAAAACTCCATATTACTTATGATGATGATTTTTCGGCTCTAGCTCTCCGTCTATAATTATTTCAGGGCAACTATATACTGTTACTTCGCTCCGTTACTTCTTCACTTCTCTTATTTTGGCCATTTATTATTACTCCCAAATATTTAAACTATTGGACCCTTTCCTGTGTAACTACACCAAATCTAATTTTCTATTTTGATTTATTTCGTCATCTTATCTTCTCTTCTAGAGCAGAGTAGATATTTTGTTTGTCCTTCGTTAATTTCAAGACCTCTTTCCGTGCTTCCTTTGCCAGGATTATTACTGCTTCTTTTAATATTTCCTTGTCTTCCCATTAGAATTAAATTATCTGCATATGTATCTTTTTGTGTTGAACTATAGTTCCTTTAATTTTGCTGGCCTTGACTGTTCTTTCTACTGCTATGTTGAATAATGTGGTTGGCAGAGGATCGCCTTGTCGCACTCCTGTTTCTATTGCAATTGATTTTGTGCTACCTTCCTTTATTGTTACTTTAGCTCGAGATCCATCTATAGTCATTTTTGTTAATCTGATTAACTTTGCTGGTATATCTTGGTTTTTCATTTCCATAAATAATTTATTTCTTCCAATACAGTCAAAGGCTTGTCTGAAGTCTACGAAGAAGATGTGGAGTTCTACGTTGTGTTCGTGGCATTTTTCGGTTGTTTGTGTAATTATGTGGATCGCCTGTAGTGGATCTGCCTTCTGTGAATCCTTGCTGGTGGTCCCCAATTTTTTCTTTGTGAATTTAAGAAAACCTTAATGGAACTGTTTCGAGCCACAGCGAGCAAAGTTATGATTGCCAATAGGATTACCAACATCCGAAACGGATAGGAACCAGAAAAAGAAGAAGAATTGTGAAAGTAAATTTTTCTCTGATGAGGCTGTTGAAGAATTTTTTATGTTGTACTCAGAGATATTATTATTCCTCTAAAGTTGTTACAGTTTGTTACTTCTCATTTCTTAAATACTGCCTTCTTTCCAATCCTTGGGCATTTCTTCTGCTTCCCATATTCTAACTATTAGGTTTATATAAATGCTTGTTAATAACTTTTTCAATACGTTTTTAATTAGCTCGTTGGAAATTCCCCCTGGGCCAGGTTATCTTTTCTGTTTAATTTTTTGAATGATGCCTAAATATTCATCATATGTTGGTATCCCTATTTCATTATCTCTCATGCCTTTCATTGCACCTACTTCCCCTTCCGGGCTTTCTTTGCATCTATATAGTTCTGTGAAGTGTGTGTTCCATGATCTAATGTCAATTTTAACTAATGGTTTGCCTTTCCTTTGTTAAGCTTTTAGATATCCATATAGTTTGGCTATGTCTTTACTATTCTTTTCTAGGTCCTTTAACAGCTATTCCATCCACAGTTTTTTGTTCTTGCAACATTTATCTGCTACTTTCTTTTTTTCTTTGTATTCGTTTCAATGATGTTCTTCTTTAGTTGATATCCATTTATCTCTTGCTTAGTTTTTCTGTTTGATTTTAATTTCGTATTCTGCATCAAATTACTCTTTCCCTCTTTTTATTTCCCTCTGTCCTATCACCTCTTCTGTGTTATTTGCTTCTGTTATATTTTCTTTAGGATTGTCTCATATTGTTATCTTAGTTCCTATACTTTTAACTTCTAGAATTTTTATCTTATTTTGTTTTGTCTTAAATTATGTGTTTTAATTATCTTCATTTTGATTTCTCCTATTACTAGAAAATGGTATGTGTCTGCGTTTGCTCCTCTATATAATCTGACGTCATGCATTATTGCTTTCACTAAAATGATATATTATAACCTAATATACTTTCTACTTTAAGATGAATTTAATATAACATTCATCAACTATATGTTTACAAAATTGTTAGTTATGTAACTTCCATCTATTTTATTATTTATCGATCGAAAAGCTTTTAAAACTATGTATACTTAAACAAATTTTTATTATAATTTAAAAGGTATTCTAAATTGGATAATATATCTTAGGTTACTTTCAAATATGAGCAAAATAGACCATAAATCGTATATATAGTATTAGGAGCTTATTAAGCGCTCAATAGCTTGCACTAAGACTTTCAGATTGTACTATTTTTACGGATATTTAATTTTTGTAAATTGTCACATTTAGGCCTGGATCCCGCGTACCAAAAAAGTTTATTAATAGCAAGCTGCAAATTTGTTAATAGCTTAAGGGTGTCTAGTCGGACAAAGTTTGATGTACGGAAACACTGAAACAGGTTAAAAATTTTGAACGTCAGACTACGAAAACACCCCAGGTATTTTGTCGGACAGAACTTCCAATTGATTTGTTACTATTTCATTAAACTTGCATGCAAAAATCAGACCGCTGTTTTATCACCAACATCATTCCTGTCATTTGACATGTTCTACGTCTCGGACTTCTTAAAATGGCCAATTGGTGATAAATACCAGTCTAATTTTGGCATGAGAGTTTAATGAAAGGGTAACAAATCAATTGGAAGTTCTCTCCGACAAAATACGTGGAACGTGTTCGTAGTCTGACGTTCCAAATTTTTAACCTGTTCCACAATTAAAACTTCCCCTGTTCCCAGTGTTCTCATACATCAAAGTTTGTCCGACTAGACACCGTTAAGCTATTAACAAATTTTCTGCTTACTGTTATTCAACTTTTTTTTGGTACACGGGATCCAGGTCTAATTGTAATTATAATGTAATATAATTTGTGTTTATAATATAAGATAACGTATAAAATATTGTTTTTCTACAACCGTGTTAAAATTTTAGCACTCCATAGGAGCGTTAAAAATGCTACTTTAAAGCACTAGTGCTATAAAATTTTTAAGGCACTGCAGTTAATCGTATATTATGCAACGAGCATTTATTGATGGTCATTATGAAGCGAGTATGAGGGTTACGAAACGATGCGTATGCGGCCAGTTTCGTATAGAGTACGAGCTTCATAACGATAATTAAATGCAAGTTGTGTACACTATTTTTTCTATGATCATTCACAACAAAAAATATATTCAAATTTATTAATTTTGTAACACAAATAAATTCAGTAGGTAGTTTGTCAGTTTGAAGGTTTGTTTACATATTGAGAACTGTCAAAGCGTATCTATTTGACTAGTCATGTGTCACTGCGCGTGTACCACCTTTATCGCGAATGCTATATCGCGATTCTATTGGTTAAAAATCTGTACCTTAATGAAAATCTGTATCCTAATGAAGTTCATTATGATACAGGTGGTGACATCATAATTGATATATTATACGCTGTGAGCTCGTACGTAGAGGGGATATTTACAAATTCGCGAGCGCCAGTAGTGGCAAGTCTGTAAACGTTTACCGGAAATGTGACATAAATGTTAAAGTGATTAATTTAAAATTAAAATCAAAAACATTAATTATAAAAAATATTAGTTGGTCAAAGCTGTGGTATATATTTTTACCTTAAATATACTTACGTTTTAAATACTGAATTTAAGTTTTTTTAATGTTCCGTAATATGTAATTATAATTTAATCTAAAATCTTAGCGCCATCTACAGGATAAATGTGAAAGTATCCGAAGTAAGAAATTCATATTTTATCAATAGAACGTCAAAATGATTAGCAAAATGTTAAAAAAATCGATTACAATTTAATTACTTTTTTGCGTTGTAAATGTTAAGCGATAACAATTAAATAATAAATTTAAAAAATTACCGGTGAAAGTTGAATTAGTAATCCGCTAGGAGCGCCACCAGCGAAGCTCAGAGCGTATAGTATGAGAATAGAAAACAGTAAATTGTCAAATTGTGAAACGTCAAAATATTTATATTTCATTTATTAACATTAATATTAATAGTAAACTTGCGCAATTTGAAAAAGGTGGTTAAAAAGGTTTTTTAAAATTTAATTTAGATTGTATGTTTAATTTAAGCAAGTTTATGTAACGGTATAATATTTTCGCTCAGAATTTTTAGACATTCCCCTCGACTGTAGACAACCAGTTAGTTCTACCTTCAACCATGGTTTCAGCAATTAAAAAAAATATTGTATTTTATAAATTTATAACGTTTGTAGAAAAAAATATTGTCTGATATACGTGTTAAAAAGTACATTTTTAAGGCACTCATTCTGTCTAGTTTCTTTGTTAGTATAAAGATCAGAGAAATTAAAAAATAAAATGTTCACAAAATTTAAATTCTTAACATAATTTCCATGTATACCTTTGTATACATTTGTACCTTTTCCTCTCTACAGGGTGTCTCAAACTTTTGTTTCAGTTAAAATGCATATGTTAAGAATAAAATATTTTTATATTAGAATAAATATATTTTCTTTGTGTCTAAAGATATCAGGGCCGTTAAAACAAACAGAATGTTCACAAAACATAAAAATAAAATACGAGTCTAATGTATGCTCACATTTGTACCTCGTCTTCCCTACATGTTGTCTCAAACTTAATATAAGAACTACATTTATTTTCTTCCACCCGGTGTAAGTACAAAAAAGAAGTTTGAGTAAACTTTTGCCCAACTGTGTAAATACGAAAAAAAAAATCTAGAATAATAAAAAAAATTAGCGGAATCCGTTAATCTGTTCACGAAAAAATCACTTATGAAAATGAGAATAGTTTTCTACATCGCCAACTTATGCCTCGCAATATTAGGGTGGCAGGCACTTATGGAATACAATTATTTCTGTCATTGTTTTAAAGAATTAAAAAAAAATCTGAGACCCGTCGATTTTTATAGATGAATCTGCGCTTTTTAAATATAAATTTAAATGTACAGGGTGATTCACGCAAGCCTAGCATAGTCAATAAGCTTAATTTTTAATAGAATACTTTGTATATTTATATATTTGTAAAAGCTGCTATAATACCTGATTTCAATGAACTCTATCATGTATTGTGTATTATAAATAATACAGGGTGAAAATTTGAAATCATACTGTATGGAATTATAGTTGTTTTTGTTCTTTTCTAGAAAATTATAAAAAACACTAGGATACGTCAACGTCTAAAATCAACATGCATTCTTTAAACATAAAGTTGAATATAGAGGAAGATTTATGCAAGTCTAGCCTAGTCCGTTATCTTTAATTTTAATGAAACACGCTGTATATATTTTTCTTTTTAGAAGCTACTGAACAGCCTTATTTAAAAAAAGTGTAGGTATTATGTAGGGTCTATTCTGAATAATAAAAGGTTAAATTTTGAAATTATGTAAAATTTTCGTCAAGAAATTAGATAGGTACATAAAATATGAAATTAATAAAGAAGAAGACGGATTTTAGTTTGTTGAAATTAATAATTTATCACATTTTAAATAAGGGTATTAGTTTTTACATCAGTCAAATAAACACATCAATTTTCAAAACTAAGTATCAATATATTGGGTTTTGTATTTAATGTCTTAACGCAATTTTTAAATAATTTCAAAATTTCACCTTGTATTATTCATAATAGACCCTATATAATTAATTTTTTTTGAGATATTGTTGTTAAGTAGCTTCCGATAATATAAAAATATACAGGGTAATTCATTAAAACTAAAGATCATATACTATGTTAGACTTTCGTGACTCAACCTGTATGTATATTTAAATTTATGTTTACAAAGTGCCCATTTGAATTTAAAAGTTGACGGGTACCAGCATTTTTATAATTGTCTAAAATAAGGACACAAACAATATTATTCCATAAGTGGTTTCCATACTATATAATTTCAAAATTTCACCCTGTATTATTCATAATATAGTATACTATATGCAGAACACGCCCCCCCCTGCCCATGTGTATGGGCGCCTATGGTTGGAAAATATTTTCAAGTTCCTGGATTGGGGCTGTAAAGGAATCTGCGCCAAGTGAAAATGTTTAAACCAACTTTATATTCACTGACATTATCCTACTGATAGGAATAATGAAGAAAACTATGTAACAAGTATATCTGATCAAGAAGAATAACAATAAAAAAATAAACCAAAAGAAAACAAATCAAACCTAAAGAAAACTAATTTAAATATGACTAATACGGAAGACAACTCGGAAATTACAACCACACAAGTATAATAATACTTAATTATTACAAGTCCAAGGATTTTACTTACTTGGACAAATTATTGGGGTAGATAAAAGTAACCTTTGGAGAGTCATTTGGCTGTAATTAAAAAAGGAGTTATTTGTTTAAGATGGTAATAAAATTTAAACAGCGTAGTAAGATTAAACAATTAACTTTGACATTGATGTTTTTTTGGAGATCGTTTAGAAACCAAGAATTTTTTAGTCCCTAAAAATATTAATCATCCTTTTAGTGTGGAAATAAATGAACTAAGAACAGGAATGTTTTTATTTCTCAATAAAATTATGTCTACGGTTAAGATAGTTTATTAAGGCCATCGGTACATAATTCGCAAATATTTTACTGCTATCCCTACTTTTTCTGTCTTTACACGGCAAATTATGTGTAGTAAAATTCACACTGGTATGGATATGTAAACATTAGTAGAATGCCATTATACTTGACAATGTCATAATTAACTTTAAAGAGATGGCTTTTGAATGTTCTTGGATAACTCTTATTTTTATAATTGCAAATTAATTAATTCAGTTAATAAATGTGATATTTTTTCACCAACTATGTATTCAGTGATTGTATTAATTTATATGTACAACAAAAACTAATACTCAATCGAGAAAAGAGGAAAAGTGTTAAAGTGATTTTTAATAATATATTGTTACTATGGAACGCTTACAATTTTGAACATTTTTAACAACAAAATACTTGGATCACAAATCACAGAATATATTATCCTAATGTATTCGCTGCTTGGATCTTCCACAAATAATACACAATAAATAACTTTTTATTAAGTTCACGTCTTAAATCAAATACATTATCAAATACATGTATGCTTTTTCTCATCAGCATCTTTCAGTGCGTCACAGTTTTTCGATTTCTTTCTAACGCATTAAATTGTATGTGACAGAAAAAAAGCACGTCGGTGATTACATTTCGTCGGTGACATTTATAACATTTATTCTAGTTGTCAATAGATGGCGCTATAATCGAAAATAAAATTATTTACGAATTATATAATATATCTACGAATTTAATCTGTACATCTTATAAGACTATACAAATTAAAGAAAATACCGTTTTATAAATGCAATAAACACAGTTGATTTGTTTTTATGCCAAATTGCAAATAAAATGTTACAACTGTCAGACTTAACTAAAATGTCATGTTAGAATAAATGTTATAAATGTATATTATCACGGACTTACCTTTTTTTCTATCATTTATGACGCACTGAAAAATCCTCATGAAAAGAAGCATATATCTATATTATTTAATCAACAACTCAAAATACAAAATGTATTCCCGATGCCATGTCAAATATTTAAAATTGTCACTGTCTGACTGACAATATGCTGACAATATTCTATTCGACTGAGTGCGTTGTAAGACAAAGATAGATTTAGAAAATATTACCACGGACATTGTGTTCATTTTTTTTTCGAATCCTGAAAAAACCAATAAATATTTTTGAAAAATTTAAACGCAGAATGAAAGAATTCGTTTTTTCAAAAATAGGCCACTTTGGAGAAAAATCCCGAGGCAGGTCGATTTTTATTTTTAAATTATGATTTTTCGGCATAAGTATATACCAGTCACGTCATCTATCTGGGCGTGATGACGTAATCAACGATCTTTTAAATGATAATAGAGGTCGCGTACTAGCTCATTTGAAAGGCTATTCGATTATCTATTCAGTAATATAAACTCTAACCTAATTATTTACACTTCTTCTTCTTCTTCTTCTTCTTCTTTTGCCCTTTAATTCGTCCAATTTTGAACACAGGCTTCCCCCAGTTTCCTCCATTCACTTCTGTTTAGTGTTTTCTGTTTCCAGTGCGTTCCTCCTATCTTTTTAATGTCGTCTCCCCATCTCATCTGGGGTCGTCCTCTTGCTCTCTTTCCTGACCATGGTCTCCATTGTTGTATCGTGCTATTCCACCTATTGTCCGTTTGTCTAGCGTTATGACCTGCGAAGCTCCATTTTAGTCTGGCTATATGTTGTCCTGCGTCTTTGAATTTTGTTTTATTTCTTACCCAGTTGTTTTGCTTTTTGTCTGTCAATTTTACTCCTAACATTGCTCTCTCCATGGCTCTTTGTGTCTTCATTATTTTATCCATGTTTGCCTTGGTCAAGGTCCATGTTTGGAATGCGTATGTGAGAATTGGGAGTATGCACTGGTCAAACACTCTTGTTTTTAAGTATTGTTGTATTTTTTTATTCTTTTGGACCCATTTTAATTTTCCAAATCCTGCCCAGGCTAATCTGACCCTTCTTTTTACCTCCGCTGTTTGGTTTTCCTTATTTATTTTTATCATCTGTCCCAAATATATATAATCATTAACCGCTTCTATTGTGGTGTCGTTTAGTATTACGTTTCTATTATCTTGTGTGTTTGTCATTGTTTTTGTTTTGGCAAAATTCATTTTTAGACCTATTTGTTCTGATTCACTTGCTAGTTCGGTTAGCATGGTTTGTAGTTCTTCAAAACTTGATGCTATGACTACTACATCGTCTGCATATCTTAGGTGGTTTAGTTTCTTTCCATTTATGTTTATTCCCATGTTTGTCTATTCCATTGTTTTGGAAACATATTCCAGTGCTAATGTAAATAGTTTAGGAGAAATAACATCTCCCTGTCGCCCTCCTCTGTTAATTGGTATGGGTTTTGTGGTTTCTTCCAATTGTACTGTCATTGTTGCTTTCTTATATATATTATGTATGAGCATTCTGTATCTGGAATCTATTCTACAGTTGTTTATAGCTTTTTCTATTGCCCAGATTTAGACGCTGTCAAATGCTTTTTCGTAGTCAACTAACGCTAAGTGCAGATCTATATGGTATTCTTTAGCTTTTTATATTAGTGTCCTAATTGTTAAAAGATGGTGGTATATCCCTTTCGGGTTCCTGCCTGCTCTACTGGTTGATACGAGTCCAATTTGTGTGTTAGTCTGTTGTTGATAATCCTCATGAATAGTTTATACGTTTGCGACAGCAGTGAGATGGGTCTGTAATTTTTTATGTCCTTTCTGTCGCCTTTCTTAAATAGCAGGATTGTAAGACTTTCGTTCCATTCTTCGGGTATTTCTCCTTTATGTAGACACTGATTAAACAGATTTCTTAATGTTTGTAAGATTTCTTCTTTCCCTTCTTTCAACATTTCAGCAAGGATTCCATCTGGTTCTGGTTCTTTGTTGTTCTTTAATTGTGATAGTGCTGCTTCTATTTCATAATTTTCTATTTTTGGTAATGTTTCTGAGTTTACATTCGTGATTACTTTCTTGATATATTCCTGAGTGTTAAAGTTTGCGTCTTTCTCTGAGGTGTATAGTCCTTTATAATACCTTTCTACTTTTTCTGATATCTTATCTTTTCTCCTCTCTTCCCGTCCTGTTTCATCCTTTATTGAAATGGGTAGTGGTTTCCCTAAATTTGGTCGTAAGCATTTTAGGCCCTTATTTCTCTCAATTACTTTCTCGATTTTATTTTCAGTGTGTTTTCTTAGATCCTCTCTGGTTTTTCTCCTAATAAGTTTGTTTAGTTCTACGTATTCTACTGCGTTTCTTTTGTTTTCGCTTATTACAGTGGTTGATCATATTATTAGAGCCACCTCAGAAAATTTTACTTTTGTTTAATCATGGTATGTAAGTTTTTTCTTTATACGGTCCACGTTGCCATTGAAACTTTAGAAATGGATGCTATGTTTCTGTTGGAGTGATTAGTATTGAATATTAAAGTTTTTATTTCTGCTATTTTCCTTGGTGAAATGTATTTGAATTTCCCATGATGTTTTGGTACCACTAGTGTAACAGACCCGCAATTTTTACTAAATTCACAAAAAATAGTATAGGCCTGTGAGAATATTACTAGAGAGCAATGGAAACTCGCAAAGATTATTATAACTCTAAACACCAAGAATGCAAAATAATAGGCACACGAGTTGCAAGCTAGGCTGGGCAGCACTAACAAACAATGGCATCTGACTCACGCACTACCACACATGCGTGTTGCCACTATTGTCAGACTATTTATTGCACTTTCATAAAGTGTAACAAGATAGCCAAATGGAAACAAATCCATTAATATGTATATGATACAGCTCAATTATATACCCTTCCTCTAAAACATTGAATTTTACTAGGTGGCTCTAATGATATGATCACTGATCACCCACTGTAGTTTTCTTCTACTTTCCATTAATTTAACTATCCCGCTACTTAATCTATTTTCTTTTGTTCTTAATTTTTTGGCAGTTTTCATTTCCGCTTCCAAGAGTGTTTCTTTCATTTCTTCATTAATCTTATTAATTTCTGACTCTTCGTTTGCTACTTGTTGTTTATAGTTTTCCCTTAAAGTCTGTCTATATTCTTCGGCGTTTTGTCTTATTCTGCTATGGTCAATAGCTGTTGGTTTTCTTCTACATTTCTGCGTCTCTAGTTTACACAGGGTGTCCAAAATAATTTGTTTTGAATTACATTAATTGACACAAAAAAAACATATGTGTTATTTATTTCATTCAAAATATACATTTACTCCTGTCAAAAAACAGAAGAAAATGTTTATTTAAGAAATAAACATTTCTTTTCGCTTAAATTATAAGTTCAATCTGCCATCCTGTCTGTCCAGTTTAATTATTTAATACAAGCGAAAAGCAATGTCTATTTGTCAAATGAACATTTTTTTTTCTGTTTTCTGACAAAGTTAAAATGTATTTTGAATTAAATAAATTACCCCTCCGTGGCTCAGTGGTCAGAGCGCCTGCCTTTGGATCGAAAAAATCCGAAAGGTTGTGGGTTCGAATCTCACCAGGGTCAGAAATTTTTCATTTATTATAAATTAATAAATGAATATAGTTTCTGTCCCTGTGGAATCGGTGCTCACCGGAGGGACCGCAGACGTTCGGATACAATTAGCGTCTCTTTGCAAAGACAATGACGTCGACTTTGCAAAGTAACAAAACACTTACTCAACACACACACTACACATGACACTAGGTACCTAACTGTTCAAAATTACCGTAGCTACCATAAAAAATAAATAAATTAAATACAGTCTTCTTTTTGTGTCAAATATTTTAATTTAAAAAATATTTTAGGATTACGTCATCACGCCGACATGGATGACGTCACTAGTATGATATACTTATATGCCCAAAAATCATAATATAAAAATAAAAATCGACCTGCCTCGGTATTTTTCTCCAAAGTGGCCTATTCTCCAAAAAATTAATTTCTTCCATAATTTTGAATTTTTCTGTATATATAATATTATGAGTCTATGTGTACCTAAGTGTATAAGAAAAATAATTCGTACTCTAGACACGCCTTTATCTTAACCTTCTCTATCGGACTAACATCAACTGTTCCTCATCCAACCGACTTCGGCAGTGCGGCACTCTTCCAGAGCACAAAGCACAAACTTTATCCAGATACAAATCTGGAACAGTGATGACGTCATTGAGTATAGCGCAAGCGTCACACCCCCCGATAACCTATATTCTAAATATAGAATGTCCCTGAGCTAATAATAGAATAAAGCAGGACGAGACTGCGTCTGAGAGGGACAGCCAAGTCTGAGAGAGCAGGACAGAAAATTCAGGACGTTACCCTTTTATGTATATAGGGATATCTGATAGTCCTGGAAAACTGGGGTCATACTTAGAAATATATTATAAAAATATTGATGACTGATTATAAACAGAAAATTGAAATTTTATTTTTTTATCTATGATTTCGAAAAGTATCGTATTAACAGCTAAAAATAAAATTTTACCTTAAAAAGAATTAACAATTTCATTAGTATAGCATATTAATTTTGAATATTTAATTTTTAGTTTGCTTAGTTTTACATTTAGGCCTTTAGCAAAAAATATTTTCCAGTCATTTATAAAATACTTACTTTAGAATTTTCGGTTCTTGATAATTATATGTAAAAGATTAGATGTTGTCATAAATGAAATTATTTTATTTATTTATTAATGTACGACTCGTATATTATTTGACAAATAATGACATGATTTCGAAGTCAATTAAATTTGATATATTGCCCTAGGGCATTAAATTTAAATAACTTGCTAAATACTGTCAAGTTGACAAATAACAACCTAAGTAAAACTCTGGTTACCACAATTACGTTACGACTATTGCTGGTCAATGTTACTTATTTGAAAACTAATTAATTCAAAATCCGTTCAAATTGTTTGCATATAAAGAATAATTTAGTCAGACATTAAACGTTGAAGGCACCACAAGTATTATAGATAATAACGCTTTCGATCAACGTATATCCCTCGGGCCAAAGGCCCTCGGTATATATAATACACCATTGACCTCAAGCGTTATTATCCTTATAATACCCTTGGTACCTTAATAACTATAATGCTTTACCTGATTTTCGGAATGATTTTAAAATATACTTGCAAATTTATAAAACGTACAAAATTTTAATTGACATAAAGTCTCTCGTTTTACGCTGGTAATGAAGTAGGGATACTAAGTTTCTTATGTACCTACTATTCTTCTTGTGTATCATCTCCTTTTCAAATTCAAATCAAATGCGTACTTAAATTTTGTAGATTTTTTCGGTTTCATTTAAATAATTTTCATCATCATCAGCCTCTCTCAATCCACTGCTGGACATAGGCCTCCCCTGTTTGTCTCCAAAGTGTTCTATCTTGTGCTTTATGTATCCAGTTTTTTTTTGTCTTTCCTAAGTCGTCTTGCCATCGTGTTGGTGGTCTTCCTCTGCTACGTTTATCGGATCTTGGTCTCCATTCAACTAGTTTGCGAGTCCATCTTCCGTCCTTCATTCTGGCAAGTGTCCAACCCATTTCCATTTTAAGTTACAGCTTCTTTCAATGACGTCTATAACTTTGGTTTTACCTCGTAGGTCTTCGTTTCTAATCCTGTGTCGCAGAGTGGCCCCTATCATTGATCGCTCCATTCTTCTCTGCGCTACTCTTAGGTTTTGTGCGTTTTTCTTTGTGAGCGATAATGTTTCTACACCATAGGTCATTACCGCTAGCACGCATTGGTCGAAAACTTTTTTCTTCATATTAGTTGGAATGTCACTTTTAAAAACGTTCGTAGGAGCTCCGCATGCTGCTCATCCTTGTATTATTCTTCTGGATACTTCGGTTGTTTGATTTTCCTTACCTATCTTAATTTAGTGACCCAGATATATATATTTGTCTACCAGTTCTATTTGTTCATTTTCTATTTGAAGGTGTTTACTTGGTATTAAGTTCGTCATAGCATATGTTGTTTTTGTTATATTAATTTTTAAGCCTATTTTATGACAGGCAGTCATAAAATGTTCTAGCTAAGTTCTAGCTAAAAACTAGCTAAGTTCTACTAACATTTTCTGTATCTGTCCCAAATCGTCTGCAATCAGGACTATATCGTCTGCGTAGCTTAGGTGGTGTAGCATCTCTCCGTCCACATTTATTCCTTTGTCACCCCATTCTAGGGTTTTGATCACTTCTTTTAGAGCCGATATGAAAAGTTAGGTGACAACGTATCACCTTGTCGGATACCTCTATGGATGTTTATTTGGTTGCTGTTAGCGTGTAGTTGTATCGAGCTCGATACAACAAACTCTATACAACAAGCTCGAAGCTCGACTAAATAATTTTGTAATAATACTAATGCACATGGAGCTAGTTTTTCTTAATGAAATTCTTAACTACTTTATAATTATTTTCCTACTAAAATTTTTTGTAACCGACCCAAATACGTCACCTAGGTATATACTTCCATATTCTTATTATAACTGATGTGTATATGTTACCGTAAAAACCCGATTTCAGTTAAAACCCGAATTTACTAGGAAAAAGTAGTTTTAACTATGGGCTTTAGACAATTCTAGTTTTACCTAGTGAAAACTACTACTATCAAATATTTTCAGTTAATTCTAGTTGACACTACACATAATTCAGTCAAAACTAGTTTTTGCAAATAATTTTTCTCACGGCCATTATTGGAATGTAAAATGCATGCGCCAAAATTGGTGCGCCAAAAGTCAAGAATCAGAAGACAGGAAAAAATGTTTATTTGACAAATAAATATTTTTTTTTGCTTAAATTCAATATTAAAGCAGCCACTCACCTGTCTCTTGAGAGTTTGAACATTTAATTTAAGCTAATAGCAATGATTATTTTTCAAATAAACATTTTTTTTTTGTTTTCTGAGAGTAGTAGAATGTATTTTGAATTAAATAAATTACATACATTCTTCTTTTTATGTCAATAAATTTAATTCAAAAAAATTTAATTCAAAATTTTTTTTGGACACCCTGTATTAATAATTATGTTAATATTTATTACTGAATAGATAATTGAATTACCTTTCAAATGAGCTACCACACGCCCCCTATTCTCATTTAAAAAAATCATCGATGACGTCATCACGCCCAGATGGGTGACGTCACTAGTACGATGTATATGCCAAAAAGTCGTAATTTAAAAATAAAAATTGAATTGTTTCGGGATTTTTTTCCAAAGTCGTCCATTCTCGAGACAATGAATTTATTCCAACCTTTACGTGCTCTCTGTATATAAGCTTAAATTGTCATAAGACATTTTTCATTTATTGTTTACGTGCTTTGTGTGGTAAAAACGGACTTTTCATTTAGATATTTAGTTAAAGAAACGTGTTAATTAAGATATTTTTATTCGATTTTCTCAGGTGAGTAGTGACAGTTTAATGCAATAGTTCTTCTTGAAAACGGTTTGAGGTTATGTATTTTGTATTGGTGACTATTTTCTGTTAATGAACTAATTACATATGTTATCGAGTTTAATTAAATTAATTTGTTAATAAATTATTTATTAGTTTGTATGTTGTTTCAGTTTTGACACAGTGAGCATACCTTAGCCTATAAGCTAAATTTAAAACAGTTAAATGAAAAATAGCAATACCAAAAATACCCATACGAATAATTGTTATTGTGTATTTTAAAAACCATAAAATGAAAATTAATCTAAAAAAACGACATAAAACTACATTTTTATATCACCTATTTAAAACGCGATAAAAATGACGTCAGTTATGGTGGGACATATTCACGTGACTTTCGACGTCGAAAAAACGTGAAAAACTGACGTGGTTTGGTGATAATTATGACGTCTTTTCAACGTTTTGTAAATGTTATTTGGTTGCCTGGGATCCTCTTGTGATTGCATATCGATCAAATCTACCTAACAGCGACTATTCATTTCTGAATGCAATATAGGTATCCAATACCAAATATTCAGAATTAATATCCGATATTGAACAGTATATTTTTATCACCCCGTATATCACATGAACCAATTTTTTATTGTATATTTACATGTGCGGGTCTCTAATTTAGTTCACGAATTGTATTGTAAACAATAATTGGGCAATTGCATATTTAATTTGATGATCGAATATATTTCTTTTTTCTCAATATTTTGTAAACATACTCAGCGCGTTGCCTGACACCAATACTGGTGCCACCGCTGAGAAAGAATATACATTTTAGAATCATTCTCAAGAATCACTTCAACCAGGCTAGAGGTGCCTTTAACTTCCTTCATATACCGACATTCAATATGTAGCAAATAGTGTCTTACAACTAAATCGCGTACAAGCCATATTATTATTCAACGTTCTCCCGGGGTAACTTCCCTAGTGTCGGTCTTTATAAATAAATTATCTAAGTGCTATTGGTGTTTCAATCAACTGAAGAGCAGCCTCCACTGAGCCCCGAAGATTAGACAATAGGTTTCGACACAAGACCACTCTTCGCTTTACTCTTCTTACGTTAGCAGGTTTCATACATTGATATAAAATTATTGAATATATCAATTGTCATAGTTGCGTATTTTCTGGCGGTTTCAGTCTTCAACCTATCTTAACCTCCATGATCCTTAGCAACGTGGGCTGTTTCAATTATGTCAAAAATGTCTTCAGCAGGTACATAATATTTGATGGGTTCAGTTCTAGAAGCCAACTTTTTTATTTCGCCAATTTCAATAATTCTAAATCGTTTTGGAGTTTTCTTGGCAGACAATTAATCCGCATCTTGTACTTCGGCCATTAATTTATTATACATGCTTTTGGTCGTAACATTGTAGTGACTTTCTTTCTTCTCGCTCTGTTTCCTCTGTAAAATCTTTTCCAAAAAGCGTTATTTTTACTTTCTTATATCTCTGATCTCAACCTGATCTTCGACATTATCACCCACGGTGAATAATGCACAGTAGTGTAATATAACCAATAAAAACGATGCGGAAAAATCAACAGTTGCACACACTAGATTGTTACCAACCAGCCGCCTTCGTCACTAACCCTATCCCGAACAAGCCAAACCGTATTATTTGTCTCTTCTCCGGAATCCGGAAACAGGTAGATTTTCGTTCTTAAATTATGATCTTTTGGCATATATATCATACTAGTGACGTCATCCATCTGGGCGTGATGACGTAATCGATGATTTTTTTAAATAGGGATAGGAGTCGTGTAATTGCTCATTTGAAAGGTAGTTCAATTCTCTATTCAGTAATCTAAACATTAACATCATTATTTAAACAGGATGATCAAAAAATAATGTTTTAAGCCAATTAATTGACGCAAAACGAAGAATATCTATAATTTATTTAACTCAAAATATATTTTACTGTTGTAAGTAAATGTAAAAAATGGTTATTACATAAGTAAATTAAAACGCTTAAATTAAATATCAAACAGCCTCCCATTTGCCTCTTTTTGCAGTTTGAACAATTAATTTAAGCGAAAAGCAATGTTTATTTGCCAAATAAACATTCATATGATTCAAATTCATATTGAAATCAAAGGAGAATAGACAACGGTATGTCAGAGCCTAGGTCCTGACACATCCATACCAGTAGTTAAGGGTTAAAGAAGCATTACTAAAATGAAAACATAAATGTTCAGTAATTGGAATATTTTTAGCAGAACAGCTGTCAGTCTACCGTTTGCAGGTAGAACGGAAAGGTGATCAATCGGAAACGGAACGGAATATACGAGTATGGCAGGGAACCTAAAAGAAAACTAAGTACGAAGATTTGAGACTAAATATAAATATTGAAAAGACCAAAAAATATCGGTGAACGATGAATATAGGAAGGTAAAATTGTACTGTACAAGTACATATTTTACAAAACCTAGAAAAAATAGAATCATGTGAAGAATAGGTATTCATTAATTCTATGAATGGACAAAATGAACGAGTTTATTAGGTAACATGGTGCTTTCTATGGTTCCATTTTTCTGTCTTTATGCATAAAGACATCATGGTGGCATCTATTTACATTGACTAATATACTATTTTGGAAATAAACCGCATTACAATCATTGGACTTTATAAAAAGTCAAAAAGAATAAAATGAATGAGGTAAAATACATAAAGTAAGATACCTTAACTTAATAAAAAACTAACTTCCTTTCCCACTACATAGGTAGGTATATAGAAAATATGAGAAAAAGTAACTTTTGAGTATCATTTAAAATATATAAAATAGTATATTAAGTATGGAGAACGGTAAGGGTTTTATACCGATCGAAGACAATTGTTTGGAGGAGGAGCGGGGCGACGACTCCAATTATTGTCTGAGATCGGTTACCCTTAACGTTCGACATGCTTATAACGTTTTTTGCACGATTGATACCATTATAAATTATAAAATTAAACATTTTTGTCATATTGACTAGTTTCATTCATTTTATCAAGATAGATACTTTGGTTGTTAGGTAGTAACTAGGGTGCATAACAACAATGGAGAATTGACTTTTTATTTAGTTGTCAATAATTTTAAGTACAATTTTGATTATTATAAATTAAAATATGAGCGAAAGTGAATCTGAAGAAATTGAACGGGCTTGGGAAGAAGGGTGTTCCGCAATTATTCCCGAAAAATCCAAAAATCCGTTATCAAAATACCTACCAAAGTTTTAAAAAATGGTGCGAAGGCAAGAATTTAAGAATCGAAGAAAAGACTCTATTGGCATATTTCGTTCAAAGACATATGCAGTTGAAAGCTCCTGGAATAAGCCTCTGGGCAGAATATTCAATGATTAAATCCACCGTTTTTCTTTATGATGGCATTGATATTTCCAAGTTTTCAACTTTGATCGCGTATTTGAAGAGAAAAAATGTTGGATACTACTAATGTATGCGATTCTGCAGGAGTTTGTGTTAGAAGTGAAACCACAGCCCAAACAAGTAGGATTTCATTAAATAATTTAACAAATTGTACCATAAGTTTTAATATTAATAAATAATTCGTTAGTTTTCTTTATTCTTTCAAAAAATAAATTAAAATTAAGAGATTTTTTAACTCGACGGTAAGTGAATTACTTACCGTCGAGTTGGAGTACTTACCGTCGAGTTGGATTACTTACCGTCGAGTTGCTAGTAAATGTCACCTACTGACGTAAAATCTGTCACGGTAAACAGTCAAAAATTATAAATCGTGCAAAAAAATATAATTAAGCTTTTATTCCAAATTGATTTCTTTCTCTTGATAAATGAAATCAACTGGCTATCTATGTACAGGAATCTAGTAACCCCATTTCATTTGTTTCTACTTTTATCCGAAGGATGGCGCACGCCTCTATAGAAAATAATGATCCTATCCGAAATAGGTGCACGAAATTCATCGAATCCGAACTCATCGAAAGACATTTCGTATACACCTAACTCTTATACAGCTACTTCCTCGAAAACTTCAACTTGTCAACTGGACATTTTTCATAATATAGGTACATTCACATTCGCCAGGTTTACTTGACATTATCATTATACTGTTTTTTTTCTTCTAAATTTGCTATTTTAGAGTGCTTTAAAACTCAATACTCAATCCAATTATAAACCATACTTCTTATTAAATCAAGAATTAAAGAAATCAATTTCATTTAAACTAAATTACAGTAAATATGCAAATAGGTACACTTTAACAAGAAAATCAAAAATTTTCATCCGAAGTTAAGCCTTTTTGGTGCAGCAGTAGGATTTTCTTGGCTGTTAACTGAAGAATCACAAGTAATGTCTGAAAAATGCCAAATTGCAGATAATGAGGAGGTATGTTATTAAGTGAACAATATTTTCTCATAAAGAAGATTACTTTTACACCACTTTGAAAATCAACGTAATACCTGAAAACACCGTAGGACGTTAGACGTTGTGAATCCAAGTTGTCTTGATGTGAGAGAAAAAATTAATGAATTAAAAGTGAAAGTTACTGTGTGTAACAAACCTGTGCAATCTGCATTATAGACGAACTATATTTAGTCTAGGCGCCAAATAGAGGTCACCGTGTCATTTTCAATTCTGATGGACAAACTCAACGGTTTCTTATGGATTTTTGGCTGTTGATTACGAATTTCGAGGGGGATTTCGACCCGAGTGGTCAAAAAATTGTTATAAACAATTTAATTGTTTATAAATTGTTTATAAGGCTCTGGCTCATAAACTAAAAAAGATACAAAAAAATGTGTCAAATAAATTTTGTTCCTTAATAAAAAACGAAGAAACCGTTTACTAAACTTAAATCCGACAATTAGAACTCAAGATATTGTAAAATTAGTGCACAATGCAAATTGCAAATTGCAAAATAAGTATTTTTCGAAGCTTTATCGATCATAACTCGGCTTCTACGCATACAAATGAGCCTTGTAAGGTGTCCTATTAAAGCTTAATTAAGAGGCTTCCAAACAAAGTTTATTAAATTATTTGATCTTCATTTGTTTTAAAGTTATACCCGTTTAAAATTATAATTTTCTTAAAAACATTGTACATTCACTTGTTTATAAGGGTTTCAAGCAAATTTGAGCTATAAACATTTATACTTTAATTAATAATAATGATAGAAAAATTCAAAAGGAACAATTTGAGCGTATGAAACTGTTCGTAAGTTTATTTTTGGCTAAGATGTCGATATTTTAATGGCGCGCTATGAGACGCAAGATTGGCTCACAGCGTAAAGGTTCACGCGCTAAGATCTCGATGCAAATTACGTTATCTTCATTTTTCATTTTTGAAGATCCTAACAAAATTTTATCATATACTTCTTATAATTATATCATCATACTGTATCTCGTATCACCTTTCATTCTATTTAATTTGTCTTCTATTTTTTGTACTAAATGAGAAAAAAAAACACATTAAAAACTAATATTTCAGAAATATAACTAAAAAGTGAGTTGATATTATTTATTATTACTATTGTTACAAACATTTTCTTTCATACATCTGCATCGAGATATACAGGGAATCTCAGCTTTTTTACATCTGCATAAAGTTTTCGAGCAATTTTTACAGACACATGGTGGTACTAAATCTGATTTTGAAGGCATTAAAATTGAAACTTTTTGGGGGTTCAGAATTTCATTATCTATAAGATATCCATATACAAGTGGATCAAGTTCTTTTGCAGAATATTCGAGGCACGTTAATTGTGTGTACACCACATAAAATGCTCGTTTTATATATTAGTGGATTGAGTTTGATGTTGGTGGCATATCTTTAACAAGAGCAATGCCTCCTTCAACAAGAGAAAACAAGAGAAAAATCTTTACGAATATTTGCTGTTTCAATTATACGTGCACAACCGTTCTCAGTAGAAGACACTTTGATGTTGATATTTTTTTTACATGTAATACATAATTTATTATTAACTAAATTATTCATTATTGCAACGAATCAATATCACATTACACTATTAACAGACAATGACTTTGTTGTAACAAATAGACAGAATTGACAGTAGTATATTATATTATTGTAGACATTGATAGACATAATTAAGAATAGTCAAGGCTTCCTGAGCAAAATAGTGTAACACGAGAGCAGTCGATCGGTATATTTACCATGATATTTATTACTTGACTGTGAGTTGATCTTGAGCCTCAGAGCGTGCTATTATATTATCAATATCTTGGCCAAAAATAAACCTACTAACACTTTCCTAAACTCAAAATACACCTTCTTAGTTTTTCTATTATTAGTTTTAATTAAAGTATAAATGTTTATTGCTCAAATTTACTAAAAACCCTTATACAAAAATTAATGTACAAATTATTTAAGAAAATTATAACTTCAAACGAGTATAACTTTAGAAAAAATGAAGATAAAGTAATTTGACAACTTTGTTTGGAAGTCTATTAATTAAGCTTTAAAATGAGACCATGAAAAGCTCATTTTACTGCGTAGAAGCCGAGTTACGATCGATAAAGCGTCGAAAAATACTTAATTGACTGTAAGCCGCTCTTCCGCCTCATAGCGCGCCATTAAAATATCGACATCTTGGCCAAAAATAAACTTATGAACATTTTCGTAACCTCAAATTGTTCCTTTTGAGTTTTTCTATCATTATTGTTCATTAAAGTATAAATGTTTATAGCTCAAATTTGCTTGAAACCCTTATAAACAAATGAATGTACAATATTTTTAAGAAAATTGTAATTTCAAACGGGTATAACTTTAAAAAAAATGAAGATCAAGTAATTTAACAACCTTTCTTTGGAAGTCTGTTAATTAATCTTTAAAACGACACCTTCTAAGGCTCATTTGCATGCGTAGAAGCCGAGTTACGATCGATAAAGCTTCGAAAGATACTTATTTTGCAATTTGCAATTTGCATTGTGCACTAATTTTAAAATATCTTGAGTTCTAATTGTTAGATTTAAGTTTAGTAAACGGTTATTTCTTCGTTTTTTATTAACGAACAAATTTTGTTTAAAACATTTTTTTTATCTCTTTTAGTTTATGAGCCAGAGCCTTATAAACAATTTATAAACAATTAAATTGTTTATAACAATTTTTTGACCACTGGGATCGAAATCCTCCTCGAAATTCGTAATCAGCAGCCAAAAATCCATAAGAAACCGTTGAGTTTGTCCATCAGAATTGAATATGACACGGTGACCCCTCTGGCGCCTAGACTAATTTCCATCCAGCATTTTTAAAAGAATATCATGTATGACTATCAATTTATGGAACTTTCGTTCACATAGAATAAAAATAATATTTAATTACACAATTTAACTTCAAGTTTAATGAAAAGTCAAAACAACAAAATAGTTTTTAGTAGATACGTTGCAGCTAACTAAAGTTAGATTATTTTCATGTTTGTTGAAAATTTCTTAAATTCTGATTCTTGACATCAAATTGACATCATTTATTTAAAACAAAAGAAATGGCTGGAAAAAGTTTTATTTAATTTTTTGGTATACACATTGGATGTGATTAAAGCCATAGATAGAGTAAAGAAGAGATAACGAAAGTGCCAGAATCAATGCATTTGAGAGAAATGGACAGAAAGTTGAGAGGACTTGATTTTCGTTCCATGAATGTATTAGTTATTGAAAATCAAAGTTTTAAAGCTTTCAACCTAATAGAAATAGGTATTAAAAATATTGAAAAATATTAAAAATATTCCTAAAAGATATTTAATTCAAAACTTGTTGGACCATTTTCTTGGTAACACCTCCATGGCTCCTAAAAATTGCAAGTCAGATGGATGCTGAAGCGAAGAAGACAAGAGGGGATTCAAAAAAACTTACAATTCACGACCCCGTCTGTTCAGCTGGTAAATTCCAACGAAAAATGGACCTAGTGACTCAAAGGAGTAAAACTAATATAAAATGAAATAAAAATGTATACCATTTTTATTCAGCTGCAATGCGAAGGCAAAACTGTCTTACTTTTCACGTAGAACAGAGAGCGCAAACCAGCACTCTAAATCGACGATTTTCAACACTATTTTTTTTTATTTATAATGGCTTTGACTTAGCCAATTAGCCAGACTATTTGTTTTTTGTATGGTATTACAATAACAATTAATTTAATTACAGAACTGTCTGCGTAGAGTAAGTGGTGGTTCCTTAGCTTCAATTTCAATAATAGTAATAGGAGTAGATTTTAAGTAGCCAAGACAAAGTCTCAAACATTTATTCCTTTGGATTTCAACTTTATTAAGATATCCTGTTAACGCAGACCCATATAAATGACAACTATAGTCGAAAATTGGTCGAATCATCGAGCGATAGAAGAGCAATGCAATATTCGGGTCAGCTCCCCAACCGGTTCTACAAAAAGCTCTAAGAATATTCATAGAATTTTCTGATTTCTTTATAATATAATCAATTTGATCCTTCCATAACAATTTACGATCCAAATACGTCCCAAGAAATTTAACACAATTTTTGATCGGAAATTCTATTTTACCTACTTTAAAGGTGCATGAGGAATTTGGCGTTTTTTTGAGAAAAAAGAAATTTTAGTTTTTGTGGTTGATATGGATAAGCCTAGAGAATTGTAATCATTTTTTACATTGAATATTTTTTACATATAATTCAAGTTGACGCCTACAAATGTCTAGGGAAGAATGGGAGGTGTACAACACGACATCATCTGGAAATTGTAATATATTAGAGTGTGGAGGTACTATCTGTTCTAAATCTATATTGTACAATGAAAAGAGAAGTGGACTTAAAATACTACCCTGTGGTATACCTATATTCGTTAACCTTGGTGGTAAAAGTTTCTCGTTTATTTTTAAGTAAGTCCATCTATTATTATACAAGGATACAATGAAATTTGAAATTTTAACTGGAATTTCAAGATCTACTAATTTTTTATAAAGAATATCTAAATTTATGTTATCAAACGCTGAAGTTACATCTATAAATGCTGCAGCTGTCGACGCCTGATTTGTAAAACTGACCTGTAAAGAAGAGACTAGGGAAGTGAGAGCATCTTGTGTAGACCTGGATTTTCGGAAGCCGTACTGAGATTTGGGGAGGATATCTTTGGACTCAAGCCAGTGTTCAAGCCGATTTTTGATTAATCTTTCTAGAGTTTTTAGTATACATGAACTTAAAGATATAGGTCTGTAAGACTCAACTTTGTTATCTGGCTTTCCTGGCTTTTTTATAGGTAATACAATATAGTCCTTCCATGCTTTGGGAACTAAATTTTTGTTTTGCCATATAGTGTTAAAAATTTCTAGTAATAATAATTTGTATTCTGTAGGCAGAAAATATAGCATAGAAAATGATATACAGTCCATCCCTGGAGATGAACTATTATTTTGTTTAAGTCCATCATTTAATTCCCATAATTCAAATGGTTTCTCTAGATTGAAGTTTTCTCTGGGTACGGTAACTGTAGCTTCAATTATTTGACTTGGAACCCAAGGAGGTGAAATCTTAAAGTAGAACTCTTCTATCCATGCAGCTTCGGTGTTTATCGGAAGTTTATTGGACTGCTTTCGGTTTTTGTAGCGATTTACTTTCTTCCAGACGTCGCTGATGGGATTGTTGGAGTTTAGGCTTTCGCAGTAGTTTATCCAAGTTTGTTTTTTTCTAATTTTAAAAGTTTTCTTTGCTAAGACATCAAATTTTTTGTATTCAATTAGATTGTGAAGATTAGGATTTGTTTTATAACGTTTATATGCTGTTTTGCGGTTATTTGCAGCTGATTCGCAGTTATTATCCCACCATGGTTTTGGTAGTTTGTTTTTAGGATATTTGTTATTGTTGTATGATTTTGGAATTGAAATGGTTGCGCATCGGTTTATTTCAGTAGCTAATTCTTCATAAGTTTGTGGTTGATTTTCTGAATAATCGATGAATACAAATTCCAATCTGCTTTATGTAAACTCCATCTTTGGTGTGAATTGTCACCAGGTTGTATTGCTCTTTCCGAATCTTCCAGGGAGATGATCAAGGGTAGATGATCAGAACCATGTGGATCTTGAATAACAGACCAAGTTAGTTTAGATACAATGTCCTGGGTACATATTGTTATGTCGATTGCTGATGGGCTGGAACTTAGTGCAAGAGTTGGAGAATCATCATTTAAGTATAGTAGATTACAGTGTTCTATCGTCTCTAATAAAACTTTACCGTGAGTATCATTAGTTTCGCAACCCCATGCCATATTGTGAGCGTTGAAGTCCCCTCCAATGATAAATGGAGAAGGAATGTGTTGAAAAAAATTGACCCATTCTTCAACCGTTACTCTATTACCTGGTTCTTTGTATATGGATATTATATGTATAGGTTTCTTGCTATACGAAAGTTTAACAGCCATGCAAGTATAAGTAAAATTATAATTATCTAATAAATTTATCCCTTCTGTAATTATTTTATTTTTAATTAAAATTTCTGAGCTTCCATATCCATCGGGGCGATCAGATCTAAAGTAATTATAACCTGAGAAGTTATAAAATTTTCCTGGTTTAAACCATGTTTCTGATAACATCGCCACATATACATTTTTTTGAATAAGTAAGGCTTCTAAATTTGGTTTATTAGAAACTGCTGAGCGACAGTTCCATTGTAAAAAATTTATAGGGTTAGTTGTGTCTGACATGATGTTTGAAATAGTAAGTCTTCTTGTGAGATCGATGCCGTACTTAAATATTTATTAATTTGTTGCATAATCTCTGTTTTTGATTTGTCTAAATTTTGAGTGAGTTTTATTGAACTAATTATATTAAGAACCAAGTCTAAAATTACATTATTTAATTGTGATGGTACTCCTTGTGTCTACAAGTTTGTTGTATTTGTATGCTCTGTATATTTTGATATATTATAGATACCACCTTTTTGTCTAGGAACATGTTCTTGAGAAATTATTTCTTTTCTAGCTGATTCCAAAGGATTGGGATAACTTGGACGGTGTCACTTAAAATTTGTTTTTTATGGATTATTACTGCTGAAGAACATTTGTGAGGAGAATTTCTTTGCGGGTGAAGCAGATTGATTTGGAATTACTTCGTAGAATTGCTCATTCTGATTAAAATGGGTTGGCGAGAAAGAGCTACTATTTCTGGCAGCAATATTGGCATACGAAACTTTCGGAATTTTTTTACATGCATCAAAGAAATTTAGATTTAATGATGACATAGTATTCTTAATTTGTTTCTGTCTAGTGAATTCAAGACATGCACTTAGGTGTGTAGTCAAATGATTACCTTGACAGCTGAAACAAGTTGCAGTATATTCATTTACTGTGCAATCTTTTGTATTATGGAAATCATGACATTTATTGCACCTGGGACGTGATTTACACTGAGACCCAAGATGTCCAAAACGAAGGCAAGAGAAACATAGTAAAACTTTTTGAACATAGGGTTCAACGTCTTTGATCACTTTATTAATTGTGATATATTTAGGAAGAGTTTGTGATTTAAAATTAACAATACATGATTTGTTGGAACTTTGTCGGTGATTGTTTTATCTTCGATATGTTTTTCTATCTTTCTATTTATTGTTCTAACCGAAACTACTTCAAACTTACAGTGCATATCGTATTGTTTAATTTTATTTTTGATATATTCTTCTGAAACTTTTATATCTATGTCCCTAATTATACCCTGTCTATAGAGTATAATCTTCGGAACGTAAACATCTAAATTGTTGTTTGTAAATAATGAGCAAGCTTTTTGATTAATTAAAAAATTGGCTGATTGATAATCTTTAAATTTTATTCTCATTCTATTCTTGCCTATCGAGTCAATACTAGTAATTTTGTTATTTAAATTCGAAAAATTAGAGAGTATAACGTCACCAATTTTGATAGCATTAAGCTGACCTTTTAAGTTCGGAGTATTATTTTCTATATCTACATGAAAAGGATCTACGTCACTGCTCTGATATAGGAAATGTTATCTTACATTGTCTGTAGAATTATCAGAAAATTTATTACTTACAGTTTCTTCGTTATTTTTTGATTTACCGTCATATATGTTATTTATATTGATGTCAGTTTTCTCTATATTATCATCTTCATCCATCCTGTTAACATCTGGAGGTTTATCTGGAGGTCTCCCCGCATAGTCCATGTTAAATTTTAAAGTTTTTAATAATTAAACACATTGTCACTTCCAAATGACGTCTCCAAACGGAAACCCCAAATGGGGTAAAATAGATTCAAATACAATTAACTTCTAGGTTTTTCTTGGTCACTGAGAATGAAAAACTATTAAGGATGTAATAGATCGAGTTTTACAAGCCCAAAATGTATTATTTCACTATTTAAATAGTAATTTTCAGGAGCTATTTTTTAGGTGACTGTATTTGACGTCTACAAAAGTCAAAGTCAACTCTATTTTAAATGGTCCAATGAGTTTTCAATTAAATATTTTTTTGGAATATTTTTAATATTTTCCAATATTTTTAATATTTCTATTAGGTTGGAAGCTTTAAAACTTTGACTTTCAGTTACCAGATGTCGTTAGACACCTACTCCATAAACGTCAGTTGCAATGCGGGGATAAACTCTCGGAGTTTCGTCACTTGGGGCAGAGAGCATCAAACCTACGCCTCTCTGATGATGACTCCAAATAGAGTCGAAAATCGTCGATTTATAGTGCTGGTTTGCGCCCTCTGTTCTAAGTGAAAAATAAGAGAGTTTTGCCTTGGCATTGCAACTGAATAAAAATGGTATACATTTTTATTTCATTTTATATTAGTTTTACTTACTCATTTGAGTAACTATGTAGGTCCATTTTCCATTGGAATTTACCAGCTGAACAGATGGGGTCGTGAATTGTAAGTTTTTCGAATTTCCTCTTGTGTTCTTCGCTTCAGCATCCATCTGGTTTGCAATTTTTAGAAGCCATGGAGGTGTTATCAGGAAAATGGTCCAATAAATTTTCAGTTAAATATCTTTTAGGAATATTTTTAATATTTTTCAATATTTTAATATTTCTATTAAGTTGAAAACTTTAAAACTTTGACTTTCAGTTACCAGATGTCATTAGACACCTACTCCATAAACGTCAGTTGCAATGCGGGGATAAGATCTCGGAGTGTCGTCACTTGGGGCAGAGAGCAGCAAACCTACGCCTCTCTGATGATGACTCCAAATATAGTCGAAAATCGTCGATTTAGAGTGCTGGTTTGCGCTCTCTGTTCTAAGTGAAAAATAAGACAATTTTGCCTTCGCATTGCAACTAAATAAAAATGGTATATACATTTTTATTTCATTTTGTACTTAGTTATATTTGTTCTAGTCCTGATGATTTGTTTTGTGATGAAGCGTCATAGAAGTGAAGTGACCATTTACATAGGTATAGGGAATGTTCATTGCTAGAAGAAATTAAAAAGGATTCTGGATTATATACCTATAATAATTGCTGATGAAGAAGGAAATATTATTGTCAATAAGAATTACGATTATTATATATGTACAAATTCAAAGACAATTATTTCTCACCAAAAGAATCTTATGTTATCTATATTTAGTGGTTTAGATTATTGCAGTAGAAATAAAAGTGGAAGCCATTTGAGAAAATTTCAAACTATTATTTTAGGAATACACTTTCCTCATACTTAATGGTATGGCGAAAAAAGAAAACGTTTCAGGTATGGCAGGGTCAAATTAGATATTTGAATTTTTTGTGGAAATAAAAAAAAAATAAATCTACTTCCCCTTCATGTGCCGTGCTCGATTATCGAGCGTTGGCTATCAAATTGGCTATAATAATTTTGTTGTTGGCAGCTCGAAAAAGGGATGTAGATGATCTGTTAAACCATTCTCTCAGATTTCCAAGCCATGACGTTTTTCTTCGACCTGGCCATCTTTTTCCGTCTACCTTGCCTTGCATCTCTCTCTGTGTATTTTTCATGTATGCGATTTTAAAATGTTCTGACGACTTCCGTAACTTTTCCCACAACTTCGTTGTGTGTGTGTTGTTCACCCAACACCAAATTGTTCTATATGGTCCACATAATGTTCAGAAAAAAGTCACACCATTTTGAGCGTCGGGTTTGGGGGGAGAGGGGGGAGAAATCAGTAAATTCGTAGTTTTTTTAAGTTTTTCGTCAATATTTCTAAAACTATGCGGTTTGGCATGAATAGCCTTTTTTACAAAAATGTTGTACATTAAATTTGAAATAAAAAAGGTCCTATGCATAATCCTTCTAAAATGAACGGTTCAAAAGTTACGGAGGTAGTATAGTATAATTGGTCCAAAAAAAGGCCTAAACCATACATCCAAAGTAAAAGTTTTCCTTTAACACCAAATTGTTCTATATGGTTCACATATTGTTCAGTAAAAAGTTACACCATTTTGAACGTCCGGTTTGGGGGGAGATGGGGGAAAAGTCGGTAAATTAGTAGTTTTTTTATGTTTTTCGTCAATATTTCTAAAACTATGCTTTAGCAAAAACAATGTTCTATACAAAAATGTTCTACGTAAAATTTAAAATAAAAAGGTCCTGTACATAATTGTTATAAAATCAACGGTTCCAGAGTTACGGAGGGTGAAAAGTGGAGGTTTTCGATACTTTTTATATTTACCGATTTCTCCCCCCTCTCTCCCCCCCCCAAACCCGACGCTCAAAATGGTGTGACTTTTTTCTGAACATTATATGGACCATATAGAACAATTTGGTGTTGGAGGATAACTTTCACTTTGGATGTCTGGGTTTTTGGTATAGTTATATCATAAATATTGCCCAAAAAATTTTCGCTACTTTTTATATTCTTTTGGGCAATTTATAGAAATTTTCTTTTACAGGATTGTGTTTTGTAAATAAAATTTGCTATTTCAGTGGCCCATGATATGTTAGTAATAAGCCCTTGAAGAAACGTCAACCTCACCACCCAAAATCATCATCAACTGCCCAGATAATATAAAAAGTATTGAAAACCTCCACTTTTTATCCCCCGTAACTCTGGAACCGTTGATTTTATAACAATTATGTATAGGACCTTTTTTTGTATTAAATTTTATGTAGAACATTTTTGTATAGATTATTGTTTACGCTAAAGCATAGTTTTAGAAATATTGACGGAAAACGTAAAAAAACTACTAATTTACCGACTTCTCCCCCATCTCCCCCTCCCAACAGGACGCTCAAAATGGTGTAACTCTTTACTGAACAATATGTGGACCATATAGAACAATTTGGTGTTGGAGGAAAACTTTTACTTTAGATGTCTGGGTTAGGCCTTTTTTGGACCAATTATACTATTATACTACCTTCGTAACTTTGGAACCGTTCATTTTAGAAGGATTATTCATAGAACCTTTTTTATAGAAAATTTAATGTGGAACATTTTCGTATAGAAGGTTGTTCATGCTAAACCGCATAGTTTTAGAAATATTGACGAAAAACCTAAAAAACTACGAATTTACCGATTTCTCCCCCTCACCCTGCCAAACCCGACGCTCAAAATGGTGTGACTTTTTTCTGAACATTATGTGGACCATATAGAACAATTTGGCGTTGGAGGATAACTTTCACTTTGAATGTCTGGGTTATGCCATTATTTGGATCAATTATATCATACTAAAAGTGTATTTTTGCATTTTTAACACGTTTGTAGAAAAAAACTATTAGAACTTGTGAAAATATACAACAATAAAAGTAAGCTGTTATTCTGTAGTTGTTAGGACTGTTACGTATTGACAGTATAGGTAGGCAGTTTTGATGTAATGTCAAGAAAAATATAAAATTGGAATGTCAGTTCAAGTAAAGGTTTTTGTAGATATTTTCCTGTAATTGAGAATGAATAAATTATAATTGTTGATATATAAGACGTTTATAGAAACAATATTGTATGATATCCGTGTTAAAAAGTACATTTTTAAGACACTCATGTGAATTGCAGAATTCGCTTCGCTCATTCTGCAAACTTTCACATGCGTGCCTTATGCCGGATTTATACTCAGCTATTGCTACTGCTGCTGCCGCTGACGGAAATATTGCCCGAAATACGATATCGACACGAGTGAGGTGTTTACATCAGTTCCTCGCCAATGTCCTTAAAACTCATTACCGAACGACTCACAAGAATGGAATGTGACTACAGCATCGTCTTGCTCCCTTACTCACTTGCCGCTTTGCCGGCGGCAAGTGAGAGAGAGAGTAGTTGAGTGTGAATACCCACTCGTGCTCGCGCTGCCTCTCATTTGACTTCCGCCACAAAAATGGACTTTTTGGGTATCGCCGTGCAATGTCAGTAGCATGAGCAGGATCAGCGCGAGTGAGCTATTTACACATTCACGCTGCCCACTTCCCTGTCCAATTCCCTGTCGAACAGGACTGAGTGTAAATCCGGTATTAAACGTGTACTTTTAATACTTTTCTTTTCTGAAAAATTTCTTTGGCAGAGCCAATTAGCCAGACTTGTTTGTGATTGATTGCAGATTCATAGTCATACATTTCTTATTTCATAACGTAAGTACTACAATATTATTTTTGTAGATATATAGTAGGTACATTCTGTTGCTTTACTTTTATTCTTTTTTATAGAAATGTCGAAATTTTTAATAGAAATTACTGCAATAAACCTAGCATATTTTTAAGAATGTGTTTTTTGACCCTAACCCGAGAAACAAAAAAAAAACAAAAATTATAAAAAACGTCATTGAATAAAAAGGAAATAAATATTTTTTATTTTTATTTATTTATAGGTACAGATATAATTACTCGTATACAGTGCGTCCATAAAGTATCGCATAAATTCATTATTAGCTAAATAAACAACTTTATTAGAAATTACCGAAACAGGTCGACTTTTGATTTTAATTTATGATATTTGGCATATTATTTTATATCATACTAGTGACGTCATCCGTGTGGACGTGATGACGTAATCTATGATTTTTTAAAGGAGAATAGGGGTCATGTGCTAGCTCATTTGAAAGCTATAAGTCAATTCACAAAATTGAAAATTCAATTTTCTATTCAGTAATACTCGTATAAACATTAGCATATAATTATTTTTACAGGGTGTCCACATTTTTTTATATTAAATTATTTGACACAAAAAGACGAATGTGCGTAATTTATTTAATTAAAATGTTTATTTGAGAAATAAACATTGCTTTTCGCTTAAATTAAATGTTCAAACTGTCAAGAGGCAGGTGGGTGGCAGCTTAAACATTGAATTTAAGCAAAAAGTTATGTTTTATGTTTGAAATAAATATTTTATTTCTGTTTTATGACAGTAGTAAAATGTATTTTGAATTAAATAAACTACGAAAAGTCTTCTTTTTGTGTCAATTAATTTAATTAAAAAATTGTTTTTGGACACCCTGTATAAATAATTATGTTAATACTTATATTATTGAATAGATAATTGAATTGCCTTTCAAATGAGCCATCACACGATCCCTATTCTTATTGAAAAAATCATCGATTACGTCATCACGTCCAGAACGGATGACGTCATTAGTCTGATATATATGCCAAAAAATCATAAATTTAAATCAAAAATCGGCCTATTTCGGTAATTTCTAATAATGTTGTTTATTTAGTTAATAATGAATTTATGCGTTACTTTATGGACGCACTGTATACGAGTAATTATATCTGTACTTATAAATAAATAAAAATAAAAAAATATTTATATGGCGGTATATACATAGGCACCAATATACATTGGCGTTTTTGTTTTAATTTTTGTTTTATTTGTTTCTCGGGTTAGGGTCAAAAAACACATTCTTAACCCATTCAGGACCAACCTTTTGTTAGAAACACCGAGGACCAAGGAATGTCAATAAATGTCCACACATAAATTAGTAAAAAACGTGCTTCTTTATTTAAACTAATTAAAAAACACTTATATTATTCCTAGACGTTAATGAAGGAGTTAAAAGATACGAATTTATAATTTACCCGGAGTCTTCGGCTTCAGTGGAACTCGCATCATCGTAGGATACAGAAATATTTTTGACTTCTTGCTGTGCTTACCGCATACCTACATTTGCATTTTCTACAAACTATGGTTGTTTTTGCCCACTTATTGGCCTTTTTTCTTTTAGATTTTGCTAATTTGACACATGAATGATATCGTCCATTTCCATTTTGGGATGGTGTTGAAGGTATTCAAGGGGATTATTTACAGTCCACTCACTGGCGAAGCGTCCGTGTAACCACTGTTACCATTGGTAACAGTTAAAAATCTTGCAATAAATATTTTATGACTGTTATGAAATAATTCCATTTATATTTTTTACCAACAGAAGTAAGCCAACTAGACGAACGAAAATATTGGCGAGATAAATGAATCCATTGCACTTTATTATATGCTGTTACCAATGCTGGCAGTGGTAACGCAGGAAAAACCTCGCTATCGCTCGGGACTAGCTCGTTTCTGAAAATTTTGAAGGAGCGGCTCTGTTCGAGCGACGAGAGACGGCGCGCGGGCACGCTGTGTATATCAGTATTATCACCATTTTGAGGATTGGTAACATTAGTTTAGTACCTATTACAGATTACAGTGTGCGTGCATTTAAACATGGAAGAGTGTTGCTACGTATTGCGTAATTGATCAACTACTTGAAAAGTTATTCTCCTTGTATATTTTTTTTATATTTTATAATTTTGAAGAAAAAAAAATGATATTATTGAAAATGTAAGAATTAAAATATGAACAATAGTTTTCAAAATCTATTCTTTTTCCTACTTGTTAATTTTTTTATGTTAATTTTATGATAGAATAATACAGCGTGTGTCAACCAAATGGAATAAATTCAATAGTTCAAATACTAATTGTTTTTTTGAAAAATGCTCAGATCTGTCGATGAGTATTTTAAATATTAATTTTTTACATACAATAATAATGGATTTAGAAATATGACGTCATCGTTAATTTTCTTAAATGGCAACACTGTTATTTTAATGGCTATTTAGATAGAGCGTGTAAAGCTATACATAACTGCAAAATATCAAATTTTTATTTTTTAACATTTACAAAATAATAAAAAATAAAGTTATGTCTGTAATGTGGAATAAACTTAATAGATCAAATAATAATAATCAAACTTAATAGATCAAATATAATAATTGTTTTTTTTTTGGAAAATGCTTAGACCTGTCGATTAAGTATTTGAAATCGAAATTTTTTACATACAATAATAATGTATACAGGGTGTCCCAATTTAGAGATTTACTGTTATTTTTTATTATCTTGTAAATGGTAAGGAATAAAAATTTCATATTTTGTAGTTATGTATAACTTTACACACCCTATCAAAATGACAGTATTGCCATTTAAGAAAATCAATGATAACGCCATATCTCTAAATTGGTACACCCTGTGTACATTATTATTGTATGAAAAAAATTTCCATTTGAAATACTAATTAACAGATTTAGTCATTTTTCAAAAAAAAAAAAAATAGTATTTAAACTATTGAATTTATTCCAAATTACAGACACGGCTATGTTATTTTTTATTATTTTGTTAATGGTAAGGAATAAAAATTTGATATTTTGCAGTTATGTATAACTTTACACACCCTATCCGAATAGCTATAAAAATGACAGTATTGCTATTTAAGAAAATCAATGATGACGCCATATATCTAAATTGGGACACCCTGTATACATTATTATTGTATGAAAAAAATTTCCATTTGAAATACTAATCGACACATTTAGTCATTTTTCAAAAAAACAGTTAGTATTTGAACTATTGAATTTATTCCATTTGGCTGACACACAGTGTATGTTTAGTTTGTTTATTATTTATTGTTATACCTGTTACATGTAGGAAAAATGAAAGAATACCCATGAACGAACATATAAAACACGCTGTATTTTCCTGTCACCTTGTCACACAAAAAATTGCCAGCGCAAGTACATGTAACAATTATTGTTACTGTATTTCCACTGGACAATTTTCTTTGTGACACGGTGACAGGAAAATACAGCGTGTTTTATATGTTCGTTCATGGGTATTCTTTCATTTTTCCGACTGTATACATAATTACATACATATAATTTGGGAATAGTGATTTGTTTAATTTTATCCCACAGGATTGAAAACAAAACTTATATTTGGGAGGTTCAAAATAATTTTTTTTAAATAAGATTTTTTTACATCTGGTTTGGTAACACTTTAGAAAAAGTCACGCGTCGCCACTGAGTCCACTGTCAAGTTTTTATAAAAGTATGAGGGAATAAATTAAATTATAAAAATTCTAATTATGCCATCTAATAATAAGGCAGTAGTTGTAGTACGCCGACAACTACTAATTACTTGAGATATTTAGGAACAACGGTATTTAGGAAATCGGATATAATGCAATGTTGTGGATACTTTTTAACCCTCCGTGGTCCTTCTCCTTCTAGGGTTGTATGCTAGGTTTATTGCAGTTTCGACATTTCTATTTGAATACAATAAATTGAAATATACAATACTTACAATAATATGTATTAATTGCAATAAAAACTTAGGCACCATAATTTCATAGTCTTATAATTTAATAGGAGCCTAAATCAATGAGGCTTTGTAGCGTAATAGTGTATTTCAAAGACTAACCGATTTCGGCACTCTGGTGCCGTAGTTTAGGAGCATTTGTAAATATGCTGGAGGCAGCTGGTTTGAACATTGAATTTAAGCGACAAACAATGTTGAAAAATACACATTTTTTTCTGTTTTATGACAATAGTATAATGTATTTTGAATTAAATAAGTCACATACATTCTTCTTTTTTTTTGGTCAATTAATTTAATTTAATTTTTTTTGACACTGCTTCATTTTGGACTACGGAAGCATATTTTGTGGATCAGCCAGTAATGTATTTCTAAATAAAATTAACGTACATTCATCTTTACGTACATGTTTAGGTGCTATTAAGTCCACACCAATTCAACCCTTGTATTTGGAAGCCTTGAAACCACCTTTAAATATCAGACGAAACTTCCTGACCGAAAAATTTCTTTAAAAGACATATTAAAAATCAATCCTTATTCGCAAAGCTCATCACTCTGAATTGATATGATTTGTCTACTAAATACTAAGAAAAAAAGAAATCGCCTTTAGTCTGTGAAGCTCTTTAACACAATATGGAAGCATTAAAAGATATAGATAAAGCTACGTATACACTTCAAAACATCTCATATGCAATATATTGTTCAAATACAGATATCTTGGTACCAAAATAGAGTGACAATATACACATATTATATAGAAAGATTATTCACTCAATAATATCTAAATTCGAAAACATCCAACTTCCAAATCATCAAACGGCCCTGGATGCGCTTTTTTTGTCCCAATTGAACGAATAGAAGACACATTTAAGTTGAACTCCCAGACCTCTATTTTTACAGCAGAAGCTGTTGCAATATACAGTATGGTGCAAATGTCTGGAATAAATTCGATATTTTGTAAACCGGCGACTTTAAGGAAAAATCCCGAAACAGGTCGATATTTTGGCATATATTTCATACGAGTGACATCATCCATATGGACGTGATGACGTAATCGATGATTTTTTAAATGAGACTAGAAGTCGTGTGATAGCTCATTTGAAAGGGTGTTCAATTTTGTATTCAATAATACAAATATTAACATAATTGTTTATACACAGTGTCCAAAAACATTTTTAAATTAAATTTATTGACAAAAAAATAAGAATGTATGTGATTTATTTAATTCAAAATACATTTTACTATTATCAGAAAACAGAAAAAAAATGTTTATTTGACAAATAGGCTTGTTTTTCACTTAAATTCAATGTTCAAACCAGTTCCCGTTAACCACCTGCCTCCTCGAAATTTGAAAATTTAATTGAAGCGAAAAGCCATGCTTATCTGTCAAGTAAACATTTTTTTATGTTTTCTGACTGCAGTAAAATGTATTTTGAATTAAATAAATCACATACATTCTTCTTTTTTTGTCAATTAATTTAATTAAATTTTTTTTTGACACTGTGTATAAACAGTTATATTAATATTTATACTACTGAATACAGAATTGAATACCCTTTTAAATGAACTATCACACGGCCCCTAGTCTCATTTAAAACAATCATCGATTACGTCATCACGTCCATATGGATGACGGCACTTGTAATAAATATGTGCCACAATATCGCAATTTAAAAATAAAAATCGAACTGTTTCGGGATTTTTCCTTAAAGTTGCCAGTTCACAAAATATCAAATTTATTCCAGACATTTGCACCATGCTGTACATTACATTAAAAATACATACTAATATTAAAGACTCTTACTAAATATTATACTAAACCACTAATGCATATTAAAATATAATATTTTTTTTTGCGCTAAGACCTAACCCCGATTCAACCCCTCGGAGGTTTAGGGCTTCTACCCCAGGCTGTGGGCGAAAAAACGTGATATAATTCAGGAATTTTTGAAACCTATCAGGTGTTGTAAAAGACGATGCCAGGAATAACTTATACTAAAATGTAACCAAAAATGTTGTGCGGTTTTTTATTTATGACGATTTTCATTTGTTAAATTTGCAATTTTTAAAGATTTTTAATTTTGCAGCTTAGGATATTCATTTTAGAGAAAAACTTTTAAATAGAAAATTGTAGTAAATTAAAGAACCTAACTTAATACGTTATTGCAAAACAGCCTGCGAAAGTCCAAAATGGCCCTTTTTTGCAATTGCCTCATTTATTGTAAAAATCACTTTTATGTATTTTTTTAAGGCTTCAGAATGAAGATCTTTTAATACTAAACATAAAAAAAATTTGTAGTGCCCGATTGGTGAACTTATTGTTTAGGTATTATAATTTGTTTATCCCAAGAGGTCAAATGTCCAAGGCTATAACTTTTTGAAAAAAAATCGTACAGAGTTAATCCAAGATCCACTCTCCTTTTAAAGGCTCATATTTTCATATTATGATGTAAATAAATGCATATAGCATTTTTCAATCTATTATTTCGGATTTGAAAATGAGGGGGCAAATTTCGTTATAAACATTTATAACTGAAGCCGCCCCTGTACATCCTATGAGTTTTTAACTTGCAGGTTATTGTTGCTGAAGACAAAATAAAGATTCAAAACTAAATAAAAATTTTCTACGACCAACTGAAGCCGAGATAATTGTTTTTGTTTTCTTAAGTCGTAGTGACTTTATTTATAACAATTAAGAAATTATTTCAGTCATTGACTAAAGAAAGTTTTATATTGTCTTAAAAAAAAGAATGTGTGTGTACTTTGTACTCACGTAAGAAGTTATACTTCTACTACATATTATGTGATTCTTAAGACAATACCAAAAATTTAAAAAAATAAAAGAATAAAACGCACACAAACACATTGAAAAATGCCACAAAGAAAAATGATTTCTGAACAATAATAATTGTTGGCAAAAATTTTAAATACGCATTTTCTGAAAAAAAAATTATATAACAAATATACTTACAATCATAAAATGCATAAAAAAATAAAAAAATAAAAACTTGCATCGGGAATCGAACCCGTGAATTTCGGGTCGCTTTGATTCCTAATCGAAGCCTAGACTCACTCGTCCAATTCCACATTATTTGTCATGTGGAAAAATAGGGTAACTGAACGTTTTACTGTTTGACAGTTGTTTTGAATATAATTAAATTATGTAGTTTAAATTTTGTGGAAGAGAATATTAAAATTAAGCAAAACAGTAAGAAAACAATATATTAGATGAAGATTGGTAGAACTTTTGTTGGTAATCAAATTAAGTATGTAAATCAAAGCATTACATACCTACTAGATAAATAAATCTACGCCAAAAAATAGTAATTTAAAAATAAAAATCGGACCTAATTTGGGATTTCTCTCTAAAATCCCCATTCTTGAGAAAATAATTCCCCATTCAAAGCTTGAAGAATTGCGATGAGCTCAGCCGTATAAAAAGACATTTGATTTGAAAGTTTAAATTTTTTGATTATATTTTCATTTTAATGGTAAAAGGCGCATCTAGTAGACTCGGCGAATTTGGATCTATCTCTATAAATAGATACAATCTGACTCCATCCATATTTTCAGAATTGTTTGTCGAGGGATATTAAAATATTAATAAGGAATATGTAGGTCTAGTAAACGAAATGGCTGAAGAGTTTAATAGAACAAATCCACTTAGCAGACCACCGCTACAAAGAATAAACTCTTGTAAGAAACTAGGTGCGCTGTTTGTTACAAATTGTGAACACCGAAGTCCTACCCAATTATGTCGTAGAAGCTCAAGCATTGGAACATGCACAGAAACTCTGCAGCAGAACTCTGCAGCAACAGCAATTGCTAATGTAATGGACATTAAAATCAGAACACGACAGGGTACTAATAACGGAAGCACTGGTAACAGAATTGCACTCTGGGAAAAAAACTACTCGGGAAGACTGAAATATTGCGTAAGGAGATTGGACAAATTACGGAATATATTCGAGGAATAACCAGTAGAAAAGTGATTAGAAGAGCTAAAGAAATAATGTTGAACACCGCAAGACATTCACAATATGATCCAGAAAACTGCACAGCCCAACTGTGCCTGGATACATTAAAATAAAAACTCTCAGTTTATTCAGGAAGACTACGGAGATGCAAAGTTAGTAATAACCGGAAATCAGACAGTACACTTTTTGAGCATTCAGAGAAGGCGTTTTATAGGAAACTTAATTCGACTGTAGAAAATGAAAATAAATCATACCCAACCCAAGAATAAGTTCACGAGTTTTGGGGAAATCAACTTTCCACACCAGCTACTCATAACAACAATGCTGGATGGATTGAAGACACGACGAACAACTGCCAACATTACAATCATATTCCATATGAATCCTTCTCCACTGAAGAAGTCTCGAATACTATCAAAGAGCTTCACAACTGGAAAGCCCCTGGACCTGACGGAGTTCAAAACTTCTGGATAAAGAAATTCTGGAGTATTCATGAGTGTTTGACAATATTTAATAATCACATTATTTCTAATCCGCAAGAAATGCCATCATTTCTTACTCAGGGAACCACTTATCTAATACCGAAGGATCTAAATAATACCCAAGATTCGGCAAAATACCGCCCAATTAGTTGTCTACCAACTTTGTACAAATTGATCACATCCTGTGTAACCCGCCGCTTATACCAACACTGTGCTCTAAATAATATCATAGAGCCTCAACAAAAAGGATGCGCTAAGGGTTCCATGGGTTGCAAAGAACAACTTTTCATCGACTCGGTCATTTCTAACCAAGCATATATCAAAAAACGAAATCTCTTTAATGCTTTCATCGATTATAAGAAAGCGTTTGATTCAGTGTCACATGGATGGCTTATAGATATACTGAACATGGGTCTACCCCAAAATCCCGACAGCCAAAATCCCGACAGCCACAATCCCGACGGCCAAAATCCCGACACGCCAGAATCACGACAGGCCAAAATCCCGACAGGCCAGAATCCCAACAAGTTTAATAAGTTTCTTTTTAACGTATAATTACGATTATTTCTTGTTTTTTGTTTATGGCCATCTGTTTTTTATTTTTTTTTTACTAAACAAAAGTATTTTGTATTAAAAGTATTAACCAAAAGTCGGAATTTTACTTATACGAGGATTGTTCCATGTCGGGATTTTGGCCTGTCGGGATTCTGGCGTGTCGGGATTCTGGCGTGTCGGTGTTTTGGCCGTCGAGATTTTGGCTGTCGGTATTTTGGCTGTCGGAATTTTGGGCGGCACCGACTGAACATATATAAAGTAGATGATAGTATAGTGACTCTTTTAAAGCATATTATGATGAAGTGGAAGACTAAAATTCACCTTCAAACAGCTAGTGAAAACAATATCGAAACCGGGGGCTTTTCCTTTTTCTTGTTGAGTCCACTTTGGTTCTGCATAGCGATGAACCCACTATCTCTGCTACTGAACTCTAGTAACTCAGGTTTTAGCATCAAAAATAACAACAATGTGGTGCCGAAGCTTAATCATCTGTTGTATATGGATGATTTGAAACTAATGGCTTCCAGTCGAAACCACCTAGATCAGATGCTGAAAACTGTAGAAACTTTTTCAAATGACATCCGTATGCAATTTGGATTTGACAAATGCCGTATTCTAAATATAGTCAGGGGAAAGGTTTAGCCCGGAAGTTTCGATATGCAAGATGGCCAAAACATCGAGGCCATGGGTGAAAATGACATGTATAAATATCTCGGAGTAAAGCAAGCACGTACAATATCATAAACGAATGAAAACCGAACTAACTTCTGAGTTTGTACGAAGAGTGAGACAGCTAAATCGGTCATATCTTAATAGTAAAAATTTGTTTAATGCATTGAATACGTACGCCTTTTCCGCCCTTAGCTACTCTTTTGGTATTATAAAGTGGTCAAAAAGGGATATTGAGAGTCTTCAGCGAAAAAGCAAGAACACTTCTATCAAAGACACTAAAACATCATCCACGCACTGCATTAAAGAGAACAACATTACCGAGATCCTAGAAGGAAGAAGACTCATGCACATAGGTGAGCAACTGGATAAACAAGTTACTAATCTAAGAACTTATTTTCAGGCGCAGGCTGAAACATCTACTTTACATCGCGCAATATGCGCAATATATGACACAACACCGCTTAAACTGAGGGAACAAGAAATGTGCATAAACCACCAATCTACTGAAGAAAAAATGCGCACCTGGATGGGTAAGCCTCTGCATGGGCCACATCTGAATGAGATTAGCCAAGAACATGTCAACAATTCAGCGTTGAACTATTGGTTGAAGTCAGGACAGATGTTTCCCGAGACGGAAGGTTTCATACTTGCCATTCAGGATCAGGTGATTCCAACTAGAAATTACCCGAAGTATTGGTCAAAGATCCTCAAGTCCGAAACGACAAATGCCGATATGGATGTCAAGCGTAAGATTCCATCCAACATCTTACCGGGGGTTGTCAGGCGTTTGTCGGAACTGAGTATAAAGAACGCCATGACTCAGTAGGAAAGATTGTTCACCAGGAACTAGCTAGAAAACTTGGACTTCTCCAGACCGACCATCTCCCTTATTACACGTCCGTTATTATACGTCCCTGATAGAATGCTTGAAAACGACAACTACAAACTATACTGGGATCGGACTGTGCTCACAGACCAACGAGTGGCACATAATAGGCCGGATATCATACTAGTTATAAATAAACTTACTAGCCAAAATTAATAGATGTGGCGATACCTAATAACAATATGTGTACTAATCCATAATATTACGACGATTACAACTCTTTCAACCCTTTGAATAGTTGTACTTCAAAAACGGTGGCTCTTAGGAAAAAGTATTAAAATGTTTTTTATAGATAATTATTATTCTACATTTTTTGCTGGAACTAATTTTATGATAAAACTTACCGTTTCGCTGAAAATCGCTAAAAACCATATTTGGTGACTTTTGACCCCGCGTAAATTTTTTTGTTCTTGTCGGATTTATGAGGACATTTTAATTATGCTGATATTTTGAAAAATCCTGCCAATTTTTAGCTGGATTGTAATTTTTGTAACCTAGGATGTGTAACTTGACCGGAGTAAAAGGGAAATAATTATTGTTTGCTTACGTCTGGACTCTTGCCATGATCCAACCTTGTTTTTTTATTTTCTGAATCTTTAATGGTGTGGATTTCTATTTATTGTTCCAGTTTTCGAAAAGATGTTTCATGAAGTAGCTTTTTAGATCCATACTTACATATTGCAGTGACATGGAAATACTGTTTATAATTTATGACATGTGACATGTTAATCATTTATGGTTTCTTTGGCATTTTAGTCTGCTGCTTCATTACCTGCTATTCCAACATGTGATGGGACCCAGAGAAACTTGATACTTAAATCTTCAGTATGCAATGTATGTAGTTCTTCCTTTATTAGTAAAGCTATTGCATGCTGCGTGTGTATTTTCCTTATTACGTGTACTGAAGACATAATATAGTCTGTCACGATTAATATCTTTTTCATTTTATTCGCATTTGCGTGCAGTATTGCTTGGTAGATCGCATAATGTTCTCCAGTTAATACAGGATGCAATATCTGGAATTTTATGTTGGTGAATCTAGTCCGTTCTTTAACGGTAAAATATTGCAAAACCTCTAAATTTTAAAGAACCGCTTGGATTGACATGAAATTTGGCATACACATAGCTAATAAGTCAAAGAAAAAAGTGATATTGTGCCGATATGTGCTTTTGCCTCGGGGGTGCTTTTCACTCCCTCTTGAGGGTGAAAAAGTATTCGTCCAAAGTAAGTCCGGAAATTGATAAACTGACTAATTTTAAGTAACTTTTGTTCTATAGAGGTTGTTCACTAAGTCAATACTTTTCGAGTTATTTGCCAGTGAATATGTATATTTTTTCAACAAAATAACCACACTTTTAGACGGTTTTTTGCAAATAACTCAAAAAGTACGTATTTTGTCGAAAAAATATTCCCAGAAAAAATATAGCCTGTAAAATTTAAAAAAAAAATGGTGTATATATCACGTTTCTGTACTCAGTAGAAGGATAGTTATAGCTAATTAAAAATAGGTTCATATTTGTCAAGTTTGAAATGGAAAACCTAACGGATAAGATGAGTGTACTAAAAAACAAAGGAAAACTGAAAAATCTACAGGGACAAAAGGTGTATATAGAATCAGATTTAACAAGAAAGGAAAGGGAAATACAAGCAAAAATTAGGAAAATGGCAAAAGAAGAAAAAGACAAAGGTAATACTACGAAGATAGGATATATGAAACTGGAGATTAATGGAAAGGAGTGGAAATGGGACCATAATAAAGAGAAACTTATACTAACTCACAGAAATATCGGGGAAGGGACTTCAAAAAACTAAAAGAAAATAATGAGACCGGACCCACAACAATGACAACCAAGGCAATGAATGGGAAAAGCGATAGGGAAAAAGATGATGCAAAGGTAAACAAGGATGAAAATAGGAAAAAGGGGAAAGCTAGATTGCAGAAAAAAGGAGAGATAAAAATGGGAACATGGAATGTGAGAAGCATCAATGGAAAAGAGGAAGAACTGGTAGAAGATATGATAAGACAAAAAATAGAAATACTAGGAATAACAGAAACGAAGATGAAAGGAAAAGGTCTTAAGAAAATACACAAAGGATATTGGTTACTTTGGGTAGGAGCGGATACAAAAGAGAGAGCAAAAGAAGGAGTCGGGATAATAATTGCACCGAATAGACTACAACACGTTATAGAAGAAACATATGTTAACCAGAGAATATTATCGGTGAAAATTAAACTGATGGACGAAGAAATATGGACAATAATAACAGCCTACGGAGTAAATGAAGATGCAAGAAAGGAAGAGAAAGATAAATTTTTCGAGGAGCTCCAAATGCAAATTGATAATGGGGAAGAAAACATAATTGTAATGGGAGATCTAAACGGTAGAGTCGGAAACAACAACAGCGGAATAGAGGAGTGCATGGGAAAAGAAGGAGAAGAAATGCTAAACAGAAATGGTGAAAGAATAATAGAAATATGTATGGAGAATAAACTAGTTATAACAAATACAAAATTTAAACATAAAGAAGTACACAAATACACGAGAGTACAAGACAGCAGAAACGAAAAATCAATCATAGATTACTTTTTGGTAAGCAGCAACAAATGGAAAAGAGTACAGGATACGAAAGTGAAAAGAGGCTCGGAGATTGGCAGTGACCACCATCTAGTAATAATGAGAATGAGAACAACAGAGGAAAAAGAAGAAAAGAGAAGAAAGGTAGTAAATGAAAAAATAAAAAGTTACAAATTAAAAGAGGAAATATATAAGAAGAAATTCCAAGAAAACTTAGATAATACTTTGAAAGGTAGGGCAAAAAATACAAATATAGAAAAAAAATGGGAATATCTAAAAACCAGCATAATCAAAGCAGCTGAGGAAACTTGCGGGAAAGCAAAAATAGCAAACACTAACATGAGGAGAACAGAATGGTGGACGGAAGAAATACGAGAGAAAATAAAGAACAAAAAAGACAAATGGAAAAGATACCTAAGCACAAAACACCCGGAAGATTACGAAGCATATAAAGAAAAAAGGAAAGAGGTTAAAATAGCGGTGAAAGCAGGAAAGGAAAGGTCATGGGAGATATTTGGACAAAAAATGACAAAAAATTATAGGGAAAACCAAAAACTCTTCTACGGCGCATTAAAACAACTCAGACAAAAGAAAGAGCACACGATGCCGAATATAAAAGACAAGAATGGAAACGTACTAACAGAAGAAAAACAAATAATGGAAAGATGGAGAGAACATTTCAAAGAGCTAACTCATGTAGACAAGGACAACATAGGGGAGATACAAGAAAGGAATGAAGAACAACAAGTGGAATCCATAACAAGAGAGGAATTAGAGAAAGCAATAGAAAGAGTAAAACTGGGCAAAGCACCAGGCAAGGATCATATCACCCCGGAAATGATAAAATTCATGGGGACAGAGGGAATGGATAGCATGAAAGAACTAATGAATGATATCATAAATAGAGCAGAATTACCAAAGGACTGGAAGAAAGACATTATATTACCAATACACAAAAAGGGAGACAAGAGAAACTGTAATAATTACCGAGGTATCACCATATCAAGTATCCCTGGGAAGGTATTAGCAAGAATACTAGAGACAAGAATAAAAACACAAATAGAAACAACTATGGAAGACACACAGTGTGGATTCAGGAAGGACAGAAGCACGCAAGACCTAATATTCACATTAAGACAAGTAAGTGAGAAGGTAATCAAGAAAAATAGAGAGATACATATGTGCTTCATTGACCTGGAAAAGGCGTTTGACAGAATCCGAAGAAAGGACGTTTGGAAGACACTAACAGAAAGGGGAGTCGACAGACACATAATAGAAGTAATAAAGGATATGTACAAAAATAATACAAATACAGTAAGAACCAATAACGAGGAATCCAGAGAATTTTCTACAAGTCAAGGCGTCAAACAGGGATGCGTGCTGAGTCCACTGCTATTCTCAGTGGTACTGGATGAAGCGATAAAGAAAGCCAAGAGAAGAATGAGAAAACTAACATTAGGATACTGGCAAATGAAACAGACTCAACTATCGGAGCTACTATTTGCAGACGACATGGTATTGATAGCAGAAAACAGAGAAGACTTACAGAACAATCTTGAAATCCTAGAAGAAGAACTATCAAACATAAATATGAAAATTAATACAGAGAAAACAAAAACAATGATAATTTCAAATACGAGGAAGACACACGCAATAGAATTAGACGGGAAACAACTAGAGCAAGTGGAATATTTTAAATACCTAGGAGTAATAATCGAATCAAATGGTAAACAAGACATGGAAATAAACGAGAGAATGGGACGAACAGGAAGCTTATTTAACACTATGAAAACAACATTTTTTGGGAAAAAAGGGATACCGGAAAAAGTAAAAACGGCAGTCGTTAAATCAGTAGTTAGACCAACAATCATGTATAGCAGCGAGACATGGACATTGACGGGGAGACAAAAATCCAGAGTCAATGCTATGGAAATGAGGTTCCTGAGGAAAATAGCAAACAGAAAAAGGACAGACAAAATACGAAACGAAACAATTAGACAAAACCTAAAACTAGAACCAATCAATGAAAAAATAGTAGAAGGACAACTTAGATGGTTCGGGCACGTGTGTAGAATGTCGAACGAGAGGCTAACAAAACGAGTGTTCGAAACGAGAGTGCAGGGGAAAAACAAAAGAGGGAGACCAAGAGTTATGTGGGTAGATGAAATCAGGAAAGAAGTCGAGAAGAAGGGATTGACATTGGAAAGTGCAAGAAACCTAGCGCAAGATCGGAAAGCATGGAGACTACAATGCCAAACTCAACTCCACCAGCCTTACACCTAAAGGTAGAAAGGCTTAGGACTAAGTAAGTAAGTAAGTAAGTAAATTTTTTTGTTCTTGTCGGATTTATGAGGACATTTTAATTATGCTGATATTTTGAAAAATCCTGCCAATTTTTAGCTGGATTGTAATTTTTGTAACCTAGGATGTGTAACTTGACCGGAGTAAAAGGGAAATAATTATTGTTTGCTTACGTCTGGACTCTTGCCATGATCCAACCTTGTTTTTTTATTTTCTGAATCTTTAATGGTGTGGATTTCTATTTATTGTTCCAGTTTTCGAAAAGATGTTTCATGAAGTAGCTTTTTAGATCCATACTTACATATTGCAGTGACATGGAAATACTGTTTATAATTTATGACATGTGACATGTTAATCATTTATGGTTTCTTTGGCATTTTAGTCTGCTGCTTCATTACCTGCTATTCCAACATGTGATGGGACCCAGAGAAACTTGATACTTAAATCTTCAGTATGCAATGTATGTAGTTCTTCCTTTATTAGTAAAGCTATTGCATGCTGCGTATGTATTTTCCTTATTACGTGTACTGAAGACATAATATAGTCTGTCACGATTAATATCTTTTTCATTTTATTCGCATTTGCGTGCAGTATTGCTTGGTAGATCGCATAATGTTCTCCAGTTAATACAGGATGCAGTATCTGGAATTTTATGTTGGTGAATCTAGTCCGTTCTTTAACGGTAAAATATTGCAAAACCTCTAAATTTTAAAGAACCGCTTGGATTGACATGAAATTTGGCATACACATAGCTAATAAGTCAAAGAAAAAAGTGATATTGTGCCGATATGTGCTTTTGCCTCGGGGGTGCTTTTCACTCCCTCTTGAGGGTGAAAAAGTATTCGTCCAAAGTAAGTCCGGAAATTGATAAACTGACTAATTTTAAGTAACTTTTGTTCTATAGAGGTTGTTCACTAAGTCAATACTTTTCGAGTTATTTGCCAGTGAATATGTATATTTTTTCAACAAAATAACCACACTTTTAGACGGTTTTTTGCAAATAACTCAAAAAGTACGTATTTTGTCGAAAAAATATTCCCAGAAAAAATATAGCCTGTAAAATTTAAAAAAAAAATGGTGTATATATCACGTTTCTGTACTCAGTAGAAGGATAGTTATAGCTAATTAAAAATAGGTTCATATTTGTCAAGTTTGAAATGGAATATTTTAACTTGAAATAACCAAAAATGAAGCACATTTCTGGGAAAACTTATTACAACTTATTTAAAGTGTTTAAAAATAGCTTCATTTTTGTTTTATAAAAAAAATTTCTAGCATCAAAAGTAAACAAGTTACGCTCAAAATAAAGTTAGTTCCTTTTTTTTGGTAAAAAAATCAGGAAAATCACCCCCTAATTAGTATCTCAAATGAACTTAATCGTTACGACTTCACAAGTTTCTTGACGCGTGTATGTAATGTTTATATGATCTGTAAATTTCATCGGTTCAAAGTCCTTATTTTTGAAAGGGCTCTAGTTAAAAGGGGTTGAACGAGTCACTCATCACGAATGTATGCAAACTTAGAAACACCAAATCTCAATCAATTTTTGTCTAACAGAAAAACAAAAAAATACATGATATTGAGAAAATCAATGCTGACTTTTTTGTTTTTCGAGATTTTTGGTATCTCTAACAATTTTTAAGTTATTTGTAAAAAAAGCATATTTTTCAAAATTAAAATTTTTAAAAATTCTATTTTTAAGACCATTTTTTTTCCAAAATAAGCACTTTGAATCGATGAAACTTACAGATCATATAAACACAACATAAGTAAAATAATTTGTGGAGCGGTACCGATTAATTTCAGTTAAGTTGCTAATTAGGGGGTGGTCTTCCCGATTTTTTTTGCCAAAACAAAAGCCACCAACTTTATTTTGAGCGTAACTTGCTTAAATTTAATGCTAGAAACTTTTTATAAAAACAGAAATAAAGCTCTTTTTAAACGCTTTAAAAAAGTTGTAATAGGTTTTCCCCAAAAAGTGCCTAATTTTTTGGATATTTCACTTCGAAGTATTATATTCGAAATTTGGTGAATATGAATCTATTTTTCATTGGCTATAACTCTGGTTTTACGAGGTCCAGGGACCTAACGTGTACACCTTTTTTTATCTTTTTACAGGCTATATATTTGCTAAGAAATTTTTTTCGACAAAATACTTACTTTTTGAGTTATTTGCGAAAATCCGTCTAAAAATGTAGTTATGGTGTTGACTTGGCGAAAAAGCTCTATAGAACAAAAGTTACTTAAAATTAGTCAGTTTATCCATTTTCAGACTTATTTTAGACTTATATTTTTTCACCACCAAGAGGGGGTGAAAGTCACCCCCAGGGCAAAAGCACACATCGGCACAAGATCACTTTTTTTCTTTGACATATAAGCTATGCGTATGCCAAATTTCATGTCAATCCAAGCGGTTCTTTAAAATTTAGAGCAAAAACCGAGAAAGAATGGACTAATCTCTGTGTTGTTAATAATTGCCACTCCGACTTTATTTTCAGTTTTAGACGCGTCTGTATAGTATACTGTGTAATCGAAATGAGAGTTAATTAGATCTCTGAAGTGTTGTATGATGAGATTAGGGTTAGTGCTATTTTTTTTAGAATTGTAATAGACTGCAATTGACTGTTGGAATTTTTATGGTCCAAGGTGGAAATGAAGATATTTCTTTGTATTAATAGAAGGGTGGAAATTTCTGCCAGTTAAGTAACTTCATTGCATGGTGGATTCTGCTACAATAAGGGACACCGAACTTGGAAGAGTCATTGTCATTAGTCATGGATAGATCTAAAATGTTATTTATTGAAATTCTTTTATGTACATTTATGTTAGAAGCGTAATTAAGGGTTAACAGCTCTCTACGAAGCATTAAAGTGGGTTCGCCTATTTCAGCTTGTATGCTCTTTATTGGAGTTGTTCTGTATGCTCCAAGTATAATCCTTAGGGAGGTGTTATGTAGCGTATCCAAAGGTTTTAACGTTGTTTTGCTCGCTATCAGATCTGTTTTAAATAGCTTATTTTGCCCGTTTTTGTTTTAAAGAAATATTAAACAGGAATTCGCATAACATCTCAAAAAAAATTAAATACTCTAGAAGTGTCTGGTAAATTTTAACATGCTCTAATAAAATATATTCTTCCCTATATTTATTTTTCTATGGATGTAAGTTGTTGGGTTTATGAATAGGATCATAATACGAGTGAGTATGCGTTATGGGTGTATGGGAGTTGGGATTCGATGAGTCCGCTTTCGATGAGTGTGATACGACTCGCAATGAATCACTATTGTAGAATACCCCCATATTCGTTTATATAATACGTTCGCTACCAGATGGCCATATCAGTAAAAAATACTTATATTTTTTATCTATAGGCAGTAATAACAATAGGTAAAAAAATATAAAATTGTTTTTTAAAAAGTATATCCAAGTAAGTAAAAAATATTTCATTATAATCAAATCAAAATCAAAATAAAATCCCTACTCGTATTTTAAAAGTACTTGCTAATATTCTTCATCTCTTAAATAGGTATTTAATTTGGTGGCTACTGAGATGCTAATGCTTCTCGATTTATTTGTTATATCATTGGCTTCTTTCATCTGCTTATTAGCTAAGTAGGTATATAATTAGTTCAATGGCTGCCGCGAATTTCAATAAAACTAGTAGGCATCAAACAGTTATAACTAGTAAAAGTATTACAAACAGTTGCTATTCCATTGGAACAGGAAAGGGCTAATCAAACTTCACGAAGCCATAGAGTAAAAACCATTAAAGAAAGAGACAAACACAACTATGAACCTCTGGAGGAAATGATACGGTGAGTAGTTCATAACGAGATGCCAAAGAGACGCGAGTCTAGGTGTTGGAATTGCGGCAACTTAGGCCATATTCATCGTAATTGTAAGAAGATCGTACAATACTTGGAAAACTAGAGCGAATCGACACCAAGGGGCAAATGCCGACCTCGAGAACTAGAGCCCCATAGTAACTGTCAACCTTACGTCCTCCGGTGGACTTATAACTTATACATCGAAGGTCGTATCAATAATAGATGTAGATCGTTTCTGGTGGATACACGTGCAACACGAACTATCGCTCGTCCAGAAGTAGTACGAGGCCATCGTAAATTATTACCTGCAACAGTAAGGCTTAAAACAGTGACTGGTGAGCTAATTAATACATATGGCGAGGCTAATATGTCAGTATCCATTGGCCAGACCACAGTTAAACATAAAGTATTATTTGCCGAGATCTCCGTTAGGGCAATATTGGATGTCCAAAATGTAGTTCTCAAGATCAATGGTGAATAGTTGCCCTTTTACGATGACAAAGAAGATGTCATCCGCTTACTAACTACATGTGACGTAACCATACCCGGTAATAGTGAGAAAATTCGTAATGACTAAGCTTGATGGACACTGCCGAGATGGAAGTTTAAGGATGGTCGAAGATGTGGACAATGTCGAGTTCCTAACGGCAAAAGCTTTGCTGAGAGTTCGAGATGTCGTCCTTGTAGGAGTTATGAATGTAAAGGAAACTGCTATCAAGTTAAGTAGAATAACTTTGATCATACAGTGTGTTCCCGAAGTATCCAAAAGAGCTTGTTGAGATGATCATTGAAAGATGCCAAGATCTTGATCATGAACGAACTGAAAAAGTGAGTTCTATGCTGATAGAGTATCAAGATGTTTTTACTACTGATAAGAAGGATAAGAGTAAAACAAGCATAGTAACGCATAAAATAAATACCGGAGACGCTCAGCCAATCAAACAACGGCCTAGACGACTTCCATTTGCGAAGGGAGATGAAGCCGAAGAAATTATGAAGGATAAAGACAAACAAGGACTAACTGAACCATCGAGCAGTTCATGGACATCATCAGTCGTTCTGGTAAAGAAGAAGGATGGTTCAACGCGTTTTTGTATCGACTACCGCCAGCTCAATGCGGTAACAAAAAAAGATAGTTATCCTTTACCCAGAATAGACGACACATTGGATACTCTCTTAAGTTCGCGTTGGTCCTCCACACTCAATTTCTTCTTCTTCTTGTGCCATCTTCTAACGAAGATTGGCGATCACTTTTTTAAACGCTTCTCTGTCTTTTGCAACATAAAATATCTGTTCAACACTGACGTTAGTCCAATCTCTGATGTTCCTCAGCCAAGATTTATTCTTTCTTCCCAAGCCTTTTTCCCCTCTACTCTTCCTTGCATGATGACGTGTAGCAGAGAGTATTTATCGTTACGAAATATGTGGCCCAGATACGATGTTTTTTTTTATTTTAGTTGTGTTCATAAGCTTCCTGACGTGTCCAATTCTTCTTAGCACTCGATTTAAAGAGTGTATATTGGCAAGTTGACATGGAACCAACCGATCGGGAGAAAACCGCATTTTCGATAAGATCAGGGCTTTGGCAGTTTACGCCTATGCCTTTTGGTTTATTTAATGCTCCTGTCATATTTGAAAGACTAATAGAAGCAGTATTAAGAGGTCTAACATGGAAAAGATGCCTGGTTTACTTATATGATGTAATTGTGGTTAAAAGGTACTTTGATGAACATGCCAAGAATCTAATAGAAATCATTCAACGATTGAGGGTAGCGAACTTGAAGTTAAGTCCGAGGAAATGTCACATATTTCGACGATAAGTTAAATACTTGGGACATATCGAGTAATGGTGTAATAGCTGATCCTGAAAAGATTGAGGCAATTAAAGATTAGCTAGTACCAAAAGATAAACATGGAATTAGAAGTTTACTTGGCCTATGAACATATTACCGAAGATTTGTTAAAGGATTTGTTAAGGTGATACAGTAGTGATCAACAGGTAACCAAAACGCGTTCCAAGCTTGCGGCTGTAATTTTGAATATTTTTTCCAGATATTTGGCACACGTATTCGTAATATAATAAAGAATGGCGGTACAGAGCCCAATTTGAAAAATATATTAATATGTGGAAATTACTCTGTAATTAAATACAATATTAAAAAACGAGCCTGTACCGCCATTAAGAAGAACAAAAAAATACACTTTCTTCAAATAAACTTTTTTATCCGATGCCTAGATTTTGTGTCATTTTGGAACTACTAATGAAATAAAAAATTTAATAGTTCCAAAATGACACAAAATCTAGACATCGGATAAAAAAGTTTATTTGAAGAAAATATATTTTTTTGTTCTTCTTAATGGAGGTACAGGCTCGTTTTTTTAATTTTGTATTTAATTACAGAGTAATTTTCACATATTAATATATTTTTCAAATTGGGCTCTGTACCGCCATTCTTTATTATATTACGAATACGTGTGCCAAATATCTCGAAAAATATTTAAAACTACAGCCGCAATCTTGGAACGCGTTTTCGCTACCTGTTGATATATACATGGAGTGAAGAGTGTCAAAAAGCTTTCGAACAACTACAAATGGCTCTGATCAGTGCACCGATATTAAGCTACCGGCGACAGGCAGGAAAATTTGTTTTGGATACCGATACTAGCAACAGTGTCTTAGTAGCTGTTCTCTTACAAACCCAGTATGGACAGGAAAAAGTCATCGCTTATTTCAGCAAAGTCCTGTCGAAACCATAAAGAAACTATTGCGTTACCAGAACGGAACTGCTGGGCGTAGTGAAGGCTTGCAAACATTTCCATAAATAATTGTATGGCAGAAAGTTCCTTCTTCGAACAGATCACGCTGTTCTAAAATGGCTCATACAATTCCGTAACTCAGAGGGCTAGATGGCAAGATGGTTAGAACGATTAAAAGAATATGATTACGAGATAGACCACCGGGCCGGAAGAGTTCATTCAAATGCTGATGCCCTTTCGAGACGACCATGAACTGCAAATTGTAATCGCTGTGCCAAATTAGGGAAATGATTTTGCCCCGTGAGAAAAATCATTGTCATTTATGATCAATGGCAGCCTCAACAGTTACAAGACGTTAAGAAGATGATCCATATATAAAGGGAGTATTGGATTGGATGCGTCGAGGTGAAAGACCTAGTTGGCAAAACACTAGTGCATGTAGTCCAGAAGACAAGGCCTACTGCAGACAATGGAAGTGCCTGGTAATAAAAGATTACCTTATGTACAGAACCTTTTATGGTGATGATGGTACAAAATCTAAGCTTCAGTTGATTGTACCTAAAAGTAAAGTGTCAGAAGTATTGCGTCAGTTGCATGACGGTGCATCAGGTGGATACATTGGTATTACGAAGACTCTACAAAAGGTTTGAGAACGGTTCTATTGGGTGAACTGTAAAGATGATGTACGAAGATGGTGTCGGAAATGTTAACGGTGTGCATCCAGTAACGGTCCAGTTGGTGAAAAGAGAGCATCCATGAGACAGTACAACGTTGGTAGTCCTATGAAAAGAGTGGCGATCGACATTACATGTCCATTTCCCGAAATCGGTGCTGGAAATAAATATATCCTGGTAGCCATGGATTATTTTACGAAATGGACCGAAGTCTATGCTCTACAAAATCAAGAAGCTGCTACCGTTGCAGAGGTACTTGTTAAAAAATTCTTCAGCCGATTATGTGTTCCCTTGGAAATCCAATCCGACCAAAGGCGAAACTTCGAGTCAGCCCTTTTCCAAAACCTTTGTAAATTGATTGGTGTCAATAAGACCAGAACGATACCCCTGCATCCTCACTCAGATGGAATTTGTCCGAAGTTGTATCTGAACATCAAAGAGATTGGGTCCAACACATTAATTTATTCCTAATGGCCTACCGCTCCGCCGTGAATGAAACTACAGGTCTAACACCAACCTGCCTGATGTTGGGTCGTGAAGGTCGTTTGCCCTGCGACCTAGAGTTTGACTGCAGACCTTCCGAGGAACATGTTGTAGGCGAATAATGTTTCGACCGCCTGAAGTTACGAATGAACAGCATTCATGAACTTACCCGACAACACATCCCGATAGCCAGTGACAGAATGAAAGATCAGTATGATTCTCGATGCAACAATGAAAGCTTCGAAGTAGGTGATCTTGTCTTGCCTTATAATCCACAAAGTCATCGAGGCTTGTGTCCTCAACTACAAAGACAATAAGAAGGTCCGTATGAAATTAAGAACAAAATAAATGACGTAATATACAGAATTAAAAAGTTGCCAAACGGTAAACCAAAAAACAGAAAATCAAAAGTTATTCACATAAATCGTCTTGCACCATAGGCTGGCTCAAATGAAACAGAAGAAGCACCAGTCCTCCAATATGAGATAAAATATGCCGGACAACCAAGTTTTAAGAAATTTATGTCAAATTACGCAGAAAGAAAGAGTGCTAGATTCGGCTTGACCACAGAAGTTCAGCAAGATCTGTTTAGTGTTCCCGAAAACGTCTCTCTAGCCCACTGTGTCGCTCAAGACCTCGAGATGACTAAAGGAATATCGTCCGTATTCAATAGAAAGTTAGGCCGCCTGGACGAGTTAAGAAATCAGCAGCCTAAAATTGGAAGAGTGCTGCGATTAGAAGATGGTCCTCGATCTTTGCTGTATATGGTGACCAGGAAGTCTTATACAGACACGCCAACCTACGAGAACATCTGGCGTGCGATAACTAATTTGAAGAAAATCGTGTGTAAGTATTTATGACATCCAAAAGTTTGGCTTTACCAAAAATAGGCCATGCAGTAGAAAATCTAGATTTGAAAATTTTCAGAACCATTCTTGAAGTTATCTTCCGAGAAACCGGCGTACGAATTACTGTGTGTTGCATTAATCCGAAGATATCGTACCCTTCAAAGATTACCTTAGACTGTTATATGTCAAAAAATGTAATCCCATCAGGAAAACGACCTGGATTAGTCGCTAGAGGCCAGATCATGTATCTATGTAAATTATTTCTAGCTGATATATTTTTTTAATTTGGCTGTTTTATATTCAACGCCTATGTAGGTTTTCGTTTACTTTGCCGATTTATATTGTTGTTTATATAAATCCCGTTTTTGGTACCGGTTTTTTGAACATTTTTTCTTACTCTCGATTTGGGATTAATCTTGGTCATTCTATTCAAATTAGTTTTTTGAGATATCTAATTTTGGCTGCCGATTTTTCTTCCAGCTGAGTAGCTTTTTCAATGTTCAAGACCAAAGGCTTTTGATTCCTAATTTTGTAGAATCCAAATAAGTATTAAATTATTTCGTGTGAACTGATCCTGGTTTAGGTTTATGTGTAAATTTAAATGGTTAAATGAGGAATAAATTAATACATTTTAAAAAACTAGCACATGTATTATATAATCCACAATATTTTAAAATGCCTAGTTTGTAGATATTTAAAACTATACAATTTCCGTGTTACATAGCACGCCGAGGTCAGTCTAAAAGCTCAAAATCCAATTAAGAGTAGGTATGTAACTAATACCCATATTATGTTATCAATGGCGACTCGTAAACAGAGGCAAACTTAGTTTTTCTTTATTTTAATGCTGTTTTTGTAGGCCTGAAAATCGTAAGAAAAATTGTTTATTTATAACGCCAGAACTAGTAACCATTTTAATTATCTTTCATCATAATCAAATCCTTGCAATCCTTAAGGCTAACGCCGTGGCCTTTTTGAAAATTATATTCTGAGGTTACGTCGATTATCACTAGCCAATTTTTCTCGTTATCGGACTAGTAGTGTTTTCATTATTTTTCTTTTGCATTTTAGAAGGCTATTTTCTTATTTTTTGTCAAACAGATTTGACTTACCTTGTTAGCAGATTTTCATGAACTCCGTATACTTTATTCATCTTCTTCTTCTTTGGCTTTTTCCCATTATGAGTTCGCAGTTGTCGTTATCCACAGCACTCTATTCTCTCAGTCGCCATCTCTGATGTCTCTATATCTATCATAATATTTCCTATGTAAGTTTTCCATCTCATAGCAGGTCTTCCTCTCTATCTTGTTCTCAGCGAGCCCCAGTTCAGTATTCTTTTCGGCCACCTGTGCTCTGGCATTCTTTGTGTATGTCGGTACCATTGCAGGGCTTTCTTTTCCAACTGCTTTGTAATTAAGCATTCTAATTCCATTCTGCCCCATAGGTATATCCTCTGTTCTTATTCTATCCTCTCTTGTGATATATAGACATCTTCTCATAAACTCCAATTCAACATATTCTTGTTTAATCTTGATTCTATTGTTTTTTTTATACCCTAATATATTTTTTTATAAAAATTATAAATTTATATTATCTGTCGAGTGAAGTTATAAAATGCAATAATTTATTATATTATATTCCTTAGTCTACATAAGTTTTAATGCCGATAGGAGCAACTCAATCATAGGCGGAAACTGTTGTTTTGAAAGTTTCTGCCTTGGATGGGTTCGTTTCTGTTGTGCAAACTTCTACAGAGATGAAGATTACCTACTGTGCTGCAATTATGATCTAACGTTTGACTTGTAAGATGACCAGGGAATGTTGTAAGTTTTTCATTTGGAGTGGACCATTTGGAACGTAATTTATTAGATGTTTCTTACTATTAAACGAATATGGAAGACATATTGTGAAATAAAAAAAGATAAAACTAGTAGTCGTGGAAATTATCGATATAAACGTATAAATTAACAGTACATTACATAGTTTTCCACCTTTAAAAGTCTGTGACAGGAGTATTTTATAAAGTTCTCCTGTCACAGTGACAGTTGACATACTCCTCAGATACGTCTATAGGTACATATTAGGCGAGAGGCAGATCCCTAATTTGAAGCTTAGAAATCGAAAAGCGACCATGATAGGTTTTTTTTTTAATTTTGCCCACTTTTTATGTATTGGAGGTCGCTGAATTCGAATAATAAGTTTCAATTTTGATAATTTTTCATATTTCTCTCGCTGTATCTTTAGTCGCTATAAATATTTCCTTTTGTATATTTTACTGTGTCATCTTTGAAGAATTTAGATAATAATGAGCTTTTTCCGAGATGCTTAAACAAATCAAAAGAGAAGTTTTTAATTTTTAAACAATTTGTCGTCGATTTCGTTAGTTTCATGTTTTTTTGAAAAAAATGTTGGGTGACAAACTTTTTGGTTTATAATTTTAATCAACAGAACATTAAAACGTAAGTCATGAATAAGTTTTCTGGAAAATTTCATGCCAAAATATGCAATAGGAAAAAACTTACGGGACTTTATACACGACTGGCACTCCCCCCCCCCCCAAATCGCTTATTTCTCGAGATACTGATCACGGTGTGGTGAATGTGAACTTTTTGGTGATGCTGAAAACGAAAATGTTGTTTATTTTGAATTTTAGATTGGGGAACATTGTCAAAATCGCAATTTTACCTTAAAAATAAAAAAAAATGATATCACGTTTTTCTTAAAATTTAAAGGTGCACCATTTTTTTCTACAAAAAATTTTGTTTTTTGTACTCTATATTTTAATAAAACTTGATTAAAAATCTCAATTTCAAATTTTGTTACTCAACTTTTGCGATTCAACTTTGCAATTCAGGAATCTCCACCTTTTCCTTTAAACAATTCATAACTTTTATTATAATAGGACAAAAAGAGTGAAGCAGGTCCCATTTTCTTTAGATGGGTAAAAAATATATACTGTATAAATTTCAGAAAAAAATATTAAAATGGAACAGAGTTGTAGCGAGTTAAACGCAAATAACGTGACTTCAGTTTTTTTTTATTTTTAGGGTAATATTGTGATTTTGACAATGTTCCCCCAAGTAAAATTCAAAACAAACCTAATGTTCGTTTTCAGCACCATTAGACATATTAATTATGATCAAAATTAGCCATTCACCACACCGTGGTCAGTGTCTCGAGAAATAAGCGTTTTTTGGGGTGTGACGCTTGCCTATAAATTCACATAACTTTTTGTTTTATTACTGTGTTGGTTAAAGTTATAAACTAAGAAGATTGTCACTTAACTTTTTTAAGTAAACATGAAACGAATAAAATCTGATGACAAAATGTTTAAAAATTAACAACTCCTCTTTTAATTTACTTAAACATTTTAGACAAATCTCTTATCTAAATATTCAATGAGGACACAGTAAAATTTTCAAAAGGAAATATTTACAGCGACCAAAGATACAGCGGGGTAAACTTGAAAAATCATCAAAATTGATTTTTCGCATTTTTTCATATAATTTGATTTTTGAATAGGTTCTACCAATTTTAGATAAAAATAAACTTCAGATTCAGATTCAGCGACCTCTAAAACATGAACAATGACAAAAATTGGTCATTCATCATAAAGTACATTTTCGTGGTCGGTATAACATAATTTTAGGGGTTTCTGCCGCTCGCCTATAGGAAACTACGTAATGTAATGTTAATTTATACGTTTATATCGATAATTTCTACCTCTACTAGTTTTATCTCTTTTTACTTCACAATGTATTATGTTTTTGATCTTTTGCGTTATTTTGCCGGTTATTAGCGCGTGTATCACTGTATAAATGTAATAAACTTGTTGATGCCTGGGCTAATGGCAACTTTAAGAAAGTTACCGTATATTATGAGAAAATACCGAGTGCCTGACGAGAAACAACAGGTTTCTGACCATGTGAAAAAAACATGGTTTCCGATGAAAAGGTCCCTAGGCCAATGCGAGATTCATTATTTGCCAGATAGTGGAAAAGATTCGAGCAATTATCAAAGAAATTAACACCAAAAATAATACATTATTGTAAGAGTGGAAAACCGGCTAATTAAGAAAATAGCTGTACAGACAGAGAAATAACTTCAGTCCAATTATCTTCATCTAGTTTGGCGAGAGATTATAAAAGAAGTTGAAACAGCAGGAAGAGCTCACAGAATGGGAAAAAAGAAATTAACAATGCTGGTACTTTGATAACATAGAACTTATATTGGAAGATGAAGACAACCTACATCGATTACTATGCAAGGTCAGTGGGGTGCTGGCCATATAAATGAATCGGTGCAATCACCGAGAGGCCGCGGCCTCTTGAGGCCGGTCAGAGGTCACAAAAAATTTTAGATGTAACTAAAAAAATATTTTTTTAATTTCTAATCGAATGTTAATTTTGTTAATAGTAACTAATAATAAACATTTCAAAAAAATTAAAATTTTTTTAAGAGGAAACAGTAGCGATCAACAGGTAGCAAAAACGCGTTCCAAGATTGCGGCTGTAATTTTAAATATTTTTTCGAGATATTTGGCACACATATTCGTAATATAATAAAGAATGGCGGTACAGAGCCCAATTTGAAAATATATTAATATGTGAAAATTACTCTGTAATTAAATACAATATTAAAAAAACGAGCCTGTATCGCCATTAAGAAGAACAAAAAAATACACTTTCTTTAAATAAACTTTTTTATCCGATGCCTAGATTTTGTGTCATTTTGGAACTACTAAAATTTTTTATTTCATTAGTAGTTTCAAAATGCGGAATGGGACGTTTCGATGCCGCCGGTTCATCGCCGGCCGTTTCGATGCTGCCGGTTCATCGCCAGTTCATTTCATCGCCGTCATATCTCGCATTTCCTAGAATTCTTAATTAATACTAAAAATAACTAATAATTGTAGCTGTCGAAAATTCGGAAATATATCAGATAGGGATGAATTGACTGGCGATGAATCGGCCGGCATCGGCATCGAACTGGCGGCATCGAAACGGCGGCGATGAAACGTCCTAGACCCTCCAAAATGACACAAATCTAGGCATCGGATAAAAAATTCTATTTGAAGAAAGTGTATTTTTTTGTTCTTCTTAATGGCGGTACAGGCTCGTTTTCTTAATATTGTATTTAATTACAGAGTAATTTCCACATATTAATATATTTTTCAAATTGGGCTCTGTACCGCCATTCTTTATTATATTACGAATACGTGTGCCAAATATCTCGAAAAAATATTCAAAATTACAGCCGCAATTTTGCAACGCGTTTTCGCTACCTGTTGATCGCTACTGCTTCATCTTAATTATAAAATACAAGTTAAGTAGGTAATTGAATAAGACTATATAGGGTGAGGCAGATAAAGGGCCTATGAGAAATATCTCGAGAACTAAAATAAAGAAAATGATGAAAATTGGAATATAGGGGTTAGGCTATTGATTATATTCAAAATAAGATAGCTAAAAGGAACTACAACGTTAACGGGGTTTTATTATTTCATATGGTCAATGGACATCTATATATGAAAAAACCGCGGAGTGCTACCATTTAAAGGGGTGCGTTTTTGAGAAATGGGTGAATTAGTCCCTGGGCACAGGTTACATTAGGGTGAGTTCTATGTACTTTTGGTACAAACATATCTACATAAAAGCTGTTAATGGTTAAATTTCCTATCTAAATATCACTTTTTAGAGTCAATGATACCTTTTTTTGCAAAAATATATGCAAAAGAAAAAGCACAAAAAAACCTAAAAGAAAGAAATTTTGTTTTTTGTCCCATAACTTTTGTCCACGAGGATATAGGTATAGACATTGCTTTACGGAAAAAAATCTACATATTTCTTCTTTAAAATGTTGTTCAGTAGAGGTAATTAGGATTTATAGTTTTCGAAATATGATTGTTCAAAGTTCGCAACTCACAGCAATTTTGGGCAATTTTCCTTGTTATTTCGCAAATATTGTTCTGTAACTTTTTTCTACGTAACTTTAGGTATATGCAATGGTACACGTAATAGGAATAGAAATCAGTTACCTTTAAAGTGGTCTACTGTATAACGTTGTATGACTTTTTTTAAAGAGTTTGTGGTTTTTCAAGGTTTTATATTTTTAACGATTTTTTATAATATATTTTAAAAATAAAATAACATTATTATATAATATTATATTATATATGGTACATATAATATAATATTATAATATATTATATAATACCTAATATAAAAATAATATTATTTTTTACATTTTTTACGATTATTTTTGAAATTTCCCATTATAACTTTTTTTCTTGTACATGAATATACTATATATGGCTCAATAAAGAGGGCTTACTTTCTGTTCTTTAAAATGGTGTATCATCTCTATTTAAATATGTAATGGACACCGAGTGATTCTTTGATATTTTTTTACCTGTATTATTTAAAATTATTTCTTTTACAAAAATTACATAAACATTAGTCTTAGAAAACATAACTTTAGTTAAAATTATTTAAACGTTGACATTTAAAAAATTTTCAAAATCAAAGTCCATCTCTTCGTTAGCATTAGCTTCAATATCTTCCTCTGACACCTCAGTTATCTCAGAGTTCCCCCTAATTAGTACCCATGCACACGCATCCTTTGCAGAATATTGAACAACTAATTCCTATCTTTCTACAAACGCAGTTTTTTGTACATCCTTTGGTATATTTACATGCTATTTTTTCAAGCAAAACTTGGGGTGCAGGAGCTTTGACAGTAAATATTGGAATTAATCCATATTTAGAAGTTTGCCCGGCCGAGTCAAGTGGATCCAAAGTATTACGTATAAAAAATAAGATTCAATCATAACACACAATCACATAAAAAAGTTATAATGAGGAATTTAAAAAATAATCCTAAAATCAAAAATCGTTGCAAGTACTTATTACATTTTGAAAAAGCATATCTTATTCAAAAATAATCCTAAAATTTTTTATAATATACCATTTTAAAGTAAACAGAATAAGCTTTCCTTTATTATATAATATATACCCAAATGTAGAAAAAAATTATAATGGGAAATTTAAAAAATAATCGTAAAAAATATAAAAACTCGTTAAAAGTATAAAGTCTTGAAAGAGATAACTTCTTTAAAAGAAGTCGTACAACATTATACATTTGCAAATTTTAAAGGTAATTGATTTCTATTCCTTTTACATGTACCATTTCCTATGCCTAAAGCTACGTAGAAAAAAGTTACAGGACAATATTTGCGAAATAACAAGGAAAATTGCCCAAAATTGCTGTGAGTGGCGAAATTTGATAAATCATATTTCGAAAACTGTAAAACCTAATGACCTCTACCAAACATCATTTTAAAGACAAAATATGTAAGTTTTTTTTTCTGTAAAGCAATGTCTATACCTATATCCCCATGGACAAAAGTTATGGGACAAAAAACAAAATTTCTTTCTTTTGTGTCTCTTTGTGTTTTTTCTTTTGAACATATTTTTGTAAAAAAAAGTATCTTTGACTTTAAAAAGTTATATTTAGATAGGAAATTTAACCAAGAACAATTTTTATGTAGACGTGTTTGTACCAAAAGTACATAGAACTCACCCTAATGTAACCTGTGCCCAGGGACTAATTCACCAATTTCTCAAAAACGCACCAATGTAAATGGTAGCACTCCGCAGTTTTTTCATATATAGAGATTCATTGACCATATGAAATAATAAAACCCTGTTAACGTTGTAGTTCCTTTCTATAGTACATAATCAATAGCCTAGGTTTTGAGGTGTGAACTATTTAATGAAAATATTTTGGTCTCTTTGCTACTTCCGGTTATACCGGAAGTTGATTGTAACTTCGTTTTTTTAAATGGGACACCCTATATATTTTTACGTTTTTGGATTCTCCTCGATTTTTTATTTCTTAAAATATAAGGTTTTGTAATATTATACAGGGTAGATTAAAAGATAATTGCGTTTTTTTATTAATTTCGTAGCAAAATTCACACCCTGTAGAATGGTAGTATATATTTATTTCCGAAAAATTATTTGTGATTGAATATTTTTACGGCCAACCTAATAAAATTTCAGGTATTTTGTGTTGCAATTAATGTTTGGCTTGAATCACCAATAACTCACAAATTGAAGCAGTTAGGTATAGGGATTGCTTAAGAAATTAAAAAGTATCCCAAAATAACATTTCATTGCAATACTAAAATACAGGGTGTTCCACTTAAGAAAACTCAGAAAATACTCATTCTGAGTTTCGACCAACCCTGTATAAAAAAAAAAAAATTTAACTATACCAATAATTCTTAACATAGTAGACTATATTAAAAATCATTTGAACATAAACAGAGTTTATTATGTCAAACTACTACAATTCTACAGGGTGTGAATTTTGCTACGAACTTAATAAAAAAACGTAATTATCTTTTAACCTGCCCTGTATAATATTACAAAAATTTATATTTAAGAAAGAAGAAATCAAGGAGAATCCAAAAATGTTAAAATATACAGGGTGTCCCATTTAAAAAAACGAAGTTACAAACAACTTCCGGTATAACCGGAAGTAGCAAAGAGACCAAAATATTTTCATTAAATAGTTCACACCTCAAGACCCCTGTATTCCGATTTTCATAATTTTCTTACCTTGAGTTCTCGAGATATTTCTAATAGGCCCTTTATCTGCCTCACCCTGTATACATAAATAGATTGCTACAAATAATATTTATTTTTATGCCTACAAGTATATTTATGGTTTTCCAATTTTCTTCAAACATGTATGATGTATGTACCTACTCTGCAGAATAAAAAATGGAAAAACGTCTTCCACAATTTTGACCGAATTATTGGAAGTATCAAAAAACGATTTGATCAAGACAAATCGTTTTATGATGATATAATTACTCTACATCCTAGAAATTTTGATACAATAAAAATGGTATACCTTTAACGGCATTTAAATCATTTACTGAAAAATTCAGAAGTTGTTATAATATTATAATATGTTAATAACCATATCTGGGACTTGGGACTGCAATTATAGAAGAACTCGTGGATTTTGCTGATAAATCGATTGTATTAAAAAATAGGATTTTGCAAAATACTGAAATTATAGAAGATAGAGTTAATGATGAATATGTTCAGTCTACAGAAAATATAAAGGATATTATTAATCTAAGTGATAATGAATATGAAGTAACAAAATGACAATGTTGTTGATATCGTGAAAACTTCACCTCGATGTGGTACTAAAAAGTGTGAAGATTGTATAGCTTACTGTTACGCTGTTTTGCTTCAGTGTGCTTATTCAAATTTAAATTGTATATTATAAGCATTTATTAACTTTTTCAGTGACACAAGTATCTTGCGAAAGAAGCTTTTCAACGTTGAAATACATAAAAAATCGGTTAAGAAGTACTTACTTTAACACAAGATCACTTGGAAACATTTATGCTAATGGCTATAGAAAAAAGAAGCTTTGAATGAGCTTAAAAATGATGAAATAATCTACGAGTTTGCTCAAAAATTTACATCATTGAATTCAAAGTTTTATGTTTGATTTAAAAATAATTTATATTTTTGTTTATTTGATTTTATAAATAACGAGTAAAACATCCTTATAATAGAAGGTAAAATGGGGATGGGAGGCCGCTTTTCTATAAAATCACCGGGCCGCTTGAAAAGTTCCAGCACGCCACTGTGCAAGGTTACCAAATATGGCAGAAAAATTTAATATGGTGGCTCACTAAAATGTTGAGCAAACTATGAACTTAAAATATCTAGGAGTCAACATTAGCCGAGGCAGAACCTCAAAGAGTAAGTCAAGGCACGGTCTCACAGAGCAGCACTGCTATAAAGAACAAGCATACTTACAGTCGGAAAAATGAAAGAATACCCATGAACGATCACATCAATCACTTATTTTGTATTTGTTGTCTTTTTCTATAAATAACAAACGTTTGTTATAGGAAAAGACAGCAAATACAAAATAAGTGATTGATGTGATCGTTCATGGGTATTCTTTCATTTTTCCGACTGTATATATGAGAATATGAAGAAAAGTGAGAATAAAAGACCTCAGTAAAAGACTAGCAATGACCTAGACGATCGATAGCAGAGAGAAACGGTTGCAAGCAAGAAGCTTCTAAGGACCACTGATTCATATTCAGATTCAGACAGAAATGTTTTATTGCTTTAAAATACAGTAATGCTTAAAGTTATAGCTCTTCTAATAAAACAAACATTTATTCCCCCATGACCATTCGTCGTCTGGGGGTTGGCCAGAATATAAAACATTTTATTTTAAATAAAACTAAAATTAACAAATAATTGGACTTCGTAAGTCCTAGGTTTTCACCCAAAGTGATAAGTAGAACCAGAAGTGGATATATGAACTCTTCATGTAACTTTTCATCGATTGATTTTGAGAAATTTTTACTAAACTAGTGGCTAAAATGTTTAAAAATTAAAGACACAAAAAATAATGCGATAAAATATTCGTTGACCTACCGAAAAGGACGCACATGACCTGTACTAGAAATTCGCAGAAAACGCAGAGCAAAAAACGCAATTTTCAAATTGATTTTTCTAGAAAACGGTGTATCCTACCGACTTAAGTAAGAGTACCTGCCTTTTAGTACTTGTATTTATTGGTTTCGTTAATTTATATTTTAAGTAAATATTCGGTAAAGGGCTTAGCCGGGTAAGATGATGAAAAGTGCCCCCAACTCGATTCGAATTCCATATAGGTCACCGTTTAGCATATATAGTGAAACTAACTTTCTGAAATTTTTAGCCCCCTAGGTGGTCATGTGACCCACCTAGAGCCTAATTAGGCTTTTTATGTTTTTATTTTTTATCTCAGCCGCATCAAGAACTAGCGAAAAACTTTAAATAAAAATTTGTAAGATTTAAAAAGTTCTGTGCGAAAATTTTTTTTTTTAATTTTTGGCGGGAAATTTAAATTTTAGTGCGATTTTAAAATTTTAAATGAGTATAAAAAATAACTAAGACATTCGTTTTCACGAAAAAAATATACAACGTGTATGTTTGCATAACATTTCACCCTGAATTTTTTCAAATTTTTAAAATTGGTGAAACGCACCTTCAAAAATAAAAAACCGCATTTTTTCGGTTTTTTTTTTCGTTTTTTGATACAATTTTATACATATTTTTCAAAAAGGTAACAACGTCACTGGAGCAGGTAAAAAATTTAAAAAGAATTGGGGTTTGCTTAATAAAAATTTTTTGTAACACCATCCATTTATAAGATACAGGGCGTTGAAGAAAACAAAATTTTACACATTTTTTACGATTTTGCCGAAACTACTGGCAACATTGTAATAAAACTTGGCGGGTTTTAAGAGGTAGTTATTGTGCATGTTTTGACATACAATTAAGGATTTGATATTCATCATTGGCGCGCTTAGGGGTAATGGTCTGAACTTTTCAAAGAAAAAAAGATAGTACGCCACTGACATATTTCAAATTAACAATCATTTTTAAATTCCTCATTAAATTTGCGATAAAAAAACTATCTTATCATTTTTTCATACGAGGCGCCGTTTTGCTGCAAAAAATAAAATATCTTAACGCTTCCAAAGTATTCGAATTAGTTTTTATAATGGACGTACGAGTATACGTATGTTCCTAGGATCCATAATATTTCATCTTTAAACATAAACGATTTCCCCCCCTTACATAGCGATCAGAATAATTCTAATGGCATCTTACCACAGGAGAGGAGGTCTGCAGCCTCAGCTCAATATTCAAAACCTTTTAGTCAAGTCACTCAATCTCCACCAAAAAGAAGAAGACCTTCAATACAAGAAAATACAGGTTATGATAAAATCTCCCACCAAAGACTACTTATTAATCCATCAGGTAGAAGAATAAATGAGCCTTCGACTTCAAATTTCAATCCTGCTCACTCTGATTTTTAAATCACTAACTCACAATCTTTATCCCAACTTCATTTGGATTTCAATCAGGCCATGTCTATGCTGAACCAATCTCACAGGGAGCTCGTCATGACCTTCATTGGGGACTTAATAAACTCAAAATCATACTCCATTCCTTACAATATGGCAGATCTAAAGACTAGCATAAACAAAAGTGTATCACCTTTCAATACAAATGTAAACCAGGGTCGGAGGGGAATAGAGGATCTCGAGCCTGAGGATTCGAGATCTTTTGACTCCTTGGTCTAGCAAACATACTCTTTATAATGAATCCTAACACTCCGATAACTATTATTCAGTGGAATATACGTTCGTATAACACTAATTCTGACAATCTAAAAATCCTTATAAAAAACCTTAACCCAGATATAATCCTTATTAGCGAATCTTGGCTCTCAAACCAACATGTTATAAGATGTAGAGGGTATCAAATAATCAGAAAAGATCGAGAGGATGGCTATGGCGGATTAATTACTCTTATCAAAAATAATATTGATTATAGGGAAATTCAAATTGCCAATCCAGGCTTCAATCATGATGTCCAATTCCAACTCACATTTCTCCCTAACTTTAATTTGAATATTCTTAATATATACTGTCCACAAGACAACTCTATCTCCAAATCCAACTGGTTTTCCCTTGTTAAATTACTTAATAAGCCATTTTTAATCATGGGTGATCTAAATTGTAATCATAAGGCATGGGGTAGTTCTAGAGACAGTCACAATGGTAGGATTATTTTTGATTCTTTGGAGGAACTTGAGCTAGAATTTCTCAATGATGGGTCCCCAACTAGACTGGTGGCCCCAGGAGGCAGTAAGTCGGTAGTAGATCTAACAATGGCATCAGTCGATGTGGCAGCCAGTGTGGGCAAGTGGTCCACTATTTCAGATACTGGAACTAGTGACCACTTCCCCATAATATGTCAGATAGGTGTATGTCCTCAATCTCCCCCGCATTCATGTAAAAGAAGAAATCTAAAGAAAGCTGATTGGTCTACTTATCATAACAATTTAAACAGCATTTTCTTAGGTTCTCCCAGGGAAGATTACGAATTTTTTACTAACTCCATATCATCGGTAGCTGATGAAACAATACCTTGGCTTCACCCTCCTAATAATTCCAAATACCACATTCCATGGTGGGATGACTCATGTGCTGAAGTCGTCTCTGCGAGAGTGTCTGCCTTAAAAAAATTTAAAAATACCCCCTCAATGGAAAACTATATCGAGGCTAAAAAGAATATAGCCAAATCAAGAAAATTCCTAAAATCAAAACGTAAAAATAGTTTCAGACTATTTTGCAGTAAATTAAATAGAAACACTCCTCTAAAAGTTGTGTGGGAGAAAATTAATAAGGTATCGGCTTCGAAACTTTCAATATATACACAATTGCCCTCTACTCCTATATCCCACGAAATTCTATGTTGCTTAACCCCCCTTTCCGCTGTCAATAAAGTATTGGTTAGATCTCCTCAAGCCCTAGAACCGCCATTTGCTCTCGACGAGTATCAGAACTCCCTCTCAATTAAATCTGACTCGGCTCCTGGTTTGGATCAGATTTCCTACTCAATGTTAAAAAATCTTCCCGTTGTTGGATCTTTGTTATTAATTCAACTTTTCAATGAAAGTCTTAGAACGGGTATAGTTCCTGTTCAGTGGAAACAATCAGTAATTTTACCTATAATCAAAAAAGATAAAGATTGTAATAATCCGTTAAACTTTAGACCAATAGCTCTTTCTTCATGTGTAGGCAAAATGCTCGAAACTCTTATAAAGAATAGAATAGAGTGGATTGTGGAACATAATAAGATTTTTAATCCACTACAACTAGGATTTAGAAGGGGTAGAGGTTGTACGGAATGCCTTACATACCTCACCTCAACAATTCAAATAGGCTTCGCTCAAAATCAATACACTGTTGGCATATTTCTAGATATCTCTTCTGCTTATGATAATGTCAATATATCACTCTTGTATTCCAAATTATTAAAGTATAACATTCCAACCCAACTGGCTAATTTGATTTTCTGCCTTCTAAATGATAGAGAGCTATTTGTCAAAGATAAACTGGGACAAACCCATGGCCCAAGAAAATCAAGTCTGGGACTACCCCAAGGTTCCCCATTAAGCCCTATCCTCTTCAACCTATATTGTCTTTCCCTGTATAATTTAATCCCCTCTTCATGCAAACTAATTCAGTATGCAGACGATTTGGTTCTTCTGATTAGAGGGAGTGATATTAATGAATTGGTAATTAATGTAAATAAATTATTGATTCAGATGGAATCATGGTTGCTAGACCACAATTTAAATCTGTCTAAGAACAAATCTTCTGCAATATTATTTACAAAAGGAAACACGAAAATCTCTCCCCCTAACGTAATATTTTGTAACCAGAATATTAGTTGGGTGGATTCAGTCAAATACCTGGGGGTAAATATTCAAAAAAACTTAAAGTGGAATTCATATGTAAACTCAATAGAACTTAAAGTAAATCGTGGCCTGAATGTGATGAGAGCTCTTTGTGGGACTTATTGGGGAAGTGATCCAAAAACCTTACAAATTGTACACAATGGTCTGATTCAGAGCCATCTGGACTTTGGCTGCCAGGTAATTTTCGATTGTCCAACTTCCTTAATTAAAAGATTGGAGAAACTAAAATACAAAAGTATCCGAATTATAACTGGATGCATGAAATCTACCCCAATTCATGCTCTCTTAAGTGAAAGTGGTCAGATCTCGCTTAAATCTAGATGGGAATGGCTTAGCTCTAAATTTATATTAAAAAATTTAATGTTAATTGGCAACCCAATTATTTCCGCTCTCGACCTGTTAGACTTGGCAATTCAAAGGAACCAAAATCATTGGAAAAACAGAAGTATTCCATTTCTAGTGCTTTTAAAAAACAAATTTAAAAGTACTTATCCCAACTTATATTTAAGTGACTTATACCCATGCCATAACTTTGAACTAGACCATCAATTATCAACAATTCCAATCATAAATATCCAATCTAATCGTTCAGATGAACTTGCCTCAGTTCAACTCCAAAAAATAATTCTAAATAAACCTAGTCACACCAAATTCTTCAAGGACGGCTCGGTTGATGATGAAGGATCAGCAGGCTTTGGTGTCTTTAGCCGAGAGATCAACTATTCTTATACCAGTAAACTACCTAAGTATACCCAAATATGTACGGCTGAGATTGTCGCAATTAATCATGCCCTCCAAATTATTTTGAAAAATGGGATTAAACAAGCAATCATCTGCTCGGACTCTAAAAGTGCCTTACAGAAAATAGGCAGATCAACCTATTCTATGGAAACAGAACATTCATCGTTCATGACCAAGAGAGGCATCATTGAAGCGAAAGAAAATAACGTTAATATTAGTCTGGCATGGATTCCAGGACACTCGAATATTAAAGGGAACATGGTGGCTGATAAACTAGCTAATATAGGTAGAACCTTAAATGTAGCTGCTGGTATCACTCTTCACTATTCCAACTTTCTACCAGACATCAAGCATTCCATCTGGAATCGGTGGAAGCAAGAATGGCAGGGGAAAAATCGAAATAATTCATTTTACTCTAAAATTGTAGGTCAGATAGATAAACTCCCCTGGTACCACAATTTTGCATACCAAGACAGAAGACATATAACCACCATTATTAGAATGAGGACAGGTCATTGTGCTACTCCAGTTCACCTATTCAGGATAGGAGTAAAAGATGACCCATATTGTGACTGTGGCCGAGTTGGGTCCTTAAATCATCTGATTTTTGAGTGCCCTATAAATATGTCACCCAATTTTGACCTATATAAAGAATTAGCCAAGACAAATATCCCTACTCCCATTGAAATTTGCCTACTTATGTCCAACCTTAATCCACGTAGGATTAACCTGATCCTTAAATTCCTTAACGTAGCCAAACTTAATTTATAAATTAATCAATTCCCAAATTTGAATTAAAAAAATTAAGAAGATAAAGATATAAAAAGATATTGGACCTCCAAATGATAAAAGCCTTAACCCTTATGGTATAATATTGCCTTTCCTGTAGAGACTGCCTGGCCCTATACGAAGATGTTCCTGCTAATATATATTTAAAAAAAAATTGAGGCTTTAACATATATATTTGGAAATATTCGACTGCCCAGAGCAAGACAAGAGTATTTCCCTGGTGTAAGCTGGGCGAATTATCCCGAGGGATATAACCCAATAAAGGAAGAAGAAGAAGAAGAACTAATATTAAGAATTATAAGGAAATTAGAAGATGGTTAGTCACTATCTGCTGTGGCGAACCATTTTAACGTAAGCAGAACAATTGCTTTTAATATTAATAAAAGATGGAGAGAACGAGAAACTCTCAAAAGAAAGCGAGGTTTGGGAAGAGCTCTCTGAAGAAGACAATTTCATAGTTCCTTTCACGCAGATGGACCGAAGAATACAAGCTGTTATCGCTGCTGATGGAGATATTACAAAATATTAATTTTTACATACCACAATTTAGTATAGCTTTGGTCTTCCAGACCCTCGCTTTTTTTCGAGAGTTTCTTGTTCCCTCCATTTTTTATTAATAGAAAAACTGTGGTTCTGCTTATGTTAAAATGTTTTGCTGCCTTTGATAGTGCCCAGTTATCTTTTAATTTGGATACAATACTTGCTTTAATATACGTATTGTTGAATTAAGTCGTTTGTTTTATTCCTTAATAAGATTCAAAATGATAACAACAACCCTACTTTATGTAAAAACTATCATTTATACTCTTTATAAAATGCAGAAATTCAAAATAATATAAAAATTTAGACCTTAATAATTATTACGATTTATGAATTAACATATGTAATAAGCGCCTAACCTTTGGATCGAAAGTTCCGAATGGTAGTGAATTCGAATCCCACCAGGGTCAGGAATTTTTTCATTTATTATAAATTAATAAATGAAAATAGTTTCTGTCCTTGTGGATCGTTACTCACCGGAGGGACCGCAGACGTTCGGATACAATTAGCGTCTCTTTGCAAAGACAATGACGTCGACTTTGCAAAGTAACAAGACACTTACTCAACACACACACTACACATTACGAGTTAGTGATAAGTTATACAATTACGTGGCTAAAGGTTCTAGTTCTAAACCAAGGCCAGAATCAGAGAAAAAAAAACATATGTAATAAGTTGTTTGTTTGATTATTTTAACTGACTTTGACAGTCTGTCATAATAAATATAATATAATGTCAGACCAATCAAATACACTGCTCAAAATAATCAAATCTTATTAAGAGTCGTATCAGTTTTTTTAGGAACCAGCTGTACATAGATGTAGAAACTACTAATAGAAGTTCGAATACTTTATAAGGGTTAAGATATTTCATTTTTTGAATAAAAATGGCGCGTCGTATGAAAAAATAGGAAGATAGATTTTTTGTCACAAATTAAACGAGAAATTCAAAAAGGATGGTTAATTTGAAATATGTCAGTGGCGTACTATCTTTTTTCTTTAAAAAGTTCAGACTATTACCCGTATACGCGCCAATGATAAATATAAAATTCTTAATTGTATGTCAAAAAATACACAACAACTACCTCTTAAAACTCACTAAATTGTATTACAATGTTGCCAGTAGTTTCGGCAAAATCGTAAAAAATGTGTAAAATTTTGTTTTTTTCAACGCCCTGTATATTGAAAATGGATGGGATTACAAAAATTTTTTATAAGGCAAACCCCAATTATTTTTAAGTTTTTTAGCTATTCTAGTGACGGTATTACCGTTTTTGAAAAATATGTATAAAATTGTATCAAAAAACGAAAAAAAAAAACCGAAAAAATGCGGTTTTTTATTTTTAAAGGTGCGTTTCATCAATTTTAAAATTTGAAAAAATTCAGGGTGAAATATTATGCAAAAATACACGTTATATATTTTTTTCGTGAAAACGAATGTCTTAGTTATTTTTTTATACTCATTTAAAATTTTAAAATCGTTCTAAAATTTAAATTTCTCGCCAAAAATTAAAAAAAAAAATTTCGGACAGAACTTTTTAAAGATTACAACTTTTTTATTTAAAGTTTTTCGCTAGTTCTCAATGCGGCTGAGATAAAAAATAAAAACTTAAAAAGCCTAATTAGGCTCTAGGTGGGTCACATGACCACCTAGGGGGCTAAAAATTTCAGAAAGTTAGTTTCACTATATATGCTAAACGGTGACCTATATGGAATTCGAATCGAGTTGGGGGCACTTTTCATCATCTTACCCGGCTAGGCCCTTTCCCGAAAGAATTATGTTAGTAAAGGAGATGATTTAGTTGCTGTATTTCGCTACAAAAACCAGTACCGTAATCGATTGTTGCTTTTTTAAGTATACTATTAATACCTATATAAGATTCTAATATCTTTTTTTTAACATATTTTTTCACGCCTTATGGCGTTTAAAATAAAAATACTAATTACTGTTCTAATTCACATTCTTTTTTTTTTGCAGAATACATTTTGTACCGGATGATCCCTATCAAATATTTTACATAGGCTAAAATATTTTTTAATTGTAAGTATTATGCTGTTTAGTTTACTAAAGTTATATTTAATAGTTATAGTTATAGTTAAGTTATAGTTTTATTTACTGTTAATATATTTTTTAATTAGCTCAATGCCTCGACAACTAGTGGCCTTTGGCATGATACTAATGGCCTTTGGCATGATACAGTTGATTTCGGGATCAGATAGTGTATTCTGGTATATGTGTGTGGGTGTTGAGTAAATGTCTTGTTACTTAGTATGGTCGACTTCGTTGTCTTTACAAAGAGATACTAATTGAATCCGAACGTCTGCGGCCCCTCCGGTGAGTACCGATCCACAAGGATATAAACTATTTTCATTTATTAGTTTTTTATTAATAAAAAATTTCCTACCCAGCTGAGGTTCGAACTCACAACCCTTGGATCCAAAGGTAGGCTCTCTTACCACGGCCCCACAGAAGGGTGTTATTATTTGATACAGTTTTATAACAGTGATAAACACATTCCCTATAGAATTTTTTATTAATCGTATTTTTTAATAATATATAAAATTAATGGTGCTCCTATAGTATGCGGTGTACCACGAGGATGCGGTATGTCTGTGCATATATCTCTATTATGCTTAGTGTGTAATTTACCATAGCAATCTAAAAATTCCTGAAGGATTTGCGCAAAATACTGAAATGTACGAAAACTCTTGTAGAAGAAAATATTAATTCACTAGTAATGATACACCTATAAAAGAAAATGATACAGCCTAATTAATTATTAAAGAAAAAACTCGTCCACCTTAATTTAATAGAGAAAACCAGTCAATGCTTCTAGCTTAAAAAAGTCATGCAGGTACCCTAACCAATCATTAGTTTTCGAAACTGTCTCTCGTCGTTCTTATTACTCTATTTTTTGTCATCCAGCCCATATGGTCGGTTGATTCTACTCTTGTAGCATTAGCATCATGGATGGACGCTATTTTGTAACATTAACATGTCAAATGCCAAAGCCTCGACGGTGGAAACCATTTTTGTATAACAGCCCCAGCGTGGATAACAAAGGCAAAAAAAAAATAATATGAACTCGACAAATTAAACAAACATGAAAATATACTTGGAGCTACGTAACTTTAGGGTCTAGGACGTTTCATCGCCGCCGTTTCGATGCCGCCAGTTCGATGCCGATGCCAGCCGATTCATTGCCAGTCAAATAATCGCTATCTGATATATTTCCGAATTTTCGAAAGTTACAATTATTAGTTATTTTTAGTATTAATTAGGAATTCTAGGAAATGCGAGATATGACTGCGATGAAATGGACTGGCGATGAACCGGCGGCATCGAAACGGCCGGCGATGAACCGGCGGCATCGAAACGTCCCATTCCGGTAACTTTACGAGTACCTCGGTAGCTCTAAGTCTTCAGAGATCTAGGGGTGTGGATTCTTAATAGATTTTAAATAGAATATAAACTCAAATGCTCGGGGGGCGCCATAATTAAAAGAAAATGAAAGATGAAACATACTTAAAACTTCAAAAAAAAAATATTTAAAGTAAAAAGTTAATAAAAATATATAGTCATCATAAAATACAAACACATTTAAATAAACATAAATATATCGTGACCTTACCTTAGTAGAAGAATAGTGAATATCATTTAGGAACAAGAGAAAGGGATCAAATAATAATATTATCAAGCAAAAAACATTAGTGCAAAATGAAATAAATTTTATTAAAATTTAAAAATTAAAAAAATGAAATAATGGATCTCTTGTCGACAATAAAAGAGATTCTGTTTAAAAAAACATTAAAAAAGGTTTACAAACAATACCTTGTCATATAGTCCTGTCCTTATATTCACGTTGTGGATGTCCAAAGCACGCACTTTTCACTGAATTAAGATAAAGAATAGTACAAAAATATTTAATTATTTATGAAAAGTTTCAGCAAAATTAAACAAAATTCCAAATAATTGTTCCAAAATAAATAAAATTCGAAATGAGTCTGCTCATATTGACTTTTTAAAATATTTAAATAACTTCTATTTAACTTCTTGAAGTATTTATTATTAATATTGGCACCTAACTCATGACTTTATCCATGACTCTGCTACTTAATCCATAACTGCTTACAAGAAGAAACTTAGGTAGTGTAGTATACACTAAAATAAACTGGCTCTTTGCCTAACAGCGGCATTTGGCTTGTGACTAGGCAGTCACGAAAGGAGAAATGTTTCTAACACTACATTTTCAGGTACTTTAAAAACTTGATTAAGAGCTATGTCGGAACTTAATATTCGAACTTAACTTTCTCAGAAAACTAAACTCTTCAGAAAACCGCACCGTGGCGGCTCCTGCCGAGGCTCAACAAACCTCTCTCTTTGAAAGCTCAAACTTGAATTATTGACTCTTACAACTTGAATCTTTCTCCCCAAACCAAAACGCTTCCTTCCAAAAACCCACTCCATTTCTCATTCTACCCTACTCATCCAATCAACCAATAAGAAAAAAGTTTAATCCTTCCCTCTTTCATCATTGACTAATAAAGAAAATAACTAAGCTTCCTACACTTTTTATCGACCAATAGAAAAAAACAAAACATGTTCTAAGCCCAACCTACTTAGTATGGAACCATCCAAAATTAGTTTGCAAAGTCAGCAAAACTCACTCCGTTCTACAGTTCCAAGTAAAGATATTGCTGAGTCCACAATTAACACATGTGCTCTCTAATAATGATATGAGCACGTTTTGTGTATCTAAACTCCAAAAATCCGGCGCCAAAACGGTCATTAGCTACATTGTATCTATTTTTTTTACATCACAAACGGAACACAGGGAATCGAATATATGACCGTAAAATACAATAATAGTCGAGGAAATGAAGCATTTTGGCTCGCGATTTTTTCGTCCAGCATGGATTTACTTGAAATTTTTACAGAAGGTAGGGAATAGTCTAAGGATCATTTTCTATATCATGCTGCTGTACGCCAAAACCTTGGGGGTAGTTGCCACCCCATCTCGGGGGTGGAAATTTTTTATTACATTTTAAACATGTAAATCGACGTACAAAGTAATTCTAAGAAAAAAATGTTTTTTACATTTTCTTCGTAAAACTAACATTTTTCGAGTTATTCGTGGTTGAAAGTAGCAGTTTTTCGAAGGAAAAATCGACTTTTTAGAGGGTTTTTTGAGAATAACTCGAAAAATATGCATTTAATAAAAAAAAACTGTAGATATCAAAATTTTATCTTTTAGAAACACAAACGAAACTGTTTTTCTATAATATTTTTACGATCAATGCAAACCGAGATACGGCATGTTAAAAGTTAGCTTTTTTCGTCAAATGCGTATTTTGAAAATAATTAAAGCCAAATAACGGGAAAACTTTGCATTTTTCCAGGGAAACTTAGATAACGTTTTTTCAAGCATACAATAAGATCTTTCAAAAAAAATAAAAAAATGTTTCTAGCATAAAAATTAGGCAATTTATGATCAACTAAATGTCGGTACCTGTTTTTCTCTACGAAAAAAACAGTGAAAACAACCCCCTAACTACTCTTGTAATTAAAAATTGGTCTTTACCTTTCTGCATTTCCTTTTATATTTATATTGTCAATACACCCAAGAAGTTTGACCTATTTAAAAGGCCTAATTTTAGAAAAATTAAAGTTTAAAGAAAAATTGATTTTTTGCAATTTTGCATTTTTTTATTATTTTCTTCAGAATATCTTCGAAAATTCTAGAGATAGGGAAAAAATGGTAAACTACTAAATTGTAGCATTTTTAATAACTAAAATTTTCTTGTGCCTAGATTTTCATTACAGTAAACAGTTCGTGAGATATAGCTGCTTAAAACATCTGTTTACAAGCAAACATCTCCTTATTCGAGCATTTTAAACCTACCTCAATTAAAAATTAAGGGATCTAACGGAATTTAATTTACACAGTCTTATAAAACTTCAAAAATCCTACAAAACCATTACTGAAAAAACTTGTTGTCGCCAAAAATTAAGGAGCTATGTTTATAAAACTAATTTTTTTTCGAAAAATTCGAATAGTCCCCTTATAGAGCATTTTCAGTGTATATAATACCACAGAGCCGGTTTGTATACCAAATAATGACTAAAAAACTATTTGTATGTGTATTTTTACATATTTGTAAATTCGCATTTTTGTGTAAATAAATGTTTTTGTAATTCTTTAATTCTACTTTTTTTTCTGTATAGATCTATTAAATTGTGTACTTATAACAATTGCAATGTCATTAAGGGTGGTTTTTAAGGGTTGAAATAATATATTAGATACCAAAGCATAAAACGATCATTATTTAACCAGTCAAAACCAAATTTTACCTATATTAAAGATTACAATGCTTTTATATAATTTTTGATAATAAGGGGTAGTTTACACTCCTAAAAATAATCAACGCCCTTAAGCATGATATAGAATATAAAGTACAGGGTAAGATGATCCTAACCCCAAATTTTTATGTAAATTGATACAAGCCAAAATTATTCTTTAGGATAAGTAAACTTTTTATATATAGCTCCAACAAGGGTGGTTTTAAGGGTTGAAATATTATGATATTATATCTTAAAGCATAAAACAATCATTATGTAACTAATAAGAAGCAAATTTTGATAATATTAAAGTTTGAAATGCTATTTTATAATTTTTTACAATTAGGGGTGGTTTTTACCCTTAAAAAACCAAAAGCGTAAACGGCTCAATATAGAAAATAAACTAGAGGGTGAAATGAGCCGAATCCCAAATTTTTGTACAATCGATGCTGGACAAAATAATTGCGAGGTTTTGCCATTTTTCCAGCTTCATTTCCTCGACTGTAACGTCTTTCTGTAACAAGACACATAAACTTCAAATTCTCACGTTTAAATAAATTCCTTACATTCGCTTGGCATATGAAGCTATATTTTTATGTCTACAGGGTGAGACAAAAATATGTTACGATAAATTTACAATTTTTGGTTTCTGCATAAGGCAAAATAATTGCGTTCTTTTGAACCGTTTCACTCTTCTGTTTTTTAACTTGTTATTCACGTTCTCCACCTTGCATCTTGGTCATAAATCTGTACTACTGGATCTCTCCCATAGTTTCTTACCATTCATCTCATTTTTTTAGCATTATTTTTCCTGTCTGTATCAGGTCACGTTTCTGCCGCGTATGTCATTATTGTTTGATAACAATTTTGTAAATTATTCCTTTCATTTCTTTTCAACTTGTGGCTCCGTTAGCTCTATTCCTGATCTTCCAATTCTGTTTCGAGCTTTCCGTAGCTAGATAGTGTGATAGGATGAGGTCTAGATATTTAAACTCCATCATTTGTTCTATTATACGACCCTCCATATTTTCTGTTATAGCCATGCATTTTGTCTTTTTTGGGAAATTAACATGTTAAATTTTCTGGAGGTTATATTGGCGCAGCATACGTTGTGAATAGTCTTAACTTTGAGAGATTAACATTGCTTCGTGTGCAGAGCAGATTATTTTGAGTTGTTTATCTCCCATTTGGTATCATTTTTTAGTTCTTACTTGCTTTATTTCATCCGTGATCAGTTTAAACAATAGAGGACTTGGGAAATCACACTCTCTCTCCCACTGCCAGCTTCAATTGGTCATCTTTTACTGTTACTTTTATTGTGTTGTGGTAGATATTTTCGATCGTAACACTAATTATCTTAAGAATCCTAATTATTCCTAGATAATTAATGGATAACGTCATTTAATTTGACCCTATTAAATACCTACTTAAGAACAACGAAATATAAATATGCTGGTTTGTTGTATTATAATGACTAGTTATTATATAAATATCAGTGCATGATTTTCCCGACCTAGACTTTGTTGTTCTTCTGGTAATGTTATAATTTCATTAACTTTTGTTTGATATCACTTTGTTAATTTTAGTGTCGTTAAATTAATTAATTCTTAAATCTCCGTGTCCCATTTGTCTGCCTTTCTGAAGAGAAGTATTAGAATGATTGATCCCCATTATTTTGGTATTCTGTTTTATTCTATTATTTTTTGGACTAGACTTTTTTGGTATATTTGGATTTTTTTGTAGGCTTTAATATAGTCTAGAGAAACAAGGTTTTTGTCGGGATACTTGACAACACAGGTTGCAAATTGCTTTTTTGGGATATATCTCAGAAAACGGCAGTTCTCGCCAGTGGCGCACAACTCCCCTACATGCGACACTATACAGGGTTATTGGTAAAGAATGGGCCATAGCTTAAACTCAGATTCCTGAGGTTAAAATAAGACGATTTAAGCTAACTTACCTTTGTACAAAAGTTGATATTAACCGAAATACAGGGTGTCAAAGTTAAACCTTTATCTTATTTTTTCTTGAATATTTCCCAATAGACATGGGATAATAACACAAAATTTGGTAAGTGGGGTTTTTTGGGACGAGAAATTTAAATTCACCACCAAAAATTATGTATTGCCAGAGGGCGCCACCTGCGCCATTCAGCGCTTATTTAATAGGTTTAATTTCTTTACTACTCACTCTACATACTTTTTGAATCAAAACTTTTATTCTCTTAACATTTTTACTTAAAAAATATATACTACATTCATCTCGCTAAAACCGTTTTCGAGATAAACGCATTTTAAATCTACGAGGCAACATAATTCTTTGCATAATATCATTTTAGTTACACCTGAAAAATAACTTAAAACCATAAAAATTTACAAAAATGTATCGCAAATTTCTTCAAATGGAATTTGCGATGCAATGACATAAATATGAGAACTGGCACAATTATTATGGTTTCAAATTTATTTTTCGGGTCTAACTACAGTGATATTATGCAAAAAATTATGTTGTATCGCAGGATTAAAATGCGTTTATCTCGAAAACTGTTGAGTTTAGCGAGATGAATGTAGTATACCTTTTTTAAGTAAAAATATTAAGAGAATAAACATTTTGACTCAAAAAGTACGTGGAGTGGGGGATAAAAAATTGAACGTATTAAATGAGCGCTGAATGGCGTATGTGGCGCCCTCTGGATAGTACATCATTTTTGGTGGCGAATTTATACTTCTCCTCCCAAAAAACCCTGCTTACCAAATGTCGTGTTGTTGTCCCATGTCTGTCAGGAAATATTCAAGAATAAATAAAATAAAAGTTTAACTTTGACACCATGTATTTCGGTTATTATCAACTTTAGTACTAAGGTAAGTTAGCTTAAATCGACCTATTTTAACCCCAGGAATCTAAGGTTAAGCTTTGGTCCATTCTTTACCAAACACCCTGTATACACGAAATTTTCAATTTTCTAAATCTGACTTAATTGGAAATTGGGTCAAGTTTCATCTTAAAGTATAGGAATGGACTGGGTGTGGAATGGGGAGGGTGTGGATTTTATGGCCCTTCCTATTAAGGGTCTGTTTCTCGTCCTCGTCCCCAAAACTCCCAAAAATTGGAAAATTTAAGTCTGACCTTTGCGGCTTTTGATAGTACGATAGTACTGATGTCGCATGTCTAATTTTGAAAATGAATTTTGCCATTCAAAAGTTACCGACCTCAGAAATATGACTCAATTTCTATTTAAAAAGGGGAAAATGTTTGTATTTATGTGTTATTATCAGCTCTTTTGTAGCTGGAATATTGTATGCGCCACTCATTTTTACGGCGTTTGACGATTTTTTATTCTCGTACATAATATATACTATAAATACAAAATATGGGAATATATACCTAATATATTATAAATTAATACAAAAATGCCCTTCACAGTTTGGACAAGAATTTTAGTTATTAACAAATAAGGGTCAATAATGGCAGTTTCTTCGTTTAAATCGCAACAGAAAAAAATATTTTAATTAAATATCTTACTTAGAGTATTTATCTTTAAGTAGATGAGCAAAGGTTTATAATAGCTGTTTTTGAATTTTGGTCCAATAATTTGTTAATTCGGAAATGGCAAAATAAATATATAATTTCCAAAATCAAAAATTTGCTATATCTTTGTCAAAAAGGAACTTAAAACTTTTATATTAAATGCAAAGTTAAGTCAAGCACTCCGTATAATTCAGACAAAATTTCAAGACGTTACGTCAATTACTTTAAATTTTATTCAATTTAATTTTCCCACAGAGCTGTTTTTTGCAATGTTATTGCTCAGAAAATAATAACGATACAGCGATTCTGCGGGAACGACATGAAAAAAGAGGACATAAATATATTTTCAATATATTTATATTATAAAGAAATTGTAGAAAATCTTATTTGGAATAATTTCAGTTTCTGCCATTTTTATTGAAAAGTTTAAAATGGCGGAGATACTGAGCAATAACGGTTCTTCTCTAAAATCAAGGTAGCGGCTAACGCGATGGCGGGATTCAGTCACGATTTTAAATTTACACTACCATCGAGGTCCCTAAAGGTTTAATAAAATTTAGGCCAGCTCGCCATGCAAGTTCAAATTCTGTCCCGACTGGACTAGAATATTTTCATAAATAATAAAACAGGTAAAACAGCTTTAATCTTATAATCTCGTTTACTGCAGTTAATTACTTTTCTATTTGGATAGATTTTAAATTTAAGAATAAATAATTTTTTTTTATTTTTTTTTATTTAGCTAATGCCTCGACAACTAATGACCATTGGCATGTTAGGTACGGTGAATTTTTGCAGTTAGGTACCTACTGTCATGTGTAGTGTGTGTTTGTTGAGTAAGTGTCTTGATACTTTGAAAAGTCGACGTCATTGTCTTTGCAAAGAGGCGCTAATTGTATCCGAACGTCTGCGGTCCCTCCGGTGAGTACCGATTCCACAAGGACAGAAACTGTTTTCATTTATTAATTTATAATAAACGAAAATTTTCTGACCCTGGTGACATTCGAACTCACGACCATTCGGACCTTTCGATCCAAATATAGGCGCTTTTACCACTGAGCCACAGAGGGGTTAATAAATAATTAATAAATACAAATAACTTAATTTTTATTTATTGTACAGACAGATAATATGTGCAACCGATAAAGAAAATTTGGAATCTATGACTCGCAAATTGAAGGAAGAATACGAAAAATAGGGACCGCAGATGAATGTGGAAAAAACACAACGCACCCTCAATATAGAGGCACAATTCAAAAAAGTAGATTTTTGGGAAATCGCGTTTAAAGATTCTGGTTTCTACAATTGCAGCTATTTTTTCAAATAACATGCTTATTATTTAAGTTATAAATGTGAAATTTGGCCGATTTGTTATTTGATAATTGCACTATGATAGCGATGAGAAAAAAAATTAATATAAATAAATTCCACTAGTTACATGTAATTGAAAAAAACACTTTCAAGTTAGTCCCATATAGTACAAAAAACATAACAGAAATAACGAACTGTTTAAGTTTGATCCCTTATCTTATTAATGTCCTGTCAATGTTTATGCAAAATAACGACCTATTATGAAATGGACCGATTTATTTATTATATTTTGCATAATATAACGGCTCAACTAAAAACTATTCCTTATAAAACGTTAAAACACAAACTAACCAGGATTTTCGCCATAGAAAGACATGTTACTGATTGCTCCCTTGTAGCATTAAAAACCAGAGGTGGCAGGGGAGAGTGAGAGAGAGGCATAAATATATTTACCGAACCATTCATGTTCTTTTTCTCCCTCTGTCAACGGTAACTGGTAGAGAATTTCATTTTGTGCCCATATCATTCAAAATAACAATTAACACAAATTTTGAGTTGAGTTGAGCTCTTATATTACTGAGAGTGCGACAATATTTATGCCTAGGTGAGGATTCAACTGATATGACATTAAGACCAGACAAATTAGCAAATAAATGGCCTCTTTCGTGACATTCGTTGATAAAGGTATCTAAGAACTGCTTTGGGTAAATTTGGTTACAACAATATCCAATATAAAAATTATGCAAAAGATCAAATTTACTTTTTAACTTATAAACAATATATAAACAATTAAAGATCGCTATTTGATTTTAAATATTAAAGGGGGAGACCGGTATGCTATATGGAAAGGTGATACAATTTTACCGAAGAAGCATAGAAAATTCTTTAAAATGAGTGTTTGAAAAGTTATTTTTGTTAATTTGTTGCTTAGTTATTGGGAGAACAGCTTCAAAAGTCGATTTTTTGAAAATGATTAATACCTTTTCTAAAAATACACAAAAAACTTTAATTTCGCGTGAGTATAGGAACAATATAACAAGTATTTAACTATTAAAATTTCAAGAAGTTTAACTTAATAGTTATTGCAAAATTGAAATGGTTTTCCCCAAAAAGATTTTATCTGCGGCGTAATTATGCATAAATTATTAGGTCTACATAAATTATGAAGACATCAAATTAAAGAGAAAGGTTCAGTTTATTAAATTAGATCATTTAGTGATTAAACAGTTTAGTCCTGTCGCCAGGGGGGGTACAACGGCCTCCTTAATTCAGATGGACTTACCCAAGTTTTTTTTATATATTTTGACCCGTAGAATACGAATTTTTTGGGTAACAGTTGATCCGGATGTCGATAAGATTGTTATAGACAAAGAACTTGAGGAATTACATAACAGCGATTTCTCGCAAAACAAAACATCTTTTTGTATTTTTTGGGTCATTTTAAGCAAAAAATATTTCTACAAGTTTTTTCGTAGAATGCATAGTTTTCGAGATAACCGCGGTTGAACTTTCAAAAAATCGAAAAATTGCAATTTTTGAACCCAAATAACTTTTGATTAAAAAATAAAGTAGCAATTCTGCTTACCGCATTTGAAAGTTTAAGTCAAATTATATCGTTTTTGATTATTTTCATTGCTAAAAATTAATTATTTTATTGTTAAAATAATCTATAAACACCTAGTGTTTCCCGTGCCTAATACATGCGTTTTAACGTATGCTACGTAGAAATTGCCTCGCTTGCACTCGTAGCTACTCTACCTACTCGTTCGATTTTAAATGAGAAATCATTGAAAACATCACTCACATACTAGGTGTTTGTAGCTTTGTTTAACAATAAAATAATAAATTTCTAGCAATGAAAATAATCAGAACCGATATAATTTGACTTAAACTTTCAAATGCGGTAAGCAGAATTGCTACTTTATTTTTTAATCAAAAGTTATTCGGGTTCAAAAATTACAATTTTTCGATTTTTTGAAAGTTCAACCGCGGTTATCTCGTAAACTATGCATTCTACGAAAAAACTTGTAGGAATATTTTTTGCTTAAAATGACCCAAAAAATACAAAAAGATGTTTTGTTTTGCGAGAAATCGCTGTTATGTAATTCCTCAAGTTCTTTGTCTATAACAATCTTATCGACATCCGGATCAACTGTTACCCAAAAAATTCGTATTCTGCGGGTCAAAATATATAAAAAAAACTTGGGTAAGTCCATCTGAATTAAGGAGGCCGTTGTACCCCCCCTGGCGACAGGACTAGTTTATAATAAATGTTGTAAAATAATTTTGAAAAAGTAGTGTTATTTTAAGCTTATAAACAATTAAAATAACTCAGACGCACTAACATAAGGGACGTTAATTTTATTTATTCGACATGTTGGTATTCTTATACCAACTGAAACAAAAATATAATGTCCTACGACCCTTAAAACCCGAATTAGCCATCTTCATTCTAAAATTCACCGGGAGCTCTGTTTATAAACATTAGAAAATTTGAATAGCAACATTTAAACGAGTGAAAGATCATGTTTATATAAAAAAAAATTCAAAACGATTCTTGTAAAAATGATCCGGCCATGATGCGCCAAAAATGAAGGGTTTAGAAGCAAAGCGATTCTTACCCTCTTGATTTTATTATCAAAAACTTAATTCATAACTACACATTTATAAAAGGCGCAATACCTCAGGTTCTAACCAACGAAAATTGATGTTCTTTTTGAAGTGAATACTTCTCATTGCTTGGTATGGAAATTTAACGCCAAATACTAAATGCATATTTGGCGTCACAAAGAAATCGTGACGCGAGTGGTAAGCTTGCAGTATACGGTAAACCGTAATATTAATATTTATATTACACCATAATAAAACTAAAATAGTTATTTTCCTAACAAGTGCAGAAAGTCATTCTTTTCCGCACGCGACTGCAGTTTGCCGAACGACGCGAAGCGGGATTTGTATAATGTTTCAGTCGTTTAAAGGTTGCTTTTAAATTTTCTAATGTTTATAAACAAAGCTCCGGTGAATTTTTGAAAGAAAATGGCTAACTCGGGTTTAAAGGGTCGTAGGGCATTATATTTTTGTTTCTGTTTGTATAAGAATACCAACATCCAATAAAAAAATAACTTCCTACATGTTAATGCGTCTGAGATATTTTAATTGTTTATAATCTTAAATAGCACTACTTTTCAAAATTATTTTACATTTATTATAAACTTTTTAATCAAGAAATGATTTAATTTTATAAAATGAGCCTTTCTCTTTGATTTGATGTCTTCAGAATTTCTGTAGACCTAATAGTTTATGCATAATAACGCCGTAGATAAAAGCTTTTTGGATAAACAATTTCAATTTTGCAATAACTCTTAAGTGAAACTTCTTGAAATTTTTATAGATTAATACTTGTAATATTGTTCCTATACTCACGCGAAAATAAAGTTTTTTGTGTATTTTTAGAAAAGTTTTATAGGTCTGGATCCCGCATATATTGACAGTATAGACATATGTAGGTTAATGTAGGTTAAATATTCCCTCTCAATAACAGAAAAACCAGACTTTAATTAAAATATAAAAATTAGTTATTTACTGAATTGGGAAAATGTAGTGCTACCTCCCTTCTAAAAAAATTTTTACCAATTATTGTTATGTCTGTGTGTTTTTAAAATCCTATGTGTTATGTGTTAATTTATTTATTTATTTTTAAAACTATTCTGAAGTAAGTGCCTACACCCTACCATTAACTTTCTCTCTGAACATATTCCATCATACAAAAACTCAAACAAAATAACCCTTGCCTTTTTCTGTTCTTTTTACAATTTTTTACTTTTTACAGTTTCTTAACCACTCTCTTTTGACAACTTTTTTACTATTTTTTCATATAATTAGCCTTCTTATAATTTCTATACATTTCATAGATTTCAAAGTGTTTGGCACCTACAATTTTATTAAATTTGTGACATCCCTTAGTCCTTTGACCGGGAACAAGACATTTTAATTTAATTTAATTAAATACTTTCCTATTTGTCATTTCCCATACTTTGACCTCTGCCCATATCGCAAAACATCAACGAGCAAAGACCATCACATTAGTACAAGAGTCTACAATAAAGTGATTTCAAACTTAGCTACATTTAAAACACATCCAATCGAGCATTCTCTTTCTCCTGTCTAACACAACATCCTTTGTTTTACAGCACGTATCTTCCTTCAGGATCCATTCAAATTTCAAAAAATTTACTGTGTTTTGACCTACGTAACATGTCTGTTTGCCCTATTCCTCTCCCAGCTAACCTATTAGCATACGTTGGACGTTTTAACATGTTAACAACTAAGTGGCAACGCAACCCTTGTAACGGCATGTAAGTAGATTAGAGCAATATTACTATCTATTATTATTATTTTTTGAATTTTGGAAGCATATTCAATTTTGATTAATATTTTAATTATTAGTTTTAATTTTTTGGAATATTTTTTGAAAAATGTATTAAAAATTTTTATTTTTTAACTTTTTCAACAAATATTCATAAACTGCATGCATCCATTTGCTTATGCATGCTTGTGAGTATCTGTTACTCATAAGTGTGCATTTGTATGTATCGCATTTCTGAAATGTCAACAGTTGCAAACCTTTATTTCAAAAATGTTTTCGAATTTAGCTTTCTATTAACATTTGTGCAACCAGACAATGTTCTAACTCTGGTTTTCTTTAAATGTAGCATTTAACTACTTGTAACGCCGACCTGAAGATGATCTGAATAATGTAGAGATCGAAACCGGTCGTCAAAGTATAATTAAATGATTGTGAGTAAGTCTTTGTTTCATTACTACATTTAAAAAAATAACTTTTCAAACACTCATTATAAAGAATTTTCTATGCTCCTTCAGTAAAATTGTATCACCTTTCTATATAGCATACCGGTCTCCCCCTTTAATATTTAAAATCAAATAGCTATCTTTAATTGTTTATATATTGTTTATAAGTTGAAAAGCAGGTTTCATCTTTTGCATAATTTTTATATTGGATATTGTTATAACCAAATTTATCCAAAACAATTCTTAGATACCTGTATCAACGGATGTCACGGGAAAATCCTTAGTTCTCTGGTCTAATTGGACAAAAATCAGAAAATAACTAGCAGTGATAAATATAAGTATTTGGAAATTAATTTCAACAAGGAAGGTACGGAAGATGCAGAAATTAAGAGCAGAATAAATAAAGCAAGAACGATAATTAAATCATTGAATGGAGTTTTGCGGAGTACCGAGATAGGGAAACAAAGAAAAATGAGAATATATAACACCATGATTAAGAGCAACACCAAAAAAGAAAAATAGAAGCTACCTAGATGGACGCCTACGAAGAGCAAGTAGAACATCGAGATTGGACCGGGTTAGAAATGAGGAAGTAAAGCGAAGAGTGAATTTAGAGGAAACGGTCGTAGCATGCATTGAGAAGAAACAAATAACGTGGTACGGACATGTTCAGAGAATGGGGGAGGGGAGACTGTCAAAGAAAATTATGAGATGGATATCTACAGACAACAGGAAAAGAGGAAGGCCAAGAACGACGTGGATACAAGGAGTAAGACGATCAATGAGTGTACGAGGTTTAGAAAGTGAAAACTGCAATGATAGAAGATATTGGCAACAAGGCATCGGACAACGTCGGAGGACGTTTTGAACCTGAATTTATATACAGGGTGTCCAGAAAATCTACCGACAAACGAAGATAGGAGATTACTCAGGTAATTTTAAGACAATTTAACCAAATTCACCTAGTTCGAAAATGCTTCCTAAGGTAGCTAGAGCTCTTTGAAGATGGCGTCTTGTAATTAGTTTTTCTTAAATATCTCCAGAACGCTTCTAGCTAGAAGAACGAAAATAAATACACATATTTATCTTCCAGAGATAAATCGATTCCATCCATTGCGAATTTCTAGTACCGGTCATAGGCGTCCGTTTTGGGTAGAGCAGCGGTTATTTTATCGTATAATTTTTTGTCTTTAAGTTTTAAGCATTTTTGACTTTGGATTATTAAATTGTGAGGTCTGTTGGTACTAAAAGTTACTCCTCCTTTAAGTCGGTGAGAAACACCGTTTTCTAGAAAAATCGATTTGAAAATTTTTCGCCTCTTAAATTTGAAAAAAAATTGAAAAATTTTTTCAAAAAAAAAAACGGTGTATTTCGCCAACCTAAAGCAAGAGTAACTTTTACTACTAGAATACCTCATAATTTAATAATCTAGTATCAAAAATGCTTAAAAATTATAGGCAAAAAGTTATGCGATAAAATAACCGTTGACCTACCCAAAACCGACGCATATGACCGGTACTAGGTATTCGCCAATTAATGAAATCGATTCATCTCTGGCATATAATTAAATGTACAAGTTTTCGTTTTTCTAAATAAGTTTTTTTTTATTTTTTTTTAACTTCAAAAAACGAAAAATTTTCAAATTGATTTTTTTAGAAAACGGTGTATCCTATCGACTTAAGGCAAGAGTACCTTTTAGTACCAGAATACCTTATAATTTAATAATAAAGTGTCAAAAATGCATAAAAATTAAATACAAAAAAGTTATGAGATAAAGTAACCGTTGCCCTACTTAAAACGGACGCCTATGACCGGTATTATAAATTCACAATGGATGGAATAGATTTAGCTCTGGAAGATAAATACGCATGCCAATTTTTGTTTTTCTAAACAGAAGCCTTCCGGAGGTATTTAAGAAAAACTAATTACCACGACGCCATCTTCAAATAGCACTAACTCTCGTGGGAAGCATTTTCACAAGGTGAATTGTGTTAAAATGTCTTAGAATTATCTGAGGAATCTCCTGTCTTCGTTTGTCGCTAAAGTTTCTGGACACCCTGTAGGTATATATACAGGGTGTATCATTAAGAATGTCCAATCTCTGAGTTATAGATTCTAGACCTCAAAATGTTAAGATTTAAACCAAATCACTTGAATAAAATATGGCTCCTTACCAAGTTACAGTGTGTTTTATTTAAAAATTTCAAAATTATTTTTACCCTGTATTTTAAAACTATTTGACGTATCCTTATCATACGTGGCAGAAAGTGTAACTAATATACACTCTAATAAATTGTGATCAATAAAAGTTTCTAGCTACTACCACAGGCGTACGACAGGGAATAGTGAATGGTTGACCTTTCCCAAATTCTACGCCGCTGGGGAATTACTATTTTAGCTCAATTTTTCTATTCTCCAATACTTTCTATCCAAATAGTATACTCTTCATTGGTAACGATAAAGTCATTGGTTTTCGAGATATTTGAAGTTAAATATGAAACGTCACAGTTATTTTGATGGTTGTATTGTGTGCTTCATGTTTAACTTGTATCGAATATCTCGAAAACTAATGATTTTATCGTTACGACCGAAGGGTATATTATTTACATAAAAAGTATTGGAAAATCTAAAAGTTACACTAAAATAGCTATTCCGTCAGTGGCGTAAAATTTGGGAACGGTCAACCAGTCAATTTCCCCTGTCGTACGCCTCCGGTAATAGTCAGAAAGGATTATTTAACATAATTTAGTAGGGTGTACAATACCTACACATTCTACCAAGTATAATAAGGATACGTCAAATAGTTTTAAATTACTGGGTACAAATATTTTCTAAATATTAATCATATGAATCATATTATCATAAATTAATCAAAATAACTGTGCCGTTTCATGTTTAACTTCAAATATCTCGAAAAGTCTAGAGAATTCTAGAGAATTTCATGTACCTATGATTATATGCTTCGTTGACTACCAAAAGGCAGTTGATTGTGTAAGCTGGATAAATTCAATTTTAATAGAAATGGGCGCATCATTGCACCTGGTGACACTTATTAAAAATCTGTACCAGTCCAACATAGCGACAGTACGACTAGATCATAAGTTCTCAAACCAATTCAAGACCGAGAGAGGTGTTAGACAAGGATGCGTGTTGTCACCTGACTTATTTAACATTTATGGTGAACATGTCATGAGGATGGTTTTAGAAGGATGGGCCGGTGGAGTAACAGTAGCTGGTAGAAAAATCTCCAATTTAAGATTTGCTGATGACACTACACTTATAGCAGCAAATGATCAAGAAATGTTTGATCTCCTGCGAAGAGTTGAGTACGAAAACAATAAAGTTGGTCTAAAAATCAATAAAGCTAAGACAAAAATAATGGTGGTCGACAGATTCGACATTATTCAACTGACTTACATGTTACAAGAATACCAGATAGTAAACACCTTTGTCTATCTCGGGTCTAGTATAACTAAAGATAGTAACTGTGAAGCAGAAGTTCGGAGACGTATTGTTATGGCAAAAAATTCGATGACTCACTTAACTAAAGTTTGGAAAGACAGATATATCTCTCAAAATATCAAGATGAGACTGGTGAATGCCCTTGTATTCTCAATATTTCTATACGGAGCAGAGACTTGGAATATTCGCGCATGCGAGAGCCAAAAAATTGATGTCATTGAAATGTGGTGCTGGAGAAGAATGCTGCGCCTACTTTGGACAGCTCATAGGACAAACATTTCCATTCTAAACCAACTCAAGAATAAAAAAAGGCTGTCCACAATATGTCTGCAACGAATACTGCAATTCTTTGGCCACGTGGTTCGCAGAGGTGACGACAGTTTGGAGAGATTAATTGTTTCTGGAAACGTTCCAGGGAGAAAATCAAGAGGACAATCACCAACTAGATGGTCCGACCAAATAAAAAATTCAGCTGGAAACTCATTCTGCGATGCTCTTAGAGCAGCTGCAGATAGAGACCAATGGAGAAACATTGTTAGAAATATTGGAAGGAATCACGATCCTCAGTAATGGGGAAACGACAAGAGAGAGAGAGAGAGAGAGAGATCTCGAAAACTAGTAGAAAGTAGTAGAAAGAGTATACTATTTATATATAGAGTATTGGAGAATCGAAAATTGCGCTAAAATAATAATTCTCCCAGTGGCGTAGAATTTGGGAAGGGTCAACCATTAACTATCCCCTGTCGTATGCCTCTGGTAGTAGCTAGAAACGTTTATTTATCACAATTTATTAGGGTGTGTATTACCCACACTTTCTGCTAAGAATGATAATAATACATCAAATAGTCTTAAAGTACTGGGTAAAAATAATTTTTATTTTTTTTAATAAAACACCCTGTAACTTAGTAAGGAGTCACATTTTATTTAAGTGATTTCGGTTTAATCTTAGTATTTTGAGGTCTAGAATCTACAACTCAGAGATTGGACATTCTTAATGATACACCCTGTATATTTATTGAGCAATGATGAGCGCGCTCATAACCGGCAAAATAACGAAAAAGATGGAAAACATATATTAAGTTGTGAGATAAAAAGAAATAAAACTAGTGGAGGTGGGAAATTTAGCAACAAAAACCTACAAATTTACATTCTATTTATTGTTTCCCACCTTAAGACATATCGGACGAGTTTGGCAACCGCCACTGTGACAGTCACAGTTTTAGTTGACATACTCCTTTGATCCGTCTAAAGGTGGGAAACAATAAATAGAATTTAAATTTATAGGTCTTTATAGATAAATTTCCCACCTAAACTACTTTCATTCCCTGTTACCTCACAACTTAATAATGTTTCCATCTTTTACGTTATTTTGCTGGTTATTAGCGCGCTCATCACTGTATACAATTTTTTTTATTTAGCTAATGCCTAGACAACTAATGGCCATTGGCATGGTAGGTACGCTGAATTTTTGCAGTTAGGTACCTAGTGTGTGTGTTGAGTAAGTGTCTTGTTACTTTACAAAGTCGACGTCATTGTCTTTGCAAAGAGACGCTAATTGTATCCGAACGTCTGCAGTCCCTCCGGTGAGTACCGATCCCACAAGGACAGAAACTATTTTCATTTATTAATTTTTAATAAACGAAAAATTCCTGACCCTGGTGAGATTCGAACTCACGACCATTCGGACCTTTCGATCCAAAGGTAGGCGCTCTTACCACTGAGCCACAGAGGGGGTACTATACAATTTTATTTAGTTGAAATTTTGAAATATTTCGATAAATAAACGGGAATTACATGGAAAATTAATTAAGTGAAATTAACAATTCAAAATTCCTTCAGTAATTAGTTCCGGAATGTCACTGTCACCCAAATGTTTTCCAATGATTCACGTCTTTGAAGGTGTAAATACACGCCATATAGGGAAGTAAAATACACAATATAAAGAACTGTCACTGTATCCGATGCAGGGCTTCCTAGTAATCCAGTAGAAAATGTAAAATTAGACAATCATTTGAAGGGTTTCCTACAACGGAAGGAAGCGTACGGAGCGGTATAAATGGTCATGCTATACCTAACTAATACAATTTACTGGTAATTATCGGATCTTTACATAATTATACAGTGATGAGCGCGCTAATAACGGGCAAAATAGCACACAAGATGGAAAAAATATAAAGTTGTGAGATAAAAAGGAATGAAACTAGTCGAGCTGGGAAATTTAACGATATTAACCTAAAAATTTACATTATATTGATTGTTTCCACCTTTAGACGTATCGGACGAGTTTGGCAACTACCAATGTCACAGTGACAGTTTCAGTTGACATACTCCTCTGATACGTGTAAAGGTGGGAAACAATCAACATAATGTAAATTTATAAGTTAATATAGCTAAATTTCCCAGCTCGAATAGTGTCATTTCTTTTTATCTCACAATTTAATATGTTTTCCATCTTTTGTGCTATTTTGCCGGTTATTAGGGCGCTCATCACTGTATATTTTTCTTTACAGTTTTGAAATCGCATTTTCAGTTTTATAAATTTCTCTGTATCTATAAGCAATAGATAATAATAAGGATCGAGCAGAGCTACTTTTTGCTTATAAATCATATATTTTTTATAATTCAATTCTTTACATAAAACGAAATTAGTGTTAACATTATTATAATTATTTATGACAAAAGTTTTGCTAGACAAAATATATAGCACGAGAGCTGTTTGGCGAGACATTTTTGGGTAGGTATTTTAGGCAATTTGAAAATTTTTCACGTAACTCTTCCATGATAGCCTAATACATAAATACCGGTCGGGCTGGAGAGTAGCGGTTATTTTCTCCAAAAATCCCCCAAAGTTAAAAAAGGGTAAAAATTGTTATTACAAAAAATATCTTTGAGGTGACTTTAAAGTGAATTTAAACATTCAAATATATGTAACAAAAATAAGCCAATCGATTTGTGAGGGCTTTTAACTCTGCAAGATGCTTGCATGGGCACCCCAGGATTATTTTCAGGGGGTGTATCTGAACTTCAGGGGATTGCATATGAATCTATACATACAATTAACTAATATAAAATATACATCTATGCATGTATAACTATGTACTTTCATTCTGGACAGGGAGCTGCAATTGCTATTTTGACAGGGTATTTTTTAATATTAAAAAAAATAAAAAAAAATATTCTAAGAAAAATAGGTTTTTTGGTGAGAGTTTCTACCTGCCAAGTGATCAAAAAAATTACGCGTGCATGTGACTGAAAAGAGCTATATTATGTAATAGATTTTCGGAAAAATCGGTGAAGGTAACTTCAGATTGAAGATTGTCTTTATATAACTAAAAATTTTTTTGCTATTTATTCAATAATTCGATCTCTTCTTCTTCGTGTGCCTCATTCTTTCAGGATAATGGCGAACATCGCGGCCCATTTTATTCTGTCTGCAACGGTTCTAAAGAGTTCTATTGTTGTTTTTACGCTCCAATATTTTAAATAAAAAAAAACATTAAAAATTTATACTAGAGAAGAGAAATATAAGAGAAAAAAGTAACCCACCAACGAAAGCAGGCCCAACAGCAACGCAGCAAATACAACCAGGTGTATCATTTGCTCAAATCATAAGTAATACCCAGAATTCAAGTAGTAGTACCCACCCATATTAATAATAATACTGTGCATTAAACTTAAACAGCTAGAAACTCACCCATATTAATAATAATACTGTGCATGAAACTTAAACAGCTAGAAATCATACACACAAAAATATGACTAAACTCGAAGGTATGCTGCGTAAGCTTATGGAGCAGATGAGCACAATACTGAACCTCTTCACCACTCTCATCAACAAATTAGCTTAATGGCGGAATATCAAAAACTTAAAATAGCAATTTAGAATAGCCAACGGGCTTGAACAACATACTCAAAAGGTCAAATTATTCCTACAAGATCAAAATATTGACAGCTTGATAATCTGCGAGACGCGTTTTACTAACAAAAGTTATTTTCGAATCCGAAAGTATAAACTCTACCATAATATAGATACAAGACCGCTTTAAACATTATGAAAGAGAAAAATTCTCCAAATATTATCTACAGGCAACGATTGCGACAATTGAGAAAAAAAAATAGAACGCTAACGACATGTGCCGTCTATTGTCCTCCAAAACAAAATACTAAGAAGGAACATTTCAAAGGGTTTTCTACATACTCGGAAACAGATTCCTGGCCGGTCGCGACTATAATGTCCATCATCCAGCATGGGGTTCGAGATTAACAATTAAAAAAGCGTGAACATACAGCAAATACCTACTGGAGAACCAACATACTGACAATCTGACAGAAATAAGATTCCCGATGCTATTGACTTTTGCATCACAAAAGGTGTTGATGCTAAAAAGTGCATAGTGAAATCTTGCCGTCCGATCATACTCAAGTGATAATATCGATATAATTGAAAATATTGGATCAGCCAAAATAACTATCTTTACATAGTAATAAAACCTATAATTGGAGAGTATTCAGAGAAAAATTAGACAATATAACCGCTTTATTTTATATTAGCCAATAAAAATGAACTTGACATAGAAACGGAGGCTGAAAAGTTAACCAAAACTATACACGAGGGGGCCTGGCTTGCTACACCCACACTATGAAATTCCTCAAGGAAAAAATGAAATATTTCCTTTAGTCAAAGAAAAAATTTGCCACAAAAAGACACTGGAGGAAGCAAATGCAACAAGCTAGAACCGCAGAAAACAAGAACAAATTAAACAAAGCCACCAAATAATTAAAAGAGCTAATCATAGGGAAAAAAGATTAATAGAGGATCTATGCAAATATGCGCATATGCGGATGTTGTTGCCATAATAAGCTACAACAAAAGAGTATTAAGCGAAAGAGCTATAAAGCTGAAACCGGAAGCTGCGACATTTCGTCTATATACCGATTGGGAATTTTCTCATGGTTGGTATGCCACTTTAATGAGAGCAACAAAGAGACATGTATTTATTATACATTTAAAACGGGCTAGAAGATATACGCCGGTAAAGCGAGGTAGCGCGAACAACCCACTTCATGTAGTAGGTAGGGCTATCTCAGCACAGCGTTGCTAAAGTAGATTTAAAAAATAAAATAACAAAGTAGAAAAAATTATAATATTTAACCTATTGTAAACTAATATAATAAACAAATTATTTAAAAGAAAAAACTTAAGTAAACAAAATATTGTTTTCACCCATTTTAAAAAAAGTGGATGAAAAAGGTTGAATTATATTTCAACGTTTTCACATTTTTTTTTAAAATTGATGAAAACAATATTTTTTTACCTAATAGTGGAGTCACTGAAGGTGGATATTAGCTATTACCTCCGATTTCGTTGAACCTCCATCGATTTGTATGAAAATTGGTGAATGGTTAGAGGATATCTCAAGGAACAAAGGTGACATGGTGCCAACTTGCGCTTTTACGCTGGGGGTGGATGCCACCCCTTCTCGGGGTGAAAATTATTTTATTAAAATTAACCCCATAATTCGATAGAGGGACAAATTTCAAGCAAAATTTGTTATATAAAGTTATTAAGATAAATCAAAACTGTTTGAGTTGTTAAAGATCAAATATTTTAATTTTTCTTGAGAAAAATACATGTTTTTAACCAATTTTTCATCAATAACTCAAAAAGTGTAAGTTTTTACAAAAAAGTTATTATTATCAAAATTAAAACTAATAAAAACGAAATAAACCCCTTACTAGAAAAATCTTTTAATGTTAACTAAAAGTGAGTTATAGCTAATTGAATGTACATTTTTTTCGGCGAGTAAAAACTCTAAGTATTCAAGCTGAAATAACGGGAAATTTATGCATTTTATTACATAAACTTATTAAACATTTGTCAAAGTACTTAAAAATATCTATCAAATGAGCCCCAGAACATGTTGATAGCGTTAAAATTTATGCTCCAACATTTTTTCAAAATTTATCTTTTAAAAATTTTTCCAAAAAATGTTATTGTTTTTTTTAATAACTCCGTTCGTGTTGACGATATCAGGTTCATCTAAAAACTGTTTGAAAGCTAATTACAAGTGCTATTTAAGTGCGTTGAATACTTTTTTAAAAATAAAAGGTTAAATGGCCCCAGTTGCATGGTTCCCAAGCAAAATTTAAGATTTAAACGTTTCTATCTCGGTTATTTTTTACCCTATAGAAATAGTAAAACAGGTAAAATATTTGGCACAGAAAAAACTAAAATTTGGTTATATATAACTTTTTACGTATATTGACTATTTTTGGAGTTATTATCAAAAATAATATGAGAATTAAAATAATTGTAAAAATTATGATTTTTCAAATTATACCTTTTTTTCAAAAATATCCATTCTAAACCCATGCTAATATAAAAAAGTTCTTGTAAGGATTACTATAAATTTTAATTTTTGTGGAAATGGCGTATGTTTTGTTTTTCACTTTTTCCTAAAAAATTCGAAACAGTTCTTTATTTTCATTAAAACTTGCTTAATTTTTACGCTATTACCTTGTTCTGAAAATCATTTGATAAGTATTCGGAAGTACTTTGATAAATTATTAGCAGGAATATTTTATACGTTACATAGTTTTCCCGTTATTTAAGCTTGAATACTTAGATTTGAGTACTCATCGAAAAAGATACACATTCAATTGCCAATAACTCACTTTGACCTAACATTAGTTTAGTTCTTTATGATAGTCATGTATTCAATTTTTTATTATCTTCAATTTCAGCAATAATAACTTTTTTGTAAAAGCTAACAGTTTTTGATTTATACGTGAAAAACCGATTTAAAACATGCATTTTTTTACGAAAAAATAAAATTTTTGGTCTTTAATAACTCAAAAAGTGCTGTTTTATTTTAATAACTTTATATAACAAATTTTGCTTATAATTGGTCCCTCTATCGACTTATGGTATTATTTTTAATAAAATAACTTTCACCCCCGAGAAGGGGTGGCATCCACCCTCAGAGTAAAAGCGCAAGTTCGCATCATGTCACCTTTGCTCCTTGAGGTATCTTCTAATTACTCACCAATTTTCATGAAAATCGATGGAGGTTCAACGAAATCGGAGGTGAAAACCTTCAGTGACTGCACTATAAGTTTTTTTCTCTTAAATAATTTGTTTATTATATTCGTTTACAATAAGTTAAATATTATAATTGTTTCTACTTTGTTATTTTCTTTTTTAAATCTACTTTGGCAACGCTGTGCTGAGAAAACCCTACCTACGACATGAAGTGGGTTGTTCGCGCAATCTCGCTTTGCCGGTGTATATCTTCTAGCCCGTTTTAAATGTATAATAAATACATGTCTCTTTGTCGCTCTCATTAAGTGAGCATACCAACCATGAGGAAATTCCCAATCGGTATAAATGAAAATAATACAAAATATATGGAGTACACAAAGTCGAACCAACATGAGAATCTGAAGGTATACAGCCGTACCTACGAATATGTCTCCACTTTTATCTACCTAGACCCAATAATAAATAATAACAACAACGCCAGTCAAGAGATATAAGCACGGACTATTAGCGGCAATAAGTGCTTTTCTACATACAAAGACTTACCTAATGAAAAGTAAGTTCCTGAATCGTAAGTCTAAGCTTAGAATCTATAAATCAGTAATTAGACCAGTGGTCACACACATATATATATATATATATATATATATATATATATATATATATATATATATATATATATGTGTGAAACATGGACCCTCTCAAACACTGATGAAATTCAACTGAGAATATTTGAGTGCAAAATACTAAGAAATATATTTGGATCAACCTATTCAGCGATAGTTTGTGGAGAATTAAAATCAACTACAAGCTGAATGAACTAATGCCGAGTGAAGGATTGAAAGAATGCCAGATGATCGAAGTTGTAAAATTAATCCAGAGATCCAAAGGGAAATAGAACAAAAGGAAGGCCCCATAAAGATGGATAGACGACGTACAGGGAAATCTTATAACCATGAGCATCAGGCTGTGGCGAACATTGTTAATCAGGCCAAAACTCACAGCGGTTTGTAGCGCCATCAGAAGAAGAAGAAGAATCATAGTGGAACAAAATCAGGGAATCCACTTTTACCTGGAAAGCCTTACTCTTGCAGAGACCACAGGCTATTCGTTGTGGAAAGCAACAAGAGAATTAAAAGGGTCTAACTTCCTCATCCAACAATCAGAAATATTACATCTGGGCTAAAAATGACAAAAAAGATCTGAAGCTTTTAACAAATACAGTGGAACCCCGATAATTCGGCCCCCGATAACCCGGAAGTCCGGCTAACCCGGATCGATTTTCATCAGACAAACATTTAAACAATAAAAATGTATGTAATATAATATTTGAGAGATAATGTGTATTTGTATAATTTGAACTATACCTACGATAGTAAAAATGACTCATGGCACACGGCGGCAGAGCGACGTTCATTGTCTCAGATTATCGGAAACAACAGGAACCTGTATTACTTTATTTATTTCAAACCGTGTCTTAGCATTGTTCAAAAAAGACTAAAAGACCATTTAAAAACTTCTTTTTTAAACAATGGTCTTAGTCTCCACTGTTCTTAAATAAAATAACATTGTTCTGATTGTGACTATATTGTGTGTAGTACAGTCATATATTTGGCTTCCGTTCTGTAATCGTGCTTCAGATAGGTTTGTATTTGCGTGTTTTTTGTCTACGCATGAGTTTTTTTACCAAGAAATGAACAATACTCTATACAACTATACGTAATTTAGATGTGTACTGTGCATATATATTTCATGTTATTTTAATTATAACGGAGTTTATCTGTAAGTATACCGTATTTTATTAATTTTTACCATATTCTCCGACTAACCCGGATTTTCGATAACCCGGATCGGCCGTGGTCCCGATTAATCCGAGTTATCGAAGTTCCACTGTACCTAAAAAAGTCTTAATTCCATTTCCTTTAGGATTATCTACTAAATAAGAACACGAAATTACCGACTATCCTAATGTAATCTTCCAAAATAGATCTGCCTCGTTCCAAATAGATCTGATTATTATAGAAGTTAAACAAATAATTATGTACGAAACTAATATAAAAAAACTACTTATTTTGATTTCTTTTTAATTGCCGTATTGCCAGACTCCAGTAAGAGCCTAAGATAGTATCCATTGAATTCTTACAGGCGGCGGAGGAAAAAATCTTTTTTTAGACATCTAATGTCAAGAAGCAAGGCACCCTGGCACCCTGGCCGAGTGTGACACTAGCCCAGAAGACCCCATGATAGTGCCAAATTAAGCGAATTCCGGCTAAAACCTTTACCACCGCTCCTTACCACTCAATGAAAAACTAAAATGTTTACGTTAACTTAGAATAAAATAGGTGTATTATATTAAGGAAAACTTACACCTAGCTATACCTGTCACCATAAATCAGAAAAAATTAGATTAAAAAATGCCTATTAGGTACTAAAAAAAATAAAATACAAAATATTCCTGTGAGGCCATAACCTAATTTTGGAACTCACTGCGAAACACCCTGTGACAACCTGATATTGGTAAATTTTTTGCCATGATGTCATGTTAAAAGCATTCTTGACGTCTAGCAAGATTAGAGCTACCTACTTCTTTGTGTCCTGTGTGACTAAAGAGGTCATTTCTGAGACCACAACTACGTTGGATCTTTTGGTCCTTAAACCATACTGACGGTCGCTCAGTGCATGCTTTTCTTCCAGCTCTCACTTAAGGCGGTCTTTCATAAGCTAGTCGTATAATTTAGCTACCGAACTAAGAAGGAAAATCGGCCGAAAGCCCACCTCTTCCTCGTCCCCTCTACCTTTCGGGATAAGGACAACCTTAGCCTAATTCAATAAAGTTGAATCCTGCTGTTGTTCGAGTAGTTCGTTTGGTTCGTTTGTGCGGCGAGCCTTAGCGCCTCTGGCATAACTCCGTCAATGCCAGGTGCCTTTCGGATCTTTCTCCGTCCAACGCACTCACCGAGTTACAACTGAGTAAAGCATTCCGCCTCTACGAAATCGGCAACTAACTGCTTATCGTCTATCCTCCACCTGAGGAAAGAGCTACCGTATTATACGGAGTGTCTCCCCCTCAGGCAGGGGATAGGGTGTCTTTCTCCACTTCAATTCTTGAAAATCTGTCCCCAGAGATCTCTTTAAATATCCTGAAGCAGGTTACTTCAATTCATTCATTATCTCTTTCTAATCTCCTGCTGGCACTCTTATTAACCTCTTGCACTTCCTTCTTGCTCTCATACAATTTTTCCTCATTATATTGAATCAGAACCAGTTTAGTTGTTTCCTTCTCATTTAAACATATCTTAAGCTCTATATCCCCATCTTCCCGTTTCTTTGTTTTGCTCGTTAGTTTAAAACTCACTTATGTAAGCTGAGCGATTCTTCTTCCAAAACAGTTCAGCTTACGACCCTGTTAAGAAGTGACGTTGAAACCAGCGAGATGTCCCGAACGGATTCACTGTTACCTCTCACGAACGTAGGTGCCTTACCGTAATTTAGTATGGCAAGCCCCACGGCATGGATCTATTCTAACAGGTATGTCCCTCTCCCTGCAGTTGTGGGCTCCTTCGCATTCAGGTCACCAACTATGACGAGCGGTACACTCTCCGTCCTAGCCTCTGGCATAATCGAGTTAATGTACTCTTCATATACTCGAAGCGAGACGTTTGGTAACATACCAATTATACACCATCAGGTCTCCAATATATACCTTAACATACCCATTCTTAACAGTTAGTCTGGTGATGCAAACTCCTCGGTCCACCACGTTTACAGCCTCGTCAGATCTTCTATATTTAATGATTCCCTGTCGAGAGACCAAATTTACATTGGGATCCTGAAAGAGGATAATGTCAAAATAACCTTCCCTTCGTGCGAGTGCCTCTGCAACATCGTGAGGGACCTTCCCATATTTATTTGGAGAAACTTCGATTAGATGGTTCTTATCTCTCTAACTTTATTAGATGGTTCCTATCTCTCTAACTTACCGTACGCTGTCCTGTCTGATTCCTGGTCCTAGGTGCTTTTACTCACCCTTTCCTCATCCCTTCTGGCAGGGTGCTAAAGCTTGAGTGGCAAAGGTAGAGATAGGGGTATCAGAAAAGTTGTGAACCACTGTTGTGGGTTTTAAAGTTGTAGGTCTTGGAATTTATTAGCTGTAAACGGTAATTGTTTTCAGTCGATCAAGTAAGTCAAAAATTTAGTCAAAGGAATCTTCGAGCAACAGCCACAAAGAATTCCTTAAGTAATTCCTTAATTTGAAGTCTCAAGAATAAATTTCATAAAATCAAAAAATATAACGAAGAAAATGGATGAAAATTACCAAAATTTCTGAAGGATCTCAGAAGATCCTCCAAACCAGTGTTTCTCAACCTTTTTCTTATCAGGGACCGGTAATATTTGGGATAATTTTCAGCGTACCGGTAATACTTAGGATAATTTTTAGCGGACCAATAATTTTTCAAATATGTATTACCTACATGTTTAGTAAATTATTATTGAAAACTAAAATTACAAAAACTATTTTCAGAAAATTTTTAAAAGTTTAATGTGATTGTCTGTTTCTTCTGTATAACAGTGTCCATTTCGGGTTGTAAATTGGTTAGTGCTAATCGAAGTCACGTGTTTATCGACAACCGATTCCGCGATTTGTTTTTAGTTGTCGTCATTGTCGAAAATCCCGCTTCACATAAATATTTTGTGTCAAAAGGGAGCAACATCTTCATAGCCTGGTTGTGAAGACTGGGATATTCTTCTTTTATTTTGATCCAAAATTCATTGGATGTCATTGTCGAAAAATTTACCTTTAACGTCAAATCAGAACCCAATTTTAAAATATGTTGTGTCCCTTCCTTGTTTAATTGAAGATTTTCATATCCTATGAGAGGATTTCTTCTTCTTGTTTTTGTTCTTCTTGTAATAGGACTATGTCCTGTTTCTTCTGTTACAGTCTCTGCTGCGATCCGGAGCTACAGCTCTCGTACCATCATTTTTGGGTTGCTTGGCGTTGGGCTTCTGTGTTTTCACCCATTTCGCCATAAGTTCAGGGTCCATCCGATCTACGTGGTCTATCCACATGCGTCGTCGTGCTCTTGTCCATCTCACTACGTCTTGAACGCCTAGCTCCCTCAATGTGTCTTCGTTTCGTATTCTATCTCTGAGTGTGATACCTCTTATAGATCGTAGGGTTTTCATCTCTGTTATTCTGATTATTTGTTTGGTCTTTGTTATCTCGGCCCTTGTCTCAGCTGTGTATGTCGGTACGGGTCTAACACATGTCTTATAAATGCGGACTTTGCTTTCTCTGCTCATATATTTATTCCGCCAGATTATATCCCTCAGGAAATCAGATATTCTCGCTAATTTCGTTACCTGCGCTGTTTTGTTTCTTGCCACAGATGCCTGTCGCTAGATATTTCCACACCCAAATATCTACAATCTATTACCTGTTCGATTATATGGTCGTCCACTACTAATTTACATCTAATTGGGTTCTTGGATATTACCATCGGTTGGGTTTTCTCTGTGGATAGTGTCAGGTTATACTTTTCGGCGGTTATTTTGAATTTTTGTAGTAGGCGTTGTAAGTCATCTTCGTTTTCGGCTATTAAGATTGCATCATCTGCGTAGAAGTATTGTTATGGTTCAGTTACCCATTTTGTATCCCTGATTCATTTTGTTAACACTACAAATGAAAAGATTTTTATTATCGATAAATTACTCTCAAGTAGGTACACCGATGTCTGTGGGAAAATGCTTTTAAAACCCATCATAAAATGCTTGTAAATGGATACAAATTGTTGTATTACGTTTTATATAATTTAATTATTTTTTGGTATTTAGGAAATTTAAGTAAGCGGAGAATATTTGACAATTATTTTGTTTAACTTGCGTTAACCAACACTTAATCTTTTTCTTAAAAGCATCTATTTTGCTGTGCAAATTAAATATATCTGTTGTACTACCCCAAAGATGAAGACTTTAATTTAAATCGTTAACGTAAGAAAATATGTCGCTCAGATAGGCCAGTTTTGCGACGCATTCTGTAACGGAAAAATAATTCGATAATGAAGATTTTTTTTCATTTAGAAATATTTTCACTTCTGTTCGTAATTCAAATAGTGTTTTCAATACTACAATCAATTCAATCTTACTTCAGCATGAAGTAATAGTTATTAGTTGTAGTTACAAGTAATGTTCTGCACCTACTTCTTGGCAAAGTATTGCAAATAATCTTGAATTTAAATCGCTGTTATTATTAAAATTCAAGATTTTTATAAATTCTTAAAAGAACATCATTTAGTCCTGGTGACAAATTTCTCGTTGCTAAATGTTGACGATGTATGACACAATGTGTAATGATGAGATCTGAGGAAGAAACTTCTTGAATTTTTTTAGCAACACCACAGTGCTTTCCTGTCATATTAGCTGCTCCATCAGTGTACAGGCCAACGAACTTCTTTTGTTGGATGTCACTGTATCAGAGCCCGAAATTCGCGGGGGTTTGAAAATGCAACATATTTTCTGCGGACCGGCAAAATTTTTCCACGGACCGGCGCCGGTCCATGGACCGGTGGTTGAGAAACACTGCTCCAAACATAACTGGAATTAAATGAATTATAAAAGAATATTCAAGAACAAAAAGCGCATTTAATTTTAATGAATGAATAAAAAATAAAAGATAACATATTTCCCTTAATATTTTTTATATTTTATATTTACATATTTATAGAAAAATATGTAATTAGAATTCTTTTTCTTCCATTTTAAGAAAAAAAAATTGTTCTCTGATCTTATTGTGATTATAGCATTAAAAATTAAATTTTTCTACATTATCTGTCTATATCTAAATTACATTTGAATTACTATTAAATTACATTTAAATGTGCAACCCCCCTAAAAAAATTTTGAAAATGGCCCGCCGTCCAAAGAATGTTGCCGATCCATGTATCAGAAAAAGTCTAGTTCTCACACCAATGTACGCCAAAATGAATGAACATACCTTAAAATAGGGCCACATTTAAAACCGAGATATTGCTCACTCTCACCCAATACGAAGAATGGCTGAGTTTCAAGTTTGTGTAAGGGGTGGGAGATGAAGATCAAAAGACTGCCTGTGAGTCGAACTAATGCTGTATTGAAAATGTTTTTGGTACCTACATTTAAAATTCCTATAAACTTAGTAATTTACTTTTTTTATAGAGTTTTAAAACAAATAAAAATAAATCTTTAATCAAAATGAAATTGAGAAGCACTTTATAAAAGATCTTAATTGCAGTTATTATTTGTTAACCTTTAGGCTACTGCCTTTATAACATTTTTAACCACCTAAGCCTCTTCATTAGTATGAATAAATAAAGAAATAGTAGGTTCATTTTAAAAATAATATAAACGGAATACAATACGGCTACCTTTAGATAAATCAATAAATTGTCGACCAATTATTAAAACACATTCCTTAGGTACTTTAAAGAAGGCCTTCTAGGAGGGGATGACACTTTATATAGGGGATGAAGCCTAATAAAAAGTTTAGTTAGATATATATCTGAGTGAAACTGAATAGTGGTGTGTGTATATTTGCCCGTGGTGTACAGGTTTTGTTTCAATTGATGTTGTAAGTTTTCTTCTGACAACTATTATATTCTTTTATATACAGGATACGGTTTTTTAATAATTCAATTATTTTTAAATTATCATTCTTTATTGACTGAATTCAATCATAAATATGCGTGCTTTAAATACTTTATGGTCAATATAAATTTTTATTTAAGCGTTGTTTGTTAAATTTGGAAAATATGAAACAAAAAACAAAGTGTGCTATAAAAAATTGCACTCAGTGAATATTTCATTGTTTATTATTACATAGTTAAATTTCAGGTACTTAAAAAATGTTTTATAAAAGAGCTTCACCGTTTGAATATTATAAATTTCTACATTATTTTGAACCGTGTTGTTAATAATAATTATAGATAATAATAATATATTATGGTAATGTTTTCTAGAAATTTTAATGAACTGAAGATTTCTCTTGATTTTTTTGTTTGATATTATGTTTTATTGTTATTATGCATACTATTAAATATACGCCACAAAACATTGTTCTTTTTGGAATGATGATTACAAAAGTCTTAAAAATTGTCGTAACTGCTTCATTTGAGCGAGTCTACCACTTTCTGAAAAATTTTAGAGTGCAGGTGGGACGCGTTTTCGTGTCACGCGTCATTAAACACGGCTGTAAATTTGTCGTACAAGACATCGACAATATTTATTAATTAAATTTAAGTAATTTAAATTGAAAATTAAGAGCTTTGTAATAACAAAACTACCGCGCTAGAGTGGCATCTTGCGGGTGTAGTATTCTACGATTTTGTTATTACAAAACTTTTAATTTTCAATTTAAGGTACTTATATTTAATTAATAAATATTGTCAATCTCTTGTCGGACAAATTAACAGCCACGTTTTATTAGTCCAACAACGTAAATATGTTAATGACGCGGAACGCGGAAATGCGTCCAACCTGCACTCTAAAAATTTTCAGAAGGTGGTACAATCGCTCAAACGAAGCAGTTAAGACTATTTTTTAGACTTTTGTAATCATCTTCCAAAAAGGATAATGTACTGTGGACTAATAGCTTTAGTTTTAAAATTCGTTTTGATGAAATAAACTTAAATAAACTAAAACGGATATTGAATATAAATGCATTTTATGTCCAGGATAAAGTGAAGTGAATCACATGAAACTGTAGAATTTCTGTATGATATTGTGATCATAATTATGATTTTACCACAACATCAATACGAATTTACATTCATTATCACTAAGAAAGGTACATTCTAGTAGTTATAATATAGCTACTAGAATGTACCTTTCTTAGTGATAATGAATGTAATTTCGTATTTATGTTATTGTAAAATCATAGTTATGATCACAATATATCATACAGCAATTTTACAGTTTTATGTAAATATATTATATTTACCTTTTAAGAAAAAAATGCATTGAAACCAAATTTTGATGTGTGATATATTCATGATCGTCATTATTATCCAGCCTTCTGCGTCCAAACTTGAACACAGGCCTCCCCTAATTGCTTCCAGTTCTATCGGTCTTGAGCTTCCTGCAACCAATTCCTAGCGACCCTTTTAGCGTCGTCTGTCCATTGTGTAGGTGGTCTTCCTCTACTTCTTCTGTCTGCTCGTAGTCTCCACACTGTAATTTTTTGGGTCTACATCGCATCCTTCATTCTGGTCACACGGCCCAATTCCACTTCAGCTATGCTATTCGCTCTATGACATCTGTGACCCTGAGGCCCCTAGGCAACCCAAGCTATAAGGCCCCTTAAGAAACCTAGGTTTGTCCTTTTTTAGTAATTTTTATTTTTGAAAATGTCCGTTTGCCTGTTGCCAAATAACCCAAAATGACTGTGAAGCAGGAATAAATTGTTTTCCTGCAAGTTTGAAGCTGGGCTATAAAATATATGAGCTATTCTAGTTCATTTTCAAGTTCAGATTCAAAATCATCAGGATAGTTTTCATGTAGTTTTCAAGCACACTCCTTTATTTGAGTATCACTCAATTTTGGAAAAACACAAAAGACCAAATACTCAGTTCATTGACCCGTACACTGTCAACCGACGACTCAGCTCAGTAATTAAAGTATAGTAGAGAATATTCAGAGTATTGTAGGTCGCAGGCCTTCTGCTCGTAATAAGAAAAATTATCTTTTTGGAATTTTGAGAACTCCAAAAGTGAATTTAGAAGCTGAACTGCAGTTTGAAGTTCAATCGTTGCTGCGTTCTAAAATTGTTACCCAAAACTTATTCATTATGAATGATTCTTTTTTGACATTTCTTTCAACAAATACTTAGCCTGATGAACTGTTTCAGCTTGCTGATTAGTGTCTTTAACAAGAGTGTGAAGAGCAGATTTGAAAGCGTTTTAACCTTTAGGCAAAGGTCTTAGGGCATGTGCGGCTTGTTCTTATCAGGACTAGATCGTGGCGAATGAGATCCCTTAGGGGGTTTCATTTAAGCATTTGATCATAAATTTCCAACGGTGGGTAGATGATGAAAAAAAGTTGTACACAGACTGAACAAAACCAAAATACGATATTCTATTTGAGGGAAAATACGTCAGCCAATCTCTTTTAATTTTTGTTCCACTGATTTGTTTTCGAAAAACCACAGATTCTATAAAAATCTTGTACTGCCTTCAAAATTTCTTTTTGACGCTAAAATACTTCCATCAAGGTTTTTACATTCTGAAGACCTTTCCCAATCCAAAATGTCCTTACTTCTTTAGTTGCTGTATTCTATAGTTATTTCTATTCCATCACGTGCATTTTCATTGGTTGCTGCTTCACTAGCTATGGATTTCCGTGTGAAACTGAGTTTAAATAAGTTTTGCTTCTCTTTTGAATTTTTATTAAGGATCTATTCTTTCTCCTGATTTTTGTTGTGTTTTTTTGCTCACTTTCGATTCTTGTTTCCATCTGTAGTACTGGTCCTTCTACCAAAGGGCATTCATTAGCGATGTATTCCCACAGCATATACTTTCTATGTGAACAAAAGTATGCATTGTAATGTAGCTTTATACGTCCACCATAACTTTTATGGTATTGCGCGATATTTGAATCTTTCAACATTTTTTCGTGCCTACTTTGTCTAATGGTTAATCCGGCACTGTCTGTGACGCCTGTCCTTCTGTTAGCCCAGTAAATGAACGGGAAATTCGGCGATATTGTGTAATTTTCAGGGGCAACTCCGAATTGCATGAAAATTTGGATTTAGGTTCTACTTACCCTCCACTTCAAGGTTAAAATTGTGCTGTTGGTTGCTTTTACTTGGGGGGTGACAGTCACCCGTTCTCGGAGGTAAAAAACATACGTTTAAGATAAGACCAGAAATGGATAAATTGACTGATTTTAAGCAACTTTTGTTCTATAGAGTTCTTTGCGTAAGTCAATACTTTTCGACTTATTTGCCATTGAAAATGTTGATTTTTCGACAAAAAAACTACGTTTTCAGACGGTTTTTCACAAATAACTCAAAAAGTAAACATTTTATCGAAAAAAATATTCTTAACAAAAGTGTAGCTTATAAAAAACCCAAAAAAATGATGTGTCAGTAATGTCTATCAATCAAATAAACACAAAGTTGTAGCTCATGAAAAATACGTACTTATTCGTCTAATTCCAAATCGAATATTTCAAGGTGAAATCACCGAAAAATTAAGCACTTCTCGGGAAAAACCCATTAAAACTTTTTTAAAGTGTTTATAAAAAGCTTTGTTTTAATTGTTAACAAAAGTTTTAGCATTAAAAATAAGCGAGTTACGCTCAAAATAAAGTTGGCCCTCTTTTTTTTTTGCAAAAAATCATGAAAATCTCACCGTGTTTAGCTCCCCAAATGAAATTAATCGCTAGCGCTTTACAAACAATTTACTTACCTATCTATTTTTTATATGATCTGTCAGGCTCACCGGTTTAAAGTGTTTATTTTTGAAAGGGTTTTAATTGAGAAAGCTGAATGGGTCACTAATCACGAGTGTATGCAATACGGAAAAACAAAATGAAACTGGCATATTTATAAAACAAAACCTACATTTTTTTACTGTTTAAGATTTTTCTTATCACTAATACTTTTTAAGTTATTTTGAAAAAATGAAATTTTTCAAAAAGTTATAGAATTTTTTTTTACTATAAAACCAAATATTTTCAAAAATAAGCACTTTAAACCAATCAAACTTACAGATCATATAAACAATATACATAGAGTTAAAATAGATGGTAAAGCCAAACGACTAATTTCATTTAGGGTGCTAAATAGAGGGATGTTTTCACGATTTTTTTTACCAAAAAAAGGGGCCAATATTTTTTTCAGTGTACCTCGTTTATTTTGGTGCTGTATACTTTTGTAAAAAACAAATAATAATCTTTTTTTCGATACTTTAAAAATGTTAATAAGGTTTTTCCCGGAAAACGCTTCTTTCTTCGGTGATTTCGCGTTGAATTATTCGATTTGGAATTAGACGAATAAGAACGTATTTTTCATGAGCTACAACTTTGTTCTACTCAATTTGCAGACTTTACTCGTACACCATTTTTTTCGTTTTTTTATAGGCTACACTTTTGCTTAAAATATTTTTTCGATAGAATATTAACTTTTTGAGTTATTTGGGAAAAACGGTCTGAAAACGTAGTTTTTTGTCGAAAAATCATTATTTTAAACCGCGAATAACTCGAAAAGTATTGACTTACGTAAAAAACTTTATAAAACAAAAGGTGCTTAAAATAAGTCAATTTATCCATTTCCGGCCTTATTTTAAAAACGCGTTTTTCACCCCCCGAGAAGGGGTAAATGCCATCCCCCAAGTAAAAGCAACCAACGGCACAAATTCAACTTGGAAGTGGAGGGTAAGTAGAACCTAAATCCAAATTTTCATGCAATTCGGAGTTGCCCCTGGAAATTACACTCCAAAACGGTCATTTATTGGGCTATGTGATATATTAAGAAAGATAAAATTGTTTCGATACAGAAGTTTAAATTATGGTGTATATTTTAGATTTCCTATAATATACAGAGTATTTCAGGTAGACGGCACATTAGACTTATCTCAATCAGCTTTGTAACATAAAATTTGGACTTTCACATAGACGTCTACATTATGAGACGATACCGCTGATACCATTACTAGAGAACGGTAGTTCTCGCCATTGGCGCACACCTACACCCCCTACACGCGACACTATATATACACGAAATTTTCGATTTTCTAAATCTGACTGAATTAAAAATTGGGCCAACCCCCAACTTAAAGTACAGGAAAAGACTCACCCATTAATATGTCAACTATCAATTTTGGTCCAAGGGTGTGGATTTTACGGCCCTTCCTATTTAGGGTCTGTTTTTCGTTCTCGTCCCCAAAACTCCCAAAAATTTCAAAAATTTAACACCGACCTTTGCGGCTTCTAATAGAAGCGATCATTACCTTTCCAACGCATGTCTAATTTTGAAAATCGGTTATACCGTTCAAAAGAAACCGAGCTCAGAAATATGAGTCAATTTTTATTTAAAAAAGGGAAAATGTTTGTGGATATGTATGTATGTATGTATGTGTGTGGAAAAGTTAAACCGATCTGATTTTTTTTTCGGTGTTTGTAGAAGGGGTGAGGGTCGATTCAGAACCGGTGTAGTTTGTGAGTTTTGACTACCCATAAGCCAGCTATAGGACTTGGTAGGTACAAAACGGCATATTTTTTGGCGGTATATATCTTCGGTTCAAGAAGAGACAGGAGAACAATGAATACACCAAATCAATAGCGTTGAGTTAAGCTTTCAAATGGTGTTTAAGCTGTCAGGATCAGACATACACACGGCTCAGTATAGCCGAAAAACTGAAAAATTAAACTTTATAAATTTTGGTTTTTCTACAATTACTCAAAATTTTAAACTACGAATTACGCCAATAGCTAAGCGTTTGTAGAAGGGTTCTAGACGAATCTAACGGTGTATACCTTATATCCGGGAAAATTCGAATTTTTAAGTTATAGGCTTCATAAATATGATCAAATCTATTTCTTATGGGAAAAACAGTTTTTCAAGCTCAATAATTCCTCTAATAGCTTCAGTTATCATACTTAACCTTAGATGCATAAGATACTACTTGTCAATAAGTTTCAGACTCATGTTTAGTGAACAAAATCGGTTAAGCCGTTTAGAAGTTATTAAGCTACAAAAATATAATCCAATTAACGATTATTCCCTAAATGGTTTATGTAGTTGTAGTGGTTACGACGCTAATTTGATCCGGCAATGGGCAATCCGAGTTCATTTACCGGCCATCCCAATATTTTTTTCAATCTATTTCGAATAGAAAAAAAATCTAGTGTACATTCGATGGACACTAGATCATTTGGGAGATAATGTGACAAAAGCGACCATTTATAAAGCTTAACGTGTAATCGAGAAACATTGCATTCAACTTTATATATTTAATTTATAAATAACTTTGAAAAACTCCCGATACAAGAATAAAAAACCGCTAAACGCCGTAAAAATGAGTGGCGCATACAGTATTCCAGCTACAAAAGATCTGATATGAATATTACGTGGCGCGAAAATACATTTTCATTTTGATGCAAAACAAAATTCTAGTTTTATTTTAAAAGATTTTTCCATAATGTTTGCTAAATTTGAAGTAAACGCGCCACAAAAGAGTTTCAAAATTCAAACTGTATCAAAGTTACTCTTTTGTGACGCGTTTTACTTCAAATTGGGCAAATATTATGAAAAAATCTTTTAAAATAAAACTAGAATTGTGTTTTGCATCAAAATGAAAATACATTTTTGCGCCACGTAATATTCATATCAGATCTTTTGTAGCTGGAATATTGTATGCGCCACTCATTTTTACGGCGTTTAGCGGTTTTTTATTCTTGTCTTATCTTTATTGTAAAGCTAGGTTGACTTATGCGCCCATTAGTTCCTCGTTATTATGTGAAAATACCTTTGAAAATCTATTTGAAGATTCGTCGTAGAAAATAACACCTAAAAGGTGGTTTAATTAATTGCATGGTTACCTTTAAAAAACCAGGAAACGTAAAATCGTATTTGTATTTTGTAACTCTTTTTAAAATCATTTTCATCCTCTTGAAACTTTAAGACAAGAAATTCGAAAAACACCTGTCTTAAAGTATAATCATTTTTGTTCAAACCAGAAATAAATTGAAGACGAAGGACTGTTGCTTATATTTTTTGAGAATCCTTCGAATTGTCTTATTTTTTTAAAGTTAGAAAATTTTTCAATACAGTTGCTAGTGTACGCCATTCACGTTTTTCTGTGTCAGGAAATACCTAAAAAAGTAAAAAGGTTTTAAAAATATTTTTATTTCACTGTTATATTACTAACTAATAAATTAGAATTCGTCTAATTCAAAGAATAATGACCTAAATTTTTATATATGAGCTAAAATTACTTTTTTTTAAGATAAATTACAAAATACTTGAATAACCTACCTTTACATAACGAAGCAAACAACAAAACATCACTACTAAAAGCAACAAGAATAAAAAACTACTAAATGCGGTAAAAATGAGTGACTCGCACAATATTCCAGAGCGGACATAAATATTATATACGTGGCGCAAAAAATTATTTTCATTTTGATGGAAAATAAAATTCTAGTTTTATTTTAAAAATTTTTTTCATAATAGATACAATCGTAAAAATTAAAGAATACCCATGAACGATCACATCAATCACATATTTTGTATTTGCTGTTTTTTTTTCATAAATATCAAACGAGAGAGATAGATTATTAATCATCTGAATAATATGTGATTGATGTGATCGTTCATGGGTATTCTTTCATTTTTCCAACTGTATGTGCTAAATTTAAAGCAAAACGCGTACAAAAGTTCCTCAAACTGCTAACTTTATAAAACTTACATTTTGTGGCGCGTTTTACTTCAAATTTAGCAAATACTATGGAAAAATCTTTCAAAATAAACCTAGAATTTTATTTTCCATCAAAACAAAGATACATTTTTGCGCCACGAAATACAATTATTATTCACATCGTCTCTTTTGTAGCTGGAAACAGCATCAAAGATATTACGCCAGGGAAATAAGGCAAAATATACCATGTTCGGGACACTTAAGTAGCCAGGTTGCAAATGGGTTTTTTGGGTGCTATATACCTAATACTACTTTTCATAGTCTTGCCTCCGTAGACTATGAAAAGACGTTTGTTAGTATTGAGATGTGGGCTACAGAACAAGCTATTAATAATTGTATAATATATTCGAGATCTAGACAACTAATACATAATATATATGAAAATGCAACTATGATAGTACAACTAGATGAAAATACAAATCTCATCCCCATTAATAGAGGAGCGACACCAGGAGACGTAATATCGCCAAAGCTTTTCAACCTAGCCCTATAAGACGTCTTCAAAACGACAAATTGGTCAATTTATGGCATTAACGTTAATGGGAAGAAGCTAAACCACCTCAGATTCGCTGACGACATTGTGATTATAGCGAGCTCATTCGAGGAACTGCAAATTATGATGGAGGAACTCGCAGGCAGTTCCCAATACGTCGGCCTGAAAATGAATATGAGAAAAACCAAAATAATGACAAACATAGATGACCCCAGACGTATAACTATAAATGGCAGTGAGATAGAAAAAGTCCAGGAATATATCTACCTAGACCAAATCCTAAAACTTGACAAAGAGAACCAAAGTGCGTAAATTACTAGGAGAGCAAGATTAGCATGGGCTGGATTTGAAAAACTTAGTTGGATAATTAAGAACCGCAAAATACCCCAATACTTGAGGGGCAAAGTGTTCAACTAGTGCATCCTTCCTATCATGACATAGGATGTCAAACCTGGACCCCAACCAAGGCAAACATGAAAAAACTAGCCACAACAGAAAGAGCAATGGTAGGTATACGACTGTCAGATAAAAAGAGGAACGACTGGGTAAGATCAAAAACAAAAGTCGAGGACATAACAACAAAAGTTGCCAAACTTAAATGGAGCTTCGCAGGCCACACTTCTAGACATAAAGACCAACGTTGGAATGCAGCAATACAACATTGGAGACGTTACCAAAGTAAACGACCGAGAGGAAGACCACAGATGAGGTGGGTTGATGGTATTATAGACCAGGGCGCATCTGTAAAAATATTATTTGGACGTTGAGAGGTGACTCAAACTTTTTTGCAGAAATTGCTTGAAAATAAATCAAATAACAATATTTGAGTTATCCTCCCTCTCAAAAAGGTCCGGAACATTGTTTAAATAATCAAAATGTCAAAAAATTAAGGAAAAATTCGATTTTTTTCTTGGTTTTTTGATTATAACTTTAAAAGTATTCACTTCCGAGAAAAGTTGAACTGACATAAAAGTTGCGTAATTAAATTTTCTACAATGTACAATATAGAATTGGTTAAAAATTTAAAAAAAAGTCACCCTTGTTGCAGAATAGCAATAATTGTGAAAAAAACATACAAAAACAAGTATTCGCATTTTACGTTTTTCAACCATTTATGCTACACTTAGGACCTTCATATTTCACCCTGAAAAACTTTATGATACAGTAAAACAATGCTGTAAATTTCATTAAGATCGGTTCAATAGATTTTGCAAAATAAATTTTGCAATCCAGCTTTCGTAAAAAAAAATTCATTTTTTCAAAATGTTACAGGATTGAAAATAAAGCAGATAGCAAGTTGAATTTTTTTTTGCTTATAGAAGTGTACTGTACCTTTCATTTGCAATTTTGCAAAATTAAAATCGATTAACATCACGGCGTCAGGAATTTTTTTAAATAAACATTAATTATTGGTGCTACGCGCAGGACAGCGGATAGTTTGCTCTGATTGGGCATTCCAATGACCTTTGATAATGATTGATACATTTTAATTTTTAGTACATTTCGATATAAATAAATAAATTTGTTTATTGCAAAATAAAAACACATACTCTATCCTTTGAAATAACACTTTTATGAACAAAAACTTTCTTTTTTCATATATTTTAACTTAAATAATAAAAGTTTATTATTTTTAAACATATACAATTGTTTAAACAATATTTCAGAAACAATAATAAAATTAGTTTGATTTTTGAGGAATTCAAGTATTAAAATACAACAAAATATAGAGCAAGAAAATAATATGTTAGATAAAGATTGGAAGAAATTTTGGTGGAAATCAACTTGTGCGAATCGAACACCGTTGACCTGCGCGTAGCACCAAAAATTATTGTTTATTTCAAAAATTTTCTGGCGCCGTGGTAATTAATCGATTTTAATTTTGAAAATTGCAAATAAAGGTACAGTACACTTCTATAAGCAAAAAAAAATTCTTTATTTTCAGTCCTGTAACAATTTGAAAAAATGAATTTTTTTTTGCGAAAGCTAGATTGCAAAATTTATTTTACAAAATGTATTGAACCGATCTTAATCAAATTTACAGTATTGTTTTACTGTATCATAAAGTTTTTCTGTGTGAAATATGAAGGTCCTAAGTGCAGCATAAATGGTTGAAAAACGTATAATGCGAATACTTGTTTTTGTATGTTTTTTTCGAAATTATTGCTATTTTGCAACTAGGGTGACTATTTCTTAAATTTTTAACCAATTCTCTATTGTAGAAAATTTAATTACGCAACTTTTACGTCAGTACAACTTTTCTCGGAAATGAATACTTTTAAAGTTATAATAAAAAAACGAAGAAAAAAATCGAACTTCTCCTTAAATTTTTGACATTTTGTTTATTTAAACAATGTTCCGGACCTTTTTGAGAGGCAGGACAACTCAAATATTATTATTTGATTTATTTTCAAGCAATTTCTGCAAAAAAATTTGAGTCAGCTCTCAACGTCCATCTCAAAAGAGATGCGTCCTGGACTATTAAAAGAGTAGCCGAAACAAATTGGAATTATGTTGCTCAGGATAGAGACCGGTGGAAGGATAGACTATAGAAGGCTAAGAAGAAGAAGAAAGATACCTAATACATTATAAATACAAAAATGCCCCTCACAGTTCGGACAAGAATTTTAGTTATTAACAAATAAATAATGGTCAAAAATGGCAGTTTTTTCGTTTAAATCGCTACGGGTAAATATAGAGTAATTAAATATCTTATTTATGTTCTTCTTTTAGTAGATGAGCAAAGCTTTAAAATGGCAATTTTTTAATTTTGGTCCGATCATTGTTGCTTCGAAAATTGCAAAATAAAACTAAAATTTCGAAAATAAAAAATTTGCTATAACTTTTGCGAAAATGACCTTAAGACTTTCATATTGCAAGAGAAGTTGAGTCAAACAGTCCATATAATTCACAGAAAACATAGTACCCAAAAAATCCATTTACAACCTAGCTGGTCAAGAGTCCCGACAAAAACCTTATTTCTCTGGACTATATCAGCTCTTTTGTAGCACTCTATTGTGTGCGAAACTCATCTTTACCGTATTTATTGATGTTTTTTTTTATTTCGTGTATCAGGAATTTTTGAAACATTTTTTTTTAAATTAAATGTATGAACCTGAATTTAATGGTTCACGATTGTGCTGAGACATGTCAAATAATGCGATAGTTAACGACATTAGACCCGAGTCTGGACCCATATATATATTTTCTCGACTCTACTTTACGGGATAGAAGCATGGACACTTAACGCGTCCACTACTAAAACGTTGGAAGCATTTGAACTGTGGGTGTTTAGCAGAATCCTGAAGATATCATGGACCGAGCATGTAACAAACAACGAAGTCATGAGAAGAGTCAACAAAAGAAAGGAAATTTTGGAAACCATCAAGACAAGAAAGCTGCAATACCTGGGGCATATACAATTTGCCTCTTACTACTTCTGTCGGTATTTCCAATATTGCATTTACCAAATGGGCCGCGATAATTTTTGGAACAGAAATACATTTGAAATTATATGAGAGCAGTATCGCCAAAAATACAAATATTGCGCTGGGCAGGTCATCTTATAAGAATGGATAACCACAGAACACCTAGTAAAACGCTTAGCGGAACTATGGTGGGACGTCGTCAGTAGGAAGGCCAAGGAAGAAAGAGATGGATAAAAGAAGTGGTAACCGATGATAAAGAGATATTGAGGGTGGACAACTAGAATTTTCTCCGCGCAGTAATCCTTACTTCTGGGAAGGTGCGCCTTAAAGACTTAGGTGTGAGGTTTTTTTTCCCTCCACAAGTCGCAGTGTTGCACCCTCCTATGGCTGTTTCTCTTCAATGTGTGTATTTTGCCAGTGCAAGGTGGCTTTATCGATGCACGTCAGAGCTAGCCAGCCAGGTCTGTTTTTAGCACTCAAAAAGTTAGGCTCTTTGCTCTTTTCTTTTTGGTGCTCTAGAATCTTATCTAAGATTATTTTCTTAACGGCCTCTAATTGTTTCGTTGTAAGAAAGTGACGTAGGAATTTCGAGGGTAGAATTCCCACTTTAACACCTTCATCCATTTGACTGAACGAGGGTTTTGCAGATTTAGGCACAGCGTCGCCTTTATCTGCATCACTCCTTGATTTTTTCACCTGTCGGCCTTCAGGAGTATTCTCTTCGGAACAGACCCTTTTGAACATTTTCCAAAGATTTCTCCTTTATGAGCTAGCTGCTTTCTTTCAGGCTTCTTCCGGAGTCAGCCCTTTTTTAAGATGGAATTTAAACCTTTTACTTGCAGCACCACTTAGCTTTATCCTTTTTCCCGTGTACAGGACTTAAGGACCTAAGCTCGTTGCCACTAGTTAGTAGTAGCTCCTCCTCAGTTTTTCAGTCTTGTTTTCGGCCTGTACATGAGGGTCGCTAACCTTCATTTCCCTGTCTAATCTTGGGGAGTCGGATATTGTTTCTTTTTCTTTATTATAGGGACCTATACAGATTCCCACGAGAAGCTAGGGAACTAAAAATTACCTGCAGCAGAGCCCCGCATGTTACAGAAAGGCTATTGAAACTGAGTGGCGCCAGTTGCCCCAGAGCTAGCATACTACTAGTTAGATAACTTCTAATCATTCATTTATTGCCTTATGTTGTTCCACCTTGACATTGGGGGAATTTGTAGTGTGGTTCCCTTCCACTTGGCCGGTCGGATATCGCAAGCCCCCACATCCCATGTTCGTCTTATAACGTAATAGACATGGTTTATATCAAGCTGATTTTCGTAGATGGATGTCTTGTTCGTAACAAAACGTCAATCTGGGCATTAATCCAGTCTTTAGATTCCATTGTAGGGGGAAAGCACCATCATTCACGCTGTGAATGATGGTATCTATTGATTTATAAATCGATGATAAATTTGCAGTTTATATTAATTTTGCAATACATTGGTTTTGGTTTTTGCTTTACTTTATTAACTTGTAATTTTTTTATATTGAAGATTTATCTAATTTCTAGAGTGCTATGTATTAAGAGTATAAGTCAAAAATGAAAATTTTTTATTAGGACTTTGCAAAGTCTTTTTTACCACTGATGAAATAACTATTACAACTAAATATCAAAATGGTGACGAAATATGATTAATAAATTAGTAATTAACTATTTTACTTTCTACTTTGGTAGTACCTTATTAATTATATAATTCAAAATATAGAAGATTCCCGAAAAATCTTTTTTATGACTTATAATTTTAGTACATAGCACGTTAGATTTCAGAAAATTGCATTTGTTATTGTTATTTTTTCCTCTGTGTTAAGCTTTGTCCATAAAACTGTATAATTTTCAATAACAATAAGGCATAATTCTATTCTATTCTATTCTAACTTTGATAGGCTACTTCTTGGTCGTTGATGCGGTTCATCCATTTCTAGTCTCTCGACTACCTAGGAAAGGTTCCCAGATAGTCCAGAGAGCTAAGTTGTAACAGGAACTGCTCTAGCGAGGTCGTTACACATCCTTTCATGCTTCTCATTCACTAGGCCTAGCCCGTTTGTAGCGGGTACCTTCATTCAGCGTAGAGCTCCTTATTAGGGAGATCTCATTCTTTCACACACAAATGCTTGTTCTACTTCCTGCGCCAGACTACAGCCCTATATTAACAGTCAGCTTAATCCCCCGAACCAACTTCAAGTTCCTGCAACCACTATCGCGGGAGTAATAGTTTAGTACATTCTAATTTTGGATCTAATAACTTCTAGACTGTTTAACCGATTTTGATCAGTAACAAGCGTTTGAAGGGTATTGTCAAGCAGTATTTATTTCAGCCAACGTCAAGTATGATATCTGAAGGTACTATATGATTTAGTGATCTTAGAAAACCGATTTTTCTCATATGAAATGGATTTCATTACAGTTATGAGGTCTATAACTTAAAAATTAAAATTTTCCTAAATATGAGATATATACCGTTAGACGCACCTGGAGTCCTCTTACAAACGCTCAGTTATTGGTGCAATTCAAGGTGGAAATTTTGAGTAATTGACGAAAAACCAAAGTTTTCAAAGTTTAATTTTTTAATTTTTTGGTTATACTGGGCCGTATATATGACCGATCCCGACGACTTAGACACCGTTTGAAAACTGGATTCAAGCGATACTGGTTTGCTACATTTCCGGTTTCCTTATCTCTCTTTGAACCTGAGATACATTCACCCAAAAAATATGCCCTGCTGTACCTTCCCAGTCCTATAGATGGCTTATGGGTGATCAAATGTCACAAACCACACCCGTTCTGAATCAGCTCAGATCCACTCTTAAAACATAGAAAATAATTTAGAACGGAGTAACATTTCTACACACATACACACACCCATAAAATATTTTCCCTTTTTTATAAAAACTGAGTCAAATTTCTGAGCTCGTAATATGTATACAGGGTGTTTCATTAATAATTGTCCATATAGTAACTGGAGAAACCTTAACACAAAATACGAAGATTTAACCTAAAACACTTAAATAAAATGTGGTTCCTTACTGAGTTACAGGGTATTTTATCTAAAAATTTAAAAACTATTTTTGCTCAGCATTTTAAAAGTATTCAACGTATTCTTTTAATACTTGGCAGAAAGTGCGACTACTATACACCCTACTAAATTATGATAAACAAACGTTTCTAGCTACTACCAGAGGCGTACGACAGGGGATAGTGAATGGTTGACCCTTCTCAAATTCTACGCCACTGGAGGAATCACTATTTTAGTACCATTTTTAGATTCTCCAATACTTTCTACGTAAATAATATACTCTTTATTGGTAACGATGAATTCATTAGTTTTCGAGATATTTGAAGTTAAATATAAAACGGCAAAGTTATTTTGATTAATTTATAAATATCATTCATATGATTAAAACTTAAAAATTATTTGTACCCAGCACTTTAAAACTATTTGGCGTATCCTTATCATACTTGGAAGACAGTGTAAGTACTGTACACCCTACTAAGCTAAGATAAATAAACGTTTCTAGCTACTACCAGAGGCGTACGACAGGGGATAGTGACTGGTTGACCCTTCCCAAATTCTACGCCAATGACGGAATTGCTATTTTAGTGTTATTTTCTGATTTTTCGATACTTTTTATGTAAATAATATACTCTTCATTTGGAACGATAAAATGATTAGTGTTCGAGATATTTGAAATTAAAAATGAAACGACACAATCCATTAATCAAAATAACCGTCTCGTTTCATTTTTAACTTCAAAGATTTCGAAATCTAATGACTTTATCGTTACGAATGAAGAGTATATTATTTTAATAGAAAGTATTAGAGAATCCAAAAATTGAACTAAAATAGCAATTCCGCCAGTGACGTAGAATTTGGAAAGGGTCAACCATTCACTTTCCTCCGTCGTACGCCTCTGGTAAAAGCTAGAAACGTTTGGTTAACATAATTTAGTCCTTTGTACAGTATCTATATTTGCTGCCAAGTGTTAAAAACATACGTCGAATAGTTTTAAAATGCTGAGCAAAAATAATTTTTAAATTTTTAGATAAAACACCCTGTAACTCAGTAAGAAACCACATTTTATTTAAGTGTTTTAGGTTAAATCTTCGTATTTTGTGCTAAGGTTTCTCCAGTTACTATATGGACCATTATTAATGAAACACTCTGTATACAATCTTTTTTTAAAATTAAACCTCCGTTAACCAGGGAGCAGTCGCGCCCTTAGAAAAAATCTAACATTTGATCCTTTTCCATGATAACTTGATGAAAAATTTTGCAACATAATTTTCCATTCGTAACGGCCCCGAGGAAGATTGTAGTAATGCGTGGGAGTTTTTTTAAACTTTTTAAATTTTTTTTTGTGGAATTTATGGCTTTGGTGAGAACCAATTAGCATTAGAATTGTTAGAAATAGGTATTTTTAACATAACAAATAAAATAAAAATATTTTAAAATAGAAATTTGTTTTAAATTCGTATTGTGAAATTTTTCTCTACGCGCGACTGCTTACGTGACAGAAGTAAACGCCTCCCGAGTTAAAAAGGTATGGACCAATACTTTCAGAAACCGAAGAGATCGAACGTAAATATTCAAAATTTTTGGAAGTTTTGGGGACAAGCTTAAAACGGCCCCAAATTGGGAGACCGTAAAGCTCACTCCCCAAGACCAAATTTGTGGTTAACATTATGAAATTGGCGGGTCTTTTCCTAAACTTTAAGATGTGATTTGTTTCATTTTTCAATCCAGTTTGGTTGGCAGAATCGAAAGCTTCGCGTATATAATGTTGCATGTAGGGGAGGTGTGTGTGCTCCATTAGCGAGGACTGCCGTTCTCTAGGAACGAAATTTAATAATTTCCAAATGTATATTAAATGTACAAATTTTGTAACCTAGGCCACCTTTCTTTTTGACCTCGACATAAAATGAGATTTTTGCACATATCAATTATGAGATTTGCACAAATTATGAGATTTTCTCTCAAGGTTTCAGGATATTCCACACAACTTTTTCCCTGGTAAATTACACATGCTGTAGTTCCTTCTATTCTCCTAATTATCCTTCTTCTACCATCAAATTAACTCGTCTGCTCAGATGGTGGTTCAGTTGACTTAGTATGGTCTGATTGTTAAGTCAGTGCGCTTCACGTGAGATATTCTCTCATCGCGCGACCAACCGTGTTTAATAGTATTTAGCATTACTTTATAGCATTATTTTCTTTTGTATTTGCAATATGAATCGTGCTAAGATAATTTTAGAACTCGCCCCGTTGCAGGACAATAAAATAATGGTAGGAGTACAAATTTGAAATTTATATTGAAATATTAATTAATATTATTTCTACATTTTTAGATTAAAATGTACAAGTGCACCAATAGTCACATTGTGTAAAGCTAAGAATAACTTTATAAGGTTTCAAATCTGTTTTGAAAATTTTATTTTCTTAAAAAGACAAAAATCTAACGCGCGACCACTCACCTAAAAGTCAACCTAGAGACCAGTGCCGGGTTAAGCCACAATTCTCTTTAAAGTAGAAATTTTAGGTATAAGTATTCTCAATATTATTTCAGAGACAAGTTATCACTTATTTCATTGTTCCTACATTTCGGCTTCTATTAATTTTATTATAAAATTAAATTCAGAAATGAAGCCACTATTCACAATTTTCAGAAATATAACGCTGCTGTTTTATAAAAACCAGTAGGCCTGGATCCCGGGTACCAAAAAAATTTATTATAAGCAAGCTGAACATTTGTTAATAGCTTAACGGTGTCTAGCCAGACAAACTTTGATGTAGGGGAACACTGGAACAGGGGAAGTTTTAATTGTGGAATAGGTTACAGGTTTCGAACATCAGACTACGAAAACGTCCCATGTATTTTGTCGGACAGAACTTCCAATTGATTTGTTAACCTTTCATTAAGCTCTCATGCAAAAATCAGACTGCTATTTACTACCAACAAAATTCCTGTCATTTGACATGTTCTACGTGTCGGACTTCCAACATATTTGTCGGACAAACATTTTTTCATGTATTATATAAAGTTTGCTATTTAATTAACTTAAAAACAACCTGCTAGTTTTCACAATCATAAACTTGTCAGGATTACACGTTCAACAATTAAAATCAGGTTCCACAATTAGAAATTCCCCTGTTCCAGCCTTCCCATACAACAAAGTTTGTCCGACTAGACACCGTTAAGCTATTAACAAATTTTCAGCTCGCTGTTAATAAACTTTATTTTGGTACGCGGGATCCACGCCAACAGGCAATTCATACATTTTTAAACATTATCTGAGTTGAGTTGTTATTTTAACCTGTTATTGAAAAGTACAATTTTATGAATTTTATATTAATATCGACTTATTTCATCACGGGCAGAGCAGTCATGTTTGATTTTGTGTAATTTTCAAATAATAAAATAATTAAAAGATGTAGTTCACAAGTAGTCCAGGGCGCATCTGTTTTGAGATGGATGTTGAGAGGTGACTCAAAGTTGTTTGCAGAAATTGCTTGAAAATAAATCAAATAATAATATTTGAGTTATCCTCCCTGTCAAAAAGGTCCGGAACATTGTTTAAATAATCAAAATGTCAAAAAATTAAGGCAAAATTCGAATTTTTTCTTCGTTTTTTGAATATAACTTTAAAAGTATTCATTTCCTAGAAAAGTTGTACTAACATAAAAGTTGCGAAATTAAATTTCCTACAATGAAGAATAGGTTAAAAATTTAAGAAATAGTCACCCTAGTTGCAAAATAGCAATAATTGTGAACAAACCATACAAAAACAAGTATTCGCATTTTTCGTTTTTCAACCATTTATGCTACACTTAGGACCTTCATATTTCACCCAGAAAAACATTATGATACAGTAAAACAATACTGTAAATTTCATTAAGATCGGTTCAATAGATTTTGCAAAATAAATTTTGCAATCCAGCTTTCGCAAAAAAAATTTATTTTTTCAAAATGTTACAGGACTGCAAATAAAGCAGATAGCAAGTTGAATTTTTTTTGTTTATATAAGTGTACTGTAACTTTCATTTGCAATTTGCAAAATTAAAATCGATTAATTACCACGGCGTCAGAAAATTTTTTAAATAAACAATAATTTTTGGTGCTACGCGCAGGACAGCGGTGTTCGATTCACACAAGTTGATTTCCACCAAAATTTCTTCCAATCTTTATCTAATATATTATTTTCTTACTCTATATTTTGCTGTATTTTAATATTTTAATTCCACAAAAATCAAACTTATTTTATTATTGTTTGTGAAATATTCTTTAAACAATTGCATAGGTTTAAAAATAATAAACTTTTATTTTTTAAGTTAAAATATATGAACAAAGAAAGTTTTTGCTAATAAAAGTGTTATTTCAAAGGATAGAGTATGTGTTTTTATTTTGCAATAAACAAATTTATTTATTTATATCGAAATTTAATAAAAATTAAAATGTATCAATCATTATCAAAGGTCATTGGAATGCCCAATCAGAGGAAACTATCGGCTGTCCTGCGCGTAGCAACAATAATTAATGTTTATTTAAAAAAATTCCTGACGCCGTGGTGTTAATCTATTAAAAAAATTCAACTTGCTATCTGCTTTATTTCCAGTCCTGTAACATTTTGAAAAAATGAATTTTTTTTACGAAAGCTGCATTACAAAATTTATTTTGCACAATCTATTGAACCGATCTTAATGAAATTTACAATATTGTTTTGCTGTATCATAAAGTTTTTCTGGATGAAATATGAAGGTCCTAAGTGTAGCATAAATGGTTGAAAAACGTAAAATGCGAATACTTGTTTCCGTATAGTTTTTTCGCAATTATTGCTATTTTGCAACAAGGGCGACTATTTTTTAAAATTTTTAACCAATTCTATATTGTAGGAAATTTAATTACGCAACTTTTACGTTAGTACAACTTTTCTCGGAAATGAATACTTTTAAAGTTATAATCAAAAAACGAAGAAAAAAATCGAATTTTTCCTTAATTTTTTGACATTTTAATTATTTAAGCAATGTTTCGGACCTTTTTGAGAGGGAGGATAACTCAATTATTATTATTTGATTTATTTTCAAGCAATTTCTGCAAAATAATTTGAGTCACCTCTCAACGTCCAAATGTACTAATATTTTTACAGATGCGCCCTGGTCTAAAGGATACTTATGGTGGGCTTATCGTTCACTAAATTGGAGAACAAAAGAGAAGGATCTTGCTGCTTTCTTTATTGAAGACGTTTAGTATATAAATCCATATATCCTCTGTTCATAACAATTTGCAGCTCTCAAAAGATGGAATAGAAGTATAAGTTGACATCAGAAACCATGGAATTCAACGAAACGGTTTATAAAAAGACTTAGCTATAAATCGTCGAAGAGATAACTTTTAGACATAGCTTACATGTTTAAAAACATTTTAGAATAATTTTCTGTATTTAGAATGTGCTGTAACCTCAATAAAAACAACTTATGCATACTAAAATATTAATTCCATCAATAAACAAGGTAAGGATTAAGCCAAAATAAAAAATGACACTTTTTTAAATTAAAAAAATAAAGATATAAAGTTCGTATAATTTGATACCCTATCCAAAATTAGGAACACATTCTTCAATCCAAAAACTACACACGTCAGTGTCTTTTTATCACTACCAGCACACTTTTAATGTGACCATCTGAAGCAGTTTGAACACTCCTCCTCCTCCTAAGTGCCTTCTCTATTGAGGTTGGCGATCAATATGGCAAATTTCTCTCTCTTCTGGGCTTGATGAATAAAGATCTATCTATCTTATATAAATTTGAACACTGTACCCACTTAACTCCACGTTTATCCTTTGAATAATATTTAGTGCAGAGAATACACCCCGCGTCACTTCTGGATCGTTATCCATATCTGAATCATTATCATAAGGAACATTTGAACAATCTGTGGATTGACTTTTTTTAATTTTAACATAGGTACCTATATAATTTATTGTAACAGATTTATACAGAAATAAATGTATAAAATAAAAATATTGTAAATATAACATACACCCCTAACATACATAATATTTGTTTTAATTTACGCTTCAAGTTTCCCCCATTATTTGTCGTTTTTCATTAAAAAATATAGTATCAATCATTACTTAACTTTTTAAAAATACACATCCTGGAATTATGTTACTGCTGGGGTATTAGTTTTGTTTTTTACTTTTAAATGTTAAGCTTAGTTTAAAGGAAAAGAGTGGGAACATAAATGTAGGTGTGGAATATTCGCAATCTTCTTATATATGTTCATTTATTCTATAGAGTATTGCATGAGTTGCAATTAAATTACTGTTCCTAAAAGAAAAACAATTCAGGTGTGGGCGATAAATAGCGTAATTTTTATTACATTTTTGCGAAGGCTAGACTCAGACTAAAATCGAAATTCCAATACTAAGAGTAGAGGATCCGATATACGAAAGACCTTCCCGATCTATTTAATGGATAAAAATTATTTGATATATAATTTAGTATGTTTAGTATGTACAAAGCCTATAGGATATGCAAACGTAAGGCTGCCATTTTATCCTGTCAAAACGATTGAGCTGAGAGGTGTAAAGAGGTATTTTGTTCGTAGTTATTTTCACATACAGAGTCAGTATATAGAGTGGGCCAAATAAAAATGTCCACTCCGATATTTGGCAGTATTTATTAGATTTTAAGAAAATAACGAAACAGGTCGATTTTACGACATTTTTACGGTACATACATCTGTCATTTGTCAACCCCCTCCTTTCCACATCCCCACCCCATATTTTTAAATAGGGAATAGGGGTCGTGTGCTAGCTCATTTGAAAGGTTATTCAATTATCTATTCAGTAATATCAACATTGGCATAATTATTTGTACAGGGTGTCCAAGAAAAATTATTTTAATTAAATTAATTGACACAAAAAAAAGAATGTATTTAATTTATTTAACTCAAAATACATTCTACTGCTGACAGAAAACGAAAAAAAAAATGTTTAATTGATAAATAAACATTGTTTGTTGCTTAAATTCAATATTCAACCTACCAAGAGGCAGATGGGTGGCAGCTTTAATATTGAAATTAAGCAAAAAGCAATGTTTATTTATCAAAAAACATATTTCTCTGTTTTGTGTCAGCAAGAGAATGTATTTTGAATTAAATATATTACATACATTTTTCTTTTTGCGTCAATTAATTTAGTTTAAAAAAATTTTTCTTGGACACCCTGTATATATAATTATGTTAATGTTTGTATTACTGAATATAGAATTGAATAACCTTTCAAATGAGCTAACACACAAACCCTATTCCCTATTTAAAAATAAGGGGTGGGGGGTGTGGAAGGGAGGAGGTTGACAAATGACAGATGTATGTACCGTAAAAATATGTCCCCCTTAGATCAAAAATCGACCTGTTTCGTCATTTTCTTAAAATCTAATAAATACTGCCAAATATCGAGGTGGACACTTTTGTTTTGCCCACTCTGTATATGAAACGCATCAATTATCTCGGAGACTGCTTGCACGATTTTTATAGTTTTTAGTAAATAAGGGTCTTGTCTTGTGATGAAGCAGATATTATGGTGTTATTTACATTGTTGTCAGATCTTCAGTTTTTCCGAAAATCTAATGAATTTCTAATTTCAGATGGAACACCTTGTATATTGTTTAAGTTTTGAAGTCCTTAAAAAATATTGATTATTTTTCATGAAAATCTTCCCTATACCTAATAAATGCCATAAGTTAGGAGTTATTGCTACATTTATTTAAACCATTATTTTATAATTATAAAAATAATTTTTTTCGGCTCGGACACAGACATATTTTTTTGTCATTCGAAACACAAGGTTTTTGTAATTTTTCTCTTAAGTTTTGAGTTATAAACAATTTAAAATTGAATAAAGATTGAGAATTTACGATTTTCAACAAAAATTACAAAAAAATTTTATACTCCAAAAGATTTGTCATATTTAAATCCAAATATGACAAATATGACAAAAAAAATCAGTAGTAATAATAGAAATAATCCCATATCACAACAAAAGTCTTTACAGCAAAATGATTCACAAAGCTGCTCATCATTCAAAATGATTGGATTCAAAACGCCAAGGACAGAAGATATTGGGCAGAAATAGGTTAGGCCTATATACAACAGTGGAAGCAAAGCGCTGATTGCTCATGACGATGATGATGATTTTGTCATATTAAGAGTTTTGTATTAATAAATTACAAAAATTGGGCTTGCTGATCATGCAACAAGCTAATGTATACATGGACGTATAAATAAAGATGGACCGGTTTATTTACATCTTTACTTGAAGCCACGAGATCGTCACAGTCATAGCCACAAATCCTTAATTTGACGTTGTCATATTATTTTGTTTTCAAGTCAATATTTAAAATAATTTTCAATTTTTAGTATAATTTACTTTTAATTTACAAATCAAAATATATTACTTAGTTACTAGAAATCATTTCTAAATATACTTATTCCGCAACCAAGGAATTAAAAGAAAAACATTAATTTTTTAATTATTAAATGAAACTATATTCTGATAATTTCAACTATTTGTGAAACTTGGCACCACTGGTAATATCAACCAATCATAGTGCTTCAAGAAGAAGGAACGTGGCGTCTCGTGTTGTTTACGTTTATTTTGATAATTTCAGAATTTCCTTTTGTGTCATTTGAGTGAATTTGTTAGCGTATTTTGACTTTGAATTGAACAATCGTAATCGTTAAGTGTCCTAATCATGGTGCGTAACTGTGTCGTATGCAGGAAAACTGCATATTTACATCCACAACTGTCATTTCATTGGTAAGTATTTATCAAGTACATATTATAAACAACATCCATTGACGTAGCACAGGGATATGATATTACGTTATCCTTGAATTGAAATAAAATAAATAAATAAATAAAACTTAATAATTTTGTGAAATAAAGTAAATTTTGTAGTATTATAAATACATTTATTTATTTATTCGAATCTACAATATAATTTCTATAAATTTTCTTGTATGTTATTATTACCTATATAATAATGTAAAATTAAGGTTTAATGTGTTTTATACATTGTTGTATATAGGAACAGATTTATGTTCTGTTCAATAATAGTTTGTATGTTTTCTTACGTTTATTAATATTTTAATAATTATTGGTTGACCATTCAACCAATTATGCTCCGTTTTTAAACCAGGAGGAGTAATTCAAATTTACTGCGCCGTAATCCTTATTTGAATTAGGTCCAATCGCAGGCAAGTGTACTCCACTGTTACGAAATTTTGACACTATTTACATTTATCAAATTTTAACACTATTGGCATTTTATAGGTTAATGTTGATATATTAGCGATTTTTTGTGTTTTCTGCGTTACCCCTTTAACTTTTAGATTTTTAGTCGTCCTTTTAAAAACACATATTTTTTTACCATAGCAGCCAAGTTTACTCCACTGTTATGAAATTTTGACACTATTTACATTTATGAAATTTTGACACTATTGGCATGTCATAGGTTAATAGGTGTTTTCTGTGTTACTCCTTTAATTTTTAGATTTTTAGTCTGCTTTTTAAAGCAGATATAAAAAATACATATTTATTTGCGACATCAGCTACCGGCTATACCTACTGTTTCTCTTTGTTCTTAAGAGTGTGAAACAAAGTTATCTATCTATACTATACATGTCAAACTCGTATTGTTCTCTATAAAGTTATGTAAGATTTTTGTTTAATACATATTATAAATGCGTAGGTATATTAATTTGTAAAATATATTGGTATAATTATATACGGGCAATGTATAAATAACCTGCGATACCCTGATGACCCGGTTATTCTGCCAGATAATGCTGAAGCACTGCAACGCCTAATGGACCGAGTAACGACAGCCTGTAGAGAATTTGGAATGAAATTGAATACAAAGAAGACAAAAACGATGGTCATTAGCAAGCACCAAAACAGAAGGGTGAAGGTCAATGTCGACGGAACATCTCGCCAGAGTGACAAGAATAACTTACCTTGGAAGTAATCTTTATGAAACTTGGGACCACTCACTAGAAATAAGAACACTTCTGGAAAAGGCACGTACAGTGTTTTACAAAATGCAAAAAGTTCTATGCAACCGCCAGCTGGGTATTTCATTGTGAACTAGAGTACTTAAGTGCTAAGTTTTCTCCACCTTGCTCTATGAATGAAATCAAAAGTGAATGAATTGCTCCCACTTATAATCTAAGGCAAAATCAATAGCAAAAGAGGACCATGACCATAAGAGACATTTGCAATTGACAACATTTTAAGTTTTCTTTAATTAATCTCAGATCGAGTTAGCACATATTTTATTCCAAATAAAATAAATTGAAATTTACATAAAAATCAGAAATTTAATAAAATTCAAGGTCGTTGCGGAGGCAGAAAATTTGTTTTAAAAAAAATAAAAATACTATGTAATATGCTAAAAAATAACACTAGCAACTTTTTCACACTATTAGATATAACATTTCAAACTTTTATTTTTTCGATGCATCCTATTATGTATTATTTTAGTTTGAATAAAATATTGTATAATATAGCATAATAGTAATTTATGATTTTGAATACTAACTCATCATTATTCTTTTGTGTAAAACAATGTTTGTAAATATATTCTATACATTGAAAATTAAAATTATTTATTTTTCGTTGTGTCTCACTTCTTTCAAATATTTTTATATGTTTACGATACTAAAAATACCATTAGTAATCATTTATTCAAATAAAAAAATTGTTTTAAATACCGTTCAATTATTGGAAGGTACGCCACTGACTAAGAATGAAATGTCACAGTCTATCACCTCGTCCCCTTCCTCGCGCCTATAAACTGTTTGGCTTCAAATTTCGGTGAACAGAGAGTAGAGCATGCCTAGTCCATCCAATTAACTATTGAAGATACTGTCTGTGATTGAGAGTGTGGATAACTACAAATACTTAGGAACATGGATAACATCAAATGTAGACCAAACCAAAGAAATTAAGACACGTATTGAAATAGCACGTGCATCATTCATTAAACTTAAAAAGTTTCTTTGTTGTCGGGATATAAGGTTAGAGCTACGCCTAAGGATGCTTCGATGCTACGTGTTCTCTACTCTTCTTTATGGCTTGGAAGCGTGGACGTTGAAACAAGTCCATTTGAATAAGTTGGCCGCCTTTGAATTTTGGTGTTACAGAAGAATCCTACGAATATCATGGATTCAAAGAATGTCGAACGTGGAAGTAACTAGAAGGATAGGAAATCAACCGGAAATAATACTAACTATCAAAAGACGAAAACTTGAGTACTTGGGACATGTGATGAGAGGGCAAAAATACTCATTATTACAACTTATTATGCAAGGCAAAATCCTAGGAAAGCGAAATGTGGGAAGACGAAGAACATCCTGGCTTAAGAACTTACGGGAATGGTTCGAATGCAGTAGTGCAGAGATATTTAGAGCGGCAGTCAACAGGGTCCGCATTGCCATGATGATTTCCAACCTTCGATAGAAGATGGAACTTAAAGAAGAAGAAGTCCATCTTTATTTATACGTCCATGAATGTATAAATTATAAAATATTTCCATTGTCGTATTTTAACCTTCCGTGATTAACATTGGGTCTGTGAGAGGGACCAGTTAGAGTTTTTACGATTATATCCAAATCGTTCGTTATGAATCTTCGCCGCCATCAGTAGCTGCCTGATTTAGGTGCCTGTTTTTAGTGTTGAAGTTTGAGTCTTCAGTGTTAACTAATATGCAATTATCGGCAAATCTTGTCTCAGAGACCTATGTTGGACCCATGTTGGACCCATGATCTACTCGGTGAAAAAAATATTTAGATTAACGAAAGACCGTACAAACAAGTGCTGATAATTATTTAGTAACCCAATTGCCAGGAGTAAAAAGTGAACCTAGGTACAAGAAAACAGCAATGGAAATATTGAGGTTGTTTCTGACAAATCAGATGTTATGTGATTGTTTTATTTTCTTTGGTACTTTGCTAATGTTAAAGAGGTTTAATAATTTAAACGAGTTTGCGAGTTTTACGAGTTTGTTTAATCGTATGTTTAATTTTATTCCTTCAGGGAGTAAACAGAATCCTACGCTTGAAAGTGTGTCAATGGAAACATTTTTTTTATGTCAGTCTCTGAGACCCGATGTTAGCTTTAATGTTCAGAAAACCTATGTTAGTTGCGGAAGGTTAAATAGATATATTATGTATAAAATTTATACATATTTACAGATCAATAGGCTTCTCTTTTTATGAGGTCCATGTCACCAGCCCCCCCTTTTTCGATTTGAGGGTCAAAAAAAAGCTCATTCGTTTGTATTGCGTTAGTACTGGATTGTATCACCCTTCATTCGTTTGTACTGCCCCCACCTTTTAAATCTGCCTGGAGGGGCTGGTGACATGCCATCCCCCCCTTTTTCGATCTGGGGGTCCGGGATGGGTATGTTCGTTTGTACTGCGTTAGTATCGGATTGTATCGCCCTTATTTTGTTTGTACTGCCCCCACCCGTCTAGATTGGCCTGGGGGGGCCAGTGACATGCTACCCTGTACTCTGCACTTTTTGCCTTCTAAATGTCGAAAATAGGCTATTTCGTTTGTACTGCGTTAGTACTGGATTGTATCACCCTTCATTCGTTTGTACTGCCTCCACCCTTTTAAATCTGCCTGGAGGGGCTGGTGACATGCCATCCCCCCCTTTTTCGATGTGGGGGTCCGGGATGGGTATGTTCGTTTGTACTACGTTAGTATCGGATTGTATCGCCCTTATTTTGTTTGTATCGCCCCCACCCGTCTAGATTGGCCTGGGGGGCCAGTGACATGCTACCCCTCTACTATGCATTCTTTGCCATCTCAATGTCAAAAATAGGCTATTTCGTTTGTACTGCGTTAGTACTGGATTGTACCGCCCTTATTTTTTTGTACTACCCCTACCCTTCTACATTTAAAACAGAGAAGGATTAGTGCTAGGAGTAAGGACACAAAATCAGCCAAACATTGCACATAGTAACACCGTGGGTGTAAAATTTGGTAAATTCGTCAAAAATGAAACGAATTAAATTTTGAAACTGAAAAACAGGCTAATAAGCCACTCTCCACTCTCCATGGGGAATGGAAATTTACCCCCTCAGATGGATCTCGGAGTAGTAGCGATTTGAAAAATGGTACATGTATTTGTTGGAGATATTTTGAACACCATTTTCAATCAGAAATCAGAGCAGCGACCTTGTCTTTTCCTACTAGGAAGAAATTTATCCATCCCCTCAATAAATTTTACAGTTTCAGACGCTATCGATATGATTATCAAAGATCTTATGCGGCGTATTCCGAAATGCACTCTTCGTTGTACAATTTCAACCTCTCTGGATAACTGATTAACTGAAACATACATACGGCAGAATTCATTGGAATCGAAAATTATTAAAAGTATGTATTTGGAACATTAAAAGAAAAGTTCCCACAATCAATATCTTTCTTACCATCTAATGTCAGAGACCAGATAACAATAATTGCAGCTGCTATGTTCTGGCAATTTGTTTTTTAGAAAGGTTTGTATTGTTCATTTATGACTGCAATAAGATTCAGAATTTCCGTAGGTATTTCATTATTTGTAAAATAAATATAGTGTCAAAAACTTGCTTATACATTTGACGCACTGTCCGTCAACGTGTTAATTGACTCTACAGATTCAGTGCCAAAACGAGACATTTTTATAGAAAAATATTTGCAAGTATATTAAATGCCAAACTGGACGTATTAAATAAACAATGACATTGTAATTTTCGATTTCTACTATGGAATTATCGCTGTATAGACCAGGGCGGATCTGTTTTGAGGTGGATGTGAGAGGTGGCATTCCGATTTTTGCAGATAAAATTAGGTAACAACTTCAGTAATTAAAATTGACTACGCTCCTTCTCAAATATGTTTGGAACATTATTAAAAAAATTTAAATATTTAAAAATTTCGAAAAACATCGATTTTTTTCAACTTTCATTGCTTGTAACTTAAAAACGATTCAGTTTGGAACAAAGTCATAGGGAAATAAAATAAAGATAATTGAATTTTGTATGATATACGACACGACTGCTATAAAATATCTTAAATGATTATCCTTTCTGCAAAATAGCAATAAATATAAAATAAGAGGGCAAAATAAGCCTCTTTTTATTCAATGTTTTTCAACCACTTTGGTTGCACTTAGAACCTTCGTATTTTACTTAGAAAGTTCTTACAACATACTCAATCCGTCCACCAAATTTTATTAAAATCGACATAATAGATTTTGCATAATAATTTTGCAATCTAAATTTTTTTAGAAAAGTTCAAATTTTTTAAAAACTTTCTGAACAAAAGTAGACCTGTTAGAAGTTTGCTAATTTTTTTACATATCGAGAGGTACTTTACCAATCCAATACACCTTACAAAATTAAAATCGGATTATTTAAGCGGCCTCAGCACTGTTTTAAGGATATAAACAATTTTTTTGCTTATAAACAAATATAGTGAGGACGTTTGAGTTGGAATAAATTCATTTTCTCGAGAATGGGCAACTCTGGAGATAAATCCCTAAGCAGGTCGATTTTTATATTTAAATTATAATTTTTGGGATATCTATCATACTACTAACGTCATCCATCTGGGTGTGATGACGTAATCTATGATTTTTTTAAACGAAAATGTGGGTCGTGTGCTAGCTTATTTGAAACATTATTCAATTCTCTATTTATTACATAATTATTTATACAGGGTGCCCAAATTTTTTTTAATTAATTGAGACAAACAGAAGAAGGTATTTAATTTAGTTAATTCGAGATACATTTTACTGTTGTCCTAAAACAGAAAAAAATGTTTATTTGATAAATAACAGAAAAATGAATTTATTCGTATTTATTAACTCAAACGTCCTCACTGTATTTGTTTATAAGCCAAAAAATTGTGTATAACTTTAAAACATTGCTGAGGCCGATTAAATAAACCAACTTAATTTCTGTAAAGTGTATTAGATAGGTAGGGCGTATCTTTATATACAAAACGCTGGACGGAAGGGCCGCCCGAGAACTTTATCGTGCCGATCTATTATCGTTATGGTACTAGATATTGGCATTCTATAAAAATAACAAAGTTACTCGTTATTTTGATATTTTAGAAACACCTACTGTACTTAAAAGTATTTCATGGTTCTACGCATCATTAATTCCTGCATTTGAGAAAATGTTCGATGCCATATTTCGGGGACACACTATAGATGTGTAGATTATTGCATAAATCAATAGAATATTATAGTCATACTTTCATTTCAAATTAGTTCATTTTTCTGAGAAATTAATAGTTTACAATATTTGCATTTCATTCTATTTCGATTACGCCAGTCAATGCGCGAGATTAAGAACAAGATATTATCTCCAAATTCTATCCTACTGCATGGATTTTAATGAAATTTTGGGAGTAGCCCAATCTCCTAATTCAAAGTCTATCCTATATACTATGGCGCTTTTATCATGGGGGAAGTTCCCACCACTTCTCAGGGGTGAAATATTTTTATTTTCGAATTACATGGAGAAAAAGGAAGATTTTTAAGAAAATTTAAAAATTCATTCTATAATTTGATCACATTTTTTAAAAAAACCATTCATTTTAAACCCGTTTAACTTTTTGAAAGTAGAAATAACACTATATTAAAAGGTATTGAGAAGAAAAACAATGCATTTAAATTATGGTGGATGGGGAGTTAAATGTATATACTTTTCATTTTTCCTTAAAGTACATTAGTCATTATATTTTTTGCACCATATCTCGCTTAGTTTGCAAGTAACCGACATTTAACGGTGCTCGTTTTAAAGGCCTTTTCAAACACTACAAAAGGTGTTGGTAGCATTATACACCTAAAACCTACCGTTCCTCTGTTATTTCAAGTTGAATACACCAATTTGAGCATGCACCAAAAAACAAACTATTTTCACCTACCATATCTCTGTTTGTATTATAAATAGAACATTTACGAAGGAACGAATCTCTTTATTATTTATAATCTAAAAAATGTTTTATATAGAGTTTTTAGTTCGATGCATAGTTTTTAAGGTATTCACAAAAAATCCGTCCGAAAAGGTGTCATTTTTCAATGAAAATGGCCAATTTTCAACTACGCATAACTCAAAAAGTATTGAGTTCTCAAAAAAAAGTATAGACCAGTTTTTGATTAGAAATAGGTTCTTCAGCCACTTCCGTGCTTATTTTGACCAACAAATTTTCCACCCCCTTGAAGAAGTGGGAACCGCCCCAAGATAAAAGCGCCATAGTATATAGGGTAGATTTTGTTTCTTGAGCTATTCCCTACTTACTGTGAAAATATCAAGTACATCAATGTAGTAGGATGGAATTCGGAGCCAAATACCCTCATTGACTGCTCTACAATAATGCTCTGCTATGAACGCGTGAGAGAGGACACACATAAGATTATAGCAAAATTTCTATTTACCGTAACTTTTCGAGTTTTTCAGCTACAGCAATAAATTTTATGTCATTGGAAAGGTAATTTTGCATTCTTTCAAAATGTGTTAAAATATATAGGGCGTATCAAAAAAATTAAGATTTTTTATTCATTTCCGGTTCAACCGGAAGCCATGTTTTTGGTAAAATTTATTGTGATAATAGATAATAAAATACCATATATATCTGCAAAATTTCAAATTTTAGTTTCTATTAAGAAGGAAGTTACGGGCACTCGAATATTTTTTTATAAAAAATTCATAACTCCCCTCCTATGGGGAGTTAAGATATATGACTAATGTTATTCAATTTACTGATAGGATGTCAAAATATATCAAAAAATAAAAACATTCCGTGGAGCCATTTTTGAGAAAATCTAGTTCAAATTTATGTCAAAATTTGACCCCTTAAATATAGGCAACCCGTAACTTTTTCTGAAAAACGATAACATCTTTCTTATAGCCCCATCTTTAGGCTATATAACGACTTTTTCAAATTAAACTTATCTTCAAAAACTTTTTAGATAGATAGGGAAATGTGTCGGGGGGGCGGTCGGCCATTTTGGCCGCCATTTTGAATTTGGAAATGTCAAATTCCGTACTTTTATTTACCTATCGATGAGCTTACTTTGAGTTGAATTTCATTTATTTCTGTCAAAATTTGCAAAAATGGGCCCTAAATAACCCCCCTATTTCGGCCCCCCTTTGAGAGATTTTTTTTAAAAGCTTAGTTTCTCGACAAAATTCTCTTAAACTTACTCATACCGAATTTCATCAAAATCGGTCCAGTAGTTTTTGCTGGGCGGTGGCGACATACGTACGTACATACGTACGTACGTACGTACGTACGTACATACTTCCGACATGTTTTTTTTATTTGCTTTTTAGACTCAGGGGGACTCAAAACGTCGAAAAAAAGTGAAATCTGAAAAAATTTTTTTTGCACGATCCTATAACTTTATTATACTATACTACGTATATAGTACGATAAAGTAAAAATGAGCAAACTTCTAAATAATGGTCTACTTTTTGTTCAGAAAGTTTATAAAAAATTCTAACTTTTTTAAAAAAATTTAGATTGCAAAATTATTATGCAAAACCTATTAAGTGTATTTTATAGTCGTATATCATAAAAAATTCAATTATCTTTATTTTATTTCCCTACGACTTTGTTCCAAAATGAATGGTTTTAAAAACGATTGAAAAGTTTTCAACAGAGAGGTTGAAATTGTACAACGAAGAGTGCATTTCGGAATGCGCCGCATGAGATCTTTCATTTTCATATCGATAGCGTGTAAAACTGTAAAATTTATTGAGGGGATTGATAAATTTCTTCCTGGGAGGAAAAGGCAAGGTCGCTCCTCTGATTTCTGATCGAAAATGGTGTTCAAAATATCTCCAACAAATACATGTACCATTTTTCAAATCGGTAGCGTAGAACTACTCCGAGATCCATCTGAGGGTGTAATTTTCCATTTTTCATGGAGAGTGGCTTGCAAGTCTGTTTTTCAGTTTCAAAATGTAATTCGTTACATTTTTGACGAATTTACCAAATTTTACACCCGCGGTGTTACTATAATAGTTTTGGCTAATTTTGTGTCCTTACTCCTAGCATTAATCCCCCCCTGTTTTAAATGTAGAAGAAGAGCATGTCGCTGGCCCCCCAGGCCAATCTAGACGGGTGGGGGCAGTACAAACAAAATAAGGGCGATACAATCCGATACTAACGTAGTACAAACAAACATACCCATTCCGGACCCCCATATCAAAAAAGGTGGGGATGGCATGTAGCCCCTCCAGGCAGATTTAAAAGGGTGGAGGCAGTACAAAAGAATGAAGGATGATACAATCCAGTACTAACGCAGTACAAACGAAATAGCCTATTTTCGACTTTCAGAAGGCAAAAAGTGCAGAGTAGAGGGTAGCATGTCACTGGCCCCCCCAGGCCAATCTAGACGGGTGGGGGCAGTACAAACAAAATAAGGACGATACAATCCGATACTAACGCAGTACAAACGAACATACCCATCCCGGACCTTCAGATCGAAAAAGGGGGGGATGGCATGTCACCAGCCCCTCCAGGCAGATTTAAAAGGGTGGGGGCAGTACAAACGAATGAAGGGTGATACAATCCAGTACTAACGCAATACAAACGAAATAGCCTATTTTCGACTTTCAGAAGGCAAAAAGTGCAGAGTAGAGGGTAGCATGTCACTGGCCCCCCCAGGCCAATCTAGACGGGTGGGGGCAGTACAAACAAAATAAGGACGATACAAGCCGATACTAACGCAGTACAAACGAACATACCCATCCCGGACCTTCAGATCGAAAAAGGGGGGGATGGCATGTCACCAGCCCTTCCAGGCAGATTTAAAAGGGTGGGGGCAGTACAAACGAATGAAGGGTGATACAATCCAGTACTAACGCAATACAAACGAATGAACCTTTTTTTGACCCTCAAATCTAAAAAGGGGGGATGGCATGTCACCAGCCCCTCCAGGCAGATTTAAAAGGGTGGGGGCAGTACAAACGAATGAAGGGTGATACAATCCAGTACTAACGCAATACAAACGAATGAACCTTTTTTTGACCCTCAAATCGAAAAAGGGGGGGATGGCATGTCACCAGCCCCTCCAGGCAGATTTAAAAGGGTGGGGGCAGTACAAATGAATGAAGGGTGATACAATCCAGTACTAACGCAGTACAAACGAAATAGCCTATTTTCGACTTTCAGAAGGCAAAAAGTGCAGAGTAGAGGGTAGCATGTCACTGGCCCCCCCAGGCCAATCTAGACGGGTGGGGGCAGTACAAACAAAATAAGGACGATACAATCCGATACTAACGCAGTACAAACGAACATACCCATCCCGGACCTTCAGATCGAAAAAGGGGGGGATGGCATGTCACCAGCCCTTCCAGGCAGATTTAAAAGGGTGGGGGCAGTACAAACGAATGAAGGGTGATACAATCCAGTACTAACGCAATACAAACGAATGAACCTTTTTTTGACCCTCAAATCGGAAAAGGGGGGGATGGCATGTCACCAGCCCCTCCAGGCAGATTTAAAAGGGTGGGGGCAGTACAAACGAATGAAGGGTGATACAATCCAGTACTAACGCAATACAAACGAATGAGCTTTTTTTTGACCCTCAAATTGAAAAAGGGGGGGCTGGTGACATGGACCTCTTTTTATGCTAAGTAATTAGCACAAACTAGCTTTGACAATTGTTTCTTGACGAGAACATTTCAATCTTCGGCGCAGAACCAAAACTCCAACTAATTTAAAACGTCTACACACGCTCTGACCAAACCACCTGACTGTCGGGGCTGACAACGATGTGTCTGACTGTTAAAGCGTGTGTAGGCTTGTCGCACGGCAAGAATGAGTCATTCTGATAGTCAGGCTGACGGATTTGGTCGGGTGGTCTTGCTATTCCAACATCCTGACGGTCGGCTGGGCTATAAATTTTAATGATCTATTTATACACAAATGACGTGTTAATTATGAGAATTTACTACTTGGAGCTGTATATTTTAATACGTCGCACTTTCTGTACTCCCAATTATGACGTTAGAAATGAAAAAATACGGTTGTTACACAATATTAGCCCGATCAAAGAACACACAACTTTACGAAAACCTCAAAAAAATAAAGGAAGGACGAAAGTTTGGGAATAGGTAGTTGAAATTGTCTATTATTATATAAGAAAAAGTTTACAATTCTATATCCCCTCCATTTTACAAAAATTGGGAAATACGGGGTGAAAAATATTTTCACAGGGGTGAAAAACATACATTCAAAATATGTCCGGAATTGGATAAAATGACAAATTCTAAGCAACTGTTGTTCTATAGAGTTTTTTTCACTAAGTCAATACTAAAATACTTCCACTCAATCTTTCACTTAGGGCCGGTTTCACCAACGACAAATAGTAGTTTATTCTATGATTAAAGTTATTCGACCATTAAACTGACATTTCTCCATGTTACTAACGTCAAATAAGAGTTATTTTATTTATTTATCAAAAGAAATGCTTACTCTTCGAGTAAATTGGCAAGTTAATCTGGCTGTAAATATTTAGAAGAAAGTAAATTCGCAAGATTAACTTTGAATTATCAAAATTATATTGAAACAAAATATAAACTTAAACGTCTAATAAATTTTATTCGACGAATAGATATTCATTGATTTATTTGTTGTTGGTGAAACCGGACCTAAGTCAATACTAAGAATTTCGACAACGAATCAAGTAACCTGTTAACAGAGGTAATCAGTACCAAACGAGCAACGCTAGGAAAATATTCCAATAATGCATCGCAGATTACCTATATGAAACGTGACACTTTGTACTCTAATACAAGTATGGTATAACAAAAATGAAAATAATCGTTTCGTTTTGATTCAATTCGAGTCTCCTGCCATCCTCTGACACCGATGTTTCGGAATATATTCCTTTTTAAAGAGGCTTCGCAAGAAGACTGATTTGGATGAAAACGAAACGAGAAGATGGTTCAAATATTAAGATATTTACACCGGAGTATGGTTAGACTGACCTCTAACGGGGAACGATGAAATGAGTGAAAAAGGATTTCGAGAACGAATCAGTTACGAGTTATTTGCGAGTGAATATATTGTGTTCATTTTAAACAAAAAAAAAACACGTTTTGGACGGTTTTTCGCAAATAACTCAAAAAGTAAGTATTTTATCGTAAAAAATATTGCTAGCAAAAATATATCTTATAAAAGATAAAAAATGGTGTATGTATGAAATCTGTATACACAGTAGAAGAAGAGTTGCAGCTAATGAAATATAGGTTCTTCTTCGTCCAATTTCAAATCGAATATTTCAACGTGAAATAACCAAAGAAAGAGCACTTTTCGGGTAAAACTCATTATAACTTTTTTAAAGCATTTAAAAAAAGGTTTATTTCTGTTTTTTAAAAAAACTTCTAACATTAAAAGTAAGTGAGTTACGCTTAAAATATTGTTAGTCCCTTTTATTTTTGGTAAAAAAATCGCGCAAAGCACCCCCTAATTAACTTCCCAAATAAAATTAATCGTTATCGCTTCACAAGTTACTTTACTTATGTATTGTTTATAGGATCTACAAGTTTCGTTGGTTTAAAGTGTTCATTTTTGAAAAAATTTGGTTTTAAAGTAATTTTTTTTTAATTTTGAAAAAAATTCCACCTTTTTTTTCAAAATAACTTAAAAATTATTAGTAATACTAAGAATCTCAAAGAGTAATAAAATGTACGTTTTGCTTTTCTGAATATTTTTGATTGTTTGTTTTCTTGTTACACAAAACTTGGTTATGGTGTGGCTGTTCAAAATTTGTATAAACTTGTGATGTTACTCGTTCAAGCCATTTTAACTACATCATTTTTAAATATAAGCACTTTGAGCTGATGAAACTTACAAATCATATAAAGAATACCTAACAAAAGTAAATTGTGAAGCGACAACAATTAAATTTGTTCGGGATTCTAATTAGGGGATGATTTCGCCAATTTAAAAAAAATAAAAGGGACCAACAACATTTGTAGCGTAACTCACATACTTTTAATGTTAGAAATTCTTTTAAAAACAGAAACAAACCTTTTTTTAAACACTTTAAAAAAGTTTTAATGATTTTTCCCTGAAAAGTGCTCCGTTTTTCGGTTATTTCACTTTGAAATATTCGGTTTGGAATTTAACGAAGAAGAACCTACATTTCACTAGCTAAAACTCTGCTTTTACTGGGTCTACAGGGTACCCCGTCAAAATAGCCCCGTCAAAAAAGCTCCGACAAAATAGCCCCGACATAATATCCCGCACACAAAATAGCTAAAATAGCCTGCAGACAAAATAGCCGCGGAATAATAGCCCGCCGACAAAATAGCCCCGACAAAATAGCCCCGACAAAATGGCCCCGACAAAATAGCCCCGAAAAAAAAGCTCCCTTCAGAATTCATCATGAAATAATTCCTTAAAAATTCATTTTTTCGGAAATGGTAATTATCCTCTATTCAGATGTTTATCCTAACCACATTAAATAAAAATTTTCTATTCAGAGAACTCGAGTCCTGTCTTTCCTGCCTCTTGGAAGTTTGAACGTATCAATGTTAATTTATGATATAAACATTTTTTTCTGTTATCGAGCAACAGTAAAATGCATTTTAAATTAAATAAATTTAATACGTTCTTCCTTTTTGTCAAAGAATTTAAATTAAAAAAAAGTTTTTGGACACCTTGAATAAATAATTATGTAAGTAATTGTTTATAAGAGGCTGTTTCAGCCGGGGCTATTTTGTGTGCGATCTATTTTGTCGGGGCTATTTTGTTTGCGGGCTATTTTGTCGAGGCTATTTTGTGTTCGGGCTGTTTTGACGGGGCTTTTTTGACGGGGCTGTTTTGACCGGGCTATTTTGACGGGTCACGGGTCTACAGACTTCACACGTACACCATTTTTTTCACTTTTTTATAAGCTATATTTTTTCTAAGGATATTTTTTCGATAAAATACTTACTTTTTGAGTTATTTGCAAAAAACTGTCCAAAAATATGTATTTTTTTTGTTAAAAATGAAATTCACTCGCAAATAATTAGAAAAGTATTGATTTAGCGAAAAAACACTATAGAACAAAAGTTGATTGGAATTAGTCATTTTATCCAATTCTGGACTTATTTTGAATGAATATTTTTTCAACCCCGAGAATATATTTTTCACCACGTATTTCCCAATTTTTTGTAAAATGGAGGGAATGTAAAATTGTAAATTATTTCTTGTATAATAATAGACAATTTCAACTAACTCTCCCAAATTTTCATCCTTCTTTTATTTTTTTGGGTTCAGATTGTTCTTTGGTCAGGTTATATGTTTAGAAAAAATGTAAGTAAAATAATAGTATAGTATAGTTGATCCAAAAGATGGCATAACCCAGACATCCAAAGTGAAAGTTATCCTTCAACACCTAATTGTTCTATATGGTCCAAACAATGTCCAGAAAAAAGTCACACCATTTTGAGCGTCGGGTTTGGGGGGGAGAGGGGGGAGAAATCGGTAAATTCGTAGTTTTTTAAGTTTTTCGCCAATATTTCTAAAACTATGCGGTTTACCATGAACAACCTTCTATACAAAATTGTTCTACATTAAATTTGAAATAAAAACGGCCCTATGCATCATCTTTCTAAAATGAATGGTTCCAAAGTTACGGAGGTAGTATAGTATAACTGGTCCAAAAAAAGGCCTAACCCAAACATCCAAAGTAAAAGTTTTCCTCTAACACCAAAATGTTCTATATGGTCCACATATTGTTCAGTAAAAAGTTACACCATTTTGAGCGTCCGGTTTGGGAGGGAGATAGGAGAGAAGCCGGTAAATTAGTAGTTGTTTTAGGGTTTTCGTCAATATTTCTAAAACTATGCTTTAGCGTAAACAATGGTATAGACAAAAATGTTCTACATGAAATTTGAAACAAAAAATATTGTATACATAATTGTTATAAAATCAACGGTTCCAGGGTTACGAAGGGTGAAATTCGAGGTTTTCGATACTTTTTATATTTTTTGGGCAATATTTATGATATAACTATACCAAAAACCCAGACATCCAAAGTGAAAGTTATTCTCCAACACCAAACTGTTCTATATGGTCCACATAATGTTCAGAAAAAAGTCATACCATTTTGAGCGGCGGGTTTGGGGGGGAGAGGGGGGAGAAATCGTTTAATATAAAAAGTATCGAAAACCTCCACATTTCACCCTCCGTAACTCTGGAACCGTTGATTTTATAACAATTATGTATAGAGCCTTTTTTGTTTTAAATTTTATGTAGAACATTTTTCTATAGAACATTCCTTACGCTAAAGCATAGTTTTAGAAATATTGACGAAAAACGTAAAAAAACTACTAATTTACCGACTTCTCCCCCATCTCCCCCCAAACCGGACGCTCAAAATGGTGTAACTTTTTACTGAACAATATGTGGACCATATAGAACAATTTGGTGTTGAAGGAAAACTTTTACTTTCGATGTCTGGGTTAGGCCTTTTTTTGGACCAATTATACTATACTACCTCCATAACTTTGGAACCGTTCATTTTAGAAGGTTTATGCATAGGGCCTTTTTTATTTCAAATTTAATTTAGAACAATTTTGTGTAGAAGGTTGTTCATGCTAAACCGCTGAGTTTTAGAAATATTGACGAAAAACGTAAAAAACTACGAATTTGCAGATTTCTCCCCCCTCTCCCCCCAAACCCGACGCTCAAAATGGTGTGACTTTTTTCTGAACATTATGTGGACCATATAGAACAATTTGGTGTTGGAGGATAACTTTCACTTTGGATGTCTGGGTTTGGGTCTAAATATACCATACTATAATAATTATACGTTTTATCCAGAGAGTTCAGTCGGGACGTGTGTAGAGCCGACAAGAACGGTCGGGGAATTCTGTCGTGTCAAGCGGTTTGGTCGGGGCGTGTGTAGACGTTTGTAACTATTAAGCACAATTTAATGTTTAAAAAATCACTAAAAACTAATATTTTTTTGTCGGAACACATTAAATTAATACATAGTATTTTTTCGACAGTTATTTTGACACTTTTGGTATATTTTCTTAATCTTTTTAATTTACTTTTCTAAATTTTGACGGAATTATTAAATCTAGTTTCATTTTAAATTTGTCCTACTTATAACCCTTAATAATAAGGAAACACTGTTAATTGAAATAATTAATTATTTATCCCAAACGGCGGCAGATTATAGAACATTATTTGAAAGAACAATTAGATCATTTACAAATATGAGTTGGGCTTAGAAAAGTGCTTGTCGGATATTATACCTTTTAAAATATTTATAACTAAAAACATTATTTAATCAATATCACGAAATGAATCCAATATCCAAGTAGACGTTCTTAAGGAGTAATTATATAGCAAGTATTGGGAGCAATAACAGATGTATATAAATTATTAAAAAATAATATTAGTACGATATTAGACGATACTTAGTCTAAGTTTTTCTACACGCAATATCTAAAATTTCCTACTTTCGTAATATTTACCTACTTTTGTATTGTATAAAAAGTTTGACGGTCTATTATGCCAGAATAAATTTTCTTAGACAACTGGGAGTATACCATATACCATAAAAGGAGTTTAACATAAAGAGTTAAAGGATAAATAACGATCATTATATTATAAAAATACAATCGATAATAAATAAGCACAGGTAGTCAAATACATACTTCCAGAGGACTTTTTGTAATCAAGAGTATTTGTAATATTGTTGTGAAACTATTTTCTTGTTTTACATATTTGGATCTACTTAACTGTTATTAAGGGTCGGTATTTCAATAGCTACTTAAGCTTTTGCTTAGCTAAGCCTGTGTCAAAAGTTAAGGAGAAGCTTAAGCTGGGTGCCGTATTTCCATCATTCTCTTAACTAAACTGATGCTCAGCTATAAAGTTAATTGGTTTGGTACCTCTGAATACGTCAAAGTGCCAGAGCTAACTGTTCTGAGTTAAAAACCACTACTATTGACATTTAATTTTATCTTGTCATCTGTATCAATGTTATTTTTACTTCACTTAATTTTGTGTACATGGTACATGTGTTTTTAGTTTATTGTCTATATTTTCTCTGGTTATATTTTTATTGTTATTTTGCATAAGCAATAGATCCGTCTTTGTAATTTTGTTTATTCGATATATTACTTAAAATGTCAAATCGGAATGTAAGTTTATTTTTGTAAATAAATATACCTACCAAGCATTGTAGAAATAAACAATTTTCATGAGCCTACACCTTCCAAAAGTAGTAAGAATTTTAATAATCGTTATTACGATTAATACATTAATAGATTATTATTTAATAATCCAATAATAACGTTATTACTTAAAAGTTGGTTTTAAAAATAACTCTATATTTTTAATCTATAGAAATAACCTCAAAAAAGAGAAAACAAATTTTAAGCCAAATCTTAAACCAACTCCCGCGCGAGCTTAAAATTATTTGGTTTAAGCCTAGGCTTAAGCCTCAAATTGAAGTGGAAATACAGGCATCTAAGCTTAAGCAAAGGCTTAAAGTAAGCTTTGGCTTAAGTGAGGTTGGAAATACCGACCCTAGTAATTGTGAATAGTTCGTATAAAAAATATAACTTAATATTTAATTTCGAATTTTGTAGTTTTACCTATGACTATACTACATTCACAATCAAGATGCAGTAGAAGTAAACAAACCGAGACGCGTTAACTGTTACAAGGAGCACTCCTGAATCATGATTTGCCTTGTATACATATGTATATTTTAAATCACAAATGATGATTTACAAATTTTATACATTGTAAACTCTGATTCGGGGTGCTCCTTTTAACAGCCCACATAACAATGATGTTCGCATCATGTTCAAAGCATATACTACCAACATTCGTCGGAGTATATTCTTTTTAGTATATGCGTAGTACAAGCATAGCATGTACCTTAAAAAACATTCTAAATTTCAAAGATATACTTCAAAGTATATTCTAGTACCAAATATACTGAGCACATTCGTGTACGTAGGATCTCGGAATATTCGTAAAAGTTTATTCTTATAATATACCTTTATCGAATATTCTTAACACATACTTATAAGTACATTCTTAACACATAGTTATAAGTATATACTTTTAAAATATCTTAAAAATAATATGTATGTATAGGAAGTAAAATATTAGCCTTATAGATTATCAACTTCGTTATTTTTTTAGAATAATTAATAATATTTATGTATGTAGGTAGTATTGGACGAATTTCATTTCAAAATTGTTGTATGGTAAAAGAGTTTAAACATTAATTGTATTAACGTTTACATACTATTAAAAATTCGTTTTCATAATTGAAATGACTTTACGATTTCGAGTTTATCATGAGTATTCGCGATTGAAACGGAATATAGAGGGCAGGTCGAATGCAAGAAAATGGCCGATATAAATGGTATAAACAAACATTCAATTGAGGAATAGAACAATACCGATTTGATTTAAAATATTTTAATGTACTCATAATGCTGAAGTTTACTAAAAATTTCTTAATATTGACCAAATTCCATTCAAATCAACAATTTTCTGGTTTGTTTATACCACTTATAGTAGTTTAAATTTATTCCACCAGAGGTCAGCTACTTTGTTTTTCATCGCGAATTTGTACATCGTTGGAATTTGAATTTAAGTGCATTCAATTCAATATGGGCCATTCCGCAGAACCAAAACGTGCCCAACCCCACAACCAAAGGCTTTGGTGTTGCCAACCGTCGAGTAAGCTTTTTCTGTCAACTTACCTTAAAAATTCCCACTTTTATAAAAAAACTTCCCCCCTGTTTACAAAATCTGAGAAGATATGTTTAACTATTTTCAAATATTTTGATTTTTTCTTAATATTTTACAATTTGGACTGGAACAAAAATTCCCTTTTGAGTTAACTTTTTCCCTTTATAACCTTTTATGTTGAAAATTCCCGCAAAAAGGGAAATTTCCCTCCGTTTTGCAACACTAACCACCGATGTTGTTATTCCACAATACATATCCTCCGTCTTATTCTGACCATTTCTTACCTGAACGGATATTATTTGTATCTATGCAGTGTTAAGTATGAAGACGAATGATAAAGTACTAGGACTAAAAACATACATAATCTCTTTATTTTTTTTTTATTGCGGTGCTTCAAAATTACACATAATCTATTTTGGTAACTCAATATTACTTAGTTTAGCTTAGCTAAATATTATATAATAATTTATATAAATAACTAAAATTTATAAATATGTACTTATTTTTAAGTAATATTGTAGAATGTAGGTACAAACTACATTCTCATTTGAAATTAAAATAGGTAAATTTAACCAGTAGTAGAACCTAAGATGAGATTAGGTGATGCTGAAAATATACTTTTAAGCAATATATCACTTGATAGCACTTTCTTAGGATATTCTTAAAAATATATATTCTTCCCATAAAAAGATGTGCGGTAGTACGTTCTAAGTATATAAATAGAAGGTTTATAGCACTTCCTTAGAATATTATAAAAAGTAACTTCTTGGTATAAACTAAAAAGGTGTGCTGTAGTACGTTCTAAGTATACACATAGAAAGTTTAGAGCACTTCCTTGGAATGTTCTAAAAAGTACATTCTTGGTATATACTGAAAAGAAATGCGGTAGTACATTCTAAGTATATACATAGAACGTTTAAGTACTGTAATGTAGTATATACTCAGTATCTGCTCTGCACATTCGCAATGGTAATTAGGCATATTCTCAGTATATACTTTTTCTGAAAAGCATGTTCTATGAATCTACTAAGAACATGAAATTGTTACGTGGGAGTTAACGTGTCTCGGTTTGTTTACTTCTACTGCATCTTGATTGTGAATTTAGATTAGGCCGGTCAATCACTAAAGAGGAGATAGAAAAGGCAATATTAAATTCAAAAAACAATATGGCACCTGGACCAGATGAAATCCTTTCAGAAATACTCAAACTACTTGATGAAAGGGGAATTTCAGAACTACACAAAAGATTTAATTTTATTTTTGAAACTGGCTGCTATCCTTAACAGTGGTTACGCTCTACCTTTATTCCCTTATCCAAGAAAATTGTTCGACAGGGATGTGTGCTTTCCCCTCTTTTATTTAACATTTATTCGGAAGCCATATTTCAAGAGTCTTTGGAAGATGCAGAGATGGGGATCAAAGTGAATTGAGTATTGATCAACAACATAAGATATGCTGATGACGGTGTCTTAATTTGTGACAACATAGTCGATATTCAACAAGTTATCACTATAATCATCCCCAGAAACCTGAATGCACTTAAAGACTCCACCATAACACTAAATGCCAAGTCTACTGAAAGAGTGAGCAAATTTAAATACCTGGGAACCTGGCTTTTTGAAGACTGGGCATCGGACAGGGAAGTAAAATGGCGCATTGAGCAAGCTCGACAAGCTTTCGTAAAATTCAGGAGGGTACTGACCTGTTCAGAGTTCGATCTTCAACTGAGAATAAGGGTTAGTAAGAGCTACGTATGGTCGGTTCCGCTATATGAAGTAGAGGGCTGGACACTCAAAACGAGGGATATAAACAAATTGGAAGCCTTCGAAATGTGGCTTTATCGCCGTATCCTAAAGATACCATGGACGGCGAAAGTCACAAATGTAGATGTTCTTAAAAGAATCAACCAAGAACTCCAACTTTTCGAAACCATCAAGAAAAGGAAGACAGCGTATCTGGGTCACATCATGCGAAACGAAAAGTACCAGTTCCTTCAACTTATACTCGAGGGTAAAATTGAAGGCAAGAGAGGAAGAAGACGCAAGAAAATGTCCTGACTCCGAAACATAAGGCAGTCGACAGGGATTAACAACATTCAATCTCTGATACACATTGCAAGAAATAGAGAGTTAATGGAAAATGTGATCGCTTACGTCCATTAATGGATTTGCATCTGAAGAAGAAGACGTATGACTAATATTATATTCACTAAACTTTATTCTACATTTTATGTGAAAATCAGCTATATATTTTCAAAGAACCATTATAATATAATACAAAAACAACTTAATATTATTATCCAACTTAATCTTAATTTAACTACTATTCTGCTGATTTGACCCACTCCTTCTTGTTTCTGGCCCTTCTATCTAAGTTGTTCCTCTTTTTTAGAATATTTCGCCTAGTTTTCTATCCCATGTTTGTCGTGGTCTACCTTTTTTCTTTGCGTTTTTGCCTGTCAAATGTCTTTGACCGGTTCTGTATGATCCATTCTGTGAAGATTACCCACACCAACTGAGTTGCCTTCTTTCTATATATTCCAAGGTTGACCAAGGTTCTATTTCCAAATCTTCTCTTATTTGAGTGTTCCGTAGTCTATCTCTTTTGGTAACTCCTCGAACTCGTCTAAGGTATTTCATTTGTACTGCCTGTATTTTCCTTTTTTGTCGTTCTGTTAGTACCCACGACTCGCAACCAAAGATTAATAAAGGCCTATATATTGACTTAAACACATTAATTTTTTTTTCCCGTTATTCCTTTTTATTTATGAATTTATTGCTTATTGCATAGTAGGTATAGGTTCATCGTTTTTTAAATTCTATTATTAATTTCTGTTTCTTGTCTTCCGTTGTCTTCTAATTCTACTCCTAAGTATTGGAATGTTCGTGCTTGTTCTATATTTATTTCTTCTATTTCTATGATTATCTTTTCTTCTTCATCATTTTCTCCCATGACCATAACTTTCGTTTTATTTTTATTAATTGCTATTCCATTTTTTTGTACTTTATTCCATATTTCTATATTTATTTGTAGTTGTGTCTCATTTTCGGCCAATATGACGACGTCGTTGGCGAATGCTCTTTCTGAAATATCTACTTTTTTCTTAAATTCCTATAACTCACATGCATTTTTCTTTCACTTTTACGTTACATTTTTTAATCATCTAAGCCATGTAAATTATAAATAGAGTTGAACTTATTCCTCCTCCTTGTGTCAGACCCCCGTTTGTAGTAAGTGGTTTTGATGTTCTGTTTGACTGATGACATAATTCACATTGTTCTTTTGAATGTTGTTAATTTCCCTTATCATTTTGTTACTTGTACCTCTCTTCTCTAATATTTCCTATAACGTTTGCCTTGGTATCGTGTAGCCTTTTAAGATCTATATATCGAACCTCCGCTCAAATAGTGTCACAACTCAAAAAAAAAATAAAAACGGGTTTATTGCACCAACAGTTTAATAAAACTACAAAATCTTATCTCAAAAAAGTGTTACGTTTATGGTTCAAGTATTTGTCGTTAGATGGCACAGAGTCATTATATGATTAACCAAAAACAATGATGCACCGATCATAAACAGTGTCAAATATCGACTTATGCAAGGCATTTGTCCATCTAATATGTTTATAAAGCGTCGTTTGTCGAGTTAAGACCGAATATATGTGATTACTTTATTCAAAACAATCTGCGTATGTGCTCAAGAAAAGTGACACATTTACTGCTTATTTATCTTTCTTTTTGCATTATTTTTTGTTTCATGTTGTTAAATTGTATTTAAAGTTACATCCTTAAAAAGTATAAGCCTGTTAACCGGATAATAATATATTGATATTATATTCGGTACTGCAAGAGCACCTCTTGATAAATAATATTTCATAAATTTTTCGTTATTTTATCTGCATAGTGTCACAACTCAAAAAAAATATTTATTATATTTTTTAATGTTTCTAGCAGAATTAATATACTATTTTGTAGAGCTCCAAAAACCTTTGTAACTGACTAAGATAGTTTTTTTTATTTAGCTAATGCCTCGACTGACTAAGATAGTTATTATAACGTGTGATTCAAAATTATTGTCACCATAGGTGGCTCTGAACGACAGAGATAGCTATACAGTGCATGTCTATTTTTAATTCAGATATACTTTCCAGTTTACATCAACTTTGAAGTGTACGTCAACTTAACAAGAAAAGTTAGGTTATGTAGAGATGTTGGTGGCGGACATATTTATAGAGCATCTTGTTTGATTTTATTTATTATTGTTACTTATAATTTTGTTAATTTTTTTTTTATTTTTGATTAAAGTTCTGTGTTAAAGGTTTTGATTGATTTTTTATGTTTTATAGGTTAATCAAAATTAATTGATAAAACAATGATATAAATTCAGATTAAAACAAGATATACGTAATGTTTTGCACTGTTGCTGATACTTTTCTATTATTTGCTTGATTGTAAATATAAATATGGTCATGGGTGCTTCTGCCTTTTCTGAAACCGATTTTTGTGATTCTTCGAGTGTGCTGTCAATTTTTTGGATTATTCTTTTGTTCAGTATTTTTTCGTATATTTACATGGCCATGGCAGTGCTTAATTGTGTTATTCCTCTATACCTACTGCAATCCGTCCTATCGCCCTTTTTATAAATCGTCACTCTCTGAGCCTTCTGCTAGTCCATCGGTATCTCTTCTTCTCTCCAAACGTCATTAAATATTTCATTGTATATTTGCATTTTGTCCCTTTTTTTATCATTTCACTAGTTATCCTGTCATACCCTTTATTGGACTGAGGTGGAACGCTCTTAGCAGAAGAGGGAAGGAGTCCCTAGTCCTGTTGGACTCGGACAGGAGAGGAGAACACGCTAGGGTGCACCAACCACAGTATGGCCCATGCGTCCCGCGTGCCCCCCATAACCAGCCAGCCGCCTACCAACTAAAACCACCCCCTCTTCCGACCCGGAATATCCCTGGACGTGCTCCTTAGAGAGCGATGCATGGGGATATCCCGAGCTGTCTGAAAGAAAGCAACCAGAAGCATTGGGTTTAAAGGTCTATTTTCCAGCCTAACACGGTAGGACTAAATAGAGAAAAAGTTTTATTTCCAAACGGAGGAAGGTGGGCCAACCCCTGCCTGAAAACGGCAGGACTTGAGTAACTGTTCTGTGGTATGGCGGATAGAATGAGCCCTAGAAGAATTAGGGTCATATTTCTCTGACGCGGATTACTGTGCGGACTCTTTCGGTGTGCCAATATAACTTTTTCACCTACAGAAGAACTTAATACGTTGGGTTTGTAGGTGTGCCCAAAGGAATTTATACACTTACCAACTCATTATATACGATTTCTCCGTTTATTTTTTTTATTTTTTTTTGTTTTTTTTTATTTTATTATATTTTATATATTTTTTTTATTTTATAACTATCGTGGAGATCCGCCTCACCTATTCTGCTCCAGTCGTTCTAACTCGGATTTTCTCCTAATGATACCGGTTATAATGTCAATTATGGCCTCGAAATCGGTCTTGCTTCCGATCGCAAAATTAATAATATTGTTAGGGCCGATGTCGCCAAACCTATTACGAAGCCTGGCCTGCTCGTGAGCAAAAATGCTGCACCGAAAAACGCAGTGTTCTGCGTCTTCCCTCACGCGACAGGTCCGGCAAAGGTCGTGGTCCGACTCCCCGATCCCGTGGGTGAAGGTCCTGAATGATCCATGACCGGTCAAAAAGTGCGTAAAGTAAAAATTTACTGTCTTGAACTTTCGGCGTACCACGACTCTACGTTCGGGATCAGCCTTTTGGTCCACTGGGCTTTAGTAGATTCCGCCTCCCATTCCAGCTGCAAGTCCTCCAGGAGTTGTTGTCGTGCGGCCGTGGCGCATCTTACCTCGAGTAAGTGGCCGTAGCGATGCTCATATAGGAACTGCCGTTCCCTAGCTAGCAGATGGATGGGAAGGGAGCCCGCGATCACCTGTAGAGTCACGGTTGATGCAGTATTGTATGACCTTACTACATTCAACAGAGGCTTCCTCTGCGCCTTGTTTATCATAGCTCTATATTTTTTATGACGTAGAACCTTAATCCAGACCGGGACCCCGTAGAGAAGGGTAGACTGTACGATATGTAGGTACAGTCTTCTCCGGGCACTACTTGGCCCTCCGATATTTGGTGTTATTTTTCGGAGAGCTGCAGTTTGTGCCTCGGCCTTCCTCACCACCCTTGCGAGGTGTTTGGTGAATCCCAGCCCTTTGTCGAGGTCCAATTCTGTCATACCCTGGTGCTTTTCTGTTTTTCATTTCTGCAATAGCTTCTTGCAGTTCATTTATGGTTATTCGCTCCCTGCGTGGCCATGGTGGGGATACACCAAACTATGCCAGCCCCTATAGCGGCGAAATATGAAAACTTTGGTGAATAATCATTGAATAATAATTTTTTTCAATAGGTATTTCGCTTAACTTAATATTTCCGTTTTGAATTTTATTATTTATATTTACATTTTCATACTGTCTTTCTTTCCTTTCCCGATCTTTTGGTATATTCCTATCGTCACCTTTCTCCATTTTGTGTTACACATACACACAAAATTAATAGTCCAATACTCTAAGCTAATGTTAAAATCTGGTAATAATAATTCACACTGCCTAATTTCTTTCGATGTACACTTAATTAATGTTAACACCGACAACTAAACTATAACGAAAAAGTGAAGAAAAACCCTTAAAATTGATATTTTTTCTTCAGAGAACTTTCAAATATCCTATTTTTAATTTGACGTTTATTTGACACTCAAAATTGTTTAAATGTTATTAAAAATGGTAAATAAAATATTACATTAACGTCAAATATGTCATATTATGTGTATCATACGCAGTGGCGTAGTTGACAGGCCCGCAGGGCCCGCAAGGAGGGGCGCAAGGAGGGTCCCGACGTTAGGAGGGGCCCCTTAAAACCTTCAAACGTAATACTTCTACTTTCTTTAAATTGGGGACCAAAACATATTTTCCTAATAAGCATCAAAAAAGGGAATTTGGAAGGAAATAATAAAGTGGGTAATTGACGTAACTCTTACTCTTTTCGGGTGCAATTTAGCGTTTCGTACTTTCGTGGACATGTTGGTACTTTAGATGAAAGTGAATCCCAAAAAGGTAATTATTTGTCGGTGGTTCCTTTACTAGCTAAATATGATCCTGTTTTAGCTAAATTAATCGATAAAAACAATAAAAGAAACAAATTACTTGAGCCCCCAAAAACAAAACGAATTTATAAATTTTCTGGCTCAAGAAACTGAAAACAAATTAATTAGTTTACTTAAAAAAAATGTTTTTATTCAATAGTTCTTGATACCACTCAAGATATTTCGAAACACTATCAGCTTAATTTTATTTTCCCGTATGTAACTTGCGATGAAAATAATTTATTTTCTAAAGCAGAAGTTGTTGAAAGTTTTTGGGATTTATCCGCATGTTAGACCAAAGTGCAGAAGGTCTAGTAAATGAAATTTTAAAATTGATGCAATCAAAGCACCTTTCCGTACACAACTGCAGAGGAAAGGGGTGTATATTCAGGCTTATAACTAATATTGAAAAAACAGTTTCCTATGTTCATTGTGCATCCCATAATCCGAACCTAGTGTTGAATGATGCCGTTGCTGGTGTACAGGAGTTGCTTTTTTTAGGATATAATTAAAAGATTATGTTTTTTAGTGCAAGTATTAAAATATAGGATGTACTATGTACTATTATGACTTTGGATCCATCGCGTTTGCCAACACTTAAAAGGTTATGTGAACCCCGGTGGTCATCCAGACATGATGCTGTTATGGCTTTGCGTCGAGCTTTCCGACAAGTAATGAAATCTTTAACGAAGATTTCATTGCTATCTAAAAAACGATGAAGAATTATAAGTTAATGCATCATTAGAGCATATGAATAATTTTGAATTTGTCGTTAACATTACTTTTCAATCTAAAATAACTTAAATTTATTAATCTAAGATCAACACTTTTGCAATCTGAAACGGCAGTGTTAGCGGTCGCCCTTCAACTTTTTGAAAAAAACTCGTGATAATCTTCTAGAACTGAGAAATTCGTTTTCTGAAACTTTAGCCAAAGCAGCAGGAATAGCAGAATAGTAGGGTGTTATACCGGAATTTAAAAATAAACGTATAAAACGTATAAAAAAATTTACGATGAGCTCAGCTGCGACGAAAAAATAACTTTTAGCAAAAAAAGTTTTGTAGTTAATGTTTTCAATGTAAATTTAGACATAATACCTATTTCAACAACTTACTAACGGGTTTGTCGGATTAAGATACATGTATATTAGGTTCTCATGTCTATTCCCAAAAAATCTATTAACACTAACTAATGAAGACTTATTGAAGAAAGGCCAAATATTGACATTTGCACATATTTTAGTAATTGTACTGTTATTAGTTGTCGTTCTGTTTATAATACGGGAGCCCACAAAAATTGTCGCGGGGGGCCCCGTAATCTTCAGCTACGCCACTGATCATATGTTTAACGTCAAATTGTGTTCGCCAAAAATTTCAGACCACTATGCTAGGTGTCGCGTCAGTCATGCACGGAGCGAATAATATCTACATTGTCATCTTCTATTCTTTGGTACACCACGTTGTTTTGTCAGGAGTCAGTTTGTAGCATATCTTGGAAATATTCTCTCCATCTGTTCATGAGTCCATTTTCTTCCGTGAGAGTTTCGTCATTTTATTATTTACGTTTTCTTGTTTTCCACAAACTCCGTGGAAGAGTTTCTGATTCTCTTTACTGTTTTTTTCCATCTTTTTTCCAAATTATGTCCATCTGTCCTTTTTTGCCTTTGTGGCCAATTCTTTTACTAATTTCCTGTGCTTTTTATATTCTTCATAGTTTTCAGATGCTCTGTTTTGTAAGTATATTTTTCAAGCATTTTTGTTTTTTTTTTTTAATTTGTTTTTTTATTTCTTCATTTCACCTTGCAGTTTGCTTTCTTTTATTGCTCTTTTTGCTTGTTCCACATACTTGTGTAGCTGTATTTAGTATTATCTCTTTAAAGTACTTTCATAATTGTTCGACGTTTTGGCCTTCTTTATTTTCTTTATAATTTCTAGTTTTTGATTTATGATAGTCTGTTTACGATTACCTATAATATATGTATATCTGCGTCAAATTGTAAAACTTGTAAAACTTGTAAAACAAGGAAAACCAAAGAGCAGAGATTAAAAGACGAGTTAGACTAACATGGGCGGCATTTGGTAAACTAATCTGCATCATCGAAAACAAACGATAACTACAACATCTTAAGACCAAGGTATGCAATCAATGTGTACTCCCTGCTCTCACTTATGGTTCAAAAACGAGGACGTTTACAAAAGCAAACATGGACAAAATATTAAAAACTCGAAAGGGAAATGGAAAGACAAATGTTGCACATAAGATTAATGGATAAAAAGAGAAAGAAGTGGATCAAAGAGAAAACAAAAGTTAGGGATGTTAGACAAGAAGTTGTAAAATTGAAATGGAGATTTGCCGGGCACAATATAAGACAAAATGAAGACCGATGGAACAAAATTCTTATAAATTAGAGACCGTGGTAATATATACAAAGCAGAGCAAGGCCCCAAATGAGATGGGAAGATGATACCAAGAAGTACGTGGGCTCTAGGTGGGTAACTGTAGCGACAGACAAAGAATAATGGAAAAGGATTGGGGAGGCCTATGTCCAAAGTTGGACCGAAAAAGGGTAATTAGATAGATGTATGTAGATGTATATTTTAATTATTCACAAGCTTTTATTTGTGGTGATATCAAGAATATGTTAATTTCAATAGTACAATGTATTGTTTGCATTGCAGTGAGTATTGTAGAGTGTAGTGTCTGGTAGTATCCAGCGTCAGCTATCATATTGGCAATAATAACTTGGTTTACGGCAGCTAGAAACAGATTAGCGGTGGTCTCTTGTTACAATTCTTGAAGATTTCGGAGCAGGATGTTCTTCTTCGGCATGGGTCACTTCTTCCGGCTATCTTGCATTGTAACATGAGGTGTGGAAGATTATATCTCTCTGAATGTCTCATTACATGGTGTAAATATGGAGTGTTTTGAATTTTTTATGTTTATGTTATTTATGTGCTCATTTTCATTCGATGTAAACTATTTTCTTTCGTATTCGATCAAACCCAACTTATCCGCAATATTCGACGATAGATTCACATCTCAAAGGCCTCCAATTTTTCCATTAGTGCATGTGTAACGTTCCAGCTCTCCATATCATACAGCAATGTGGAGAATATATAGCAACGTGTTAATCTGATTTTACGGTTTAATGTAATATCTATAATAATAAGAATTTTCCTTAATTTATAGAAGGCGGCTCTGGCTTTTTTAATTCGTATTCTTATTCCTTTGTTTATGTCCCAGTTATCGTTAACGTTGGCGCTCAAATAGGTAATATTGTGGACTTTTCTAACCTTATTCCATTCGGTCTTATGTCCATTGGTTGTTACTCCGTTTTGCTGACAACCATAAGTTTTGGTTTAGAAGAGCCCATATTCATCACATGTTTCGGTCACCCTTTTATAAGTAGTTTTAATTTTTCATCAGCACCGTATCGTCTGCATATCTGAGAGCTTTGACATCAATTACGTCGATTTTAAAGCCTGCATATTTATCTAAGACTTCTTTTAAAATTATTCAGAATATATATAAAAAAGTAGAAGTAATCCCCCTTTATTAATTTCCAATGTAATAATTTTCTGTCACTCCAATCATCCATATAAGCATTCTTGTGTTCGCAATACGAATTCCTAGTTTATTATAACTGAGACCAAAATTAATTTTTACACTTTATAAGTACTACTAATACTGGCCCAAAAAGCGGTGACGCAAAATTTTATAATTCTTTTCAGTTTTGTTCTAAATTTTTCCTCATTTAACACTGCCACTGAATATTTTCCATTTCATCCAGGGGCGTCATTTGATAGGGGGCAGGGGGGCATTTGCCCCCTCCTGACCCTGAAAATTACTGAAATTTACAAAAAATAGATCAATTTTGTATTATGTTTGCATATAAATGTATTGTATATATAATGCTTGCCCCCCCCTAACAAAATTTCAAATGACGCTCCTGATTTCATCCATATTGGTTTAACTGTGTCTAATGTACTTTATTTATTTGTGTATTGCCCTAAAATACCAAACATACATATCCACAACCATTAAATTCAAAGTTATTATTTTATTTTTTATTATGAAAATCTTCATCTCATTGTACTAGATATTCTGATTTTGTCTAAATATTTTGCTAATAATTTTAGACACGATAAGAGCGTATAACTTAAGAGGCAACAGTAGCGCGCGGAAAACGCGGTCCAAGATTGCGGCTGTAATTTTGAATATTTTGTCGAGATATTTGGCACATATATTCGTAATATAATAAAGAATGGCCGTACAGAGCACAATTTGAGAAATATGTTAGTATGTGGAAAATACTCTATAACTAAATAAAATATTGCAAAAAGGAGCCTGTACCGCCATTAAGAAGAACAAAAAAATACACTTTTTTCTAATTAACTTTTTTATCCCATGCCTAGATTTTATCACATTGGAACGACTAAAAATCGATTTTCTATAACAAAAAATCGAACGTGACTGACATGGCAACATTTAGCGCGCCTATGAGTATAACAATTATTGTTTTTGATAGTATGAGGTCACTGGCACTGTGTATTGCCGACGCACTGTTGCCTCACTGTTGAAAATTCGCAGAACTTTCGAAAAATATAAATAATATTGATGACGCGCTACTGTTTACTCTTAAATAGTAGAACCTAAAATAAAACGTATGGACACTGAGCCGTCACTTTTTAGTGGCACATGTGTCGACAGTGGCGCATTAAACTTTCTTATGGACGAGATAAATAAATCAATAGGTCTCATTACCAGAATTCAATTTTTTTTTTGAATTTTTTTAAGTTCTATATAATTTAAAAATAAGATGCAGCATAATTTTAACCTACCACCCCCTTCCACCTTCCCCCGCCGTCAAAAACTTGTCTATTTTTATAGACCCGTAGGTTGAGTGTACATAACCTCAAAACAAAATGTTTTTTTGTGAAAAAAAGCGTATAACTTAGAGACTGTGAGATAGCTGCATGTTTAATTTTTTTTAATCTTGTGTATTTTATCAGAAAGATTAGAAAGATGGGAGAGAAAAATGCAAAGAGCAATATATGGAGGTGTGAAAATAGAAGGTCAGTGGAGAAGAAGAACCAACAAAGAATTGGAAGGACTATATCAAGAGCCAACGATTACGACGACGATCAAAGCACAGAGAATACGATACTTGGGGCACATAGAGAGAATGGGAAGTAAACGAATGCCAAAAATGGTACTCTCACGAAGACCAATACAAAAGAGGAGGAAAGGCAGGCCAAGGAAAAGATGGAAGGACAGTGTATATGAAGACTTGAAGAAAAGTAACATTGACAGATGGAAAGAACTAGCATTGGACAGAAGGAGATGGAGAGAGGTGGTGAAGGAGTGTATAAAAAGACTGAAGTGTATTTAAATAAAATTTACAAGTTTTATAAGTTATGTAAGTTATACTAAGTTATTTATTATATTATTTATGTAACCAGAAATGTAAACATTTTAGCCCTAGGCCTACAAGGCCTGTTGCGCTTAATAAATATAATATTTTATCAGACACTGGGTTTTCTGATTTTTTTCAGATTTTTTCCGTTAAGTTTGCCAGCTTCAAAAGTACAAAAACTGTTTTTAGGGGGTTTTTAAGGGTTTGAACGTGTTTCTCTCATTTTTAAATGTTCTAAAGGTTTTAGTTACTTCAATTTGAATATAACCTATAAAAACATTGATTTGATCTATTTTGAAGTATATAAAATAGGGAAAATCCCCCAAAACACCATAAAAACAGTTTTTAGGATTTTTAAAGGTGTCGGACCTTACGAAAAAATCTAAAAAAAAATATAAATATAGTATTTGATAAAATACATAAGATTAAAAGAAATTAGACCTGCAACCATGCTCAAAAAAAGTTATAGGATTAAAAAAAATGTTTTTGAGGGTATGTACACTTAACCTACGGATCTATAAAAAATAGACATGTTTTGTGAAAGCCTCAACTATGGGTGTACATTTTTTGAAATTTTAAAATTTATTGCATCCCTCCTAAAAAAAAATAAAAACGAAAAATGTTTTTGATGGTGGGAGAAGGGGGAAGGGATTGGTGGGTTAAAATTACGCAGTCTTATCTGAGAGAGGGTACCTTTTAATTTATTATCCCGTCTATAAGTGGAGAGTTTGATGCGCCACTGTCACACACAGTGACACATGTGCCACTGAAAGTGACGGCACAGTGTTCATCCGTTTTCTACTATTTAAGTTATAGACTTTTATCGTGACTAAAATGATTAGCACTTATACCTGATCCTGATCCCCTTGTCCGTTTTTGGGTTTTATCAAATCAATAACCGCCATTTTGATATTTCTTTATATGTAGATATTTTAAACAAAATATAGGGATAAAACTACACCTTACCCTTTGTTTTGTAGATTTTGTAGCACGGGCGCTTGTTTCTTCAATATAAATTAATTAATGACATAATTAATACCGAAACTATAACTGAAAATATAGATTGTATTACTTGTTTTTTTTTTTCAGATAAATAAGGAACAAATCTTCAGTAGAAATTCACGGAAGCTGCTGGACGCTGCACAAGAGATTCTATTTAACTCTTGTGCGTGTGACAGCGGCTATTGTGGATATTCTAGTTCAACGGAAACACTTCGTTTGGATCCAAAATGAACAGCTTCTTAGTATTAATTATAACCTTTATTGTAATCTATATTATAGGAGTAAATCTCTCATATTGAAATGATCATGAAATTTTAAAATTTCATGATTTCAAGATTTGTTTATATTTATTACCTTTATTACAGTTTACAGTAAATAATATACCACTATAAGTTTGCTTTATTTTTTTTTTTCGTTTATTGTCATATGACTTTCTGAAAATTTAGTGTTTGTAAAAAATAGCAAGCAATGTGTAATTAATGTACTACTTAGATCATTGGGTGTCAATTGTTTAAAATGTCACCTCAGTCGTGTAACTATGAAGCAATACTTGCAATGCCAATTTTATTGTTACGGTTTCGACCAGCTTTTTGCAGGAATAGGTACGTCTTCTCTTAATGCAAACTGTACAAAGTGAAATTTGGCAGGGACAAAACTTATTTATTAAATATAAAGAAACAATAGGCAAACAAAAGGACAATCTTGTCTAATAGGCCAAGAAATGAAACATTTTGGCTCGCAATTTTTTCGTTCCGCATGGATTTACTTAAAATTTTCACAGAAGGTAGGGAATAGCCTAACGATCATTTTCTATATTCTGTCATGCCGCTGTACGCTAAAACCTTGGGGGTGATTGCCACCCCATCTCGGGGGGTGGGAAATTTTCGTTACACTTTAACCATAAAAATAGATGGAAAGTAATTCTAAAAAAAAATATTCTTTAGGTTTTCTTCGTAATACTAATATTTTTTGAGTTATTTTCGGTTGAAAGTAACAGTTTTTCGACGAAAAAATCGACTTTTTTAGACGGTTTTTTGAGAATAACTCGAAAAGATAGATGTCAAAAATGTATCTTTTAGAAACACAGACAAAATCCTTTTTTATAAATTTTCTACACCCAATGGAAACCGAGATGCGGCATGTTAAATGTTAGTTGTTTTCATCAAATGCATAATTTGAAATATTCAAAGCCAAATAACTGGAAAACTTTGCATTTTTTCGAGGAAAACTTTCACAATATTTTTTCAAGTATACAATTAGATATTTCAAAAAAAAGAAAGAAAATAACGTCGGTACCTACTTTTTTCTACGAAAAATCAGTGAAAAGAATACTTTCCTAATTAAACTACCCTCCTAATTAAAATTTATCTTCACCCTTCTATAGTTATTTTTATATAATATGTATTATCAATACACCCAAGAAGTTTTACCCATTTAAAAGGTTTAATTTTAGAAAAATTGGAGTTTAAAGATAAATTGAATTTTTGCAATTTCGTATTTTTTACCTTTTCCTTCAAAATATCTCCGAAAATACTGGAGACACGAAAAAAGTTATAGAGTACACAATTGTAGCTTTTTTAACAACTAAAACTTCTGTGTTCATTATATTTTCCCTGCATTTAACATTTAGCGAGATATAGATGTTTAAAACCTCTATTTATGAGCCATCGCCCCCTTATTCCAGCCCTTTAAACTCACCACATTTAATAACTAAGGGATCTTACGGAATTTAATTTACAGCTCAGCTCATTTACAGCTCATAGCCCTTCAAAAAATCCTACAAAATAGTTGTTGAAAAAACTTTCTATCGCCAAAAATGAAAGAACTATGTTTACAAAACAATTTTTTTTCGAAAAATTCGAATAACCCAAAATTTGAAAAAAGACGAAGATGACATCGATCTCGATGAAGATGACTGAAAAACTAATTGTATTTGTGTTTGTAAATTCGTATTTTTGTGTAAATAAATGGTTTTGTAAATAATTCTACGTTTTTTTTTGTACAGGTAGATTAAATTACTTATAAAAATTGCAATGTTATTAAGAGTGGTTTAAGAGGATCGGTACGTATTTTCCGCTGTAATGCTATTCAAATGGGGATTCATTTTTTTCGAATCCTGAGAAAACTAATAAGTATTTTTGAAAAATTTAAACGCAGAATGAAAGATTACGTTATTAGCGAGGGCCAAAAGTCCCTGAGAACTTCTATAATGTTTATTTTAATAAGTTACAGGGGTGAAAAACTAAGAGAAAATTTAGTGTGATTTTTAATTTCAAATATATCATTCAAAATAAACTTTTTATTTATTCTAAGGGACTTTCGGCCCTCAGTAATAATTTAGTCTTTCATTCTGCGTTTAAATTTTTCAAAAATATTTATTGGTTTTTTCAGGATTTGAAAAAAATGAACACAATGCCGTGGTAATATTTTCCAAATTTATCTTTGTCTTACAACGCACTCAGCCGAATATAATATTGTCAGCATATATTGTCAGTCAGACACTGACAATCAGTGACAATTTTAAATATTTGACATTGCGTCGGGAATATGTTGAGTTATTGATTAAATATTATTGATATAACATAGTGTATTTGATAAATAATTGATTTAAGACGTGAACTTAATAAAAAGTTATTTATTGTGTATTATTTGTGGAAGATCCAAGCAGAGAATACATCAGGATAATATATTCTGTGATCCAAGTATTTTGTTGTTAAAGATGTTCAAAATTGTAACCGTTCCATAACAATATATTATTAAAAAGTCACTTTAACACTTTTCCTCTTTTCTCGATTGAGTATTAGTCTTTGTTGTACAAATAAATTATTACAATCACTGAATACATAGTTAGTGAAAAAATTATCACATTTAATAACTGAATTAATAATTTGCAATTATAAAAATAACAGTTATCCAAGAACATTCAAAACCAATCTCTTTAAATTAATGATGACATTTTCAAGTAGAATGACATTCTAGTAATGTTTACATATCCATACCAGTGTGAATTTTAGTACACGTAATTTGCCGTGTAAAGACAGAAAAAGTAGGGATACACGTAAAATATTTGCGAATTATGTACCCATAGCCTTAAAGGGTTGAAATATTACGATATTATATCCTAAAGCATAAAACAATAAAATTATTTAACCAATCAAATCCAAATTTTGCCCATATTAAGATTTACAATAATTTTATATAATTTTTGGCAATTAGGGGTAGTTTACACCCCTAAAAATAATCAACTCCCTTGAGCATGATATAGAATATGAAGTACAGGGTGAGATGATCCTAATCCCAAATTTTTATGCAAATCGATGCAACCGAAATCATTCTGTTAGAATAATTAAATTCTTTATATATAGCTCCAACAAGGGTGGTTTTAAGGGTTGAAATACTATTATATTATATTATAAAGCAAAAAGCGATCATTATTTAACTAATAGAACACAGTTGACTATTTTAAAGTTTAAAATGTTATTTTATATTATTTTACAATTAGGGGTAGTTTTCACCCTTAAACAACCAAAAGCGTACAACGGCTCAATATAGAAAATGAACTAGAGGGTGAAATGAGCCTAATCCCAAATTTTTGTACAAATCGATGCTGGACGAAAAAATTGCGAGGTTTTGCCATTTCTTCATCTTCATTTTCTGGCCTATAATCTCTACACATTAATACAAATATATGTAAAATAATATATATATGGCAATTATTAATTTATAAACTATCCCTTCTGGAGGTTAAATGTAATCTTCCAAAAGTTGTGAGTCTTCTAGATGTAGTCTTCCATGTGGCTATTGGCTATTGTATTCAGCCATAAAATTAAACTAATATAATTGAAAATTTAAGTTAGAAGCCGTTATCAAAAAAATTACCAAATGGAGACCTGTATCAGGCAGACCACGAGGAAAACCCAAAACTAGATGGAAGAACCAGATAGTCGAGGACCTTAAGAAGATTGGAGTCAGAGAATGGGTGATCATAAGCAAAAACAGGAACGAATGGAGAACAATAATTGTAGAATATACCAAGTCACCGGTAGAAGGGATTATGATTACAATATATATACCAAGTCACACAACCAATTGTGAAACCAAAATGTTAATGCGGATTGATTCACCACGACAAATGAATCAGAAGAGCCCAAAGAGGGCGGTAATGACTCCCCTAGGAGTGTAGATGCCATGATGATGATGAATAATGATTAAAGAGTATATTCTTCTTATTTTAGTGCCTGCTTGTTTCAAATATTGGGGATCATTCTGACTATAATTATTTTATTAACTGATGCTTTAAATAAATTAGTTGTTGTCGTGGAGAACCATTTCCTTAGGTTCTTTAACCATGATATTCTTCTTCTCCCAATTCCTCGCTTTCCGAATACTTTACCTTGAAGGATTACCTTCAGTAATCTGTATTTAGTGCCGTTTCTCATTATGTGTCCGAGATATTCTAACTTTCTCCTTTTAATGGTATACATCACCTCTTTTTCTTTGGGCATATTAGTATATTAGTTGATAGAAAAGTTGAGCGCCAACTATTACTAGAAGGAAAATAGTAAATCAAAACAAAAAGTTCACAAACGGATAAAATCAAAAGCAGTTGCAATATAGTAATTTACGTAACAAGTTCCGAAAGTGATATTTTACGAGACGAGTAGGAAGTTTCCAGGGCGAGCCGTAGTTGAGTCCTGCAATCCTGCGAGTCTCGTAAAATCACTTTTGGATCGTGTTACGTACAATATTTTTCCTGCAGCCGTTTTGTGTGTTAAACAGAAACACTTTAAAGTTACTTTAGTGAATTCAACATTAGAAAAATCTACTTCTGAATATTAATAACACAATTATAACAATTATTTACATTGATATTGTTAGGAATATTAACAGAAGTGGCAGTATTGAAATTAGTGTTAGACGTGTCAGTACTTTTATTATTTTTTGAGATATTAATTTGGTTGAGGCCATTTTCAGTCTGTGAAGCATAAATAGCGGCTTCAGCAGTTTCCCTAATCTCACCTGGAATCATTTCGGCTTCACTCTCACTCCTGATTTCCATACACACACGAATCTTAAATGACAAGCGTTGTCATAATAAAATGCAAAATTGATGTTATTGTCAAAGCCGTTACCTAGCTACCCAAAATCGTCCCGAAAGTAAAAAAAGCGTCCCGAAAATGAAAAAATTAGTCCCGAAAGTAGCCACTTTCGGTACGAGTTGTGTAAAATTGTACTTTCGATTTAATAAATCAAACCGAAAGTTTTATTTTCGGGACGGCTGCGGCTGCAGAAAACAATATATACACACTCTTATCGCCCATCATCATCAGATTCCAGGAAAAATTCCAAGTACACCACAATCTTCTGTTCAGGATTTAAAGTATATGCAGTAGTTATCTTTAAAAGCAAATCAGAAATACATACTGAAAGTAGGTAACTATTACATTTACCTTTATAATGAAAAAAAAATTTAGAGTTTAACTCAGGTACAGTCGAAAAAAAGGAAAGATTACCCATGAACGATTACATCAATCACTTATTTTGTATTTGCTGTCTTTTTCTATAACAAACGTTTGTTATTTATAGAAAAAGACAGCAAATGCAAAATAAGTGATTGATGTGATCGTTCATATTCATGAGTAATCTTTCAATTTTCCGACTGTATGTACAACACCCCAACAGATTGTAGTATCTGTCAAACTAAAGTGTGTTAAACATTATAACAAAATAATTTTCAGATGTTACTCTAGGAAAAATAACAAATATTATTTAATGATACAGTTAATACAGTGATGAGTGGGCTAATAGCCGACAAAATAACGTAAAAGACGGAAACAATATTACGTTGTTAGATAAAGAGAGATAAAACTAACAGAGGTGGGAAATTTAGCGATAGAAACCTATAAATTTACATTATATTGAATGTTTCCCACCTTTGAGGTAACTTTGACAACGAATGCAGGCGGCAGACGAAAACTGCAGACGTCAGTTGCAGTTGTCGCCGTGACATACGTCACTACTTTACACTATTAATTTGGAGTTGAGTGCCGACCGCAGACGTGAACACATGTATGTTGTTAAGTATAGTGCGTAAAGTCAAGAAATTTAACAGTTCTGTATTTAAAAGTGAAAAAAGGCCACTCAGTGTGCTGCACTACAAACTGTAAATTACACTTTTCTTACTACAAGTGAAAACCATTCGAATACCAAAAAGGAAACCTGGATTTAATTTAGCCAAATCAAAATTGTTGACATTTTATACTGATATCAATCATTCATTGCCATTATTATCAATTCACGGTCAACCACAATGCCTCCCACTTGTTCTGTTTGCTCGAACTCGATTCTAACAGGCCCCGATGAAGTCTCATGTTCAGTATGTAAAAGCGTCGCCCACAGAAAGTGTACATCGCTTAGCGAAAATCCGTCAAATAAACTCGTACAGGAGCATATTTGCAATCATTGTAAAGTTGATTGTACACAATCACTCAATATATCCAATTTTAATGCACTTATGGGGAGACTTGATGATCTAAAAAATGGAATTTCGGAATGTAAACAAAATATTAGTGCTTGCCAACAATCTATCTCGAATCTAAATGAACAAATTGCAACACATGCCAGCCAAATTGCTTTATGTATCAATAATATATTTGAATTAAAAATCGAACACGATCATCTAGCTACAAAAGTTGAAAAAATAGCCAATAGTGGTTCTCCCGAGGGGTTTTCTCTGCCTGAAATGTATGCTGAAACTTGTGAAAGGATTATATTAAGCGAGAAAACAACATAATAGTTTTCGGACTACCAGAGCTTAATGCAACTTCACATTCAGGTATGGCTAACACTCTAGAAATTTTAAATTTGTTAAATATCGGCAAAGAAGTACAAATTTCATCAGTTAGTAGAATTGGAAAACCAGTGCATGGTAAAAATCGACCAATTCGAGCCGAAATGAGTAAAAAATATATTGTTAGGGACATACTACGCAATAAAAATAACCTCTGTCGTAAAACATACCCAAATATATCTATTAAAGCAGACCAAACACCTTTACAAATGCAGGAACTGAACAATTTAAGAAAAGAATTGGATTCTCTCAAGCGAGATGGAAAATCTGTTACCATACGCTACATTAACAATGTTCCAAAAATTGTCGCAGCCAATGAAAACGTTAACAGCTCCAAAAGAAGCAGGGATGAAGAAATATCACCACCAAGAGACCGAGGATCAAAATCATCAAAAAATACCACAACTTCACAGGAAAAATAGCAATCATTACAAATTGCTTTTTGGAATTCTACTGGCTTTTCCCATATTGAAGATTTCGTGAATTCTAATTTTTCTAGGGACATCTCGGTTTTTTGCATATCTGAAACATGGTTGTTGTATCAGCCATCATCCATATTTTTGGACAATTACAATGTTTGTTTTTCTAACGCCGTTCGTGATAAATCTCGCGGCAGGGCCAGTGGAGGTTTAATAACTTTTGTGAAAAAACCTTTAAATGTGTGTGTTTTAGATAAGTCACTGTACTGGTTAACTTGTTTAATATCCTGTAACAGTTGGGAGATAATTATAAGCAATGTTTACTTTAAGCCTAACTTAGACATTGATAGCATTTTAGAACTTTTCAATTTTTCTTTGCAAGAAGTAAACAATGCGTATCCAAACACTCCTGTTTTGATAGGTGGAGACTTTAATTGCCGAATGGGGTCTTCTGGTGAAGTACCACTAGAACTAATTTCTTACAGTAATATTTTCGCTAATAGAATAAGTAGTGACGGTATTTTTAATCGCAAAGGTGAAATTCTTCTCAACTTTATGGACGAAAATTCATTCACTCTCTTGAATGGGAGAACTAAAGGTGACATACCGGGTCAATTTACTTACTGTGCTTCTGCAGGTAATAGTGTTGTCGACTTGCTATGGATGCAAAATATTCAAATTTCTTCAGTAGAAAGTCTCCAGGTTTTGGAATATTTTGCCTCCTCTGGAAGTCACTTCCCTTTAAGGCTGATATTAAATTTACCGTCAGCTATAAATAAAAAATGTACACAGCAGTCCAACAATCCAGAATACACATTAATTCCATCTTGGAATGAAAACTACGCATTAGCATTTTATCATACTTTAAAAAACTCACTAAACTGTATGCTTGAGCCAGACTTGGAAAACTCATACCAAAAGCTTGTTGAAACAATTACTAACACCTCTTTGCTTCTTGGCTTATCGAAAAAATTATTTAATACTCCAAAAAACTCCAGAAAAAATAATAAACCTTGGTTTGATCAGGAATGTTACAACTCAAAAAAATTTGTTCAGCAAAATTTGAAAATAGCAAAAATCAACAACTTTCTACCAAATTATAAAAATGCTTATTTGGTTAGTAAAAAGCAGTATAAGACAATGATTAATAACAAGAAAAAATCTTATACAAATAATTTTACGCAGGCTTTAAGTAACGTTCGCGATCAAAAAAACTTTTGGAAAACGATCCAGTATTTTAAGGGAAATACAGTTAAAACTAATCTAGATTTTCACACGTGGGAATTATTTTTAAATAATATTTCGCAAGAGAAAATTGTCGATAATACTCTTTTTTTTGACGTTCGTTGTCCTATTTTGGACGCCCCTATACCTCTTAAAGAAATTAGCAATACTCTAAAACAATGCAAAAATGGCAAAGCCCGCGGACTAGATAATATTACATTTGAGTTCTTGAAACACCTCCCAAATAATTGGCTATTATATTTAAATTGTTTGTACAATCGTATTCTAGATAACGAAACTATGCCTTCAGCCTGGTCTAATATTATATTAACAATGTTGCACAAGAAAGGTTCCCGTGAAGATCCAGAGAATTACAGAAGAATTGCTCTAGTAAACTGTTTAACTAAACTATTCACGCAGATATTATCTAATCGATTAACGATATGGCTGGACAATACTTCCGTTATTCCAGAATGTCAAAATGGGTTTCGTCAAGGCAGGGGATGTATAGATAATATATTTACCCTCACTTCAGCTGTTCAGCTACAACTGCGACTTAAGAAAAGAAAAGTCTTCGCTGCTTTTATAGACCTCCAAAGAGCATTTGACTCAGTCGAACATATCTTGTTATGGAACAAACTTTTTCAGTGTGGCATTAGCGCTAAATTTATTAGATTAATTAGATTCCTGTACGCATCGGCTACCTTCCAGGTTCGCTCAAATTCACAATTGTCACGACAATATAAAATAACGGAAGGTGTTCTTCAAGGAGAATGCTTAAGCCCGACTTTGTTCTCAATTTTTCTTTCAGATGTGGAGGCCTTTTTTAGGGAGGCAGGGGCAAAGGGAATTAATATTAATGGTAATACTGATATCCTTCTATTACTCTATGCCGACGATTTGATAATATTAGGAGAATCAGAAGTTGACATGACCCGCAAATTACGAATATTGGAAACCTACACCTCACAGAATAAACTGACTATAAACACTTCCAAAAGCAAAATCTTAGTCTTCTCGAGGGGTGGCCATTTCTCCAAAGAGCGAGGATTCCTACTAAATGGTCAAAAACTTGAAAGCGTTAATAAATTTAATTATCTGGGTGTAACGTTTAGTAGTTCCTCGTTATTTCGAGAGATGGCCGTTACTACGATTGCTAGAGCCAAGCAGTCTATAGGAGCAGTAATGAACCTCTTGTCTAATGCAATAGTAAATTCATGGGAGACGAGAATTACATTATATAATTCCATTATTTTAAACTGTCTATCTCAGTGTATATCTGTCTGGAGTCTGCGCTACTCAAATACTCTAGAACAAATTCAAACTAATTTCTTTAAGAGACTGCTGCATCTACCAAAAAATACCCCCAATACTTATGTTAGGCTAGAAGTTGGCCAAGTTCACTTAAAATACTTAATTTTTAAAATATCACTTAATTGGCTTGAGAGAATTTTACTTATGGACTCCTCTAGGTATCCAAGAATTTGTTATAACCGTCTTCGTCAGCTATGTAACAATAATGACAATAATGAGAATTATAACTGGGTAGTTCAGCTAAAAAATTATTTTTCTGAAATTGATGCAAAAGAAACTTGGGAAAATTTATCATGGGGGTTACTGAGGCATCAAAGAAACGGTTTGTTATTAAAAATGAAAGAAAAACTCTTCCAAGATGACTTATCAGCATTAACAAGTTCTCCCTATTCTTTGTACTATAAACATTTCTCACATAATAGGCAACCGCAAAGCTATTTACAAATAAAAACTCCCATATATATTACAAGACTTTATTCACAAATCAGACTTTGCTCTAAACTTTACATAAAATTTTATTATAAAGGGATTTCGTATCACATCGACCAAACTGAAAATTGTTCAATATGTAATTTACACAAATTAGAGACTCTTTCCCACATTTTGTTGGAATGTCCATTATACTCGTGTTTTAGATCACCCCTTATTCGATCATTTGTAGAGAATACCGAGAGCTTTTTTCTGTTTTTAAATACAACCCATTCTCCCACTGAGATTAAGGAACTGTGTACATTTTTTATTAATGCACTCAGATTGCGTTCATTTATATTAAATAAATAATTGTAACTAAATCTCCATTAAGCGTCGACTATTTATGTGTAATAATTTGTACTCAACCTCTTGTTATATGATTTTTCATTAGAAACAATAAACATATCTATCTATCTATCTATCTATCTTTACACTATTAATTTGTATGAGACTGATTCCGATATCTGACTGCAACTGCTGTCCAGCAGAACGTCAATTGCTTATACTGAAGGTACGATTCCGACAACGACTGCAGACGGCAACTGCAGACGTTAGTTGCAGTTGTCGCCTTGACAGAAGTCACTACTTTGCACTATTAATTTCTATGAGACTGATTCTGACATATGACTCCAACTGCTATCCGGCAGAACGTCAGTTGCTAATAATTATAAAAATTAATAGTGCAAAGTAATGACGTGTGTCATGGTGACAACTGTAACTGCCGTCTGCAGTCGTTGTCGGAATCGTACGTTAAAGTTACGATTCCGACATCGACTGCAGGTGACAGTTAGAGTTGTCACCATGACGACGTCATTACTTTGCACTATTAATTTGTATAATTACACTAGTCAACAAATAAACAAAAAACAGTTGCGACTGATGTTAAAATGGCAGTACCGGGGAGTTTAAAGCGTCCTGAATCCGAATTCAAACTCCAAAATGTTCCACCATATATTATGAGCTACCTTCTTCTTAAAGTGCCGCGCCTTTCTGCATTGGCGTCCATCGTACATTGTCTGGTCAGGTGAAATATTAAATTTGGAGTTATAGAATGCATCAAATATTGCTGTTTATTATAAAAAATTTTATATACTATATACAACTAAGTTTAGATCATCATCCAGCCTCAAAAGTCCACTGCTGAACATAGGTCTCCTCCCCTCGTTTCCAACCCCATCTATCCTGCGCCGCCCTCATCCAGTTTTTATTTACCTTTCTCAAGTCGTCAGTCCATCTTGTAGGCGGTCGACCGACGCTTCTCTTGTCTTCTCTTGGCCTCCATTCCAATAACCTCTTCGTCCATCGCCCATCTGTCATTCTGGCTACGTGTCCTGCCCATCTCCACTTCAACCTGGCTATCCTCTCGATGACGTCAGTCACCTTTGTTCTTCTCCTGATTTCTTCGTTTCTGATTTTGTCTCGCAGAGTTATTCCTAACATTGACCGCTCCATTCTTCTCTGCGTGACTCTTAGTTTGGTAGCCGAGGCTTTAGTTAAGGTAAGTGTTTCTGATCCGTACGTCAAGACTGGGAGGACGCACTGATCGAATACCTTTCTCTTTAGACATGTGGGTAACTGAGAGAAACTCAGACTTTTCTGAGAGAAACATTTAAAAGTGAGTTACCCACATGTCTAAAGAGAAAGGTGTTCGATCAGTGCGTCCTCCCAGTCTTGACGTACGGATCAGAAACACTTACCTTAACTAAAGCCTCGGCTACCAAACTAAGAGTCACGCAGAGAAGAATGGAGCGGTCAATGTTAGGAATAACTCTGCGAGACAAAATCAGAAACGAAGAAATCAGGAGAAGAACAAAGGTGACTGACGTCATCGAGAGGATAGCCAGGTTGAAGTGGAGATGGGCAGGACACGTAGCCAGAATGACAGATGGGCAATGGACGAAGAGGTTATTGGAATGGAGGCCAAGAGAAGACAAGAGAAGCGTCGGTCGACCGTCTACAAGATGGACTGACGACTTAAGAAAGGTAAATAAAAACTGGATGAGGGCGGCGCAGGATAGATGGGGTTGGAAACGAGGGGAGGAGGCCTATGTTCAGCAGTGGACTTTTGAGGCTGGATGATGATTTTATATAAGGAAGGTAACAAGGAGAGTGCTACGCTTCAACCCTCTATTATTACACCTGGTTTTACCTAAGGTACACATTTTATGGAGGCTGAGTCGACCTGGGGCTTATGGACATTTTTAAAAGTTACCCACATGTCTAAAGTTACCCACTAAGTTCAGAACTAGAAACAAAAACTATAGTAACTTTTTGTACACAATTTTGTGCATATCCCAATTTTCCCATAACACTATTTGGATTAACACAAACACACATTTTATCCTGCATAGTAAAAAACGAGGATAGCTCCTGGTTACGGTTCCTAAATATTATAAGTTGTACTGGCTAGTAAATTCCATATAAAGAAAATTCATTATTGTCATCTAGAACCTAAGAGTTCAGCATGTCCTTTGGACAAGTGAAGGTCTCGAACTAAACACTATAATTCGGCTTGTTGGATGCAATAAGGTGCTTTTTCGTCCCTTTCGGGAAAATAAGAATCATTCTTTTCTGATACATCATCAGGTTCACTTTTATCACCATATATTTCCAAATCTGTCTCAACATTTGCCGAGGTCCTGGAACTGGTAAATCTTCTCCATCAAAAACCGGTTTTATTGCTAAGGTAATATCTGGATATTCAATTTTATGCTTGTTCTTCCTTGAAAACACAGACATTTTTGTCATGCAGGAGTAACAGTCGTTAAAATGGTTTATATAAGTTTAAGGTTTAATAGGTTTACTGATTGGACTACCTTTGGTTTATTCTTTATTTAAATGTTAATGTGTTATTAGCAGATATTAGATATCCCAGTGTTACCAAATTATGCACAATTTTTATGAAAAACGTTAATTTGATAAGATCACGCACCGATATATTACAAATTACTGTTTAAAAAAATTTAGGAAGATAATCATAACTTAAAAATCATAACTCATTTTTTTTTTAAGTCATAACTCGAAAATCTTAGGAAATTTTTACCATCATAATCATATTCAGAGAGCAAAAATTAACAAAAAAACAGCATTTTGCATTCGAGTCGTAAATTGGTTGTAAACTAGTGTTATTAGCAACTAGCATAACGTCAGTTGCTAATACTAATAAATATCCAAATTAATAGTGCAATGTAATGACGTATTTAGACGTATCGGACGAGTTTGGCAACTACCACTGTGACAGTGCCAGTTTTAGTTGACATACTCCTCTTATACGTCTAAAGGTGGGAAACAATCAATATAATGTAAATTTATAGGTATCTATCGCTAAATTTCCCAGTACTAATATTTTCAATTCTTTTTATCTCACAACTTAATAAGTTGTCCATCTCTTATGTTATTTTGCCGGTTATTAGCGCGCTCATCAGTGCATAATTTAATGATAAACTTTTAAAATTATTAATTTATCGCCAATTGGATAAATCCAAGTGTTATTCCGCGTCTGGCAGTAAAATAATTTTTACTTGCAAAAGATGTTTTTACCAACCGGAACTTGTACCCAGGATATCCCGGGTAGCAAACATAAAAAAGGTGCGGATTTACCTACCTAATAGAAATTTGAAAGGCAATTATAATTGTAAGCAGTTAGTAGAAATCTTTAATTCGATCAATCTGGTCGACCGACGCATTTTTTATTTAGAGTTTCATCTCTCGGAAATTAGTGAAAAAGTAAGAACCTAGAATCCAACCAGTTTTAACACCTCCTTGTTTAGTTTAGAGTAAAAGCAGTCACCTATTTTATATAGTTATTGTGTGTCTAGCTTATAGTATAAGCGTTGATTGATAAATATACTCCTTATATTTATCAATCAACGGTAAAAAGGCTACACGTTTCGCCGTTCTTACTAATTAAGTTTATTAAACTAAATAAAGAATCCTTAGTTCATGTTCTAATTAGTGACCTTTAAAATTTTAAAATCTCAAAAAATTCACAAGCATAGCTAAGGCTTTTATAAAACATGTCTATTTTTTATAGACCTGTAGGTTGAGTGTACATAACCCCAAAAAATTTTAAATTTTTTTTTTGGAAAAAACTATATAACTTTTTTTTGGGGACAGCGCAGATCTAATTTTTCTTAGTTTTGTATATTTTATCAAACACTATATTTCTAATTTTTTTCAGATTTTTCTGTAACGCTGGTCACCTTTAACAATCTAAAAAACTGTTTTTAAGGGGGTTTTGGGGGGTTTCAACGTGTTTTTTTGATTTTTAAATATTCTAAAGGACTCACTTACTTAAAGTTACATATAACCTATAAAAACAAAATTGATTTGATATATTATGAAGTCTATAAAATAGGGAAAATCCCCCAAAACCCCCAAAAACAGTTTTTCGGATTTTTGAAGGTGGGGAGCCTTACAGAAAAATCTGAAAAAAATTAAAAATATAGTGTTTGATAAAACACACAAAATTAAGAAAAAATTAGACCTGTAGCTATTCCTCAAAAAAAGTCATACGCTTTTTTGAAAAAAATTTTTTTTTTTAATTTTTTGAGGTTATGTACACTCTGCCTATGGGTCTATAAAAAATAGGCATGTTTTATAAAATCCACAGCTATGCTTGTGACTTTTTTGAAATTTTAAAATTGATTGCATCCCACCAAAAAAAAATAAAAACGAAAAATGAAGTTTTTGATGGTGGGGGTAGGGGGAAGGGGGTGTTGGGTTAAAATTACGCTGAATTTTATGTGTTAATGACATAGAACTTAAAAAATAAAAAAAAACATTAATTCTGTTAGTAAGGGAGGGTAACTTTTAATTTATTTATCCCGTCCAGAAGTGGAAAGTTTGATGCGCCACTGTCGACGCATGTGCCACTGAAAAGTGACGGCACAGTGTTCAAACGTTTTCTTTTAGGTTCTACTATTTAAGTTATAGGGTCCCATCGTGCCTAAAATGATTAAGAAATTTCACCTATAGCGGCTCTTAGTCTATGTCGACGTTCCCTCGCTTCGGCAATACAGTCAACACATATCGCCGGTCCGGAAGAAGAATGACGTAACTGCAAAAAGCAAAATTCTTCAGGAGAACAAAAAAACGATATTTAGGTATTTAAAATAGGGATTAAATTAGGAGTAATCGTCCAGGACCTTAATAATCTATGGCGTTTATTCTTGGCTTTTATTTTCATCCCTATTTGTTCGAATTTCGGTATCTTAATTTAATCCCCCCATTTTTATCCCTATCTACAGTTGCGCCATTGTCCATCTAAAATTTTTTAAATATTTAAAATAGTGATTAAATGAGGAGTAATCGTTTAAGACATAATACCGATGAAATGCCGATTTAGTCGAATAAGAACATAATTGTCCCTTATTCGAAACGCTGACTACGTGTGAGGCTGACCAAAATTCCCAGGCAACTAAGTTGAAAGAACAGCAAGAGAAATTAATTATAAAAATGGCAAGCAAATTAAAACACTGTTAATGGTAGTTTTATGCAGTAAACAAAAATTAAAGACCCTTTTTGGGTAATTTTTAGAACCTTAATGTATAGGTACAGGGTGGTCCAGAGAAAACAGTTCACCTCGATATTTGGCAGTACAGTGGAACCCCGATAAGTCGGCCCCCGATAACCCGGAAGTCCGGCTAACCCGGACCGATTTTCATCAAATAAACATTTTGATTTTCAATATTTTGTATTTTGACAACGACCCGATTTGGGCGTCGCGAAACGGTAATAAAATTATTTTTCAATTTAATTGTGGCTTATTTCCCATCAAAATAGTTAACTATCAGACAAACCTTTCAACAATAAAAATGTATGTAATATAATATTTGAGAGATAATGTGTATGTGTGTAATTTGAACTATACGATATTAAAAATGACTCATAGCACACGCCGCAGAAACAACAGCCACCTGTCTGTAGTACCTATTCCTTTTTATTTCAAACTGTCTTAGCATTGTTTAGGAAAGACTATTTAAAAAATTCTTTTATAAACAATGGTCTTTAGTTTTCACTGTTCTTAAATAACATTACATCGTTGTGACTGTATTGTGTGTCTTGTATTGTTCGCTTCCGTTTGCTTACGTTTGTGTTTGGTGTTTTTTTTAGTAATTTTAATGAGGAGGTACTGTGCATATTTATAAATATATTTCATGTTATTTCAATTCTAACGGAGTTTATTTGTAAGTATACCGTATTTTATTAATTTTTACCATATTCTCCGGCTATCTCGTATTTTCGATAACCCGGATCGGCCGCGGTCCCGATTAATCCGAGTTATCGAGGTTCCACTGTAGTTATTAAATTTTAAGCAAATGCCGAAACAGGTCGATTTTTATTTTTAAATTACAATTTTTTGATATATATTTCATACTAGTGACGTCATCCAGCTAGGCGTGATGACGTAATCGATAATTTTTTTAAATGGGAATAGGGGTTGTGTGGCAGTTCATTTGAAAGGAAGGACTCATATACGGGATGACCAAAAAAATAATTTTTGAATTAAATTAATTGGCGCAAAAAGAAGAATGTATGTAATTTATTTAAATCAAAATACATTTTACTGCTGTCAGAAAATAGAAAGGTAAAGGTTTACTTGGTAATTAACATTGCACTGTATATAAACATTTGCCATATCCAAAAGAAGATCGACAAGCTTGCAAAATACTCCAAGGTAATGGGAAATGTATGGAGCAATGCATACGAGTCCATACCAACACAGTTATTTTTTTAATGGCTTGGACTTTATGTCATTGTAGTCATAGTGTCATGTGTAGTGTCTGTGTTGAGTAAATGTCTTGTACCTTTGCAAAGTCGACGTCATTGTCTTTGAAAAGAGACGCTAATTGTATCCGAACGTCTGCGGTCCCTCTGGTAAGTACTGATCCCACAAGGACAGAAACTATCTTCATTTATTAATTTATAATAAACGAAAAATTCCTGTCCCTGGTGAGATTCGAACTCACGACACAGTTATATATTATTACCCGTTATGATTGGTTGCTCCAAAATAATTCGTGTACCTTTAATTGGTTAGAGGGGGAAAAATTGCCCGAATATGTTGCGGATATTCTAATAGCCAATGAAGACGAAGGTAAGTAAATCCTGTATAACTTCCAGTGGCGGATCTACGGGGAGGAAAAAGGGCGAAATTCTCCCCCCCCCCCTAACAAGGTTCAAAATTAAAGAAAAAAATTGTTGAAACATAAAAATATGTTAGGCGACATGAAACTTAAGCCACAGACAGACAAATCCAATCTAATAAACAGGCTAGTTGGTAAATCTAACGGAACCTAATGCATATAAGTTATTATTTATATTTTTTATGTAGTTTGGATTTTTTTATGTCTTTTGGTTGGTGTTTCTTTGGAAGTTCCCAAGTAAGGCAAATTTCTCCTCCCAACGTAAATGTCTAGATCCACCACTGATAACTTCTGACAATACATTTTTTGTGTATTATTTACACATGCTCTTATTAATACTTAATATAAGTATGATGTTACTTATTAATATAGTGCTGGCGATTGTGTCAAAAATGTGTTGTGAATTTTATTTTTGGAATCCACCAATCAAGGTAACACCTTATACTAATATTAATATTTAAATCAAAATGTCGAACGGATATAATCAGTATCCATTTCCATACTCTCAATGTCCAACATCTAGCCAAATGAACCTCAGCGACCAAAACTTAACAGTTCAACAACTAGGATATTTTCCACAACAAATGCAAATGGGACCACATCCTGCATCACAAATTCAGCAAAATTTCGCTCCAAGCCAGCCAAACCAGCCAATGCAGTCATATCAACCTCAATACCAGTATTCAGTCCAAAGTACATTACCACAATATCAACCCCCATCCACATCCAAAGCAAATGATGAAGAATGGCAAATAGTTCCAAATAAAAAACGTGGGAGAACCAGTCCGGAACAACATTCCAAACTTAAACAAACCAAAATAGATAACTACTGGCTCAACACACCAACAGCAAATAAATTTAATGTATTAATTAATGAAGAGACACAAGAAGCAGATACTGAAGAGGAAAAAATACAGGAAGAGAAGCCCCCACCAATATTTATTGCCGGTGTTAAAAACATCCAACCATTAAACGAACTACTAAACACTATAGCCAAAGATAAACATTTAATCAGAGTGTTGAATGAAGAACAAGTCAAGGTACAGGCCCAAACAATTGAAATATGCGACAGTATAATAAAAGCACTTGATGAGAAAAAAACCGAATATCATACATATCGTAAGAAGCAAGATAAACCCTTTAGAGTAGTGATTCGCCATCTTCATCCTACAGTGAATATACAAGAAATCAAAAAAGAAATAGAGAGCCAAGGACATATAGTTCTACAAATAACGAATATACTACAAAGAATTACAAAAAAACCCCTACCACTATTTTTTGTGGACTTAAAAATGCAAGATAATAATAAAGAAATTTATAAGATGGAATATTTACTCAACGCAAAAATTGATGTCGAAGCCCCAAGGCTAAAAAGAGAATTAGTACAATGTACCAGATGTCAAAGATATGGTCACACAAAAAATTTCTGCTATCATCAATACAGGTGTGTAAAATGTGCTCTAAATCACAAAACAGCTGATTGCCCTAACAAAATTAGATCTGATCTAGTAAAGTGTGTACTTTGCGGTAATAACCACCCAGCGAATTACAGAGGATGCAGTGTACATAAACAACTGCAAGAAGCAAGATTTCCAACCTTAAGAAAGAAAGAGTCACCGAATCAACTACAAAACCAACAGCTACCAGTGGCTACAACAAATATAAGTACAACACAAAGACCTACATATGCTCAAATGGTAAATACCAACCAACAAGATATTACAATGGTCACTCAGGCAAATGACATGCAGGACTTAAAGAATATGATGAAAGGGCTTATGGAACAAATGAGCACCATGCTAAACTTATTAACAACACTTGTCTCAAAAATGAACTAATGGCTAATACACTAAAATTTTCCATATGGAATGCTAATGGCTTGACACAACACAAACATGAGTTGTATGCATTTATAGTTAATCACCAATTAGACATAATACTGATTTCAGAAACACACTTCACGAAAAAAAGTTTCATAAAATTTCACAACTATAAAATATATCACACAACACATCCAGATGGAACTGCACATGGTGGGACAGCAATCATTATAAGAAACAACATCAAACATTACCAGACAACTCACTATCAAAAAGCACATATTCAGGCCACAAATGTAGTTGTAGAAGACTGGACAGGACCTATAACTTTTTCAGCTATATATTGTCCACCAAAACATTCAATTAAACAACCAGAATTTAAAACCTTTTTTGATACACTTGGACCTAGGTTTATTTGTGGCGGAGACTACAATTCAAAACATCTAATGTGGGGATCTAGACTTATTAATACCAAAGGCCGTGAACTACAAAAAGAAATACTAATAGATAATCTGAACATAGTAACCACAAGGGGGCCAACATACTGGCCTACAGACCCTGCGAAAATTCCAGATCTCCTCGATTTTGCTATAGTGAGAGGAATAAATGAAAAATACTTTAAACCAAAGTCTTGTTACGATTTATCCTCTGACCATTCACCTGTTATCATAACTGTAAGCAAAAACATAACAAAAATAGAAAGGAGCTGTATATTACACAACACCAAAACAAATTGGAGTTATTTTAGATATCAAGTAAATAATCAAATCAATTTAGACATCCCACTAAAGACCGATAAACAAATCGAACAAGCAGTAGAACATTTTAACACAGTTTTACAGGAAGCAGCATGGAACTCAACACCATTACCTACAAATCGACATATGAACAAACACTGTTCCAATACAATACATGACAAAATAATTGAGCAAAGAAAACTCAGAAAACAATGGCAATTATCAAGATCACCTCAAAGTAAAACAAACCTCAATAAAGCACAAAAAGACCTAAAAAAATTGATAATAGCAGAAAAAAATGCAAGCTTTGAGGAATACCTACAAAAACTAGATGCAACTCAAGCTACTGACTACTCGTTATGGAAGGCCACAAGGACTCTACGAAGGCAGAACTATACAGTCCCACCACTAAGAACACAAACAGGACAATGGGCGAGAAGTCCTCTAGAAAAGGCCGAAACATTTGCGACACACCTTAAAAAAGTCTTTACACCAAATGAGGGAAATTACTCACTACAAACTGAAGAAGAAATTATTTCGATACTCACAAAACCTTATCAACTAGAACTTCCTGAAAAAAGATTCACAAAAAATGAGGTAAAAAATATTATACAACACAACATCGATCCAAAAAAGGCTCCAGGATACGACCTGATTACAGGAAAAACTCTTCAGGAACTCCCAGAGAAAGGCTTCCAATTTCTGACACAGTTATTTAACTCTATAATGAGACTAGGTCATTTCCCATCACAGTGGAAACTAGCACAAATAACAATGATACTAAAGCCAGGAAAAGAACCAGAAAATGTACAGTCCTACCGTCCTATTAGTCTTCTTCCAGTGGTATCCAAAGTTTTTGAAAAGCTGACACTTACTAAGCTAATGCCTATACTAGAAAACAAAAAACTAATACCACCACACCAATTTGGGTTTATAAAACAACATTCAACAATACAACAGGTACATAGAATTGTAGAGAGAATCAACGAGGACTTTGAAAATAATAGGTACTGCTCGGCGGTATTTCTGGACGTAAGTCAGGCATTTGATAAAGTCTGGCATAAAGGCCTATTATGTAAACTAAAACAGAATTTACCTACAAATTACTATATACTCTTAAAGTCATATATCACCAACAGAAACTTCCAGGTAAAGTATGAGAATGAATACACAAACATACAACAAATTCTCGCTGGGGTGCCCCAAGGGCACCCTACTAGGACCTATATTATACCTTATATTCACTGCTGACTTACCGACAGATACACATATCACTACAGCCACATTTGCGGATGATACGGCAATACTATCATCGAACAAAAATCCCAAAATAGCCTCAGAAATCTTACAAAATAATCTAAATAAAATTCAACAATGGATGACAAAATGGAGAGTCAAAATTAATGAAAACAAATCGCTACACCTAACATTTACCACGCGTAGGGAAACATGTCCGGCTGTATACTTAAACGGTAAAGGAATCCCACAAGGGGATGAAGTCAAATATCTAGGTATGTACTTGGACAGAAGATTAAACTGGAGGAAGCATATATTTACTAAGCGAAAACAACTGGGTCATAAGTTAAGAACCATATATTGGCTGTTGGGCAAAAAATCAAAACTATCAACTGAAAATAAAATATTAATCTACAAATCTATCCTAAAACCAGTGTGGACTTATGGGATAGAATTATGGGGAACCGCCGCACATTCCAACATTGAAATCATACAAAGATTTCAGTCCAAAATATTGAGATCAATACTAGGAGTTCCATGGTTCATAACCAATGAAGCCATCCATCGGGACGCCGGACTACCATACGTCAAAGATGACATCAAAAAGTGCGCGAAAAAACATACAGAAAAACTTAAAGTGCATCCAAACGTGTTAGCAAAAAATTTAGTGAATAAACCGCGTACTGTTCGTAGGTTAAAACGAAAAGTTCCGTTAGAGTTAAGTGAACAATAGGTACTAAATTAATGTGTATAAGTTTATGTCAGAAATAGTCAGTGTTGTAGGCTAAGTTTTAAAAAAAGGGGTGCATCACTGGATGCCTCCCTACATGTCATTCCTAATTATTGTCAGTCCTATTACTTATTGTCTGTTATCTACCTAAACATTTAGGTTTAGATTGTATAGATAGATTGTAATAAATGTGGGGTTAATAAAAAAAAAAACTTATTAATATTATTATCAATCCTTGTACTTGTGTTTTTAAGCTTCGAAATATATTGATAATGACGAACCTGGGGGTCATGAGAATTATCTCAATTATGAAAGTAAAAATAAACTTTTAAGTAAAATCCTTTATAGTACGGGAGGAAATTATGCTAAATATGCAGTCACTCGAGCGCTTTGGGGACCAATTTGGTTGTGAAAAGTAGGTTCTAAAACCAAAAAAAGTTACGTAAAGGTTTCCACTTTAGTGGGGACTTTCCATTTTTAATTTAATTTTCCATTTCCAACAATCGTTTTTCCCGATTATAGCGCCATCTATCCATAATTCGAAAAAATGTTACAAATAAAAGTTACTTATTTTTACGTAAGGAATCATAATCTGCAATAAAATATGGGGGCTCCTATTTAAAATTTTTAAGTAACCCCCCACCCCAAATCCGTGGGGTGTCGTGTTTGGTGCCATTCGATAGATTTTTTAAACATATTGAATAACTGTATTTCTCAGTTTTTCGATCTGATATTCATTTCGCGAAATATCGCGGGATTCGTATTTAAAATTTTAAATTTACCCCTCACCCCTCTCCGTGGGCAGTCGTGTTTGGTATCATTCGATAGATTTTTGACAAATATTGAGCAAGTAATTTTTAGTTTTTAGATCTATCGTTCATTTCGCGAAATATTCGCTTTTTTCTTGTGAAACTTTGTGACTCACCCATTTCCTTACGCCCAAATCGTCAGATTTTTGAAGTATAGGTACACTGTTTTGCATAATATACTTAACTTACCTTATCTTAATCTGAAGATTTCGAGTTTTTCTAACTCTTTGAAGATGGCGCCTTGTAATTAGTTTTTTTTTTATATCTCCAGAACGCTTCTATTTATAAAAAACGAAAACTGGTCCGCCTTTTTATCTCCCAGAGATAAATCGATTTCATCAATAGGGAATTTCTAGTACCCGTCATAGGAGTCCGTTTTGGTTAGGGAAACGGTTATTTTATCGCATAATTTTTGTCTTTAACTTTTAAGCATTTTTGATACTAGATTATTAAATTTTTAAGTATTGTGGTACTAAAAGGTACTCTTGCTTTAAGTTGCTTTAAGTTACTTTAATAGGATGCACCGTTCTCTAAAAAAAATCAATTTTAAAATTTGTCGTTTTTTGAATTTGAAAAAAATTTGAAAACAATTTAAAAAGAATTGTGTATTTAGCAACTTAAGGCAAGAGTAACTTTTAGTACTAGAATACCTCCTAATTTAATCCTCTAGTGTCAAAAATGCTAAAAATTAAAGACCAATAAATTATGAGACAAAATATCCGTGGATGTACCCAAAATGACTGCCTATGACCGGTATTAAAAATTCGAAATTAATTAAATCGATTCATCTCTGGAAGAGAAATAAACGTACCAGTTTTGGTTTTTCTAAATAGTTTTTTTTTTATTTTTTTTTTTCAAAAAACGAAAAAATTTCAAATTGATTTTTCTATAAAACGGTGTGTTCTACCGACTTAAAGCAAAAGTACTTTTAGTACTAGCATACCCCGTAGTTAAATATTCCAGTGTCAAAAATGCTTAAAAGTTCAAGACAGAAAAGTTATGCGATACAATATCCGTTGCCCCACCCAAAACGGACGCCTATGACCGGTACTAGAAATCGACAATTGATGGAATCAATTTATCTCCGGAAGATAAATAGGTGTACCACTTTTCAGTTTTCTAGATAAAAGAATTCTGGAGATATTAATAAAACTACTTACAAGACGCCATCTTTAAAAAGCTCTAGTTCCCTTAGGAAGCATTTTCGGACTATTTAGGTGAATTGGGTTAAATTGTCTTAACCCGGCACCTGCCACGTGGCTTTCCAAGGCATCAACTGCCACGTGCGGTGCTCACGGCACCCCTTAAACATTTATGTGATCTACTTGTTTATAAACAAGTAGATCAGTGTTGAGTTACACAAGAATATATAAAAACATGTTTTATTAACTTATTAGCTACTAATATATTATAAAAGTTTTTTTTTTGTAAGCATTTATTAAAAATCAGAATTACATATTCTATAAGCTAATTTGATAACAAGTACAATAACATATATCAATGTATTATTGTACACTAAAATGGCGTTATGAGGTACATCACCCAGCGGTTTCAACTCAGTTTCAGCGAAGATCTATGGGCCATAATCTTCGCAATCTTCTGTTGTTTAGTGGCTGCAGTAATGGTAATATTAATTGGTTGGGGTGGTCTTCCAATTTCTCGTGATGTCTGTTGGCTCTTTCTTGAATTACTGTGCTGACTAACGGGATGTTTAGGTCTGTATGAAGGGTTTGGTTGGAAATGTACCACGGGGTATTTGCGATGGTGCGTAGAATTTTTGATTGAGTTCTTTGGATATTTTTTGTGTTTGATTTGCTGGCACAACTCCATAGTTCTATACCGTACGTCCATATAGGTTTGATGAATGTTTTGTAAATCAGCAGTTTGTTCTCAATTGAGAGTCGAGATTTTCTACCTATAAGCCAATTAATTTCTTTCACTCTCAACTCAATTTGTTTCTTCTTCTTTAAAATGTGTTGTTTCCAGTTTAATTTAGAATCAAGATGAAGCCCCAGGTATTTGACGATGTTCTGTTGTGGTATGTTGACTTGATTAAGGCTAATATTTGGGCATTGGTCTTTCCTTAGTGTGAAAGTTATATGTGTTGACTTAGTTTCATTAGCTTTTATCTTCCATTTCTTTAACCACTGTCCAATTTGGTCTAGGTGTTCTTGAAGTTTTAACACTGCAGCTCTTGGATCCTCTTCAGTTGCAAATATTGCTGTGTCATCAGCGAAAGTTCCAATGGTGGTTTTTGGAGAGGTTGGTAAATCGGATGTGTACAGTACATAAAGAAGTGGACCCAATATACTACCTTGTGGGACTCCTGATTGAATTTTGTTACGGTTTGATAGTTCATCCTCCACTTTAGTTTCAAATTCTCTGTGATTTAGATATGATTTTAATAAGTCAAAGTATTTGTTGGGTAGGGATTTTTTGATTTTATAAAGTAATCCTGGGTGCCATACCTTATCAAATGCTTGACTGATGTCCAGAAAGGCTGCTGTGCAATACTGTTTATTGTCCAAAGCTCTATTAATTACATTTGATATGCGATGGCATGTTGCACTGTAGAATGACCTTGCCGGAATCCAAATTGGTGTTCTGGGATCCAGTTTTGGAATTCTAGGTCGCTCATAATTCTTTTAAGTAACAGCTTTTCAAGAAGTTTTGACATTATTGGCAGTAGACTTATTGGGCGGTATGATGAAATATCCGTTAAAGCTTTACCAGGTTTCGGTATCATAATTACTTGGGCAATTTTTAGTGAAATAGGCCAATATTTAAGTCTTAAGATTGCATTTAATATGTACAATAACTTCATTATACCTTTTTTAGGAAGTTGTTTTAGCATTGTTGCTGTTATGAGATCAGTGCCTGGTGCCTTCTTTTCATTCAAATGATTAATTTCATCTTTGATCTCCTTCGGTGTAATTAAAGTTAGTCGCTCTCGTTGATTAATTGGTAAGGCTAGTTCCTGCTCTACTTCTTGTACTTGGTCATTGTCGTGTGGCTTGAAGACTTCAGTTAGATGTTCAGCAAATAAATCAGCTTTTTCTTTGTTGCTTTTTGCCCATGGTCCTGGTGGTAATGAGTTTTTCCGAATTGGAGGTGAAGTATTTATTGGTTTATTTTTATTTTTGATTGGTTTCCAGATAGAGTTATCTTGACGCGAAAGGTTTGATACATAGTTTTCAACTGAGTTGTTTCTCATCTGTTCTAGAGCTGTTTTTAAGTTTCTTGTTTCGTTATTATAAATTGTCCTATCGTCTGGTCTGTGAGTTCTTTGCCAAATTGATCTGGCTTTTCGTTTTTCTGCTACTAGTCTTTTTATTTCAAGAGGAATGTTGGTTGAAAATTTTTTTTGTCCAGGTTGAGGGGTAGACTGTTTGGCAGCATTTTGAAGTAAGTTGATTAAATTATTAGTTTCTGTTTGTATTTGTTCGGGAGTTTGCAATCTCACTAGTAGATTTACTTCCTGTTCTATGATTAGCCGGTATGTGTCCCAGTTTGTTTTGAAGTTATGCAGTCGAGGTGTTGGTTTTTTTGATTATCACCGTTGTGCTAATTGTGGCAATTATGGGACTATGATCTGATGATAAATCAAAACTTGGTACTACATCTGTATATGATTGAGATATTCCGTTTGTAATAAAGAAATCCAATAGGTCTGGTGTTTTATTTGGATCGGTTGGCCAATATGTCGGTGATCCCGTCGATAGGAATGAGTAGCTTTTATCCTGGATAACTTTTGCTAGCTCTCTGCCTTTGGTGGTTGTTAGGCGTGAACCCCATAGCGTATGTTTACAGTTGTAATCTCCACCTGCTATAAATTTTGGCTCTAGAGTTTCGAAAAAGGGTAGAAGATCTTCTTTTATAAGTCTATGCCTGGGCGGACAATAAATTGCTGTGACAGTTATATCATATGGAAGAGTTTGTATTTTTATCGATGTTGCTTGAATGTGATTTGTTTCGTATTTTAGCATTTCATAATGTTTTATAGTTTCTCTGATCAATATGGCTGAACCTCCGTGGGCTGTACCATCTGGGTGATTTGTGTAATATAATTTATACTTAGGTATCTTGAAGTAGGTTCTGTCTGTAAAATGGGTTTCACTTACTAGTAGTATGTCAATAAAATTTTGTTCCAGAAATAGTTTTATATCTTCTTTATGATTAGGAAGACCATTGGCATTCCATTGGGCAATTCTTATGAACTTAGACATTGTTAGTTTACTTTATTTACTAGCATGGAAATCATATTGAGCACCATACTGTTTTGTTGCATTAGCTGGTTAAATAAATTTTTAAACTCTTCTAGAAATTTGGTAAGTATACTCGCTGTATCTTCGTTATTGTTCTGATTATTTGCTGCAGCTTGAGCGTAACTTCCATACTGATTCTGAATCCTGGGTTGTGTATATATTCTGGGTTGTGTATGTATTTGATTTATTGCTGGATTTAATACGTTTCCTCTGTTATGATACCTGTTATTAATATTATAAATTTTTTGGTAATGTTCACATCCTTTATAATTTGCGGGGTGATCCCCACCACATAATGCACATTTTGCTGGAGTTTCTCTAGTCTTCTTACAAGTTGTGGTATTGTGGGCTCCTTCGCATTTGACGCATAAAAATGGTTTATTGCAATATGACTTGTTTTTGATTTTTGGTTGTTCGGGGAGGTTTAACTTCAATAACTCTATTCTGTAGCCCCCTTAAGTTATAAATATCTTTGTTATTTGCTGCCGGTTCGAGATCCACGAAGAACAAATTAAGTGGCTCTTTAGTAATTCTGTGTTGTGCATTTATTATATTTCGAACTTTATGACCCAGTTTTAGGAGTTCGTTTTTTATGTCCTCGGTGTTAGTAGAGTGGTGAAGGTATTTTATTACAACTCTATAGGCTCGATCCTGTTTAAACTGATATGTATGGTGATAAATGTTATGTTCATTAAAATATCTAACCATTTTTCTATATGTATCTGGCGTGCCACAACTTAATTTTACGACATTGTTAGTTAAACTTTTTGTATGATATTCTTCCCTTTCTGCTACATCCTTAATTTTTTGTACCATTTTTTGATAGTATTCACTGGTGGATGGCAATCGTTGTAATTGATAATTTGAAGCAGAACTATGATATGTGATCGGCACTAATGGAATTTGTGTCTATGGTAGTGGAGGGTACAAGTTAGGTGGCATTGGTTTAGTTGGTGCTGGTTGCGTCATCGATATTAGATATGGCGTGGTTTGTACATTCATGGCTAGTTGCCCTTGTGTGTTGACTTGTTGATACATTTGTGGTTTGGTTATTGAATTATTACTAAACTCTGTATTTATCCCGGATGGAAACATATTTTGAAAAATATATTTATCATCATTTGCGTACCTGTGTATTAATTTTCCTGGACTGGGCTTGTCACAGTCCCGAACAGGGTGTTTTGTGCTGTACTAAATTACTTTGGTATGTCGATACAAGAATGGCCTGAACAAATTTTATCTGCGTTAAATAATCTGTGGTTAAATCACAAAATTCGAAGAGAAACTTTGAATTATGTATTTAAACTTTTTTCATTATAAAAGTTAAAAAATAAAACTAAAAAGGTGCTGTAAGCAAATTAGCAAGTACCAACCCATAATAAATGAAGTGAAGTAAAATATCTAAGAAAATTGAGATTTATTGAGTATAGAGACTATATTAATAATTTAAATCAGTTATTACAATAAAAAAATGTAAATCTGACCAGTTTATCGAAAACACAAAAAAAATTTAAAACTTAAACTGCCACATAATGACACCCCAATTCGACTTTAGAGCTACAATTTCACAATGACACTAAATAACCACTTCAAACGAAAACAGATCTATGCTATATAATATTATTGAAAGCCACTATGACGCACAGCACGGTTAACAAACTTGAAGTACCAAATTTTTTATGAAAATTTGTTTTGGCAGGTGCCGGGTTAAAATTATCTGAGGGATCTCCGGTCTTCGTTTGTTAGGAGCGCTTCTGGACACCCTGTATAATATAATACTATAACCAATAAATTATAAAATTTATTGATTTTCTTCTTAATTACTTTTATTGCATTTACTTTGATGAAAATATTATCCAATCACTTAAAATAAAGATATTATTACAGTTTGGTATTAGATTTGAAAGGTGTGTAAAAAATCCGAGACATTACTCAGGAAAATAATATTTAATACTGTACGATAGTTTTAACGATGTAAATAGTTATTTTCCTAACTAGTGCGGAAAGTGATACTTTCACGCACGAGACTGTCGTTGACCCGAAAGACGCGATAGCGGAGTTCGGGCAAGCAGTCGAGTGCGGGGAAGACACTTTCAGCAAGAGTTAGGAATTAGGAACAATATTTTTTCTAGGGCCATATGTTTGGAAAAAAGTTACAAAAAATAGAGTTATATCAATTTTTATTTAGAAGTGAAAATACACAAATTAATTCTTTGACAAGGTTGTCAAAACCAAAACTTTTAATATAATGGGTTACCATGACGACGATATTGGTTTCCATGACGACGATTCAAAACCATTGTAATTGTCTACTGATCTGACTTTTAAATATCATGTCAAAATAATTTTTTCTACGACCGTTTAATAACATGCTCATTATCCGCTATTTTTTCATAGATAATAGCACCCATTACTGTACCCGTGAGTAATAGTTCATTACTCACGGGCAGAAGTTACTCACAGGTCATTACTCACGGACTGAAGTTAGATTCAAGTGGCGCATGCCATTTTTAATATTAATCGTATATAACCTGTAAATAAAATTACTTAAACTTGTTTATTTAATACAATAATTATTGGAATTTATATCAATAATTAACTTCGTTTTTCAAGGAATTTTAACTGTAACAATGTCAGTATATTTTTGACGTTTATATATTTTTTACTAAAAATTTTGACGTTTATCATTTATCTTAGTGACAGTGACATTAGTGCAATTTGTTTGTGTTAATTGGAATTTAGAACTAATATAATATTGTGTTTATTTTTCAAGTTATATGGTGTTAAATATGTTAATAACATAATATGTTATATTATTATATTAGGTATATATAGTTAAATGTAAATAAACGTTATAACCATATGAAATACGTAATACGTCCACCGACAATAGCCATTTCCTATTTATTAGATTCACTAAGGGCCGGTTGTTCGAACGCTAATCAACAATGATCACTATCAAATATTTAATTATTGTCACCAAAACTGTCAATGTCAACTTTTATTGGGTTGCTGAAAACATAATTGATTAAAATTATGAGATTAGTTAATCAATTAACATAACAATTATTAACATAATTGATTAAGTAATTTCATAATTGTAATCAATTATATTTTCAGCAACTCAAACAAAGTTGACATTGACAGTTGGTGACAGTAATTAAATATTTGATAATGATCATTGTTGATTAGCGTTCGAACAACCGGCCCTTACAGTAGGTACAAATGTATGCTTATAATTTTTCGGAAACGAATAGAACTTGGATTGACTATTTCTTGTTGTATTTTTACAAAAAATAAGAATTTGGTAATAGTAGGCAACCAATTATTCAGCCACGTACTAGGGGCAAATAGCATTTAGGTATTTTTGTAAATTATTATAATTTAAATCTCGAGTAGTTGACGATTATATTTTTTACTAATTAAAATTAAAAAAAAAAGTCGTAGAAAAAGTATAGTATTCTACTAGCATGTAATGGCTATTACTCACTCTGATGAATTACGACACTCGCCTCCGGCTCGTGTCGTAAACTTCATTATCGTGAGTAATAGCCATCATTACATGCTCGTTGAATAATATACTATTATTTCATCGAATTATGAGTAGTAATTGCACAAGAGCTCTAAAATTATATATTAATTTTAGAGATCGAGTGCAATTCGTTGCGATTATTTCATGAATAAAACTGTTCAAACCCAAAATTTTATTGTAATTTATTTATGTATGTACAAATTAGTACAATTAAACACACAGTTGTTATAAATTTTTGACGGTTGAAAGTCATCACTTTATAATTTTTAAAACATTAATTGTCATTAATGTCACTGAATGTATTTTTTCGTAGCAACGAAGGGCATCTGACGTAATATACTTGACGACGGAAAATTATCAATATTATCAGTTTAATTTAGATTTCTGTAGCTTTCTATTGGTCAGAATCTCCTATGAATGAAATAATCGCGTAATTTCATTAAAAAATGAATACAATAAGATACATTTGAAATAAATTAGTAAATAATATATAAATATTAGTTTATTGCATGTATTAAAATATATTACAATGCCATATTACAAGGTATTTTACTTTCCCGCACGCCTTGCGGGAAAATTTACTTTCACGCACGCCGTGCGGGAAAGTGCAACTTTCGGAAACGAAATGCGTGCGTAAAAGTGGCTCTTTTAGCACGGCCTTAGAAAAAATTAATTGTTATGTATTAATAATATATTTGCGGTTATCCTGCCACGTTGTAAACGGTTTTAGATTAGTGTTTTTTAAACATACTAGACATGGCGTGGGAAGCCACGAAAGCGCTGGGAAGACACAGTAAACAGCGACGCACAAGCCCTTTTAGGAGTCCGTTTATGGAGAAGAGCAGCCACAGACATGCAAGGGTGGAGGCAAAAAATAAAGGAGGCCAAGGCTCAATTTGGGCTGTAGTGCCGTAGAAGAAGAAGAAGACATGGCGTGACTCAGAAAATTGTGGTGATTTGTATTATACCCTGCAATAATTTTGCATACTTAATTTTTTTTTTCGTATGTATAAATATATTTATATTAACATTCTTGACATATGTGCAAAATGGCATGACTTGCCACGTTGGCAAGAAAATCGTGTAACTTTCCACGAATTTTCTTGCAGATTTTTAACCACTCCACAAAATTTCCGGAGAAACAAGTGCAGTTAAACATTAGGAGACGTCATGCCAACATTTTTTTTATCATTTTGAAATAAATATGTTTAATTTATTTAGTTGGCAGGACTCAAAAAATTATGAAAATTTCATTATTTTTATGACATGTTTGTATATGTATATGCTCCCTTAGCCCTTTTGCAACCCATCTGCCCAAAAATTGAAAAGTATCTCCTCCTGACTCAGAAATTCATCTCAACTCCCTATTTTTTTTTTCATGGTAAATATTTTATTCATGTGAAAATGTCACAGGAAACCCGTGGATTTTTCCACAAATTGTAAGTACCATCCCTAACCTTCCAGTATTGCAAAGAGCAGGACTCATAAAATCGTAGTTAAACTTCTGCCAATATCTCCCGGTTTATAACATCAAAACCGGGAAAAAGCACAAACCGGGTATCATCAGCATACAGACTCATATCATTATTTTAATGATGTTTAAACTCTATGAAGGTCTGTTGTTAAAGATGTCACTAATCGAAATAGGAACTTAATATTAATATTATGCATAATAATAAAATTAGTAAATAATAGTAAAATCCCAGGTAATTACAAAAAGAAACGTTTTCTTCTTTAATCTTAGCAGTTGCCTATATTATCATAACAAGAATTAAAATTAAATTTAAGCATTAGACATAATTAAGTTTAAGCAATAATTTTTTTGTAGAAATAAAGTAAAAATACTTACTTACTTACTTATTCCTCTGCACTCCATGAAGAACATAGGACGTCAAGTGTCTGCCTACATTCTGTTCATCATTTGCACTGATCTTTATTTCTGCCCAGGTTTTCCCAATAACATTAATTTCTTTCTCAACACTTATTTCCCACATTTCTACGGGTCTACCTGGTCTTCTCTTTCCATGTGGTGTGGATTCCAGGGCTTGCCTCGCTATGTCTTTGTCAGGTCTCCTATTAGTGTGTATCTCATCCAACTCCATTTCCTTTTGCATATTGTCTTAGATATACGTTCCTGGTTAGTCCTTGTCGATAACTAGTGGTTTGATATGCGGTTTGGCCAGTAAATGTTAAAAGTCTTCCTTAGGCATTTATTTATGAACAAATTCATCTCTCCCAGGCAACCAAGTGACGTTAATAACGTTGAGAAAACGTCAGTTTTTGGTTGAATATATACACGTGTTTGAACAATACGTCATAATATAGACGTCGTAAGATTGTATAATGGTCGGCAGTTGCCCCTGAGAGAAAAAAGTTTGTGTCTTTGTTGTATTTGTCCCATGCCAACTCAAACCAGTAAACTAAAAACGAAGTAGAAAAATAAGATTTTGTAGTGGTCGGCAGTTGCCCATGAGAGCAAACATTTTGTGTGTATGTTGTATTTTTCCCATGCCAACTCAAAATTTCTACTAAACCAAAGAAGAAAAAGAAGATTGTGTATTGATAGGCAGTTGCCCCTAGCGTGCAATTTTTTTATCTTGTTATGTTTGTCCCACACCAACCAAAATTGCCAATTAACTAAAGAAGAACAATAAGAAGATGAAGCAAATTGTACAATGTACTAACTCCAAATTGTAAGTGAATAAGGGATTTTCCCTTGTGCCGCGACGATGAGCTGGCCAAATACCTAAGTAGGTGGAGGCCAATAAACTAAAGAAGAAGAAGAAGAAGAAGAAGAAGAAGAAGAAGAAGAAGAAGAAGAGGTCTTTTGTAGGTGATTTTAAATTCTTAAGATTAATGACGTTAAAATACGTTTAAAAAACGTTTTCATTTCAGACAAGTCTGACGTCACAAAACTGGGAGGAGATTATTGACTTTGACTCCAAACGATTTCGTTTATAATGTTAAAATAGTCATAAGAAATTTTTGATTTATTGTTTACGTGCTTTGTTTGGTACAATAAGACTTTTTATTTAGATATTTAGTTGAAGAAACGTGTTAATTAAGAGATTTTTATTCGTTTTGCTCAGGTGAGTTAGCTTAATGCCGTAATTCTTATTGCAAAATTTTGAGGTTATATTTTTGGTTTTTGTTTTCTGTTAATGAACTATTAATTACGTGTTATCGAGTCTAATTAAATTAATTTTTATCCTTCTAAGATTGCTTTAGCAATCTACAAGGTTTAGCTATGAGATGGTGAAGAAAAATGATGCTCATATACTTCGGTATACAGGTATTCCCAACAATGAGTTGTTCATGATTCGTTTTGATTTAATGTACATGTACAGCGTTAAATTATGATATTATACATGGTAATTTGTTAATAAATTATTTATTGGTTTATATGTTGTTTCAGTTTTGCTAGAGTAAATATATAATAAAAAGTGTTTTAGAGAGTCTTCCATTTGGTTTTACGTTTAGCTTATGGGCTAAATTTAAAACAGTATGGAAAAATTGCAATACAAACAATGCCCATACTAATAATTATTGTGTATTTTTAAAACTATAAAATGAAAAACAAATTTAAAAAAACGACCTAAAAACTACGTTTTTGATACCATGTATTTACAACGTCAATTATGGTGGGACAAATTCACGTGACTTTCGACGTCGAAAAAACGTGATAAACTTACGTGGTTTGGTGATAATTATGACGTCTTTTCAACGTTTTGTAAACGTTATTTGGTTGCCTGGGCTCTGATACATTTTCTTGGCACTTTCCAAGTTTCTGCTCCGTATAGTATAGTATCTGCACAGTCTTCACGTTACTGTTGAATAATAGTATCTTGATTTTACTTGTAATCTGACGTGAAGACCACATTTTCCTTAGCATATTGAATGCGTTTCGAGCTATTCCTTTTCTCCGTTTTACTTCCTTCTCCGTCCCTCCTTTATTGTTCAAAATACTGCCCAAGTAGTTAATTTCCTCTACCGTTTCTAATTCCGTGCCTCTCAGTGATATTTCCATTTCCATCTTAGATTTTATGACGTTTATGTAAGTCCGACCTTCCTCCCTGCCTCTGTTAGTTTTTCAGTTTTGCGTTGCATGTGTTATCTGTTTTCTGTTATCGTCTGCAAATTCTAAGCCCTCAAGTTGGTTAAAACTACTATATCTTATTCCAGCCTTATAACTAGTAGCCTTGGATAGGATCCAGTCGATTAGTATCAGGAATAAGGTCGGAGAGGACACACAGTTTTGCATTACTCCTCTACCAATATCTATTTGTTCTGGTAACTTCCCTTCATGTACTTTGCATGCTGTGGACCCTTTGTAGTACAGTTTTATAATTCTGATATACTAGGACGGTTCGAGAAGTACTTACCCTTCAAAAGAAAAACGAAAATTTTGGAAAAGTGGCGATTTATTTTTGAATGTAGTCTCTCCTTTTAGCTCGATACACTTGACCCGACAGTTCTCCACCTTCTTTAACCCGTCTGAAAAATACCTTTTCTTTGAGGTCTGCAAAGTAGGCTTCCCTGGAAGCAATGAACTCTTTATTCGACTTAAATTTCTGCCCGGCGAGTGACTTTTTTCAGCTTGCAAACAAAAATAAGTCGTACAGGCCCAAATCTGGAGAATGTGTTGTATCAAACAGCAGTTGGTAGTCTAATTTGACCAATTTGGCTATGGCGATGGCGGAGGTGTGAGCCGGACCGTTATCATGGTGAAAGAGTATTATTTATTCCCCAATTGGGCTGTTTCTTCTGAAATTCAGCATCAAATCAGGCCAATAAAGCGGCATAGTAAAGACCTGTGATCGTATTGACGTTTTCCAGGAATTAGATATAGATTACACCGTGTTAATCTCAGAAAATGGTGGCCATCGCCTTTTCTGTCGATTGGGCAGTCTTCGCCCTCCTCGGAGCACGATCGAGGAGTGACGTCCACTGTATCGACTGTTCCTTGGTCTCTGGTGTGACCATGTTTCGTCATACCAAGGAAACCATGTTTCATCGACGGTTATGAAACAACGTAGTAACTCATATGGATTACGCTTAAGCAGCATCTAACACTACTCTGAATTGGTCTCATGGTTGCGTTTATTGTTCAGAGTTAGAAAATGAGGCAACCACCACGCCGACAGCTTTTTTATGCCCAAAATTTCATGCAGAATATGACCAACGAGATTTTTTGAGATGTCTACTGTCTCAGCTATCTCATGCACCTTGAGTGGGTGGTCCATCAAGACGAGATCGTGGTTTCTTTCACGTTATACTCAGTGGTAGCCGTTTTCGGGGCACCTGGGAGTCATTATCAAAAACCGACGTGCCACTACGTTGAAACTTGTTTAACCAATTTTTGATAATTTCCATCATCGAAGGATAAGAGTAACCGTTTACAGAATTCAAGGGCTATTTGATTTGGCTACGGGATTTCCTTTCTAAAACAAGAGTCGAATCACCGACTGATATTGCAGTTTTTTCATTTTCCTTAAATCCCCAAATACGCCCGATAACACACCAGGTCAAAGTAAAACTATGAGTCCAATCTGGCTGATGTTTTGACATAGGCTTTCTACAAGAATATATTACACGATGGAAGGTTTCTCTTGCGATAGTGGCGCCATTGGACGGAGAGGCTAAGTACTTATCGGACTACCCACTTGGAAGACATTCCGTATTTTTTTAGTAATTTCCGCGTAAGGCTTTGAGATCTACACGATCAAACTCCACTCTAATGATTTCTATACCTATAATCGTTCTTATCCTACAAATGTGGTCAGCAGGATCTTCGTGCCCGGAATCCAGCTTGGTTTTATCTTATGAAGTTAAAATAGAAAGAAATAACTTCTTCTTCTTAAAGTTCCCTCTCCTATCGGAGGTTGGATATCATAATGGCTATGGTCACTTTGTTGGATGCTGCTCTAAATAGTTGTAATGAACTACAGTTAAACCATTCTCTAAGGTTCCTCAGCCAGGAGATTCGTCTTCTTCCTATGCTTCTTCTTCCTATGCTTCTTCTTCCTTGGATTCTTCCTTGCATAATAATTCTCAGCAACTCATATTTTTCTCCTCTAGTAATGTGATCCAAATATTCCAGTTTTCTAGTTTTTATATTTTTCATAATTTCTAACTCCTTATTTAAACGTCGTAGCACTTCAACATTGGTAATTCTTTGAACCCACTGAATTTTCAATATTCTTCTGTAACACCACATTTCGAACGCTTCTGTTCTTCTTATGTGTTGTCACTTCAATGTCCAAGCTTCCATTCCGTACAGCAATATAGAAAATATGTAGCATCTTAGAGCCCTCAATCTGAGAGGCAACTTAAGGTCTTTGTTTGTAAGCAGTGTCTTCATTTTTATAAATGCTTGCCTTGCAGTTTCAATTCGGACGTTAATTTCTTTGCTTTGGTCATTTTTGTCATCAACCCAGGTTCACAGATATTTGTATCTCTTAACTTTTTCTATTTGGGTTTGCTCTATCATTAACCTTTCATTTCCATGTTCTGTTTTTGAGACAATCATAAATTTAGTTTTTTGCTTGTTTATTTTTAGTCCGTATCGAATTCAATAATCGTTAATTCTATTTTACAATTCTTGTAGCGATTCCACGGTGTCTGTCATTATAACGGTGTCATCAGCGAATCGTATGTTATTTACTATTCTTCCGTTTTTAGAGATTCCATCACTTAGCTCCGCTATCGCTTCCTGAAATATGGCTTCACTGTACAGGTTAAACAGTAGCGGCGACAGAACACAACCCTGTCTTACTCCTCTCTTTATATCAATATTCTCGGATTCTTGTTCTTCTATCTTTATATTGGCCTTTTGATTCCAATACAGATTGATGATAATTCGTAAATCTCGTCTGTCTATATCTCTGTTTTCAACAATTCTATTAGTGTGAAAACTTAGTCTAATTCTATTAGTTTTTCATGTCGGACCCTGTCGAACGCTTTTTCGAAGTCGATTAAACAGGAATAAATATCCAGGTTCATATCTAAGCATCTTTGAGAGAGGACATTAAACGCAATCGATGCCTCTCTTGTTCCAAGTCCTTTGCGGAACCCAAATTGGGTATCATCCATATCATATTCTAGCTTTCTGTATAATCTTCCATGAATCACCTTTAGAAATATTTTGAGGGTATAGCTTATTAGTGATATTGTCCTAGAGTCCGAACAATCTTTGGCATATATTGTTTTTAGTATTGTTACAAAAGTGGACACCAACCATTCCTGAGGGATTTTTCCGGTTTTATATACTTCATTAAACAGATCCAGTAGTACCGGTAGAGTTTCATCGTCTAGACATTTCAGTAATTCCGCAGGTATTTCGTCTGGACCTACAGTTTTTCCGTTTTTTTTTTTTTTTTTAGAAATAACTAGGTATATTCAAATTTCGTTTTTATATTCAAATATTCAAATTATATTTAAATTTATTGCATAAAAACACCGAATACACGAATATACTAAAAATTGAAATATGTAGAAAAGTATGAAAACACAACGTGTTTAACTGTAACAATAGGAAAAAGTATAAAAGTAGTCAAATAATTCTTGAACTGTTGAAAAACAAGATATAACTAGATACAACTCACCTACTTTCTGATAGATCAATAAGTTTGCGGAATTTATATAAATAATTTAGTAGAATAATAATAACGCCAATAAAAAGTAACCTGTTTATTTCAATGTTGTTGGAAAACCTATTAGTGCGGCAGATTCGTGCTAATATTATTATGAATTGCACATTTAATGATACCAGCGTATAATTTGGTCCACATATAAAGGTTCAAATTTAGATATGAGGCCATCTCAGATTTTGCCTTTTACAAAAATGGCGGTCATTCAAAATGGGCGACTATATATATATATATATATATATATATATATATATATATATATATATATATGAAATATATATATATATATATATATATATATATATATATATATATATATATATATATATATATATATGATATATATATATATATATATATATATATATATATATATATATATATATATATATATGACTAATAGCACGATATCTTTTGAATGAAAAGTCCAATTTCAACCAAATTTGGTACGTAGGTTCGTTTTGTAATTTACAAGATCGATGTCGTGAACTGGAAGAATCGGTTTACCAGAAGTTGTGTTTTTCCTGGTTTTTTATGTAAAACTATTTTATATTATGTAAATAATTTATTTTCAATTTTTTCACCCTGTATATATTAATTTTTCAAAATGGTAATACCACTATTGAAAAGAGCGCAAGAATATGTTTTAGGAAATATTTTGAACTTTTTAGTTACGTTAATTATATTTACCATTTAATAAATGCATAACGTATCTTCACATGTACCTATGTGTGGCAGATTCGTGCAAATATTATAAGAATTATTGTATATTTAATGGTAGAGTCATATAATGTGGACCACATATACTACACATACAAAAGTTCAAATTTAGATAGGAGGCCATCTCAGATTTTGTCTTTTACAAAAATGGCGAGCATTCGAAGTGGCGGCTATGCATATGTGACTAATAGCACGATAACTTTTGAACAAAAAGTACGATTTCAGCCAAATTTGGTAACAAGTTTCTTTTTTTGATAAATAATTCGAGGTCTTGAACCGGAAGAAACGGTTTACCAGAAGTTGTGTTTTACTGTTTTTTATGTAAAAATATGTTGTTGTTTTTTCCAATTATTTCATCCTGTATATATTAATTTTTTAAAAAAGTAATACCGCCAATGAAAATAGTGTAAAAATATTTTTTAGGAATGATTTTGAACTTTTAGTTATGTTAATTACCATTTAATAAATGCATAACTTATCTTCACATGTACCTATGTGCGGTAAATTCATTTTGAATGCCCGCCATTTTTGTAAAAGACAAAATCTGAGATGGCCTCATATCTAAATTTGAATCTTTGTATGTGTAGTGTGTGTGGTCCAAATTATATGCTTTTACCATTAAATGTATAATAATTCTTATATTATTTGCACGAAGGTTCATAGGTACATGTTAAGATATGTTATGCATTTATTAATTGATAATTAACATAACTACAGAGTTCAAAATATTTCCTAAAAAATATTTTCACGCTCTTTTTAACGATGGTATTAATTTTTTGAAAAATTAATATATACAGGGTGAAAGAATTGGAAAAAAAACAACATGTTTTTACATTAAAATCAGGAAAAACACAACTTCTGGTCTGGTAAATCGATCCTTCCGGTTTAAGACCTTGGTCTTACACATCAAAAAGAATCTATATAACATATTTGGTTGAAATCGGACTTTTCGTTCAAAAGTTATCGTGCTATAAGTCACATATGTATAGTCGCCATTTTGCATGCCCGCCATTGTTGTAAAGGTAAAATCTGAGATGGCCTTATATCTAAATTTGAACCTTGATGTGTGTAGTATATGTGGTCCAAATTATATTCTTCTACCATTAAATGCACAGTAATTCTTATAATGTTTGCACGAATTTGCCACACATAGGTACGTGTGAAGATACGTTATGCATTTATTAAATGGTAATTAACATAACTAAAACGTTCAAAATATTTTCTACAAAATATTTTTACGCTCTTTTTAATTGCGGTATTACCTTTTTGAAAAATTTTTATATACAGAGGGAAAAAATTGAAAAAAAAACATATTTTTACATAAACAACCAGTAAAAACACAACTTCTGGTAAACCGATACTTCCGGTTTACCACATCCCTCTTGTAAATTAAAAAAACCTATACACCAAAGGACATCGCACACATCTTATGGAAAATATAATGTCACTCAAATTCAATAAAATTTATACGAACAGATTCGTTTTAAATTAACGGTCAAATCTTATCATTGCGCCAACTCTATATTTTCAATAATAAGAGCAGAAATTGATATAAATAAATCTGAAATCAAATGGGTACGTACATAAGTTAGAGAGAGAAAAAATATTTTAAAATACCCAAATTGTCAGTACTCCATAAATCAGCGGATTAGTTTCACTAATTCGCTTAGGCCCAGCGGGGTTTAAGCTCTTTTGAATAGCACCCAGAGCAATAGTGATTGTAACTGACACTTTTACTGACTCCAAAAATGTGATTTTGATAAACTTTAATTGCAATTTGCGCCGTAATGAATCATAATTAACAGTTGGCGCAATGATAATATTTTACCGTTAATTTAAAACGAATCTATTCGTATAAATTTTATTGAATTTGAGTGACATTATATTTTCCATAAGATGTGTGCGATGTCCTTTGGTTGAGATCGGACTTTTCGTTCAAAAGTTATGGTACTATTAAACACATAAGTATAGCCGCCATTTTGAACGCCCGCCATTTTTGTAAAAGGCAAAATCTGAGATGGCCTCATATCTAAATTTGAACCTTTATATGTGTAGTATATGTGGTCCAAATTATATGCTTGTATCATTAAATGTGCAATTATTTCACATATCGGCCGCACTATATACCAAAATTGCACGTAACAATAAAAAGAAAAAGTTAACAACAAATGCTGGCCCTTTAAATTCTTAGAGGCAAATACAAACCATTTTAATCCCTAAAAATATTCCCATAAAGATTAACGTTTGAAGCATTTTCCCACTCGGAATGAATTAACTCAAAACATGTTTTTGAATCGCATAATTCGCTGCATGCCTTATATTATAGATGATGATGACCTGCAGAACACAAAATTAAAATTACCAGTTGTACCGAATTGAATCACAATGCGAAACTATCAAGGGAAGAAACGAACAAACAACAATTACTTTTTTTAGGTTCCTTCCGAATATAAAATACAAAAGTACTATAGTTCACTCGCTTTCAAGATGGGCAACGACGTCAGTTTCAGACGCCTGATTCCAGTGGCGTGCTGGCCTTATAAATGAATCGGTGCAATCATCGAGTGGCCGCAGCCTCTTGAGGCCGGTCAAATAGGTTTTTTTCACAAAAAATTTAAGATGTAACAAAAAAAATATTTTTTAATTTATAATCGAATATTAATTTTGTTAATAATATTCATAAAACATTTCAAAAAAAAATTCAATTTTTTTAAATTGTAAAATAAGTTTAAGTAAATGAATAAGACTCTGTATACATAAATAAATTGCTACAGATAATATTTATTTTTATACATACAAGTATATTTATGGTTTTTCAATTTCCTTCAAACATCTATGTACTCTGCAGAATAAAAAAATGGAAAAACGGCTTGCACATTTTTGACTGAATTATTGGAAGTATCGAAAAACTATTTGACCAAGAAAAATCGTTTTATGATGATATGAGCACTCTACATCCTAGAAATTTTAATACAATAAAAAATGGTAGGTACACCTTTAAAGGCATTTAAATCATTTACTGAAAAATTAAGAAATTTTTATCCTACTATATCTGCCACCACAACTAGAGAAAACTCATGGATTTTGCTGATAAATGGATTGTATTAAAAAATAGGAAATTATAGAGGATTGAGTTAATGATGAATATGTTCAGTCTACAGAAAATATGAAGGATGATATTATTAATTTAAGTGATAATGAACATGAAGTAACAAATGACAATGTTGTTGATATCGTGAAAACCTCCGTGTGGTACTAAAAAGTGTAAATATTGTATAGCTTGCTGTTACGCTGTTTTGCATAAGTACAACCTATATCAGTGTGCTTATCCAAATTTAAATAGTATATATTAAGAAAAGTATATACAAGATCACTTGGAAACATTATACTATGTAATGGCTTAAGAAAAAAAAACTTTCTATGAGCTTCTAAATTAAGAAATAATCGACGAATTTGTTTAAAAATATACTTTAATGCGGACATTATTGATCGAGAGTTAAGTAATTATTTTATAAAATAATTGCAAAAGAATGTTTAGATTATTGCGTTGTTTTAACAGTTGAAATATTGTTAAATTAAAGTATTTGCACTGTATTTGTATTTGTACTCTCTTTATAATTGATTTACTAAAATTCAACTTAATACATAATTGAAAAATTCTCAAAATTTTATTTTACTTTTATCTTAATTACTTATATCAAATTCATATATTTATTTAGAAAATTATGGTTTCTGCTTTACTGCATACAATATTGTCGTACATGTCATTTATTATTTGTACGATTGGTTATTCTTAAAGAAAAAAATATAGCAAAATAAAAAAAATTATTGAATTCAAAGTTTTATGTTTGATTTAAAAATATTTTTATTTTTGTTTTTTTTTTATTATATAAATAACGACTAAAACATCCTGATAATAGAAGGTAAAATGAGGATAGGAGGCCGCTTTTCTATAAAATCACCGGTCCGCTTGAAAAGTTCCAGCACGCCACTGCCTGATTCCTATGTTTGTCGTGTCGTCGCAGCTTGTTATTGGTTAAAAATTAATTTATAATGTAGAACACATTAATTTGTAACAAACGAGTAGCTGCGACGACACGAGAAACCCACAAATAAGGCGTCTAAAACTGCCGTCGTTACTCATATTGAAAGCGAATGATCTATACTAGTAGAGTTGGGTTAGACGAAAAAAGGCCTAACCTTGTATGGCGAGTTACCCCAAATTTTATTATTCTAAACCTGCGGTGATTGGTTTGTTTGAAATTCTTTGGAATTGGAGTTGTTTTTGTTCAAGTAAGTAAAGTCCGGTGCCGACTACCGGAGCAGTAACACGCGTACGAGCGGAAGCGGAGCAGCAGAAGAGCCAACGAGGTGGAGATAGTTCGACTGTGGACTTTTCAGTCCAACTGCGAATGTAAGCGCAGAAACAGTTGAGCGCTGCTCACTCTCCGAGGCTAGAAGACGACGAGGAGCCAACGCTGGAAGAAGTTGTACGATTAGCAGGAATTTTCATTCCATGACCAATGTAAGCGTGATAGCGAAATCGTGCACTTCAAAGCCTTAGGCAAGAAGGGGGCAAAGGCCGATCGACTGGATGTGGTGAAACTTAGGGAATTTGATTTTATTGGATTCTCTGAGACGCCACAGCTAGAGATCGGTTAGCAGAAAAAGTAAAGCGGGCTCGACGGGAGCCCGCTACGGGATTTTTACTGTGCCTCCGTAAGGGTAGACACTGCAAGGTGTAGTTCTATGGAATCTGCATCGGGCAGCCCCGGCACCTAGGTCAGTAAAACGAGAACATCAAGAGGATCCCGTACCCAGTTCTGTCTGGGTACGTGAACAACCGCGATAGGGGTAGGGAAACCAACCCTGAAGCCGAGCTGGCGTCGGGCCAGTCGGCGGAAAAAAAGGTTCGCCAAAACTAGGGATTCTCCCCCCAGACGATTGATCGAGCTAAGTCTCGAACACCCCCCCCTATGGCCACTACGCCAACATATGAAGATCCACGCAAAGTGGATCTTAGCCTTTTACAGGAACAACAAACCGATAAAAGCGAAGAGGAAACCGAAGAAGATACGGAGATGAAATCCGAGGAAGACTCAGAAGACGACACGGAAAGCGAGGCAGAGAGAAGAAGCAAGTTAGAGAAACTCTTCTTACGAGAGACAGCCGAGAGAAGAAGCGAGTTAGAGAAACTCTTCTCAAGAGGGGCAGCCGAGAGAGACCTAGATCATGCAACGTATCGTCTAAATGTAGAAAAAGCAGAGGCAGAGCGACTAAAGGAAGACTTGAGAAGGATGCAAGACCAGCTCACGGAGCAATTGAAGAAAAAGGACGAAGAAATAGCCCGACAAAAGACCGAAAGAGCGGAACTACAAGAATCGATGATGAAGTTGACGAGCCAGATGAACGAACTGCTCAAAGAGCTGCGAGAAGCTTAGAAAAACCTGAAGCTAGAACGCCAACAACAGGCAAAGCCCATACCGAAGCCGGAAAACAACCCAGCGACCGATAAGCCACCACCGATTAAAAAACCGAGGGCAAAAGAAAACTTCCCACCACTGTCACGAGGACCAAAAAACCAACCCCCCCCCCCCCAGAACAAAACACAGATGGTGAGACGCCTGCCTTGGGGCGATCTGACGATTCAGAGACAGAGGACATGGTAACAAACGAAGAAACCACCGTGTTGCCCGAACAACAGGCAACACCTCACAGAAAGCCGCCTGTAATTAAATTACAGAGCGTGAATGAGACAGGGGCTATCCTCACCATAGCCCAAAAATTAAAAGTCTACACGACAAACAAAATATCCAGGAGCGGTAAAGAAACACTCATCCAGGCGAAAAGCCTGGAAGATTACAAGAAAATGGTGAGGGTAATAGAAGAATACGCAGAGGCACACAAGGACAAAAGGCTACAATGGGTCGCCTTCCCAGTAGAAGAGGATAAAAAACCCAAAGTGGTTTTAAGAGGATTGCCCTCAAACACCACCGAGGAGGAAATCCAAGAAGAGATGGAAGCAAGACACCAAATAGTCTGCCAAGCAGCCAAGAATATGACCACAAGAGTCGGCCCCAAAAGGCAACTACCGATGTTCGTACTGACTCTGAATCGTGAGGACGTAGAAAAGGCTAAGCTGATCACCAATCTGTGCCACATGAAGGTAGAGGTAGAAGACCTAAGAAAAGCGACAGAGCCAACGCAGTGCTTCAACTGCCAAGGCTTCCACCATGCACAGAACGGGTGCCACAAACATCCCAAATGTGTGAAATGCGGAGAAGATCACCACACGAAGATGTGTAAAAGACCTAGAGAAACAAAGGCAACCTGCGCTAACTGCAAAGGAAGTCACCCCGCAAGCTACAGAGGATGCCCGAGAAGTCCAACCTGGAACAGACCACCAAAACAGAGGCCGCAACAACAGACCAACAGACGACAACAGGCAAACGGAGTCTCCTACGCCAAAGCCACACAGGGCAAAAACCAACAAGCCACCACAGCGATCCTCCCAGATGAAGACTACCTGGTCAGACTAGTCACCAACATAGTGACCAAGGTAGTCCAAGAAGTCATCCAAGATACCAGACAGACGATCAGGTAAAACCAATATACAAATAAAAAAATCATAAAAAAGGCGTAAGCCAACAAATAAAATCACACAAAATAAAAAAATCAACATAAAATTCTAGAGCGCCAAGCCATTGGACGGAACCCATTGGGGCTCGGTACAATGGCTTGGAGCCCAAGCAAGCAATTTTAGTTCCGCGGTTAAGTAAGTAAGAGGATAAAGGCATAGAGCGCATCACGCTGGGCCTAGTAATTTTTGCACTCGATTAGGGTACCACATGGAATCTTATTACCCAGGATTCCATTGTGAAGGGCATTTGGCTTCGATAGTTGTGCCCTCATCGCGCATCAGCGTGCTATGGGGGGGGGAGGGATGGCCTGGGGCATTGAGGCGAGGTGGGGTGATCCCTGTTTGAACTCGGGTCAAAACACCTCGCCCCAATGAATTGTTACACCCGAATGTACTTTTTCGAAAGGGTGGACATCTCCCACAGGTCGGGTTGAATCAAATTGCTTGCTTGCTTGCTTGTTTTTGTTCAATATCTCGGCACTTTTCAACCTTTCGAGAAAATGGTAAGGACTAAAATTGTTGCAATTGCGATTTACTACAATTTCTTGTTTGTAAATTTTTTAGTAGGGTTGGTAGTTTCAAAGTAAAAGGGGAAAAAATTACTAAGTATAATTATAGAATAATTTTGTTTATTAATAACATCACACTGTTTCTTTGAGCAGTATTCCTTTTAATGATTGGTAGGTTGCTAACCTTGCCAGTCACTCTCCACATTTGATTAGGGCTGTGACCGGTGCTAACGATGGAACGACAACCCACTGGACGCACATTGAAAAAGATAGTTATTTCTACACAAAAAGAAGAAGATTATTACCTTTACGACGCAAATATGCATATATCAAAATATCAATTAGTCGTGGTCCTTTGAGGTTTTTGTAGTCTTTGATCTTCCAAATTTAAGAAGGTGAGAACATTGTATTTTTTTATTTTATAAACATCGAGCCAGCCCTCTTATCTATTCTCCTACAATTATACTGTGTCACTATTCTTCCTCTTAACTCAGAAAATACCGACTGTACGAAAAAATTGTAAAAATTAAATTGTAGAAAACCGCAATTGCAACAAGTGCATACTATTTGTCGAAATAGAAGAGATATAAAAAACAATTCCTATAATACCAATCTCCGCAAATTGATTTTCATTTTAAGGGGATGGGTATTTTCGGCTGTAATGCTATTCAAATGGGGATTCATTTTTTTCGAATCCTGAGAAAACTAGTAAGTATTTTTGAAAAACTTAAACACAGAATTGAAGATTACGTTCTTACCGAGGGCCGAAAGTCCCTGAAAACTTCTAAAATGTTTATTTTAATAAATTGCAGGCGTGAAAAACTAAGAGAAAATTTAGTGTGATTTTTAGTTTCAAATATCTCATTTAAAAGAAACTTATTGTTTATTCTAAGGGACTTTCGGCCCTCGATAATAATTTAGTCTTTCATTATGCGTTTAAATTTTTTAAAAATATTTATTTGTTTTTTCAGGATTCGAAAAACGGACACCATGTCCGTGGTCATATTTTCCAAATCGAACATTCGCTATCTTTGTCATACAACGCACTGGCATCGGGAATATTTTGAGTTGCTGATTAAATAATAGTGTATTTGATAAATAATTGATTTAAGACGTGAACTTAATAAAAAGTTATTTATTGTTTATTATTTATGGAAGATCCAAGCAAAGAATACATCAGGATATATTCTATGATCCAAGTATTTTTTTGTTAAAGATGTTCAAAATTGTAAGCGTTCCATAGTAACAATATATTATTATTAAAAATCACTTTAACACTTTTCCTCTTTTCTCGATTGAGTATTAGCTTTCGTTGTACATATAATATAAATTATTACAATTACTGAATACATACTTAGTGAAAAAAATTATTAGTAGTAATTGCACAAGAGCTCTAAAATTATCGAATTTTTCCCGAGTAACACTTTGACAGTTTTAATTTTGTCAAAATGTCACGAGGGCAAAAATTCAATAAAAATTTTAGAGACCGGGTGCAATTTGCTGCAATTATTTAATGAATAAAACTGTTCAAAACCAAAATTTAATTGTAATTTATTTATGTAAGGACAAATTAGTACAATTAAACATACAGTTGTTATAAATATTTGACGGTTGAAAGTCATCACTTTTATTATAATTTTTAAAACATTAATTGTCATTAATCCAGATATGCCTGAAACTTATCTTAAAATATTTTTTAATAATTGATGGATTCGACCGTTACTTGATGGAAGTTCATTTTATCTAACAATAAAACACTGATGTGACTACAGCTGTTTCGGCAGAGCGCCTTTCTCAAGTGATTTAGTTTACAATGGTTTGTTTATTTAAAGTCTTTAACTGAAGAGGTGGAGGAGTGGGGAGCTGTTTGTCTTGAGTTGGTCATTCAGAATTATATCTGTATTTTTCAATTTAATAATTTCCATAGATTCTAATAAAGATAGCTTAAGGCCTTTATTTTGAATATGAAGAATTTGAAACTGTTCATTAAAAGAATGATAATGATCTAAAAGGTGAAGTGCGTATGTAGAAGTGTCTGTTTTTCTATTGTTGAAAGCCCTTTTGTGTTCTGCTATCCGTTTGTCAAAAGTTCTGCCAGTTTGACCGATGTAAGTTTTCGGACAGTCACGACAAGTTTTTAACCACATATTTTTTAATATTTTTCTTCAAATTTACGTGTTATGTAAGGTAACAAAAACATATTTGTCGTTAAAACAAAATATTTATGTAAAATAAGTAAAAAAATGCTGTACAAAATATGGTACACCAGGCATATAACCTACTATTAGGTTTGGTTATAGTATAAAACAAAACATTTGGAATTTAAGCATACGTTGCATTTTGAACACCTTATTTATGAATTATTATGGCACAAATCATACTATCGAGTTCTTTTTTCCTGTGGAATCAGCAAATGGTCTAGTCGATCATAGCAAATTTAGACATTTTCATTGGCAGATGGACTACCTAATCTAAATTAGCGTCTTCTAAATTATAACTGATCCAATTTTGTAAGTAAGGGCATCTGTCACAGCTTTAAGTCGATTTCTAGGATCCCTTTCACGTTGCCTAAACATTCTCCTCCAAGGAATGTCGACATAACCACGCAATAGTAGAGTTCCCAGAAAAGCTTTGACCTCATACTCCCGAACTTCTTGTTGGCGATCCTTCTGTGAAGCATATCGATTAGTTGCTGACGGTATTGGGACCGTGCAAGTTCGGAAAAGCGACACCTATTTCTACGCTCTGCACTTTTATTCGCACTTTTGATTATATTTGCCAATCATATGGTCCTGGTTACTGGATAATTTTCAAGGCCATAGTCCAAAAAAAAATAATAAGAAGAAAAAATAAGATTTAGATTATGCTATTTAAACGTAAACAATTGTATGTAGTAAATAAAATTAGTTATTAAAATGCAGTACTGCAAGCAAAATACAATTAATTAAATTTACCTTTATATAATAATTGCATATCATATCAATATTGTGAACAATATATAGTTTTTCTTCTTAAATGACAATAGGTATAAAATGTACGTCAATTTGACAATTTCAATTGACAATATGAATTATTTAAGAAAGTTGCAATATTTCTCCGCTATTCGCGCACGATCGTTTCGCGTATCCCTTCCAAGTACTTGCACACCGCGAATAAGCTTATAGTCTAAGAGCTAGTGAACCTTTTGACTAACGGTCGTCCTGTAAGGCTAGAAATTTGTAGAGTGATAATTCATAGCACACCAAAGCTAAAAACCATGACCTGGCAGGCCTCAGCGGTGCACGTGTATCTACCAGGTGAATCGAAAAGTGCAAATTTAGGGGGTAAAATAAACTTTCTCCTGTAAGGTTTAAATTTAAGTATGTGTTTGAGTAAGTCATTTAGAAGAAATGTGTACAATGACAGGCGATTCTGAAGAGCATAAGACCTTGCCAGGCGAGGGGAAAGATTAGGGGTTTTTCCTAAAATTATTCTTTTTGCATCGAACAAATTTTTTTTAGGCTTTTTGAATCATTCCAAACAGAAAAGGTCCTTAGTTATTTTTCTCTTAAGTTAATAGTTTTTGTTATATAAGCGATTGAAAATTTTGAAAATTTGCGAAATCGGCCATTTTTAACCCTAAATCGGACATTTATCTAAAAATTTCAATATTGGCAAGGTACGCAGATATTCCTTAAACATTGATTGATGAAATCCCGAAGAGTTTTTTGCAATAAAATATCGAAAACCGCTTTGTTTTTTTAATTGCTAATCAAGCGGGCGCTACACTGTGGTATAATTGAGGACGTTTGAGCTTGCATAAATTCATTATCTCGAGAATGGGCAAATTTGAAGAGAAATCCTCAGACAGGTCGATTTTTATTTTTGAATTAGGATTTTTTGGTATATATATAATACTAGTGACGTCATCCATCTGGGCGTGATGACGTAATCGATTATTTTTTTAAATAAGAGTAGGGGTTGTGTGATAGCTCATTTGAAAGGTTATTTAATTCTCTATTCAGTAATATAAACATTAACATAATTATTTATACAGGGTGTACAAAAAAATTTTTTTCTTCTATTTGTCAAATTTAATCAAAGTTAATTTAATAAAAAAGAATTTTTTGTACACCCTGTATAAATAATTATGTTATTGTTTATATTAGTGAATAGAGAATTAAATAACCTTTCAAATGAGCTATCACACAACCCCTACTCTCATTTAAAAAAATCATCGATTACGTCATCACGCTCAGATGGATGACGTCACTAGTATTATATATATGCCAAAAAGTCCTAATTTAAAAATAAAAATCGACCTGCCTGAGGATTGCTCTTGAAATTTGCCCATTCTCGAGATAATGAATTTATGCCAACTCAAACGTCCTCACTTAAACTACAGTGAAGCGTCCGCTTGATTAGCAATTAAAAAACAAAGGGGTTTCCGATATTGTATTGCAAAAAACTCTTTGGGATTTCATCAATCAATGTTTAAAGAATATCTACCTACCTTGGCAACTTTGAAATTTTTAGATAAATATCCGATTTGGGGTTAAAAATGGTCGATTTCGCAATTTTCAAAATTTTCAATCGCTTATATAACAAAAACTATTAACTTAAGAGAAAAATCACCAAAGACCTTTTCTGTTTGGAATGATTCAAAAAACTTAAAAAAAATTTGTTCGATGCAAAAAAAAATAAATTTAGGAAAAACCCCTAATCTTTCCCCTCGCCTGGCAAGGTCTTATGCTCTTCAGAATCGCCTGTCATTTTACACATTTCTTTTAAATGACTTACTCAAACACATACTTAAATTTAAACCTTACAGGAGAAAGTTTATTTTACCCCCTAAATTTGCACTTTTAGATTCACCTGGTAGATATACGTGCACCGCTGAGGCCTGCCAGGTCATGGTTTTTAGCTTTGGTGTGCTATGAATTATCACTCTACAAATTTCTAGCCTTACAGGACGACCGTTAGTCAAAAGGTTCACTAGCTCTTAGACTATTAAGTATAAGCCACTTATCAACAAAAAGTGAAAAACATTCAGCGGAAAGTTTATAATCATATTTTGGAAGTTCCTTTTTCACCAATACATTGACCTTCTCTCTGCATGTTTTTTTACCTAGTGATATATATTTTTTCTTTGATCCTTAACCTGTCCATTTATCTCTCAGCTCTGTAAATCGAATGTTTTACTGAGAATCGGGTAACAATATGCCTTTGTCATTATTTTGTACATACACATTTGAGAACGAGGTTATAATAATTAAGAGCCAGGTAAATCATCAATTTCATTTATATCTCTATCATCAGTCTTCGTCTGTTAGGACATCATATGCATTTACTGAAAACTCCAAAGCAACACTGTCTACAATTGCTACCAAATTTTCATAATTCTATAACATACCAAGCGCATCCTTCAGTGAAAAGAGCAACTTTCGGAAACGAAATGCGTGCGGGAAAGTGGCTGTTTTAGCACGGTCGGTCGTAGATAATAAATTGTAAGTAACAAGTTTGTAATCTTTATTTTTTTTATAATCTCATTTTCTCTTGTTTTTTAGTACGAGTAAAGAATAACGTAAGTGTGATTGGTATTTGTTACTTTTTATTTGTCTATAATGTATTTTGATTTTAATAGTTCTCTTTGTCCCTTTAAGAAAATACAAGTGGCGCCTTTTTTGGCAAATTGTTTCGTACTTGTTTTCTTCATTTTTTTTTATTGAATTAATGTTTCTCGATTAGGTTCAATGAAAATTTTTTGCTTACTTTGAAATCCAATGAAATTTATATATTTGAGGTCATGTGAATAAAAATAACCAATTACACCAACTTTACACTGATACCAGATCTCATGCGCTGTTTTCACTTCGTTGCTACAAATACGCATGAATGTCAATTTTGAGGTTTCACATAAATTAATATAAATTCAACATTCCAAGATTTGGTTGCGATATAGACAGGGCAGTATCGTCGCCCCCGCTAGCGAAATTATTCCGATTCGATTTTTTGCACAAACTTACTCAAAAAGTGGTCCTTATAATATATCCACAGGTTGCCGGGCGGTGCCGTGGTCGAAAAATTGTTTAAATTTTTTTTTAAACAAATTCACAAAAATAATTGTTTCACTTCGAACAATATTTTTTCAGATAATCTGAGCAATTTTTCAGTCATTCTGAGCAAAAAAGGTCTCCTGTCATTTTTCTGTAAAATTGATTGTTGTCGAGTTATATCCGATTAAAAATTTGAAAAATGCGAAAATATCCCTTTTCAAGTCTTAATAACTCGATTAAAAATTATTATTATGAAATTCAAAAAGTGACCTAATCAAGTTTCAAACTCATTCTTCAAGGTCCTGAAGAGATTTTTATCATTATTTTATTACAAAGCTGCTATTTTTAATTATTAACAATTAGCGCTATGGTCCACTGTATCGTCGCCCCCGTTAGCGAAACTATTTCGATTAGATTTTTTTGCACAAACTTACTCAAAAAGGGGTCCTTATAACACGTCCACAGGATGCCGGGCGGTGTCGTGGTCGAAAAATTGTTTAAATAATTTTTTTAAAACAAATTCACAAAAATAATTTTTTTATTGCGAACGACTTTTTTAAATAATTTGGATTATTCTGAGCAAAAAAGGCCTCTTGTGATTTTTTTATAAAATTGATTGTTGTCGAGTTATATGGCCATTTTAGAATTTTTTAAATTTTAAATCACGTATAACTCGAGAACAATCAATTTTAGAGAAAAATCAAAAGAGACCTTTTTTGCTCAGAATGTCCCAAATGATCTTAAAAAAATTTTTCGAAGCGAAAAAATTCTTTTTGTGAATTTGTTTAAAAAAATTATTTAAATAAGTTTTTGATCACGGCACCACCCGGCACCCTGTGGATATGTTATAAAATCCTCTTTTTGAGTAAGTTTCTGCAAAAAAAATCGAATCGGAATATAGTGGAGTCACTGAAGGTGGATATGAGCTATTACCTTCGAATTCGTTGAACCTCCATAGATTTTCATGAAAATTGGTGAGTAGTTAGAGGATATCTCAAGGAACAAAGGTGACATGGTGCCAACTTGCGCTTTGACCCTGGGGTGGATGCCACCCCTTCTCGGGAGTGAAAATTATTTTATTAAAAATAACCCCATAATTCGATAGAAGGACAAATTTCAAGCAAAATTTGTTATATAAAGTTATTAAAATAAATCAAAACTTTTTGAGTTATTAAAGATCAAAGATTTTAATTTTTCTTGAGAAAACTGCATGTTTTTAACCAATTTTTCATCAATAACGCAAAAAGTGTAAGTTTTTGCCAAAAAGTTACACTTATCAAAATTGAAGCTAATATAAAATGAAATAAACCCCTTACTACAAATACCTTTTAATGTTAACTAAAAGTGAGTTATGGGTAATTGAATGTATATTTTTTTCAGAGAGTAAAAAACTCTAAGTATTCAAGCTGAAATAACGGGAAATTGATGCATTTTATAACATAAATTTATTAAACATTTGTCAAAGTACTTAAAAATATCTATTAAATAAGCCCCCGAACATGTTAGCGTTAAAATTTATGCTCCAAAATGTTTTCAAAATTTATCTTTTAAAAATTTTTCCAAAAAAATTGTTTTTTTTTAATAACTCCATTCGTGTTTACGATATAAGGTTTATCTAAAAATTGTTTGAAAGTTAATTCTAAATGATATTTAAGCACGTTCAAGCTAATCTTTTAGACCCCTTACATTTTTTAAAAATAAAAGGGTAAATGACCCCGGTTGCATGGTTCCCACAGCAAAATTTAAGATTTAAACGTTTCTATCTCGGTTACTTTTTACCCTATAGAAATAGTAAAACAGGTAAAATATTTGGCACAGAAAAAAACTAAAATATGTTTATATATAATTTTTTACGTATATTGAATATTTTTGGAGTTATTATCAAAAGAATATGAGAATTACAATCATTTTTAAAATTATGATTTTTTTGAATTATATCTTTTTTTTTTAAATATGCATTCTAAACCGGTCAAAATTATCGAACACATTACTTATGCTAATGTAAAGAAGTTCTTGTAAGGATTACTATAAATTTTAATTTTTGTGGAAATGGCTAATGTTTTATTATTCACTTTTTCCTAAAAAATTCGAAACGGTTCTTTTATTTTCATTATAACTTGCTTAATTTTGACGCTATTACCTTGTTCTGAAGCTCATTTGATAGGTATTCCGAAGTACTTTGGTAGATGTTTAGAAGAAGCATTTTATACATTGCATCGTTTTCCAGTTATTTAAGCTTGAATATTTAGATTTGAGTACTCGTCGAAAAAAATACACATGTAATTGCCAATAACTCACTTTGAACTAACATTGGCTTAGTTCTTTATGTAAGGAATGTATTCAATTTTTTATTATCTTCAATTTCAGTAATAATAACTTTTTTGTATAAGCTTATATTTTTTTATTTATACATGAAAAACCGATTTAAAACATGCATTTTTTTTACGAAAAAATAAAAATTTTGGTCTTTAATAACTCAAAAATTGATCATTTATTTTAATAATTTTATATAACAAATTTTGCTTATAATTTGTCCCTCTATCGACTTATGGTATTATTTTTAATAAAATAATTTTCACCCCCGAGAAGGGGTGGCATCCACACCCAGGATAAAAGCGCAAGTTGGCGGCATCATGTCACCTTTGTTCCTTGAGGTATCCTCTAATCGATGGAGTTTCAACGATATCGAAGGTGAAAACCTTCAGTAACTGCACTAATAATTTCACTAACGGGGCGACGACGATACATCATGGACTATAGCGCTAATTGTTAATAATTAAAAATAACAGCTTTGTAATAAAATAATGACAAAAATCTCTTCAGAACCTTAAAGAAAAGGCTTGAAGCTTGATTTGGTTACTTTTTGAATTTTATAATAATAATTTTTAATCGAGGTATTAAGCCATAAAAATGGCCATTTTCGCATTTTTCAAATTTTTAATCGCATATAACTCGACAACAATCAATTTTAGTAAAAAATGACAAGAGCCTTTTTTCGCTCATAACGACCCAAATTATCTAAAAACAAATTGTTCGAAATGAAAAAGTTATTTTCGTGAATTTGTTTAAAAAAATTGTTTAAACAATTTTTCTACCACGGCACCGCCCGGCACCCTGTGGATATGTTATAAGGACCTCGTTTTGAGTAAGTATGTGCAAAAAAATCGAATCGGAATAAATTCGCTAGCGGGGGCGAGGATACTGCCCGGTCTAATAATGATTGATTAGAAGATAAACGAAATTACGAAAAACGAAATCGAGTCAAATACACCCAGAAATACTGTGTACAGTAAGACATTTGTTATTAATAAATTATTGAAACTAATACCTCTGGGTGTTCGTTTAATTTTTCGAATTGTTCATTTCCTAATTGTACATACCTGTAAATAAATAATTTTGTGTTCGTATATATTTCAAAAAAGCAAAAAAATTTCTTCCGAATAACCCCCGACCGTTGATAAATCCTCAAAATTGAAATAACATTTCTCTCAAGCTTGTTGCTTATTGGAAACAAACCTCCGCCTAGGGCGTCGGTCTGCAAGAAGCTTTTGAAGTTTGTTATTAAATTTTTTCGCACCATTATCAATGTCCTCGTGTTATTACTACTGATCATTGACTCAGGTACAATTATACATCATTAAACAATACATACCGATCGTGTAAAGGCCAAAGGGCGTAACCCTCAAAAATTCGAAATTTCGATTTTTGGTTATTTTGAAAGACCGACCAGAAATACACCTCCCGGACAAAGGTCGTACCCCATCTATGACTATCCATCTATGACTATAAACCTATAAAATATCAGAATAATGTCATTATGTACATTTGGCGGTTTCCCAATTTCATCCCAACATTTGGCGAAACCCTCACGGCGTAACCCAGAACAGCTATTATCACGTACCGGATAATTGGCGTAAGCCTAACTTTTCCTTGGCATCACGTGATCAATGGTTCTGGCCAGAGGGCGTAACCCAAAAATTGTGGTTATATTGACAAGCTATTTTATGGTTTCTCGAAACATCTACTGCTGTGGAAAAAGCTTCTATTGTATATCTTGAGCGAGGTCATACTAATATGCCTGTTGATTCAATACATGCCACAATTGAGTCAAACCTAAAAAAGAAAATAATTTGGGCTCCTTCAGAATGGCCAACGGTTATTGTTAATTCACGTACACAACCGTAGCCCTACGACGTAGAGGTATTGAATTATACTGACTTCAAAGATTTCAATGCTCTACAAAAAGCTATTTTTCCCGTATTGAAGAAGGATAGTACCTAACGGAAATAGCATAAAACTATCCGAATTGAAGCTAATAGCTTTTGAAAAAAATTCTTCCACGGTGACAGCAAAAGCATCATTAGATCCGGAAAGTGAAGAAATAAGAATTTGCGTGAAAGGACAAAAGACAAGGCAATCAACCATTACTTCACCTTCACTGGCACCGCTATATAACGAAGAATTAAAATTGTGAATTTAATTATCTTGTGAATTTAATTAAAAATAATGTTATTCCAAATCGGTACCACGAAGAATGTATCCAAATGAGATCAGACATTTCAGAGTCGGATGAACTTGCTAAAACTGATGAGGAAGACTAATTTTTGTATATTTTGTTTATTATTAATACATGTACTCGTAATATAGCACTATTTAGGATTACTATTTTTTATTGTTGTATACCTATAAGATCAATAAAAACAAATTATTAATAATTGTTAAAATTCTGAACTGGATGTATTATTGTTCTAAATGTTTTGCAAATTTGTTGTATATCCGAAAAAATCACATTTTATACAAGATACACAAAACTTTTTTATTTGTTTCATTTTTTTAAGTGATTCCACCCACAGGCTCGTTTGTGTAGGTATAGCATTTATAATAAATAATACAACTATGCCTGCACATTCTGCATCTGCACACAGCTGATTGATATTGAGACTAAAAAATATCTTTTAATATCTGTTTTTAGAATAAGCAGGTCATGTTTGCTGAATTGGAGATCCCATAATAGGAATGTCAAGTTCATCAATATAGTTAGTTCAGCTTATCACATTTCTTAAACATATTTCAGTGAGCGTGAGAATCATTAACGAATACAAACATTAAACAAATCAAAAATTATTGATGAATTTTAACAGTGTTTTTTCTCGGAATTCATTATTTTTTTATTATCCTGTAACTATTAAGGTTTTATTATCTAAGGTAACCCGGCAACCGGCAAAACCGGTTATTGCGAAGTAAAAAAACCGCCAAAAATGCCAACCAACATAAAGGGGTTTCTGACATTTACAGCGTAACCCTCATCAATAGTCATACCAAAATATTTAAACAGGCCAGCCAAAAGGCGTAACCCACATAATATGATATAAAATTCTTTTTTGTAAGCAATAATATAAATTTTTGTTGTATTTATTTATTTCAGGAGATGACGTGCTACAAGTAAATAGTAAAAGAAAATTTAAACTAGCTACATAGTAACAAGTAATTACGTTTTTTAAGCCTCCTTTACAATTCATAAATTGAGGGTTACGCACTTTGGCCTTTATACCATCGAACATACAATAAACACATGCATTATTAAACTGCAGGATAACAGAATATAAATGATTTACATTACCACGAGCATTGATACTTTATTGATTATTTCATTTATCGAGATTTTCACCAACAGAGACCTACTAGAATAAAAATTACAGCGATTATTTCATTCATATGGGATTCTGACCAATAGAAAGCTACAGAAATAAAAATTAAACTGATAATTTTTGAAAATTTCCCGTCGTCAAGTATATTATGTCAGATGCCCTTCGTTGCTCTAAAAAAAAAACATTCAGTGACATTAATGACAATAATTAATGTTTTAAATATTATAAAAGTGATGACTTTCAACCGTTAAATATTTAGAACAACTGTGTGTTTAATTGTACGAATTTGTAGTTACATAAATAAATTACAATAAAATTTTGGTTTTGAACAGTTTTATTCATGAAATAATCGCAACAAATTGCCCTCAATCTCTAAAATTAATATAGAATTTTAGAGCTCTTGTTCAAATTACTACTGATTATTTCATTCATAGGAGGTTCTGACCAATAGAAAGCTACAGAAATCTAAATGAAACAAGGGCAGATTCAGAGAGGGGGCCATGGGGGCCATGGCCCCCTCTAAGAATTTTAAAAAATATAAATTTAATTACTTGCAGTTCAAATGTTTATAGTTTCAAACACATAATATATAAGTACAAAACAAGGGATAAATAATATGTCTTCTAGATTAGAATTGAACAAAAGAGTATGTAACGAAAGCTTCAAGAATGGCAGGATGTTTTGTAAATCAAAATGTTGATAATTTTACAAAGTGCCAATTGTTAGAGCGACCTGGTCAGCCATCAAAATGATATCAATTTCCATATTTTGTACATACAAAGAACAAAAAAGGAGAAGAATAAAAAAGAAGAAGAATAAGAAAGAAGAATGAAAAATGTGGTCACAGTAAAGGGATAACAGCCCAAAGCCTTGTCACGAAACCTTAAACATCTTTCGCCAAACTCAAGGAGCCATACAAACCCATGAGAAAACATCATACCACAAGGAGTGCGTTCAAGTTGGGCTGGATTTTCTACAAAGTTATCGCAACCAGCAAAACGCAGTCAATAACTAGATAGAAAATAAAGGAAAACTACGACCAATATTAAAATCTATAGTCTATAGTGTTCTTAGGTCAACAAAATATTCCTCTAAGAAGCCATCGTGATAATGGCCTTCTGCTTCTTGACAAAGATGCTGGACCTATCAATGAGGAGAATTTTAGGGAATTGTTAAAGATTAAAATCGCATCAGATGAGACTTTTTAACAATACCTATCCCCAGCATCTTCCCGAGCAATATACACATATTGTGGTGAAGAAATAATTGAACAAAAAATTAATCAGGGTCACAGTTCACTTTATTGGGCGCGACCCAAAATAATGACAACTCTACCTTATCGATAATAATCTACGAGAAGTGCAGGGCAAATTTAAGGTGGAATTAAAAAACAAACATTTTGTATGTCTTTGTACTCACTTTATAATGCTCAAAATATGATAGGATCTGGATTTCAATGCATATTTTTTTATAATTCTCGTATCAAAGTAGCGCGTGAAGTTAGGCGTGTATAGATTCTGGGGGCGACCCCAAATTATTACTCTGTCACATTTGAGAACAGGTGGAACAGCTTTCTCTAAATTTGAGATACATACATAATAACAACATTCGTGAAGACTTTGTCAAGTTCATTGACGCTTATATATTATATTATCGGTTTACAACGTTCTCCGTCTTCCGATACCCGTTCGCTATTCCTCTCTGTCCGCACATTGATCTACTTTCAGAACTCTTTCATCCATGGCTTTGTTTATTCCTGCCTGCCAACTTTTCCTCGGTCTACCTCTTCTTCTTCTACCTTGCGGTCTCCAGTTTTGTACTTGTTTTGGGATTCTGTCTTCGTGAATTCTTTGTACGTGACCAAACCATCGTAGTTGTATTTCGTTGATTTCGTCATTTATTGTATGTGTGACCTTCATTATTTCTCGTATCCGTTCATTGGTAACATGTTCTCTTCTTGATCTTCTTGCAGCTCTTCTCCAGAAATCCATTTCGGTGACCTCTAACATTTGTTTTGATTTTTCCTTCATAGGCCATACTTCGCAGCTGTATGTTATAGTGCTTTTCACTACGGCGTTATAGATCTTTTTCTTGTTTTGGTTGTTTATCTGCTTGTCCCAGAGTACTGAGTTTAGGAGCGTAATTGCTTTCCTGCCCTGAGTATTTCGTTCTTTAATGGCTCCATCCAGTGTTCCATCATTCGTGATTTTCATACCCAGGTATTTATATTGGTTACATTTACTGACTGTTTCTCCTCCTTCTAGTATCAAGTCCTGCTGCGTTCCACCGATATTCATATACAAATTTGGTTTTCCTTATGTTGATCTCTAGTCCCAATTTCCTGTATTCATTGACGCTTATTAGAACATAAAAATACTTGGTGAAAATCAAGAAAGAGGGGGAGAACAACGCCTGACAGAAGAATCCTTGGGAAAAAAAAATTAAACTTGTTGAAAGAACTGCACTTGGAACCAAAGAAATGTGTAATAATCGGTGCTGACTTCAATAATTCTTTAATAACGATAAGTATTGAATGTTTTTATGGCACTCAACAGTGCCTTAAAACTCACCATTTTAGACCTAATTTTTAAAAATTTTCCCCCAGTCCCCCGTTATCAAAACCCATGGCCCCCACCGAAAATCGGTCCTGGATCCGCCCTTGAAATTAAATTGATAATTTTTGATAATTTCCCGTCGTCAAGTGTATTACGTCAGATGCCCTTCGTTGCTATGAAAAAATACATTCAGTGACATTAATGACAATTAATGTTTTAAAAATTATGAAAGTGATGACTTTCAACCGTAAAATATTTATAATAACTGTGTGTTTAATTGTACTAATTTGTACTTACATAAATAAATTACAATAAAATTTTGGTTTTGAACGGTTTTATTCATGAAATAATCGCAACAAATTGCACTCGAGCTCTAAAATTAATATAGAATTTTTTGCCCTCGTGACACTTTGACATAAATTAGAACTGTCAAAGTGTCACTTGGGAAAAATTCAATAATTTTAGAGCTCTTGTGTAATTACTACTGATTATTTCATTCATAGGAGATTCTGACCAATAGAAAGCTACAGAAATCTAAATTAAATCGATCATTTTTGATAATTTCCCGTCGTCAAGTATATTACGTCAGTTGCCCTTCGTTGCTACGAAAAGATACATTCAGTGACATTAATGACAATTAATGTTTTAAAAATTATAAAATGATGACTTTCAACCGTGCAATATTTATAACAACTGTGTGTTTAATTGTACTAATTTGTACTTACATAAATAAATTACAATACAATTTTGGTTTTGAACAGATTTATTCATGAAATAATCGCAACAAATTGCACTCGATCTCTAAAATTAATATAGAATTTTTCCCCTCGTGACACTTTGAAATAATTTCATCGCCTTCGGCTCTTGAAATTAAAACTGTCAAAGTGACACTCGGGAAAAATTCAATAATTTTAGAGCTCTTGTGCAATTACTACTGATTATTTCATTCCTAGGAGATTCTGACCAATAGAAAGCTATAGAAATCTAAATTAAATCGATAATTTTTGATAATTTCCCGTCGTCAAGTATATTACGTCAGATGCCCTTCGTTGCTACGAAAAAATACATTCAGTGACATTAATGACAATTAATGTTTTAAAAAATATGAAAGTGATGACTTTCAACCGTCAAATTAATATTTATAACAACTGTTTATTTAATTCTACTTACATAAATAAATTACAATAAAATTTTGGTTTTGAACAGTTTTATTCATGAAATAATCGCAACAAATTGCACTCGATCTCTAAAATTAATATATAATTTTAGAGCTCTTGTGCAATTACTACTGATAATTTTAGATAATTTCCCGTCGTCAAATATTTTACGCCAGATACCCTTCGCCAGTGCCGGTTTATCCACTGGGCGCCCAGGCGCCCGGGCCCGTTCCTTTTAATTGTAAAAAAATAAAGTCGCTAAATAATCTACATAATTTCCGAAAATAATATCACGCAGATACGCCAATACACTGCAAACGCCTATGTTCTATTGTTACATCTCTTCACGCCTATACACAGTGGCGTAGCCTAGCCCCACAGGGCCCCGAGTCAATGTTTGTGGCGGGGTCCTTTTCCAAAAACTACAGAAAGTTGTCAGAAAGATGTCTCGAAGTGTAGTGAATTTTGCAGGTGAATCCAGCTTGGAAGCAACTAGTTATTTCAGAACTGTTCAAAGTATCTACACGTTTTTTTCGGCTTCTCCTCAAATGTGTAATTTACTGAAAGAAAGCAGAAAATGTGTAAAAAGAAAAACTTAGACTAGATGGTCCGCCCGATTTGAAGCTGTTAATTCATTATTTAAAAACTACGGATCCATCAAACATATTTTTCCAGTTAAGCAATAATAGAGATGAAAAATCAGCAGATAGAAGTGAAGCCAAGGCACTGTACAATAAAATGGATACCTTTGAGACAGCTCTATTGAAACTGATTTGGGCAAGAATTTTGGAACGAGCGAATGCAACAAGCAAGACGTTAGAAACTGTGAACTTAAGCGTAGAACGTGTCAATTGGGGTAGAATTAATGGCGCATCTCTTTTGAGCTTTGTTGGAGACATAAGAAATAAGTTTAGCGAAATTGAACAAGAAGCGAAAACTTTATTTTGCGAAGACTAGGATATCTCAAACATCTACTATACAACTAACTTTCAAAGAATAAAGAAAACAAAAACATTTTTCGAAGAAGCAGGTGAAAATCAAATCATTTTAAAGGGGCAAGAGATATTCAGAATTGAAGTATTTACTATTTAATGTTATATGCGACAAGATTACTCCAGATCTTTTAAAGAGAATTGAATGCTACAAGGATGTAACATCAGCTTTTAGATGTTCTTTTACGCTAGATAAAGAAGAAGTCAAGACATCAATAATTAATACTTTATACGAGAAATATAAAAAAAAGATGTTGATGAAACCAAAGAGAACTTGCATAATGAAATTACCCATTTTATAACGTTATGCCAAAATTTAAATAAACATACATTTTATGAAACATTTGATGTCATCCAGGATGTAAAGGCAACTTTTCCCAATAGTTTAACTGCAAATTTATTTGACGATACTAATTTCTAATGCGTCAGGCGAGCGGCCTTTTTCGGCTTTAAAATGAATAAAAACATATTTAAGGTCAAATTTGGGTCAAGAAAACCTAGATGCATTATCACTATTGTATATAGAGAATGAAGAATTGGATAAACTGAATTGTGATAATATTATATGGCAGTTTGCGAATGCCAAGTCAAAAAAAAGTGATCTAATTTTAGTCTTTATGAATTTTTTAGAATATGGTTTTTGTTTGTCATGTGTTGTTTTGTGAAACTTTCTGTTTTTGATTTATGTTTTTAAATGTATTTTTGGATTATTTTTTATAATAATAGTCTGCCGTTTTATACCGCTGACGCGACGCGGCTTTGGGATTATGGCAGGGTAGTCTGCTATATCTAGGGCCTACGGTATACAAGGAGGGTAACAGGGCCAGTGCTACGCTTCAACGGCCTAATATTACCCCGGGTTTTACCCAAGGTACTCATTTTATTCAGGCTGAGTCGACCTGGGGCCTATAGACATTTTAAAATTGTCTAGTTTTTCTTACCGACACTGGGATTTGAACCCCGGCATACCAGCACGCGAGTCAAGCATACTACCGCCTGAGCTACGCCGCGCCGGCCGGAGATTATTTTTTACGTTTGATATTCTTCTTTCTTGCTTTCTTTTCTTGTTAAAAAACTGACAACGAATAGCAATGAATTTGGCCCCTAAACCTCCAGCGCCCAGGACCCGAAGTTAGGTTAAACCGGACTGCCCTTCGTTGCTACGCAAAAATATATTCAGTGACATTAATGACAATTAACGTTTTGATTAATGTTTTACAACTTGTCACAGAGAACAACTAGAATCATATTCAGGCGAAGGTATAGTCCGTCCGCTATAACTTTTCCCATGCGGTACGATTAATTTTCAATCAAATTAAGTCAAAACATATATTGAAATGAACGTCGATGTGTATATACATTTTGTATACTGTATACTCTATACTACACACATCGGCGTACGTTTCACTTTCTGTTTTGACTTAATTTGATTGAAAATGAATCGTACCGTATGGGAAAAGTTATAGGGGACGGACTATATCAATCAAATATTAGTTAACATGATTTAAAAAGACAGTTTTATTCATGAAATAATTTTACCGAATTACTCTCGAAACATACACTTTGGCATAATTTCACTCCCCTTTGGGTCGTGAAATTAAAAGTGTCCCTCGGGAATACAGTGTCACTCGGGATACAAATCGATAATTTTAGAGCTCTCGTGTAATTACTACTGAAAATATATAATTCCGCAGATAGATTATGGTGTGGAGTACATCATGTTGTGCTTCACTCAGGTTATTCTTGAGTCCGTGAAGTCGTTGTTCATGTTGGTATTTTGGACAATCGAAGAGGATATGTTTAACTGACAGCTGGCATTTGCGATATTGGCACATAGGAGGGTCTTCAGAAGCCATTAAATATCCACGGTTAGTCTGATATGCCCAATTCTTAGCTTTCTAAATGCAACGTTTGATTTTCTGCACAATTTTTACGGTTTAAACGTTGAATTGGAAATATATTTGGTTGAATTTATTTCAATTTCGAAGGCAGCCTATTCCAATGAGTTTGCCAGCAATTGAGTGTTAAACGTTTGAAATGAAGTTCTAGATCTATGTCTACTTAAATTCTTTCAGGATCACTCGTTCATGTTAGTACTGATACGGCTGCGAGGTCTGCTCTTTCATTGTCCTAAATACCTACATGGGAGGGTACCCAGATGATTTTCAGGAAGACTTCTTGAGAGGCCAGTAAATTGATTGAATAATGCATGGCTTGAACAATGGATATCTAAGGAAAATACTTTTCATCGAGTTGATAGATGGTAGGGAGTCAGTGGAAATTGCTGGAGAGGCATAAGAAGGTGAGAGAAAGTTTATAGCGCGAAGTATTCCTACTGACTTAGCTGTATGAATGCTACAAAACGATGAAAGGGTCGATGTTTTGATGATGTCTGTTAACGTTGTGATGGCACAACTAACTCCGTCATTGTGTAGATTATTTGATCAGAGTGTAAATGGTTAACAATATTTACAACAATTTGTTAAAGAGTAAATGTATGTGTTTCGTGCTAACGATATTGGCTTAGAGTAGTATTTATTTTGGGAACAGTTTTATTCCAAAGAGGAACGGAGCTCTTGATCTTATTGGGGGACGTAGCTCTATATTTTGTAAAAGCGGTGAGAGTAGCTGCCGAATCGTGAGTAGTTTGTCCGGAGTAAGACCAATAGTTGCTTGGGGGTTAGTTATCAAAAAATATATCAAGTTACTGGGAGTGACTGATATCTAGTAATGGAGTTAATTAGCAGCTGCTGGCGTCAAATTCAATCAAACTGTCTCTGCGTTCGTTACGTTCCCCTAGACCAAAGGATCCTACTAAATTTCAACTTTGTCCTTTACCAACATGTATATATAAATTGTGTAAAAGTATTTAAATTTAAAATAAATGTAAAACCTATTTTAGGATGGGGAAAAATGATCTATTTCGCGACCGTCATCTCTTCGGCAAAATAAATTTTGTACGTATCTATATTATGTGTATGTATACATAAATTGTATAAAAGTATTTAAATTTAAAATAAAATGTAAAACTATTTTTGGATGGGGGATAAGGATTTATTCCGCGACTGTCATCTCTTCGACGAAATAATATTTGACCGTCTATTATTATAATGTACGTATAATAATAGTAATATTATTGAAGTGAAAACTTCTTTAGGGACGTTGTGCATTTTTAGATGGGGAAAAAGTATGAAATTAGCGACCGTCATTGGTTCGAAGAAATAAAATTTTGAAGTGAATACTTTTTTAGGGACGTTGTGCACTATTTAGATGGGTTGAATTAGCGACTTACATTGCTTCTGCGAAATACATTTTTGAAGTGAAAACTTCTGTAGAAACGTTGTGACCTCTTTAGATGGGGAAAAAGTATTGAATTAGCAACCGTCATCGCGACCGTCATTGCTTCGACGAAATAATGGTTTGAAGTGAAAACTTTTTTAGGGACGTTTTGCCCTTTTTAGAAGGGGAAAAAGTATTGAATTAGCGACAGTCATCTCGACCGTCATTCCTTCGAAGAAATAAATTTTTGAAGTGAAAACTTCGTTAGGGACGTTGTGCACTTTTTAGATGGGGAAAAAGTATTGAATTAGCGACTGTCATCGCGACCGTAATTGCTTCGACGAAATAATGGTTTGAAGTGAAAACTTCTTTAGGGACGTTTTGCCCTTTTTAGATGGGGAAAAATATTTAATTAGCGACCGTCATTGCTTCGACGAAATAATGTTTTGAAGTGAAAATTTCTTTAAGGACGTTTTGCACTTTTTAGATGGAGAAAAATATTAAATTAGCGACCGTCATCGCTTCGGCGAAATAAATTTTTGAAGTGAAAAGTTCTTTAGGGACGTTGTGCCCTTTTTAAATGGAGAAAAAGTATTGAACTATCGATCGCCATCGCGACCGTCATTGCTTCGAGGAAATAAATTTTAGAAGCGAAAACTTTTTTAGGGACGTTATACACTCTTTAGAGGGGGAAGAAGTATTGAATTAGCGATCGCTATTGCTTCGACGAAATAAATTTTTGAAGTAAAAACTTCTTTAGGGACGTTGTGCAATTTTTCGATGGGAAAAAATTATTGAATTAGCGACCATCATCGCGACCGTCATTGCTTCGACGAAATAATGTTTTGAAGTGAAATCTTCTTTACGACCGTTTTGCCCTTTTTAGATGTGGAAAAAGTATTGAATTTGCGACCATCATCGCGACCGTCATTGCTTCGACGAAATACATTTTTGAAGTGAACATTTCTTTAAGGACGTTGTGCACTTTTTGAATGAAGAAGAAGTATTTAATTAGCAACCATTATTGCTTCGACGAAATAAATTTGTGAAGTGAAAACTTCTTTAAGGACGTTGTGCACTTTTAGATAGAGAAAAAGTATTATATTAGCGACCGTCATTGTTTGACGAAATAAATTTTTAAAGTGAAAACTTCTTTAGGGACGTTGTGCACTTTTTAGACAGGAAAATGTATTAAGTTTGCCACCGTTATCACTTTGCCGAACTAAATTTCGTACCTATATATATATATATATATATATATATATATATATATATATATTATATATTATGTGTATGTATACATAAATAGCATAGAACGTACGCAACGCGTATATATTATAGGTATAGCACTTCTTTTTGGATGGGAAAAGCATTGAGCTCGTAATTTATATACTATAAGAAATTTTCACTTCTGTCGGCACTCCCATGAGTCCCGTGAGTGCCGTACATCTTTTCAATATGATGCAAATCTTCGAAATGCCGCCCCTTAAATATTATTGGAATTTAACTTTTATTTTTATTAAACGAAACTACACAAAATGAACGGAAACTTTTATTCTAAAAAAAACATACTTTAAATTAAATTAAATATATATGTATTAACACTACATTAAGTGGGTAGGCGCAAAATTTGCTTGCAATGCTTTTTAAATGCATTAATTTTTTTTTCGAATCCTGAGAAAACTAATTAGTATTTTTGAAAAATATAAATGTAAAATAAACGATTACATTATTACCGAGGGTCAAAAGTCCCTGAAAATCTCTATAATGTCTATTTGAATAGTTTACAGGGCGAAAAAAAAAGAAAACTGATTGTCATTTTTAATTTCAAATATCTTAATCAAAAGAAACCTTTTGTTTATTCTAAGGGACTTTCAGCCCTCGTTAATAATGTATTCTTTCAATCAGCGTTTAAATTTTTCAAAAATATTTATTAGTGTTTTGAGGATTCGAAAAAAGTGAATGCATTTAAAAAGCACTGCAAGCCAATTTTGCGTTTATGCTCTTAATTAACATTTACAAAATTATATTTTACCCTTATGACTTTAAGCAAACTCGTCAATCAGATTGGTGTAGTCTAGTGGGGATAGATATATGTATAGCAGCTAGTGAGAACTCTATTGAAAAACATAAGTGCTAAATTTTTTAGTTTTGTTTGTTTTATGGAGCTTCGTAAATAATTTTTAATTTTGAAAATCTTCTTTCCCCACTAGCTACCGAGACAGGGAGTGTTAATAAAATTCTTGGTTTTCAACTACATTTGGGTATAAAGTAATTAGGTCGTTTTGCCACGACCAATAGTTCAAAACCTCTAAAGGTTTCATAAGGTATGATATCATTTGAAATATATCACGAAATTCTTTTAGAAGGTCATTATGTCATCAGATTTTTTTTCTTTTTCTATTGAAAGTACCTATTTAATGAAGATCTGAACAATATTTTTCTAGTATTTCGTCATCTATTTCCCTTAATTTAAAAATAGTATTTATAAAAATTTAAAATTTTTATTATGAATTTCTAGAAGCGAAAATCGATCAAACAAAGTATTAACGGCAATGTCTAAATTATAGATGAACACATTTCTTTCAAATTTAGCTTCATCTATTAAGAGCTCGTCCACAGATTTTTCGTAGTCAAATAAACGCTTTTTTTCTCCTGGCTAGAATTTCATTTTCAGCTGGAAATTCTGAACACAATGTTCTGCAATTTTATTAAAATTTTCATTTGGTCATTAGCCATATTGTCTGTAACTTTTCATTTTTTCTATAGTTTCTGACTACATTTTTACACAATCTGACATTTATTTTTTATTTTACTGTTTATGCCGCCCCCTTGTCATGCCGCCTGATGCGACTGCCTCGCCGCATCATAGCACGGCACGGCCCTGTGTGCTACGACCTGAATATCTGGACTTAGCGTTGGAAGCTGCAGGGACTTTGCAGATTTTGCTTTCGGTTTTCGTTTTTTTATTTTCGTTATGGTTTATTTTTAAACCAAGAGGAGTGATTCAAATTTACCGCTCTGTATTTCTTGTTTGTAATTGGTCCAACCGCAGGCAAGTTTACTCCACTGTTATAAAATTTTGACACTAATGACATTTATCAAATTTTGACACCATTGGCATTTTATAGGTTAATTAAGTTATATCGGCGACTTTTTATATGTTCTACTTTATTCCTTTAATTTTTAGATTTTTAGTCTGCTTTCATATAAAAAGCAGTTGTTTTTAGAACTTGTTAGCGACGTATTAGTATAATATAATAATTACGGATTACCGTCGAGGGCCAACATAATCAACCAAAAAATTAGATATATTTGGTGATTATTCTTGTGACTTTCTTGGATCTGCCTTTTTAGTTTACTCCTTTCGGTTAAAAAATAAATCATAGTTTAGCTCAAGCTATTTTCCTTTTATCATTTTTGTCTATTATTTCTCATCTATTTCCCAGCTAATAAGAAAATGTAAATAACCACTCCCACATCTCTAACCGATTCTGAGCAACGAAGCCTTTGTTAATCCCATATGTGTTGACAACTTCTTCTTCTTTTCCCAAGAGTGCCACAACATCCATAGGTGGCCATTGGTCTAATTACTATTTTGTAGAGTCTAAGCTTATAGTCACGATTCAGTAACTTACTTTTCATTAAGTCTTTGTATGCGTAAAAACACTTATTGCCGCTAAGAATCCGTGCTTGTATTTCTTGACTGGTGTTGTTGTTGTCATTTACTATTGAGCCTAGGTAGGGAAAATTGGAAGCATATTGGTAGGTATGGTTGTCTACTTTCAGATTCTCATGTTGATTCGATTTTGTACACTCCATATATTTTGTTTTATTTTCATTTATATCTAGATCAAACGTAGCAGCTTCCCGTTTCCGCTTTATATCATTTTCGCTAAATACCCTTTTTTGCAGCTTATTATGGCATCATCCGCATATGCGCATATTTGCATAGATCTTGTTTTAATACAGTTGTTCATATCCAATTTTCTAACAACAGCTTCTAAGGTTAGATTAAAAAGTGTTGTTGATAAGGCATCACCTCGCCTAACTCCATTGTCAATATCAAATGCCTCTGTCATATCTCCGTCTATTCTCACCATAGCTTTGGAACCCACCAAAGTCATTCGTATAAGTTTAATTAACTTATTGGGTATCCCCAACATAGATAGTTACGTTAACATGTTTTGTCGATCTACTCCATCAAACGCCTGTTTGAAAGCGATATACAAGTTATAAATTGGTATGTTATGATCAACACATTTTTATGTATACCTCTTACACAGCTCATAAGAGCTGTACACAGCTCTTAACCCACAGCTCATGCAAACCCAAAAATCAAGGGGTTGCCGCGTCCGCCATCCATACCGACCGAAGGTGTTCTTCTTGCCATGGCAGCCGTTGTCGTCTTCATCCGTAACACTGGACAAGGGGCTCTAAACAGGTACTAGTTTCCCGTGTCAGGAAATCCCTGGAATCTACGGAGGGCAGGGATTGATTCATTTTCCGGGATAGGACTATCCAAAAGAGTTCCTACCCGCTACCTAACTATAGCTTTGAGTTGTTTGAATTTAATCAGGTGTGCCTCAGTTCTGGTTCTACGATATTTATTTAAGGGCTTAGACGCAAAATTTTGGCTCCAATCCTTTTTCATTTTTTCGAATCCTGAGAAAACTAATAAATAGTTTTGAAAAATTTAAGCTCAGAATAAAGGATCACATTATTACCGAGAGCTGAAAGTCCCTTAGAATAAACAAAAAGCAAGGTTATTTTAAATGAGATATTTGAAATTAAAAATCACACTAAATTTTCTCTTTTTGTTTCACCCCTATAACTTATTAAAATAGACATTATAGAATTTTTCAGGGACTTTCAGCCCTCAATAATAACGTAATCTTTCATTCTTCATTTATATTTTTCAAAAATGCTTATTAGTTTTCTTAGCATTCTAAAAAATTAAATACATTTAAAAAGCGTTGGAGCCTACACCCACGTTCTATTGTGCATGTTCCAATGTGAGTTTCAGCCGCTCTAGCATGTATTTAATTTATTTATCTAAAAAATACATTGTCCTGCTGTCAGAAAATAGAAAAAAATGTTTATTTCACAAATGAGTGATTTTGTCAAAATTTCATATGCAACAAACTTGAATAAAGCCAGAAGAAAATTTTGGCTCTAAATAATTTTCTCTCGAATGATATTTAGCCTAATAAAATAAAACAAGTCAAAATGTAAATTCGTACACGTTGAAACAAATTTAATATCAAAGTTTAGGTGGATACAAAAGATATTTTCGAGAAAGTATCCAAATCATACAAGGGGATCATTGTTTAAATAATTGAAAAGGGGTCATTTTTGCAAAAAAATACTTTATTAACTGCTGAGGTAATTCACTTATTAATGAAGGTCTACGAGATTTTTTTCTGCAAAGTTCAAGGTAAATTTTTCATATAAGACTTACTAAATTAAATTTGACCCCCTATTTATTTAAATAATTGTATACAAAAATTTAAAAACAAATTTTCAAGAAATTATTTTTAGCGTCTTGAATAAGCATTAAAAATCTCTTATTTTACAGACAAAGTTGCGATATATTACCATTATTAAGCGAAGAAAATTGGTCAAAAAATATTTAATATTTTTTGAGATATTGAATTTGTTCATTAAATGTTACTATATTTTCAATTGCCAAAACTCGGTTGTTGCCAAACAAATATTCACCTGCATAAGATCTCATTATTTTTATTTTTATGTATATTTTCGATGAATGTATTGATAAATTCAAATTTCAGTTAAACTCCCCCTAAAATGGCATTTGAAAATTATTCAAATTTGTTTATAATTTTTTTTTAATAACGTCACGGCGATTAAATATTTTGAAATGCCGTTTGGATAGTTGGGTTCCTGGGAATTTTTTACTAATTAACAAAATTTTTTGTCGGTTTTTCTTCTTCTTTTTTTTTCTTGAAGTTTATTACTACGGGCCCTTTTAGGGTTAAATTTCATTAAGAATGTCGAATCTCTGAGTTGTAGATTCTAGACCTAAAAATATTAAGATTTAACTAAAATCTCTTAAATAAAATGTGGCTACTTACCGACTTACCGGGTGTTTTATTTAAAAATTTAAAAATTATTTTTACCAAGTACTTTAAAACTATTTGACGTATCCTCATCATACTTGGCAAAAAGTGTGGCTATTATTAACCCCACTAAATTGTCATTAATAAACGTTTCTAGCTAGTGCCAGAGGCGTACGACAGGGGATAGTGAATGATTGACCCTTCCCAAATTCTACGCCACTGAGTGAATTACTATTTTAGCGAAATTTTCCGATTCTCCAATAGTTTGTATGTAAATAACTTTATTGGTATCGATAAAGTCATCAGTTTGCGAGATATTGGAAGTTTAAAATAAATGAATGAATGAATCAAAATAAGTATGCCGTTTCATTTTTAACGTCCGATATCTCGAAAACTAATGACTTAATCGTTACCAGTAATGAGCATATTATTTACATAGAAAGTATTAGAGACTCGAAAAATTTCGCTAAAATAGTAATTCCCTTAGTGGCGTAGAATTTGGGAAGGGTAAACCATTAACTATCCCCTGTCGTACGCCTCTGGTAGTAGCTAGAAACTTTTATTTATCACAATTTAATAGACTGTATAGTACCCACACTTTCTGCCAAGTATGATAAGGATACGTCGAATAGTTTGGAAATACTTGGTAAAAATAATTTTTAAATTTTTAAATAAAACACCCTGTAACTCAGTAAGTAGCCACATTTTGTTTAAGTGGTTTTAGACCAATCTTAATATATTTAGGTATAGAATCTACAACTTAGAGATTCGACATTATTAATGAAACAACCCTAAAATGGCCCGTAGTAATGTAACTCAAAGAAAAAAAAAAGAAGAGGAAAAAAAAACAAAAAAAAATTGTTAATTTGTGAAAAATTTCCAGGAACGCAATTATCGAAACGGCATTTCAAAATATTAAAACCCCGCGACGTTATTAAAAAAAAAATTATAAGCAAATTTGAATAATTTTCAAATGCCATTTTTGGGGGGAAGTTTAATTGAAATTTGAATTTATCAATACATTTATCGAAAACATACTTAAAAATAAAAATATTAAGATTTAATACAGGTGAATATTTCTTTGGCAACAACCGCGTTTTTGCAATTGAAAACAGAGTAACATTTAATAAACAAATTCAATATCTCAAAAAATATTAAATATTTTGGACCAATTTTTTATTAATACTAATAATATAGCGCAACTTCTCCTGTAAAATAAGATATTTTATAGTGCTTATTTAAAACGCTAAAAATAATTTTTTGCAAATGGGTTTTTAAAGTTTTATGTATAATTATTTAAACAAATAGGGGGTCAAATTTAATTTAGTAAATCTTATGTGAAATATTTACCCTTCAACTTTGCAGAAAACAATCCTATTGACCTTTATTAGTAATTGAATGACTTCAGCAGTTAAAAAAGTATTTTTTTTTGCAAAAATAACCCGTTTTTAATTATTTAAACAATGATCCCCTTGTATGATTTGGATACTTTTTTGAAAATATCGTTTGTACCCACCTAAACTTTGATATAAAATTTGTTTCAACCTGTACGAATTTACATTTTGATTTACATGTAGTGTAATTTTATTTTACTAGACTAATGCGACAAGACTATTTCACAAAATGTACAATTATTATATAAGCTATAGTAGTTTACCCATTCTTTTCTACCAACGCATGATTTTGCATATTATTGACCTGTAGCATTTGGGAACTCGGAGGTCCAGCTTCATTTGTTGTTCTGAGATTTTCGATCAACTTCTGGTGGTGACTGGAATCCAGCTGCAGATATGGTTTTAGAGAGCTTGCATCTGAGCGACCCGTTAATTTAATTAACTCGTGTTCAGAAACACCTTGCTTGAACAAGGTTGACACAGCTAAAGATCAATGAGAATGGTTTGTTAGTTTATGTCTTTTTGTGTCTATTCCAATTTTTTCAGCTGACATTTTTATCCACTTAGATACGGTGTTGATTCCAAGTAAACAGTTTTTGAACCAATATCCACCTTTATAGTTGGGGTGAACGGTAAGAAAGAGTGTCTGATAAAATATTTGGTCCCCTTTTTTTCATTAATTTCAAAAATAATCGAACTGGGCAAAAATTTTCTAATTGGCCATTTGCTGCTTGCTAAAGTTTTCGAATTACCTTGATTTGTTTTGGAAAAAATGCTGTTGTATTCAATTCGGCCCGCAAATTCTCCCATAACATCAAATTCTTTGTGGAAAAAGTGAATCTTGCAGTTTATGGACTCATTGCCTCTCCAAGCAAGTTCAAATGAGCAAAGGAGAAAAAACTTTTTTTGTGCTCCATCGGGGGTTTCTTCGTCGTAGCTTTGGATGATTTTTAATAGTTCTTTGGTGGATAATGCTTTTGAACTAAGCTTTTTTTTCTTGAACACTTTGAAGCTGCCCCGCTACCTCTCGAGTGCGGCCAATCTTGCACATTTGAAAGATATATCTGTGGAAGGGTCGATTTTTATGCCGTACTCCGTAAAATATTTTTCTTGTACCATTTTTGCTGTAGTATTCCACATTGACTTTACAGACGACTTTTTATAGTCTTCACCATTGCCTTTTATTTTATTTTATTTTTTCATGTTAAAGGTATAATTCTTGAGAATTTTTGCAAGTTCCGTTATGGTAGTATATCTTTCAAGCGCAAAATTTCTCACCCGTAGGAATTCCTAAAATTGGGTCCAAATTCTTCTACACCTCTGCGTGTTCAATGGTATATTTTCCGAAGCCAATTATTTGATTTCTTCACCTAACTGGCATCCAAATATTGATTTTTCGTCTGGATTCTTTAATATATGTCCAAAATTGAGTATACTCCTGTCGCCAGAGGGGGTACAACGGCCTCCTGTATTTAGATGGACTTACCCAATTTTTTTTATGTATTTTGACCTGTAGAACACGAATTTTTTTTGGGTAACAGTTGATCCGCATGTCGATAAGATTGTTATAAACCAAGAAGTTGAGGAATCACATAACAGCGATTTCTCGCAAAATAAAACATTTTTTTGTATTTTTTGGGCCATTCTAACCAAAAAATGCTCCTACAAATTTTTTCGTAGGATGTATAGTTTTCGAGATAAGCGCGGTTGAACTTTCAAGAAATCGAAAAATTGCAATTTTTGAACCCGAATATCTTTTGATTAAAAAAAAAATAGCAATTCTGCTTACCGCATTTGAAAGTTCAAGTCGAATTATATCGGTTTTAATTATTTGTACTGCTAGAAATTTATTATTTTATTGTTAAAAAAAGCTATAAACACCTAGTGCTTGAGTGATGTTTTCAATTATTTCTCATTTAAAATCGAACGAGTAGGTAGAAGAGGTAAAAGTGCAAGCGGGGCTATTTCTACGTAGCATGCATTAAAACGCATGTATTAGGCACGGGAAACACTATGTGTTTATAGCTTTTTTTAACAATAAAAAAATAAATTTTTAGCAATGCAAATATTCAAAACAGATATAATTTGACTCAAACTATTAAAGGCGGTAAGCAGAATTGCTATTTTATTTTTTATTCAAAGGTTATTCGGGTTCAAAGATTGCAATTTTTCGATTTTTTGAAAGTTCAACCGCGTTTATCTCGAAAACTATGCATCCTACGAAAAAACTTGTATTAACATTTTTTGGTTAGATTGACCCAAAAAATACAAAAAAATGTTTTGTTTTGCGAGAAATCGCTGTTATGTAAGTCCTCAACTTCTTTCTTTATAACAATCTTATCGACATCCGGATCAACTGTTACCCAAAAAATTCGTGTTCTACGGGCCAAAATACATAAAAAAAACTTGGGTAACTCCATCTGAATTAAGAAGGCCGTTGTAACCCCCCTGGCGACAGGACTATCAATGACGTGTGTCAAACTGACTACAATAGAATTACCAGACACCTTTGTGACGTTTTATCGGTTAAAAATAGTCTAGTGAAATAGTTGTTTAAAGTAAATCACAAACAGTCTCCCACCTACCTCTCGACAGTTTGAACATTTAGAGTGGAGCCAAACCTCGGTTGGCGTGCCTGGGCATGCCGGTCGAGGGCAAGGTTAATAGATTAGGGCGTAGGTTGTCTCATAACTCTAGACCAATCAAAGGCTGGCTTTTTAAAGGCTAGAATACGTCATCTGTACGACAATTTTAAAATTGTCATAAGAGTAAATGCTAATAAAAGGTTCAAAAACTTAGGTTTTGCAATATATTTTGAGATTTTCTTGGGTATAGGTATATTAAGTGGTTCTTATATTGGTAATTATATCAATTTTTCCCTTAAAAATCAATAGTCTGCTAACAAAAAACTAGAATTCATTTAACATTTATTATGTGTGTTTTAAATGAAGAAAACAATTTAAATAGCACAAAAATCCAAAAAAAATAGAAGAAAAAGTTTAAAATCAAAAATACTAATATGTAGGTACTTACTTATTATGTTTTTCGTGGAATGTGCAGCACTTTTATCATTTTTGGTGGTATGCAACAACAAAAGAATGAATAATATAAATAATTTATTATTAGGTTAAAATATAAAAAAGACGTAACATAATATTAACATATTCAGACACGAGGAAATGTTTGCTACCTATTTTCTTATGTTTAGAGGCCCACTTATCTTGTAACATTTTATTATCCATTATTGTTTGATAATGTTAAGGTATTTGGGAAATGTCCAAAAACATTATTTTGTTTCCATCTGGTTCAGGAATTTTGGAGTTGCTTTTACATATAGCTATGCTACAAATGTTACCACCACTCATCTAAAAAATGTTTTATTATTATAACATACAAAACTACATATTATTCGCGATGAAAAACAAAGTAGCTGACCTCTGGTGGAATATATTTGAACTACTATAAGTGGTATAAACAAACCAGAAAATTGTTGATTTGAATGGAATTTGGTCACTTTTTAAAAATCTTTAGTAAATTTGAGCATTATGAGTACATTAAAATATTTTAAATCAAATCGGTATTGTTCTATTCCTTAATTGAATGTTTGTTTATACCATTTATATCGGCCATTTTCTTGTATTCGACCTGCCCTCTATATTCCGTTTCAATCGCGAATTATGTGTAATATTATAATTTTTAAACTAACCTTACACGGTTACGAAAACACACTTCACAAGTCATTACTGCCTTTGTATAGGACCCAAATAAGTAATTATAGTAATATGGTCCTTATATGCTTAAAAACTCAACAAATATTAAACAAATAAACGATATTATAAGAAAATTCCACAAAAATATACGGAAATATAACCACAAACAACTGTCAAACTTGACTTTGTCGTACGAGTGACGTAGGCTAGCTATGAACCTTGGGTCGAGGGGCCAATTCATCATAAGCCCCCCTCGTCATCGATCCAGCGCACTTTCACTGGTTGGTCGCACTCGCGCTCCGACACGCGGATCCGACCAACCAGTGACGTTCGGCTCTGTTTGGCACGATCTTTTGCCAGCTCTAATCGGTCTTTTAGTTGTTTGCCTGCACCCGGACAAGCTAGACCACCCCCAATGGAACTCTGACTTTGGAAATAATAGCTTCGAAATATTAATAATGTTGCCAAAGTGGCAAGAAAAATGCGTGAAGCGCCAAATATGGACGTCACGATACATAAAGACATCACAAACAAATAACTAGTTTAACTAAGTAAAATAAGATTTTACTAGATAAACGTACATCCCATGTGGAGTAAGCCGGTTCTTCCACTAGGAATATTTTCCACTAGCTGTTTACGCGGACTTCATTAACCAGCTGTGAATACACAGGCTGCCAGTAATGGCCTTAGTGATTAGGTTCCTGATGTCTAACCGTGAAAGGTTCAGGATTCTCTGGATTTTAGAATTCGCATGACACCAGGTTCCTCTAGCCCCAACAATGAGAGGCGCCATGCATATGATTTTCCCAGGATGTCGGGCCTACATGGTCTGAATAAATTGAGGCTCTGTGTATTTGGCCGTCTTATTGGCATCGGCCAAACTTAGAGGATCTTGGCCTTCCCAGTGAACAGCGACGTCTGCAACAAGTACTCTGTCCCCACGACAAGCAACAAGGTCAGGTATTCCCAAAGAGCTATCAATCACTCTAATGCGCGGCTCTACCTCACATATCCACCCTTTACTTTCGCATGATTTTCGAAGAGAGGACACGAGCTGGTCATGTCTCCTACACCTTTGCCAGTGAGCTATTGAACATTTCTGTAAAACGTGGCTCAGAGACTCGGTCCTACCACATCCCGTCCTATAGCGGCGTTCGTGTGGTGGATTTGACGGGATGCCTCTGGTTGGTAATAAGTTGCCTCGCAACTGAATTGCCTTCAAGTAGTCTCTCCCCGACCAGTAGGGCGGTGGATTGTGTATCCAGGCAGAGCTTTCTGGATGGCTGGAGCCTTGAGCAAGACCATTTCCGCTATAGCCGGTGTCTAGTTCCGCGCTCAACTCACGTGCTATAGATGCTGAACTGCCTCCGTTGTTTGATGTCCATTTAAGTATTCTCTCCCAGAGTTGACTGATGTAAGGTAATGACAGAATAGCGGCTGTCGTTGGTGTCGCTGAGTGAATCAATCGAGTCAATCTCCTTCTAAAGATGGCTGGGACGTGCATGGCCATGGTCATGATGCCCAGACCACCTTCTCTAGTGGGCGCGTGTATATAGGCATCCGCACACATTCTGTTGAGACGCAAAAACTTCCGCACGGCTATGCGTATGGTCCTGTCAAAGCCTTTTAGAGCTCTCTTTGTTATTGCAGGAATTTGTAGTTTGTCGATGTATCTCGGTAGCAAGTATGTCTTGACCAAGTTCAATTTTTAAACTGGCTGCAAACCAGATTTCGCGATGCGATAGAGCTGAATCTGCAGGTCTTGGAAGGCTACCTTGGTCTGACCCAGGGCGTTATACCTACGCCCTAAGTACTTAACTAACTCGCTCGGTTTCAGCTGTCTTATTCTGTCGTTACCGACCGAGAAGAGCGAGCGCGTCACGCAATAAGAGTGCTTGTTACCACGATTAACATTAACCGTAATTGCAGCACTCTTACCAGCGTTAATCGACATCCCCCTCCTCTCAAATAATTCGACAGCTGTCCGAAGTTGTTTGTTCCCATTTCGGAGCACTTCGGATAACAGAACTAAGTCGTCAGCATAACCCAACACTGAGACAGTTCTGCCATCGACCACTGATAAACCGAGCATGTCTTCCTCGAGCCTACATATCAACTCGTCGACCACCATATTGAACAGATAAGGTGATAGCGGGTCGCCCTGCTTCACACCTCTGTTCATGTTGATGTTCTTTGTTGACTACCGGCGGTGATGTTCGTACGGCAGTTCATGTACGTGTCCATCACATAACGCTTGAACGTAGCGTCGATACCGAACCTCGTCATCGCTCGCTCTATCGAACGATGAGAAACCGTGTCAATGGCCTTGCGTAAATCTATAGAGATTATATTGTAAGGACGAAGGCCCCTTCTTCGTTGTTTGATGACCGTCTGAAGTGTCAGATTGTTTAACAGAACGCCATCTATCTGACGAAATCCCCTCTGGTTCTTGTGGAAGTCAAGCACCGACAGACGCTTACCCAATATTCGGTGAAATATCCGAACCAAGATCGAGGAAATGGTTATAGGGCGCCAATTACCTACCTCCAATGGGTCGCCACCCTTTGGTATCAAAGTGGTCCGACAACTCTTCAATACTTCTGGGGTTACACCAGATTGGAGCATGGTATTATAGACGAGAACCAATTTCCGAACAGGCACCTTACGCAGCTCTTTGATCTTTAAGAAGTCAGGACCAGCTGCCTGAGACTTCATAGTTTGTAAGGCCCCTAGGTTTCCGCTTCGGTAATGGCGTAGCCAACCAAAGCGGGGTCCCTTGGATCAGAAATTGGTTCATCGTCTTCTGGCGATATTGATGAGAATATCGCTCTATATTCCCTTTCCGCCGTCTTAATATCAGGATGCACGTCATTACCCCAAAGGGGCTTGTCGTCTATGACTGCCCGAGCCAGAGCCGATCTGTCAGTCTTATATCTCATTTGAGTCAGACGGTATTTTAGAGCTCTTTCGTGGCGTCTATTGTATATAGCAAGGGCGGTTTGAGCCTTTAATTTTTGATTTTTAGGTCTTCGCTTCCCTGCACTCACTGATAGTATTTCAGTAGTGTTCTGACACCCTCTCGGCGTTGCTTAGCGTTGTTAAGTTGCGAGAGTCTATATTCTGAGTCATTCCATGTTGACTGTGACTTAAAGTATTCGTCAATATAAGTGGCCAACGCCGCACGGTTTCCCATCGGAACGACTTCCTCGGCATCGGTACTCAGCACGTCCAAGGTCGGTGAAGATGACACACTACCGTGCTGACCAGCAGTATGCTCAGGGCTCGAAAGGTGTTCCGATTCACCCTCGACTGCCCGTCTCTCCGGAGAAGATTCCGCCCCCGATGAGTAATTGGCGAAAGTCTCGGTGTTAGAGGGTCCAGGGACCTGTTCCCTCTTGAGACTTTCGAGGAATTCTGGTATTGAGTCTCAGCATGTGTTCGCCGAATTTGGTCTCGAGTAAATTGGGGGAATTGCTACTCCAAATACAACCTGACCGTTCGGGCCTCATATTAGAATTCCAATTTACCCATGCGGATCTGGTCCTCCTCAGAGATCCTTGACAGCCTACCCTATACCAGATTCTCGTACCTCCGTTTGAGGTCCCCGTTGTACTCATCAGGATGAGCAGAGCGCATGTGCTGACGAACCCCTATGTAAGACTTGAAGGTTCGGGCACATATGTTGCAGACGTCGTCGTTACCTGTTCGTGGCCCTCGGCATCGCAGCCTGCGTAGATGAGTATCTAGACCGGCTTGCGTGGCGAAGATAGTGCCACAGATGCAGACAACCATTTTAAAGTTCGATGGATTTGGAGTTAACTGGACCAGTAGGAAGTATATCTTACTGGCCTCTGAACAAACTTTGGGATGTGCGTTAACTCTATTCCTAAACTCCCAGGAATTTGGGAGGGTGTATAGCCTTAAGGAGTGCAAAACTCGAGAGGCAAGTAGCTATACGGTGTGCGATTTAAGGTCCCAGTACAAGACTGATTATTTGAAATCCAGCACACACTACCAATCGGGTACACCCCACCGTAATCAGCAATTCCCTTCCAGTTAACAAATGACCCGGCTCTAAAAAGTGCCAGAATTCTTTATCCGCTGCAAAGGAATTCCCAGCTTCACGAACGTGGACGTTCACGGTTTGGATGATTTATGTGGTATTTTTGAACACGTTGCTCACCCAAAAGCGTAATAAAGCAGGAAACGAAGCGAAATGCAGAAATTTGGGAAACTCTACAGTCGCAGTCAGATCGTACTATACGCCAAGTGAACAACGAGCCAGCTTCGACACCACACTAACGAAGCCAACCTTTTAATCAGTAATCCCGCCATAAGGCCGGCATTCAAATAATCGAATTATTTTAAAATGTAAAATTAATTTGCTCTCACATCCTTAGAGTAGGGAGAATTTCACACTTCCCAGGAGAAGTGACATGCTATGTTCCCTACGATTAAAAGTGAGGCTTATTTTGATCGGTCCGCCACTCGTTTGGTGGGCGTTTGAGCTTTGACACCACTTGTTTTATTAGTGATTTTTGTGCGATTTCTGAGTGAAAACTAACAATTTTTTTAACTTTTTAAAATGGTAACGTGTTCGGCTTATGGTTGTAAAAGCGACAGCAGAAGGAAGGAAGTGGGAGTTACATTTCACAGGTAAATAAATATTTCTCTTATGTGTGCGTAGATGAAAATTCAATAAATACTCCTTTATTCTTAGATATTGCCTCTTAAACGGTTAATAATTTAAAAGTTAACACTTCAATGTACCTTATTACATCATTAATATTACATGTTTAAGTTATAAAATAAGAAAAATTTACATGTAAAATTAAAAGTAACATAAAGGATCACCATTTTACCAGTGGTGTAGGTACCTATGAAATAAATGAAATTATAAAATATACTGTGGCAACTACGGAAATGCAATAGCGTTTACTTTTTATATAGGTTTCCAAAACACGAACCAAAAAGAAGTCTTTGGATTGAAAATATGAAAATTAAAAACTTTATACGCACAAAAAAATAATTATTAAAAATAGTTAATAATTACTAAATAGTTAGTAATTTTGCCATTTTTGGCAAAATTGGCCGAAAACAAAAAAATTACCGACAAAATCACTAGCCAGTTGTGTCTGAGTTTAGCGAACCGACTATAGTAAAATTTTCACTGGTATGGATACGTACATAAACATTACTTGACAATGACATTGTCACCATTAACTTAGAGATGACTTTTGAGTGTTCTTGGATAACTGTTACTTGTATCATCGCTTAAATTATTAATTCACTTAATTAATATGATAATTTTTCACTAACTAGGTATTCAGTGATTATAATAATTTATATTATACTATGCAATAAAAGATATTACTTAATCGAGAAAAGAGGAAAAGTGATTTTTTTAATAATATATTGTTACGATGGAACGCTTAGATAAATTTTGAATATCTTTAACAACAAAATGCTTATATCACATTATATACCTATCCTGGTGTAGTCTCTGCTTGGGATCTTCCTTAAATAATAAACAATAAATAACTTTTTCTTAATTTCATGTCTTAAATCAATCATTTATCAAATACACTATCAATAGTATTTAATAAACAACTCAAGATATTATTATTAATAAAGCCGTGTCAAATATCTAAAATTGTCACTGTCTTGTCAGCACATTCTGTTCTCTTGTATGACAAAGATAGCGAATGTTCGATTTGGAAAATATTACCACTGGCATGGTGTTCATTTTTTCCAATCCTGAAAAAAGTAATACTTTTGAAAACTTTAAACGCAGAATGAAAGACTAAATTATTACCGAGGGCCGAAAGTCCCTTAGAATAAATGAAATAGTTATTTATGAAACAGTTCGTGAAGTACGCTTTTTGCGAAAGCACGCGATGTTTAGAGCACGAGCGACAGCGGAGCGAGTGCTATACATCGAGTAAGTGCGCAAAAAGTATTTCACGCACTGGAATTATGCAATATTTTATTTACGATAAACAAATAAAAAAACTGTAACTCTTCGTCACTGGAATTCATTTCCAACCACTAACGTCTTTCAAACCACAAAACTGTCAAAACTTTTGTTGTAATTTTTTGCTCACATGTCATCACCACGACAAAGCGAAAGTCAAGGATATTTGATTATATGAAAGTGTGCCAAAAAACAGTGCGAAAAAGTAAATCTCATTTAAAATACATTGTTACTTCACGCACACTTTAAATCCTTCACGCACTGCGATCTATAATGACAGTTTTCAGAAACTAAAAACTTAAACATAATATGAGATAGAGTAGATAAAGTTTCTTTTGAATGAGATATTTGCAATAAATAATCACACTAAATTGTCTCTTAGTTTTTCACCCCTGTAACTTTTTTCTCAGAATTAGAAAAAATAAATACCATTTAAATAGTATTGGAGCCGAAATTTTGCGCCTATCCCCTTAAGTTAGAATGTTTTGTATACTACGTAATAATATACCTATTTGAAATAAAGATATGTATCTATCATAAATCAATAATTCAAAAAGTTGTTTGCTGTCGTCACATCCCCAAATTCCTAATCCTGTTTTATTTTGAGTGGGTATAAAAGTTCAATATACTAAAATACTGTTTTTTGTTTATTAAATCTTTCTATATAAGCCATGCATAATATTATGTAATGAATAAAAATAGAAAATTGAACTAAAACTACGAGCAATATTATTTAATTATGTAGTTTTATATAGTTTCTTCTGGCCTACGCGATACGACACTGGCACTCGTGTTTGGTGTGCATTTCGCTTCAGTCTTGTTCTCGTTGCGGTCACTCCTGCGGAGGTGTAAAATTTTCCATCCTCTAAGCTCACATCGACTACACCGCTTTTCGGCAAGAATAGTGTCGACCAGTGGTAACGGTTTAAAAGTTGTAGGTTCAGTTATTTGAGAGATAATATGGTCAACCTGGAAACATACAAGCGAATCGTACACAGAAATTATTGCTCTGGAACACGTGTAATCGAACCGTAAAATAGAATAGTTCTAGTTGTCCAATTGATTTCATATTTTTTTTGGTAAGTACTTATAGTATTTGTTTGATAGTTTACTAGCGTATTTGGTGAAAAATATAAAATTAGTTCTGTTTTTTGAGTGTTGAGTGATACCCGCCTTTTGGCCGGCTTGTCGGTGTACGGTAAAATCCTTCGCGTATTTGAATAAAAGTACATATTTGTATTATTCTACTTTTATTATTTATACATTTCTTTCTTTCTATTGTAGAATATGGAAAATAATATATCTCAAAGACGAAGAAAGTATGGTGCGAAAAGGTATATCGAGCTGACAGACGCGGAAAAAAGGATAAAATACGATCTTTCCACAATAACCGATGAACAAATCGACGAGATCATGAACTCTAATCTTAATTCAGATGACGAGATAGTTTACGAAGATGATGATGATAGCACAGCCGATCCGGATTATGACTACGTGTTCACAGCCGAGAACGATGAGATCATTTTTCCTGTTTACGTGAAAATATCATTGATTTGGAACTCTCCATGAACCTTCCGTTGGAGCTAAGTCGCTAAGTAATATCACTGATGCTAGTGAAGATTTAGTGGGTGTTTTAGAACCACATGCAAATATATCTACTTCTGAAATGGCAACATTAACTTTGCCGGAACTTATAATATCAGAAAATACATCACCAGAAGTTCCAACAACTGATCCGGATACTCAAATGGACGTTTCAAAAGAACCAATTTTATCAACTTCCACACAACTAGTAACAACCACTAAATTCAAACCAAAGAAAAGACCCAGATCCCCGTTACCAACTGTAGAAGTTACGGGACCACAAATAGTACCATCAGCGGGGGGCTTCACTGGCACAGGCATCTAATAAAACACGGAAAGTCACAATGCAATACTAATTTTTCCTTTTTCTTTGAGTTGACCTCATGGAATCTCATATGGAGCGAAGTGAATTGCGCATTAAAACAATGGATTCAATGAAACGCATCTTTTACCATTTTCTGGATATGGCTGTCACAAATGCGTTCATTTTGTATCAGATCATATAATGAAGATGCTGCGAAAACAGATTTCAAAGAAAAAGGAGCTTCACAAGAGAAAAACATGAGACTATTCAAATTGCGTGTGAAAATTGCTCAAGCTCTGTGCTCTTCTGTTCAGAAAAGACCCATTAGTCGACCTTCAAATTCACCGCTCGCTCACTACTAATAGTACTAAAGCTGGTATAAAGGCAGCACATCCTGTTGTAGACGTATGCTACGATGGAGTAGATCATGTTCCTGTATGGATTCCAGGTAGTAAAAAGGCCTGCGAATACTACAAGGAATCAGTAACACACACTTTCTGCCTGAAATGTCAACTACATGTATGTCATTAAGGTGCCAAGAATTGTTGGAATGACTACCATGCCCGTCGTTAATGTATTTTTTTCATTAGTATTTACCTGTTAATATTTTTTATAAAGTTTATATCAATAACAATTTAAATGTTTTTATAAGCAACAAAAAAGCACTAGTTAATTTTTCCCTGTAGAACTATATACCGGCCGTACGGCCGGCATTCTTCTTTTTCACTTTGTGGCTGAGTCAATAACGATATCAAAAAATTAACTTTCCGTTCGTATTTCATGTAGCAAAATTGCCCCGAAACAAAAATTTTTAGCAAGTTGAACCCCTATTTATATTTTGCCTATTAAAGGGTTAAGCGAACAGCAACGTTTATTTGCCAAATAAACATTTTTTTTTTCTAGTTTCTGACAGCAATCGAATGCATTCTGAGTTAAATAATTTATTTAACTGAAAATGCAAAAATGCATACATACATTATTTTTTTTGCGTCAATTAATTCAATTCAAAAATTATGTTTTGGCCACCCTGTATAAATATTGATATTATTGTTTATAATACTGAATAGAGAATTGAACACGCTTTTAAACGGGCTACCACACGACCCCTATTTATTACATTGCGTGATTACCTGGGCGTGATTACGTCATCACGCCCAGATGGATGACGTCACTATTATGAAGTATTTATCAAAAGATTTTAATTTAAAAATAAAAATCGATCTGTTTCGGCATTTCCTTAAAATCGAATAACTTCTGCCAAATATCGAGGTGGATTATTTTCTTTGGCCTACCCTGTATAGATGTACCTCCGTTAGCTCTGATATACTTTGTTCTTAAAAAGCAATGAGCTTCGAAGCCATTAAGATAACTCTTGTCCGTTTTGCTTGAAGTTTGTTTCTTGTAGGCAAATGATGTCAACAGTCGTGTCCATAATTAGTTGTTGAATACGTTCTAGATGGGGGTAAAACCCGTCGCTGTTCCATTGAATTAAATTGAAAATGAGTACCTACTTAATTTTTATGATGTAAATGACCCTTCAGAGACATGGTCTTCTTCGACATTGTCCTGTGAGGATGAAAAGGATCAGGTAGCTCAGCTTCGTCTAGTTGTAGGAATGCTGGATGTAAATGAAAATCGGAGCCTCAACGTAACACCAATTATTTCCCCTAACTAAGACCCGAAAGTACATACAATCGATATGCAAACTCTAACAATGAATTTATTGTAATGAACTGTATAATGAAACTACATGTTGAATGCGTGAATGAATTAGAATGAATGAGTAATAATGAACGTTCTTTCTTATGGCAATATGTTTCTGGATCTTGCTCCACATGCGACATATTATTACAAAAATATACAAGAACAAAGGATGTCTTAATTATCATCAGCATTAATGTGCAATACCCAGAATATTGTTTACGATTTGTTATTCCCAAATAAAGTAGCATGCCGCACATGCAGAATACAATAACCAAATTGCGATAATCTACTATATTGAGCGTTAAATATTATTGTTTAGTATTCAGATATAAAGTATAAATATTTGAGATTAAACATATTGCTACGCGAAAAAAAAGTAGAATGAAAAAAATTTAAAGCACTCATGGGAGTGCAGACAGAGGTGAAAACTTTTTATAGTATATAAATTACGAGCTCAATACTTTTCCCCATCCAAAAAGAAGTGCTATATTTATTATCTACGCGTTGCGTACATTCTATGCTATTTATGTATACATATACATAATATATAGAGGTACGAAATTTAGTTCGGCAAAGTGATGACGGTGGCTAACTTAATACTTTTTTCCTATCTAAAAAGTTCACAACGTCCCTAAATAAGTTTTCACTTCAAAAATATTTATTTCTTCGAAGCAATGACGGTCGAGATGACTGTCGCTAATTCAATACTTTTTCCCCATCTAAAAAGGGCAAAACGTCCCTAAAGAAGATTTCACTTCAAAACATTATTTCGTCGAAGAAACGACGGTCGCGATAACGGTGTCTAATTCAATAATTTTTTCCCATCAAAATATTGCACAACGTCCCTAAAGAAGTTTTCACTTCAAAAATTTATTTCGTCGAAGCAATAGCGGTCGCTAATTCAATACTTCTTCCCCCTCCAAAAAATGCACAACGTCCCAAAGGGAATTTTCATTTCAAAAATTTATTTCGCCGAAGCGTTGACGGTCGCTAATTCAACATTTTTCCCCTTTTAAAAAGTGTATAATATCACTAAAGAACTTTTCACTTAAAAAATTTATTTCGCGAAGCGATGACGGTCGCTAATTTAATACTTTTTCCGTATCTAAAAAGTGCACAACGTCCTAAAGGAGTTTTTACTTCAAAACATTATTTCGTCGAAGCAATGACGGTCGCTAATTCAATAATTTTTCCCCATCTAAAAAGGGCAAAATGTCCCTAAAGAAGTTTTCACTTCAAACCAATATTTCGTCGAGGCAATGACGGGCACTATGGCGGTAACTAATTAAATACTTTTTCCCTATCTAAAAATTGCACAACGTCCCAAAAGTTTTCACTTCAAAAATGTATTTCGTCGAAGCAATGACGGTCGAGATAAATGTCGCTACTTCAATACTTTTCCCCATCTAAAAAGGGCACAACGTTCCTACGGAAGCTTTCACTTATAAAATGTATTTCGCAGAAGCAATGGCAATCGCTAATTCAACATTTTTCCCCATCTAAAAAGTGCACAACGTCCCTAAAAAAGTATTCACTTCAAAAATGTATTTCTTTGAACCAATGACAGTCGCTAATTTTATACTTCTTCCCCATCTAAAAAGTGCACAACGTCCTTAAAGAAGTGTTCACTTCAAAAATGTATTTCGTTGAAACAATGACGGTCGCGATGATGGTCGCTAATTCAATAATTTTTCTCCATCTTAAAAGGGCAAAACGTCCCCAAAGAAGTTTTCATTTCAAAAATTTTATTTCGTCGAAGCAATGACGGCAGCTAATTCAATACTTTTTCCCCATCTAAAAAGGGCAAAAGGTCCCTAAAGAACATTTCACTTCAAAACATTATTTCGTCGAAACAATGACGGTCGCGATAACAGTGGCTAATTCAATAATTTTTTCCCATCAAAAAATTGCACAACGTCCCTAAAGAAGTTTTCACTTCAAAAATTTATTTCGTTGAAGCAATAGCGGTCGCTAATTCAATACTACTTCCCCCTCCAAAAAGTGCACAACGTCCCTAAGGGAATTTTCATTTCAAAAATTTATTTCGCCGAAGCGTTGACGGTCGCTAATTCAACACTTTTTCCCCATCTAAAAAGTGTATAACATCACTAAAGAACTTTTCACTTCAAAATTTTATTTCGCCGAAGCGATGACGGTCGCTAATTTAATACTTTTTCCCCATCTAAAAAGGGCAAAAGGTCCCTAAAGAAGTTTTCACTTCAAACCATTATTTCGTCGAAGCAATCACGGTCGGGATGACGGTCGCTAACTCAATACCTTTCCCCATGTAAAAAGGTGACAACGTTTCTACAGAAGTTTTCACTTCAAAAATTTATTTCGCAGAAGCAATGGCAGTCGCTAATTCAACACTTTTCCCCATCTAAATAGTGCACAACGTCCCTAAAGAAGTTTTAACCTCAATAATATTACGATTATTATACGTACATTATAATAATATACGTTTAAATATTATTTTGTCGAAGAGATGACGGTCGCGAAATAAATCCTTTTTCTCCATCTAAAAATAAATTTTACATTTATTTTAAATTTAAATACTTTTATACAATTTATCTCACAATAAAACACTGAAAAACGTTTGTTTTTCTATACTTCCACAAAATTTATTACAACTATGTTATTACTACAGCTGTTTCGGCAAAGTGCCTTTCTCAACGCTGTAACAGCTGTAGTAATGACATAGTTGTAATAAATTTTGTGGAAGTATAGAAAAACAAACGTTTTTCAGTGTTTTATTGTGAGATAAAATGAACTTCCATCAAGTAACGGTCGAATCCATCAATTATACAATTTATATTATACATGCACACAATAACCTATATATGTACAAAATTTATTTCTCCGAAGCGATGATGGTCGCGATGATGGTCGCGAAATAAATCCTTTTTTCCCATCCTAAAATAGGTTTTACATTTATTTTAAATTAATTTAAATACCTCTGCACAATTTATATATACATACACATAATATATAGCATAAGCGATGACGTTCGCAATGACGGTTGCGATGACGGTCGCGATGACGGTTGCGAATTCATAGCTTTTTCCCCTATTTAAAAATCGCATAACGTCGGTAAAGGTGACGGTCGCGATGACGGTCGCGAATTCAATGCTTTTTCCCCTATCCAAATATCGCAAAACGTCCGTAAAGGAGTTTTCACTTTAAAAAATTGTAATATTATTTTTGTAATAATATGTAATTTAATATCATTTTAATATTACATAACATAGTACGTGATGTTAATACAATAGTCTCTAAATTGATCATCTACCCCAACCCCAACAGTGCAACATTTTATTTAATAATATCTGAATCAGAATCTAAATCAAAGTCAGTTAGGTTGATGGGAAAGGTAGTGAGTGGGACGGATGTTTCATTATTAGTATTTTGTATTTGAACTAGTATTTCTAGAAAATTATTATTGTTTGGTATTGGATCCCATTATAAATATTCTTAAATTGTATTACCCTGTATTAATTATTTTGCAGTCAACTCTTGGTATTGTCTTCTTGGATGACTAAACTTTTGAAGTATGAGTTTACATTAGTAAATTTATTGGTAGTTTTTTTAAGTAGAGGAGTGAAATATAATCTTCTTTTGAGTAGATTCCTTTGTCGGGAATAAGGAGTGCAAACACTCCCCATCCATATTCAGGGGTCTAGCTGACTTCATAAAAAAATATAGATACTCGTACATATATAATTCCATAATTCCAAGATCCGTTTGCATTTTATCCATCATGTGGCTACTGTATTGTCGTACTGGAGCCGCAAGACTGAACTGAGTGGGATTCTAGTACCACCCTAGGCACTCCTCTAAGCAGCCTCCTGTTGGACGTGCGTAGGTTTCAAACCTTAAGGTCGAACTCTATCCAGTTTGCAAACATTTATGGAAAAACATTTTGATTCGGGCACCGAACTCGTTCATTGCTCATGGTGGCGGTATCTAACCTGAATCAATTCCTTACTAGTTCTTACTTGTTGAGATTGCCATGCTCCTTTTTCCTTTTAAACTAGTTTTATTGTCATGTATCCTGGTAGCATATCGTTCATGTTTATTTGTATTTCCCTAGTTTATATAATGATACATCCCGTATCATGTCTTGTATTTGTTTGGTTTTCTGTACCTTTTATCACGATGCATTCTCGAATCATGTCGTTCGTATTCGTTTGTATTACTGTAGGTTTTGTTTCTACATATAATCCTTTCTTCTTTCGGGGTTGTTTTTGTGTTTATGTATTATATTCTTACCTTCTTTTCTTCTATCGACATTTTGTATTGTATTTGTATTTTTGTATTTTTGTTCGTTTGTTTCATTTCTTCTTTTGCCTTTATACTTTTTGTGCATATGGCATGTTCTGGAATTTTCTGTTTGGACAAGTGTTTCTTCATCCTTAGCACATATACAAGTTATTGACCCTGCTAAAGTGCAAAATTTTCTCGACGTTATTATTGTCCGTATTCCATCATCTGATTCTTGATGACTGGATTCTTTTCTGTGTGTCGTTCCTGACACTATCCATATTAATTTTGTATTTTGAGTGAGTAGCCCGTTACTTAATCGGTACATACCTTTAATCAATATGTTGCTGCATTATTTTACACCTAGTAATACGTCTATCGTCCCTACTTTTTGGTATATTTGGTCTGCTAATAGTACGATTCTTTCATTATATTCTTGTAATTGTATTTATTGTTCAGGCAAATCTTTGGTTATTCTTGGTAGTACTAACGCCTCTGTTTCCATCTCAAAGTTACTTCGGAAATGTGTTTCAATGATTAGTTTCCTACTCCAGTTCAATATTTTTTCTTCCTCCGAACCTATTCCTAAGATTATTGCATATATTGGTTGTCTGAGTTTCTAATGTTGTCGCCGCTTGTTATGTGATAATCAAACATTGTGAACCTTGGTCTATTAGTGCTCTCATTATGTGAGAGTCGCCTTTGGAATCTTTTATGCGCACAATCGCTGTTCAAGTAATGCTTCTAAATCCTTATGGCTTGTACAGTTTACAGACTTTTGTCCTCGCTTCTATATGTTGCTGTTTCTGTACCCATTATTTTCTTTAGTATCTTCTCGTCTTCTGTTATTCCTGCCTTCTCTCAGGGTGGTACAAACTTCTCCTCTTACTCGGATCGCTTTCATTGCTCGAACTTCCGAAATCTCACCCGTCTTTTTCAGGGACTTGTTCTCTACTTCTTTCTTTCTTTCATTTGAGCTTCCTTTATTGACCAAGAGTCCTTCCTGGTGTTATTCTTCACACTGTTTACATCTCTGCCGGGAAAACATTGTGCTTCCTTCTTTTGAGACAAGCAATTTTCACACTACCTTTTTTCTTTTATTATTTTGTTTTTGTCTCCTGTACTGAGCTCCAGAAATTACTTCTTGACAGTTACTTCGTGGCTGATTAGGAGCAATAGTCCATTTCTGTAAGGGATGGCATAAAAAGGATGGGGTTTGATAAATGGCGTCTCTGATGAACGCAGCGTGAATTAACTATTGGAGGATATGTTGATATTTTTAACATTCAAGGTTTGAAGTCCAGCAAAGAGGCTACGGTCTCCCCCTGTTTAGATTCCAGTGTAGCCTCTTGTTATTAGCATCGTCTCAAGGGTACAGATGTATATTTCGTTTTGATGTGTAACCCATGAAATTTTGTATAGGGTAATGTCTTCGTGTGCTAGTAACTTTAAAAGTGAATTGCATTAAATTCGTTGAATTTTTTTTTTGATAATATTAACTTGATTTTTTTGCTACATAACAAATGAATCATGCTTTAGTCATACTTTATGTTTTTGATGGTGCTGAAAACGAAAATGAGATTTATTTTGAATTTTATGTGGGGGAAGATTGTCAAAATCGCAATTTCACCCTGAAAACTAGATAATAAAAAATGAAATCACATTTTTTTGCGTTTACCTCGCTACAACTCTGTTCTAAGACGCTTATCACCAAAATAACGCTTATTTTTCGAAATATTGACCATGGGTGCTGAATGGCTAATTTTGGTCTTATATTATGTTTCTGACGGTGATGAAAATGAAAATAAAATTTATTTTAAATGTTAGGTGGGGAGTACAAAATCGCAATTTTACCCTAAAAATAAAAAAATGAAATTTTTTTCATTTTTTTGCATTTAATTCGCTGCAACTCTGGTCCATTTTAATATTTTTGTTCCAAAGTTTGTACAGTATTTATATTATTGCTCACTTTTCTTAAGACAATGGTATCTACTTCAAGCTTTTAGTCTAATTCTAGTAAAAGTTTTGAAATTTTTAAATTACACGGTGCAGACTGGTGAATTGCAAAGTTTAATCGTAAACGTTAACTGATAAAATTTAAAATTTATATTTTTAATTACATTCCTGTTAAAGCATAGAGTACATAAAAGTTTTCTGGAAAGTTTTAGATCAAAATGTTTTATAGAAAACAAATGGTGCAACTTTTAACATCGACCTTATAAATCCCCAAAATAACGCTAATTTTTCGAGATACTGACCATGGGAGGTGAGTGGCTAATTTTGGTCTTACTTTATATTCTTGATTGTGCTGAAAACGAAAATGAAGTTTATTTTAAATTTTAGTGAGGTGAACATTGTAAAAATCGCAATTTTACCGTAAAAATAAAAAAAGTTAAACCACGTTTTCCTTAAAATTAAAAGTTGCACCATTTTTTTTTTCTATAACACATCTAGATCTAGAACACCCCGCTAAACTTCTTTGGACTCTGAAGTTTAACATAAATTTGACCAAATAGATAAATTTTAAATTTTGTCACGTAATTTTTGCGATTTAACTTTGCAATTCACGAATCTGCACCTTTTATTGTTTAAATATAATTCATAACTTTTATGAGAAAAATAATGAAAGTCTACACGACCTTTGGTATTTTTCACAAAGGTAAGAAATATACGTATAAGCTTGTTTTTATTTCTCGATTGAAATATTAAGAATTGTTAATGGTTTCCGTTAAGAAACGATAAGTCTCTTTATAATATTGAAAAACACTTATGAGTATGTGTTTGTTTTTCTTTTAATTAAAAGGGTCGCATTTGGAATGAATAATTACCTATAACAAATACCTTTAATTAAGCCGAAATGGAATTGAATCATCTAATTGCGACGTATAAACACCAAAAACCTTAAAGATCTTATCGTTTATTTTTCTAACTAATGATTATTATTTATTGGCATCTGAACACAGAGTACTGTATTGTTTTTTTTTTATTCGCTAAATATTATGTCATGCAAAAAGAGCAGGGTTTAGTATTTTGCTAGAATTGGTTAATATTTGTCATCTGAGACCATGATATCTTATTTTTGGTTGGCTAGACTAACGTTCTGTGATATATTTGAGAAAAGTGGTACTTTTTAGGGTTGTTTATTTTGCTGCGATTGGTTGGTTGTATCAGGGTAATGTGAGCTGGGGAAAAAAGGTGGGGTTCTTCTGGGAGCAAGAAAAGAGATCGTAAGAAATTAAGAAAAATCACTATCGATCAGACGACCAAGTGAATAGGTCGATTCTTAGTTAACTGTGCAATGTCTGGTGTGATGTCATCCTTTTTACCAGGCAAAATATATTGCATATATATTATTATCGAGTCCATCTTCGATGGTCGATAGTCACCATGTTAATATCTTGTTTTTCGGTGTGGAAAACACCTCCAGTTCCTTCGGCAAGCAGTTCAGGGTTAACCAAATATCTCAAGCAGTTCTTATTAATAATCGTAGTGAAAAGAAGTCGTTTTTTTGTAAAAACAAGTTAAGTTACTAAAACAAGCAATGCATTGCTTAACTTTGCAAACTACATACTATTGTATATTCAAAAAGTGTACCATCAGTATTGTATTTTTGTGGTACCTACCAATGAAGTGAAAAGTGCTACGACTGTAATATCTGGACTTAGCGTTGAAAGCTGCAGGCCATTTTTGCAGAGACACAAAGGTACCTATTTAATATTGTATTTATTTGTATTTGTGGAAAATACCTCTTACAAAAAAATGTAAAACCAGAAAAAGATCCACATTAAAGTTACATGGTACGAAAGTCCGGACCTGGCAGAATACCAACCAACACCTGCAGCTTACTCTGCAGTTTCCACCAGAAGTTTGTTAGATTGTTTCATTATATTTGCATTGTAAAATTCATTATTATTCTTGGTCTTGTCGAGTTCAGTCATATTTAAAATTGTAGTTTAGAAATAAAAATATTTTTTAAAAACCGATTTCATTTTTCGAAATCCAAAATTGGCGCAGTCAGTAGGATTTGTGCGAGTCGCGAAACTGTGAATTTCGTATTTATCGGAAAACAGAACTTTTCGGGACTTTGGCGTTTTAACACCTTAAGTGCAAATCCAAACGAACATTCCGTTTTGTGGAAAGCAGCCCCAGTGGAAAGCAGCCCTTCAGTGACAGCAGACCTTCATTTGGGTAGACGAATTTGGAGAAGTAGTTGGCAAAGACTATCGAGGTGAGTGCCAAGTTTCCTTCTTGCCTTCCTTATTTATTTTTCATAAATTCGGAAGATAGTTTTGTTAAGACATTGTTTATGAAACGATATTTTAATTTTTATGATTGATGAAGATTCCTTGGTAGAATCTCTTAAGAATTTAAAAGTAAGCTTTAAAAGTAAAAAGAGTAAAGATAAGAAAAATATTAAAATGGCAACTAGTCAAGCTGAACGTCGTCCTATTAATTGGGAATTATTTAAATCAAAAATTTCAAATATTAGACCTTATGATGGCGATACTAATACCTTAAACAAATTTATTTCTCGTTGCGATAATTTAGTTATTACATATAGAGCATATAATGACCAAGAATTAAATAATCACATTTTTGAATGTATTCAAAATAAACTTGTAGGAAAGGCTGAGCTTATGGTAGGAAATAGGGTAGAATTAAATGATTGGACACTTTTAAAAGCCGCGCTTATACAATGTTTTTCTGATAAACGTAACTTAGAATGTTTAACACAAGAACTGACTAGAACTAGGCCACAAAGAAATGAAAATTTAATAGAATTTGGAAATAGATTACAATTATTGAGAAGTAGTATAGTACAAAGAATTAGCAATGATACTAATCTTGATGCAAATCAAAAAGTTGTTTTCATACAATTTTGCGAAAATACAGCACTAAATACTTTTATTGCGGGTTGTACCGGCACATTAAGAAATAATATGCATTTAAAAGCACCAGCTTCTTTAGAACACGCCATAGCTTATGTAAATGAATTCGAGAACTTCGAAAAACTCTATTCCGATATTAATGACAATAAATCACACCAAAATAGAAACAATTTCAGAAAGCAGAATTTCCCTAATCCAAACAGGCAATTTTATAATCCTATGAGCAATCAATATTTTCAACCAAACTCTTCTATTCCCCCAAATCCAAACTTTAATACAAATAATAATTATTTTCAAAATCCCCCACGGCCTCGCCAACCTATTAACGTACAGCCTCAACAGTTACCCCCTAAAAATCTCCCAACGAACTCAGAAGTCTTCGGACCTTCCCGAAATACGAATATTTTCAGACCAAATCAAATTCCCCAGCATCGCCTTCCGAAGCCGGAACCGATGAATATGTCTACAAATTCTAGATTCCCGTCAACGTTCAATAGAAGAACAAATAATTTTAGGAGAAACTATTTTCAAAATAATGGGCAAAAGCCAAATATAATAGCTGAAGAATTATATAATAATGTTTACGATGGACAGGAATGCGAACAGACGCATAGCGACGTCGACGCAGATATCCATTCCAGTGAGCAAGTAGATTTAGATTATTTTTCTCAGAATTTTCAGGAAGCCGCCTCAGAAAACCAAATAACTTAATCGAATTGAATTTAACCTCTAATAACCCTTTACCTTATATTACTATTTCTAATCCTCCATTAAAATTATTGGTAGATACCGGTAGTACTAAGTCAATCTTAAAACCAAGTATTGCTGAACAATTTTATTCAGATTGTATATTTCATTCCAACGTTTCAATTTCCACGTCTCTCGGTACGAAAAATATCAAATACCAAGCTGCGATACCAGCGTTTCAAGAATTTAACCGCGACAATATCTTAAATTTCATATTATACGACTTCCACGAATTTTTCGACGGCGTGGTCGGTATAAATGACCTATTATCAATGAGGTTTAATATTGACCTTAATAATAAATGTCTTGTTAGCACTAACGCAATAATCCCTATTAAATTTAGAAAACCATCAGACATAAAGTTTGAAATATCTGTTGGCCCTTATGAAAAGATTTTAAAGGAAGTGCCTGTGACCGTACCAAACGGTGAAATATTAATTGATAAGAAAATTTTAGGTGATATGTATGTACCAGAAATGCTAACTGTAGCAAATAATGGTTTAGCTTTAGTAGAATTTGTCAATGAAACAAATAAAAATTTATCTATAACTTTATTAAAACCCCTATACGCTTATCCATATAATTCTAATGTTTATCAATGTTATAAATTTGAATTTTCTAATAGACAAAATAAACATAAAATAGATAAAATGCAAATACAAAATCTTGTTAGAACGGATCATATGAACGCAGAAGAAAAATCCGAAATTATCAAATTATGCTCTCAATATAAAGATATATTTTTGAAACCCGGTGACCCACTTACATTTACGTCAAAAGTAAAACTAGTTATTAAAACAACCGACGAAGAACCTGTACATGTAAAGTCGTACAGATATCCGTATGTCCACAAGGAAGAAATTAAAAAGCAAATTGACAAAATGTTAGACGACGGGATTATTAGACCCAGCAGCAGTCCTTGGGGATCGCCGCTTTGGATCGTAAAGAAGAAACTCGATTCTTCCAATCAACAAAAATTTCGTTGCGTTATAGATTATAGGAAACTTAACGATAAAACCATTAGTGATCGATATCCGATACCCAATATTACCGAAATATTGGACAAATTAGGACGAGCACAATATTTTACTACTCTTGATTTAGCTAGCGGTTTTCATCAAATCGAGATGAGCCCCTGCTCCATAGAAAAAACAGCATTCAGCGTTAATAATGGACACTACGAATTTTTAAGAATGCCTTTTGGCTTAAAAAACGCACCATCCACCTTCCAAAGGGTAATGGATGAAATATTAAAGGATTTACAAAATAAAATCTGTATGGTATATATGGACGATATAATTATTTTTAGCACAAGTCTCCAAGAGCACATTCAAAATTTAAAATTAGTGTTTGCAAAACTAAAAGATGCACAATTAAAAATACAAATTGATAAATGCGAATTCCTCAGAAAGGAAGTTGAATTTTTAGGGCATATAGTGACCCCAGACGGAGTTAAGCCTAATCCAAAAAAGATTAAAGCTATTAAAAATTTTCCTATCCCTCGTACACAGAAGGAAATAAAATCATTTTTAGGTTTGTTAGGATACTATAGAAAATTTATTAAAAACTTTGCAGCTATAACTAAACCTATGACCATGTGTTTGAAAAAGGATCAGAAAGTTATCCACAATAAAGAATTCTTAGACTGTTTTAATATTTGTAAAAATCTTTTAACTTCAGAACCTATTTTAGCTTATCCTGACTTTAATAAAACTTTTCAATTAATAACAGATGCCTCTAATTTCGCAATAGGCTCTGTTCTAATGCAAGATAACCATCCTATATGTTACGCCTCACGTACTTTGAATTCAGCCGAAATTAATTATTCAACCATAGAAAAAGAGTTATTAGCGATTGTATATGGTTGCAAATATTTTCGACCTTATCTCTTCGGTCGCAGATTCCAAATTTTAACTGATCATAAACCCCTTCAGTGGTTGTTCTCACTTAAAGAGCCAAACTCTCGCTTAGTAAGGTGGAGACTTAAGCTCGAAGAATTTGATTATAATATTCAATATTTAAAAGGAAAAAATAATAAAGTAGCCGACGCACTTTCTAGAATTAAAATAGATTCCGACTTGAATGCTATCGAGACAGAATCCATGGATGTTAATTTAGGCGACATAAATGAAATAATAGATAATGAACTAAGCAACTTAGACGATTTACCGCAACTTTCAGAAGGAGACCTTGACTCCTTACTAAATGATGGATCAACAAATAAAATAAATATTATTTCGGACATACAAGTTCGACCCCCTTTCGAAAATCCAGAAACAGAAGACTCAGATTTAGAAACGTGTCATACTTCTTTAGAAAATCCAATTCTAGGTATACCCATAACCGAAAGAGCTTTAAATACTTATAAAAATCAAATTATAATAATAGGTGGAGAAATAAATAAAATAAAATGCAAAAATGAAAAAATATTTGATAATAATAGATTTTATGTTACTTTACCCCAAAGAAATATTGAAGAAAGTATTTTTAAATTTGTAAAAGAATATATAGACCCCAAAATGATTTATGCATTGTATTTTAGAGAAAATATTTTACCAGAAACATTTGTAGTAATAGTTCAGAATTATTTTAAAAATTCTGCTTTTAAATTTGTACATTCCACAAAATTTTTAACTGACATAATAAATACGCAGGAACAAAAAGAAAAATTAGAATATTATCATGTACACAAAAAAGGACATCGTGGTATAAACGAAGTAAAAATGTCTTTAGGATCACGTTACTATTGGCCAAAAATGGCAGAAGATATCGAACAATTTATAAATAATTGCGAAACCTGTCTTAAAAATAAATACGATAGAAATCCTCCAATTATAAAATTTAGTTTAACTCCCACTGCATCAAAACCCTTTGAACATATTCATGTAGATGTCTTTAAAATTTCTAATCAATCATATTTAACGATCATAGATTCATTTTCGAGATATGCCCAAGCATACCCTTTACCTAGTGTCAATGGCACCTCTGTAGTGGAAAATTTACTTCTCTTTGTAAGCCACCATGGTTTACCATATAAAATTACCGCCGATTGTGGCACAGAATTCAAAAATAATGACCTTAAAGATTTTTGTAAACTTCACCATATAGAACTACATTTCACAACTTCTAAAAATAGTAATTCCAACTCTCCCGTAGAAAGGTTTCATTCTACATTAATAGAATGCTTTCGCTGTCTTAGAGAGGAAAATAAAGAATTAACCCCTAATCAATTAATAAAACATGCTATTCTAAGTTATAATAATTCAATTCATTCCATCACTAAATTTACCCCATTTGAAATCATAAAAGGACATATTAATAGTCCAGATCCTTTTGACTTGGACGATAACCTTATATTATCTTACTATGTACAAAATCATAAAAAAGCAAGTAAACAGTTATATGAAATAATAAAAACTAGAAACGAAGAAACAAAAGAAAAAATAATTAATAAATTAAATGAAAATCGAAATGACCCTCCAGATTTTTCTAACCAAGACGTTGCATACGTCAAAACAAAATTGCGCGATAAAAAGGCACCCAAATTTAAAAAGACTGAAATTGTTCAAGATTCAGGTCTTATATTACAAACTAATAAAGGAAATTACCATAAAAATATAATCAGAAAACCCAAAATAAAACCAAAAATATCTTTTCAGGAAAATGAAAATCCGGACAACGTGTTTGCTCCTGATATTCCTGGCACTTCAACATAGATGTGAAGGAGAAGATGTAAAAATTACTCCTATATCGAACCCTTTGTTACCCATATTGTTAGGATCCTGTAAAATTATTTACACTAAGCATACTTTTATACACTATCTAGATTTAAGAGAAGTAACTAAACAGATAACTAGTTTAACTAAACATTTTTATAGCCTTAAGAATAGTCTAATAGTAAGTAATGCTTCTAACCCTATATCTTTTCATAACTTAGCTGAACAAATGACAAAAAGAACCGAATTCTTAATAAAAATTCTTGAAAGAAAATTTGAAAATTTAAATCCACATATTCGCTCTAAAAGAGGTTTAATAGATGGAATAGGCAAAATTAATAAATGGGCTTTTGGAACTTTAGATGCCGACGATGGAGAACGATACGATAAAGCAATCAATATTTTACAATTAAATCACAAAAATGTAATTCATGAACTTAACCTTCAGTCAACTTTGTACAAAAAGCTTGTTAATCATTATAATCAGTCTTTATCAACCTTGTGGCAAAATCAACAAAAATTGCAAGACAATATTGAAAAATTTAAATATTCATTAGAAACCAAAATAATTACTTTGGGTAACTACATAACTTATCAAAGTATCCTTTACCAAATTAATCTCGATTGCCAAAATTTAATAACATTTATTGACAATATTGAAAATTCGATCGTTTTCTCTAAATTAAATACTCTTCACAATTCAATAATATCTACCCAAGAAATCTCAGAAATGATGTCATATTTATCACATATATACAAAGAAGAACAGATCGCAAAATTTAACAATGTGCTAACATACTATCTCTTTCTCAGTACCCAAGTAACCTTTTATGAATCCAAGCTTATATTCGCTATCCATGTTCCTATATTCAAATCAGAAAATTACGACTTCTTCCATGTTTACCCCGTAATACAAAATCATCAAACATATATTCCTTTATATCCCTACTTGGCAAAAGGAGAAAAATCACTATCGATAAAAGAAGAATGTCCCATCCTCGAAACCAGATACTACTGTCAACAGGACTACACCCAAATAGATACCTGCACCTATAAATTGATTGATGGACGTAATCCAGAGAAATGCTACGCCACTGAAATAAATCTACAAGAACCCATTATTGAACACGTTATGGATAACCAAATCTTGATAATTCCGTCCAGTACTGTCAAATTCATCTCAAAATGTGTGTCCAATTCGTTTTTGGAAATAAAAGAACCTTCGTTAATAGAAATCCCACCAAAATGTGAAATAGAGGTTGGAACCTTAAAATTTTCAAACAACCCACGTATCCAATCTGGAAAAATCATTATATTACCAAAATTAGAACATTTTTCGACTGAAAAGGTAAATTATCAAGTAACCAATTTAAGCAAAATCGATGTGGAAGGACTATACGAAATTAACAGAATCACCAGAAATCTTTCACCTGTACAAGAAATTGGCTTTCCAACTACACCCATTATCAGCACTGGTTCAGTCATCCTAACTATATTAATACTAATCGTTACAATTTATGTCATTACTAGATGCCGAAAATATTACAAAAATAAGAAGGTTCCTGACGAAATCCCATTGGAAGAAAGATGTCCCCAAAATTTGGAATCCAAAAATACCTCCGTTATTTTTTCCTCTTAAGGACGGAGGAGTTACATGGTACGAAAGTCCGGACCTGGCAGAATCCCAACCAACACCTGCAGCTTACTCTGCAGTTTCCACCAGAAGTTTGTTAGATTGTTTCATTATATTTGCATTGTAAAATTCATTATTATTCTTGGTCTTGTCGAGTTCAGTCATATTTAAAATTGTAGTTTAGAAATAAAAATATTTTTTAAAAACCGATTTCATTTTTCGAAATCCAAAATTTTAATTTCTTTTTTCAATAATTTTTTGTTGAATAAATATGATTCATTATATAAATTTATGGGTATCTTGAGATAATTATTTATGTTTAATTAATTTTCAGTTGATTTGTTCGTCTAAAGAGTTTTTCTTTGTGTTCCATCTCAAATCTAAAAAACAAAATGGCGCCGTTTCGGCATTATATCGATTCATTATTTATTTATTTTTTTTTTGTCCATCATGTCCTAGTTTATCTCTAGTGGCTATCTTCACTTTTTTTATTTTTGTCTATCAATTATCATCTATTTCCCAGCTAATAAGAAAATGTAAAAAACCACATTCACATCTCTAACCGATTCTGAGCAACGGAGCCTCCGTTAATCCCATATGTATTCACAACTTCTTCTTCTTTCCTTTTTATTGCCACAGTATTTCAAAGATAAATTTTCTATACATATAATTCTTGTTATTTCGTAAATTCTACTTTGTTTTATTAAAAAGAGAGATTCTTTGTGTATCACCTCTTATTTTATATTGTAAATTCAAGGCTTCCATTTTCTTTCTTTATTTTAAACAGTAATAAGTTGAATGAAATCTAATTTTAAATAAACAAAATGGATCTTGTTCTGTTTCATTTGTCCAAACGTATGGAAAAATATTAACCACTTTAAAGCGGTTTAGTAAGAAAGTAAGAAAATAAGCCCCGAAGAAGAGGAAGAAATCTTGTATCCAATCTCCTTTCCAAGAAGGAGGTGCTGAAAAGGCGCCCATTTAAAAATATTACCAGGAATCTGTTTTTTTTTTAATTACCAGGACATTTCTGCAAGTACCCTTGTATTTCTTTGGTGTCAGTAGTTAGTATTCCGATTCCATTACCCCCTAAACTTGCTACAACCCAGCTTCCCATCTAAAACCTGAGAACTGTCTCGCACAAGTACGATTGGGTGCTTGCTGTACCTTTCATAAAGCCCCATATCGACTCCCTATCTGATTGTAGATATCAATTAGCCCCCAACCCCCTTCAGAGTAAGCATACTAATTTGTTACAACTTCATAGTTTGCCTCTGTTATACGCAAGTGTTGTATCATTGGGTTCACTTCGTCTTTTAGTTGTGTTTTGAGATATATACTGTATACCTACTGCATTTTTTTGCGTTCGTTAATAGGCTATTTTCATGAATCAGCTTTGTGAATAAATCGTGGATCGTTGTTCATGTCTATGTCTCGTATTTTCCATTAAACACAGGTATTTTTTAACTATGCCAATGTTTTTATACCAGTGGCATGTCTCTTCTTTGTGTATTCTCTGTCCATTCAGTTCCTGACCGTATTTTCTTCAATGCTTCCTTAATTGGTTTTTGTAAATGTGTCATTCTCTCTAATTCGTCTTTCTCCAATGAGTATAGTTCCTTATTTATATTTTTTTTTGAAAAATGGCTTTGCCAGAGCCAATTAGCCAGACTTGTTTGTGATTGATTGCAGATTAACAGTCATAAATCTCTTATTACCCCAGGATGTGGGTAAAAAAACGTGATATAATTCAGGAATTTTTGAAACCTATCATGTGTTGTAAAGGACGATGCCAGGAATAACTTCTACAAAAATGTGACCAAAAATATTGTGAGCTTTTTTTGTTATTGCGATTTTCATTTGTTAAATTTGCCATTTTTAAATATTTTTAAGTTTGCAGCTTAGGATATTGATTCTAGAAAAAAACTTTTTAATAGAAAGTTGTAGAAAATTTAAAAACCTACAATTTGAGCTACGGTAAGTTTAATTTCGCTTATTGGTTATTGCAAAACAGCCCGCGAAAGGTCCAAAGTGGCCGTTTTTTACAATTGCGTTATTTATTGTACAAATAATTTTTTTTATTTTTTAAAGCTTTAAAATTAAGATATTTCAATTATAAACATAAAAAAATATTGTAAGGCCGGATTAACGAATTTGTTGCTTAGATATTATAAATTGTTTATCCCAAGAGGTCAAATGTCGAAGGCTATAACTTTTTGAAAAAAAATCGTAGAGAGTTGGTGAAACATCCAGTCTACTTCTAAAGAGATATATTTTCATATTCTGATGTAAATAAATGCGTAAAACATTTTTAAACCTCTAATTTTTGGGTTTGACCATAAGGGGGCAAATTCGTTAAAAACATTTAGAGCTGAAGCGGCCCTGTACATCCTATAAGTTTTAAACTTACAGATTATTGTTGCTGAAGACGAAATGAAGATCTATAAAAAAATAAAAAATTTTACGACCAACTGAAGCCGAGCTAAATATTGGGTTTGAAAATAAGGGGGCAAATTTCGTTATAAACATTTAGAGCTGAAGCGGCCCTGTACATCCTATGAGTTTCTAACTTACATATTATTGTTTCTGATGACGAAATGAAGATTTATAAAAAAATAAAAATTTTCTACAACTAACTGAAGCGAAGATAATTGTTTCTTTTTTCTTAAATCGTAGTGCCTTTATTTAAAACAATTAAGAAATTATTTTACAGTCATTGACTAAAGAAAGACTTATGTTATCTTAAAATAAAAATTATTATAAAATATAGTTACATATAATTATTAAAAATTATTTTTAAAATCGGTGCTTTTGCGAGCGGCCGAATTTTGCAAATCGCCCGGCTCCCTTCAAATCTGCGCGCTCGGAAAATTTTTGCGTAACTTGTATTAAATTTTGACCGAAAACAATTTAATAAGATTACCATTATAATATACAGTCTATTTACCACTGTACTTGTTTTTCTTGATAAACTTTTATATGTGAAATCTCATTTCTGAAGAAATAATATTACAAAAATGATACATTATATATGAAATATATAACTATATTTTAAATTTTTTCATTGTTATATAAATATAATAATAATAATGTTACTTCTTATTAGACAATATAAAACTTTTTCTTCTGGTAGTGACTATCCGTTTTGGATGTTCTCGACCATCATGGCAATTTGGCAAACCCCATTTGGAAACTGAGAACCAGGAAGACGAAGGATTACCTTGCTAGAAAATTTACGTACGTCGTTCAACACATCAACTACAAATCTTTTTAGAGCAGCAGTACCGATTTAGTGAGCAAGTACAGATTGCCATGATGGTCGCCAACATCCAAAACGGATAGTCACTACAAGAAGAAAAATTTTTATATTGTATAATAAGAAGTACCATTATTATTATTATATTTATAAAACAATGAAAAAATTAAAAATATAGTTATATATTTCATATAATGTATCATTTTTGTAATATTATTTCTTCAGAAATGAGATTTCACATATAAAAGTTTATCAAGAAAAACAAATACAGTGGTAAATAGACTGTATATTATAATGGTAATATTGTTAAATTGTTTTCGGTCAAAATTTAATACTAGTTACGTAAAAATTTTCCGAGCGCGCGGATTTGAAGCAAGCCGGACGATTTGCAAAATTCGGCCGCTCACAAAAGCACCGATTTTAAAAATAATTTTTAATAATTAAACGTAACTATATTTTATAATAATTTTTATTTTAAGATAATATGTCTTTCTTTATTCAATGACTGTAAAATAATTTTTTAATTGTTATAAATAAAGGCACCACGATTTAAGAAAAAAGAAACAATTATCTCGGCTTCAGTTGGTTGTAGAAAATTTTTATTTTTTTATAAATCTTCGTTTCGTCTTCAGCAACAATAATCTGTAAGTTAGAAAGTTATAGGATGTACAAGGCCGCTTCAGCTCTAAATGTTTATAACGAAATTTGCCCCCTTATTTTCAAACCCAACATTTAGCTCGGTTTCAGTTGGTCGTAGAAATTTTTAATTTTTTTATAAATCTTCGATTCGTCTTCAGCAACAATAATCTGTAAGTTAAAAACTTATAGGATGTACAGGGCCGCTTCAGCTCTTAATGATTTTAACGAAATTTGTCCCCTTATTTTCAATCCCAAAAATTAGAGGTTTAAAAATGTTTTACGCATGTATTTACATCAGAATATGAAAATATAACTCTTTAGAAGGAGACTGGATGTTTCACCAACTCTTTACGATTTTTTTTTCAAAAAGTTATAGCTTTCGATATTTGACCTCTTGGGATAAACAATTTATAATATCTAAGCAACAAATTCGTTAATCCGGCCTTACAATTTTTTTTATGTTTGGAATTGAAAGATCTTCATTTTAAAGCTTTAAAAAATAAAAAAAATTATTAGTACAATAAATAACGCAATTGTAAAAAACGGCCATTTTGCACCTTTCGCAGGCAGTTTTGCAATAACCAATAAACGAAATTAAACTTACCATAGCTCAAATTGTAGGTTTTTTAATTTACAACAACTTTCTATTAAAAAGTTTTTCTCTAGAATCAATATCCTAAGCTACAAAATTAAAAATCTTTAAAAATTGCAAATTAAACAAATGAAAATCGCAATAACAAAAAAAGCTCACAATATTTTTGGTCACATTTTAGTAGAAGTTATTCCTGGCATCGTCCTTTACAACACCTGATAGGTTTCAAAAATTCCTGAATTATATCCTGAAATCGACCTATTTTTCACCCACAGCCTGGAGTATATATCGTAACATTAGTATATTATTTATAGTATAATATTTTATAACATTATTTATAGTTGCTTCCATTATTAATGTATTTATTTTCTCCATATTTGCTTAATATCAGATATAATGGAATTATTTACGTGAGGCCTATCTTCAGCAACGTATTTAAAATGACTAAAGATGATGATAGTTTGTACATTGTTGACAATAATTTGCTTTGCTTTTATAAAGGGGTGCTAAAAATCTTCTAGCATTAGTCATAATTTCATAACCCTTTTAAACAAACGGGGAATTTCACAGTCGTTTGAAATATTTAACTTGTTATTCTAATTCTTTTACATTTTTATCAACGCAATCTATTATTTTAACTGCTTTGTTAACACTGGTCAACATGAATTTTGAGTCTTAGTTCTGTACCTATGATTTTGATTAATTATGCCTATCTGAAGAAAGAAAAAATATTTTTATCAAATAAAGTTTGCTTTTGTACTTACCAGAACAAAATTTGAAAGATGAAGAAGCTCTATTTTTTAATTTAAATTATTTTTAAAAGTAAACAAATTTTAAATTATATATTTTTATTAATTTTAATTATAAAAGATGGCATATACAAAACCCATAAATACTAAAAACAATACAAATAAAACTTTAAACATGAACAGTTTTGGTATTTCTATTGCGTAAACAAGGACTGCCTGGTAGGAGCTCCCAAACGTCATGTTCTCATTACATTCTCCTTGGTACCGTTGAGTTGATCGAAGTTCATTACATATTGGTAAAAGCAATTTCTGCTATTTTATCTACCCAAGTTGTGTTTATACTGATTCAAGTGAGCATGTAACATTTGTACTTTAAGAGACATCCTGCAACCCATGACTTTGAAGCTGTCAAGCATATTAGACATAAGCTCTTTGTAATTGTCAGCCTCTGATAGTTTCGGAAAAATTATTTTAAAAATTGAAAGGTCTCATAATCTTGACGAAGAGCCTTTACGAACTACTTCATGAGACTTAATTTTATATGCAATGGAGGCATTAAAGCGGGATGGGGCTCTTCATTATTAAAACTCGCTCCGATGAGACCGTGAGTGCTACTGGTAGTGAAGTGCTTCGAGTCTACTATCCAATAAGCAAAGGTAATATGGATATTTAGTGTATCCGCCTTGCATTCGCACCAGAAAACCATGTTGAAATGCCCTATCACTAACCACGCGTATGTAGCTACTCTTCATATATTAAAACTTAAAGCACCATTTTAACACTCTCGTAATTTTCTTTGATCATTACAGCATGAGTCAGAGGAAAAGATGGAAATATATTTCCATTGTGAAGAAGAACTGTTTTAAGCTTCTTGTAGAGCTGCCAAACAAAATTATTTGCCTCCCATTTTAAAGAATTTGCCACAAATATAGCAAAAACAGTCCACGTCATTTTTACCCTTTTTGGAAGATATTTATTATAAGTGGCGCATACAATATTCCAGCTACAAAAAAATCTGATATGAATATTAGTATGGTATAGTTAGACACAAACCCAGACATCCAAAGTGAAAGTTATCCTCCAACACCAAATTGTTCTATATGGTCCACATAATGTTCAGAAAAAAGTCACACCATTTTGAGCGTCGGGTTTAGGGGGGATAGGGAGGAGAAATCTGTAAATTCGTAGTTTTTTACGTTTTTCGTCAATATTTCTAAAACTATGCGGTTTAGCATGAACAACCTTCTATACAAAATTGTTCTACATTAAATTTTAAATAAAAAAGGCCCTATGCATAACCCTTCTAAAATAAACGGTTCCAAAGTTACGGAGGTAGTATAGTATACTTACTTACTTACTTAGTCCTAAGCCTTTCTACCTTTAGGTGTAAGGCTGGTGGAGTTGAGTTTGGCATTGTAGTCTCCATGCTTTCCGATCTTGCGCTAGGTTTCTTGCACTTTCCAATGTCAATCCCTTCTTCTCGACTTCTTTCCTGATTTCATCTACCCACATAATTCTTGGTCTCCCTCTTTTGTTTTTCCCCTGCACTCTCGTTTCGAACACTCGTTTTGTTAGCCTCTCGTTCGACATTCTACACACGTGCCCGAACCATCTAAGTTGTCGTTCTACTATTTTTTCATTGATTGGTTCTAGTTTTAGGTTTTGTCTAATTGTTTCGTTTCGTATTTTGTCTGTCCTTTTTCTGTTTGCTATTTTCCTCAGGAACCTCATTTCCATAGCATTGACTCTGGATTTTTGTCTCCTCGTCAATGTCCATGTCTCGCTGCTATACATGATTGTTGGTCTAACTACTGATTTAACGACTGCCGTTTTTACTTTTTCCGGTATCCCTTTTTTCCCAAAAAATGTTGTTTTCATAGTGTTAAATAAGCTTCCTGTTCGTCCCATTCTCTCGTTTATTTCCATGTTTTGTTTACCATTTGATTCGATTATTACTCCTAGGTATTTAAAATATTCCACTTGCTCTAGTTGTTTCCCGTCTAATTCTATTGCGTGTGTCTTCCTCATATTTGAAATTATCATTGTTTTTGTTTTCTCTGTATTAATTTTCATATTTATGTTTGATAGTTCTTCTTCTAGGATTTCAAGATTGTTCTGTAAGTCTTCTCTGTTTTCTGCTATCAATACCATGTCGTCTGCAAATAGTAGCTCCGATAGTTGAGTCTGTTTCATTTGCCAGTATCCTAATGTTAGTTTTCTCATTCTTCTCTTGGCTTTCTTTATCGCTTCATCCAGTACCACTGAGAATAGCAGTGGACTCAGCACGCATCCCTGTTTGACGCCTTGACTTGTAGAAAATTCTCTGGATTCCTCGTTATTGGTTCTTACTGTATTTGTATTATTTTTGTACATATCCTTTATTACTTCTATTATGTGTCTGTCGACTCCCCTTTCTGTTAGTGTCTTCCAAACGTCCTTTCTTCGGATTCTGTCAAACGCCTTTTCCAGGTCAATGAAGCACATATGTATCTCTCTATTTTTCTTGATTACCTTCTCACTTACTTGCCTTAATGTGAATATTAGGTCTTGCGTGCTTCTGTCCTTCCTGAATCCACACTGTGTGTCTTCCATAGTTGTTTCTATTTGTGTTTTTATTCTTGTCTCTAGTATTCTTGCTAATACCTTCCCAGGGATACTTGATATGGTGATACCTCGGTAATTATTACAGTTTCTCTTGTCTCCCTTTTTGTGTATTGGTAATATAATGTCTTTCTTCCAGTCCTTTGGTAATTCTGCTCTATTTATGATATCATTCATTAGTTCTTTCATGCTATCCATTCCCTCTGTCCCCATGAATTTTATCATTTCCGGGGTGATATGATCCTTGCCTGGTGCTTTGCCCAGTTTTACTCTTTCTATTGCTTTCTCTAATTCCTCTCTTGTTATGGATTCCACTTGTTGTTCTTCATTCCTTTCTTGTATCTCCCCTATGTTGTCCTTGTCTACATGAGTTAGCTCTTTGAAATGTTCTCTCCATCTTTCCATTATTTGTTTTTCTTCTGTTAGTACGTTTCCATTCTTGTCTTTTATATTCGGCATCGTGTGCTCTTTCTTTTGTCTGAGTTGTTTTAATGCGCCATAGAAGAGTTTTTGGTTTTCCCTATAATTTTTTGTCATTTTTTGTCCAAATATCTCCCATGACCTTTCCTTTCCTGCTTTCACCGCTATTTTAACCTCTTTCCTTTTTTCTTTATATGCTTCGTAATCTTCCGGGTGTTTTGTGCTTAGGTATCTTTTCCATTTGTCTTTTTTGTTCTTTATTTTCTCTCGTATTTCTTCCGTCCACCATTCTGTTCTCCTCATGTTAGTGTTTGCTATTTTTGCTTTCCCGCAAGTTTCCTCAGCTGCTTTGATTATGCTGGTTTTTAGATATTCCCATTTTTTTTCTATATTTGTATTTTTTGCCCTACCTTTCAAAGTATTATCTAATTTTGCTTGGAATTTCTTCTTATATATTTCCTCTTTTAATTTGTAACTTTTTATTTTTTCATTTACTACCTTTCTTCTCTTTTCTTCTTTTTCCTCTGTTGTTCTCATTCTCATTATTACTAGATGGTGGTCACTGCCAATCTCCGAGCCTCTTTTCACTTTCGTATCCTGTACTCTTTTCCATTTGTTGCTGCTTACCAAAAAGTAATCTATGATTGATTTTTCGTTTCTGCTGTCTTGTACTCTCGTGTATTTGTGTACTTCTTTATGTTTAAATTTTGTATTTGTTATAACTAGTTTATTCTCCATACATATTTCTATTATTCTTTCACCATTTCTGTTTAGCATTTCTTCTCCTTCTTTTCCCATGCACTCCTCTATTCCGCTGTTGTTGTTTCCGACTCTACCGTTTAGATCTCCCATTACAATTATGTTTTCTTCCCCATTATCAATTTGCATTTGGAGCTCCTCGAAAAATTTATCTTTCTCTTCCTTTCTTGCATCTTCATTTACTCCGTAGGCTGTTATTATTGTCCATATTTCTTCGTCCATCAGTTTAATTTTCACCGATAATATTCTCTGGTTAACATATGTTTCTTCTATAACGTGTTGTAGTCTATTCGGTGCAATTATTATCCCGACTCCTTCTTTTGCTCTCTCTTTTGTATCCGCTCCTACCCAAAGTAACCAATATCCTTTGTGTATTTTCTTAAGACCTTTTCCTTTCATCTTCGTTTCTGTTATTCCTAGTATTTCTATTTTTTGTCTTATCATATCTTCTACCAGTTCTTCCTCTTTTCCATTGATGCTTCTCACATTCCATGTTCCCATTTTTATCTCTCCTTTTTTCTGCAATCTAGCTTTCCCCTTTTTCCTATTTTCATCCTTGTTTACCTTTGCATCATCTTTTTCCCTATCGCTTTTCCCATTCATTGCCTTGGTTGTCATTGTTGTGGGTCCGGTCTCATTATTTTCTTTTAGTTTTTTGAAGTCCCTTCCCCGATATTTCTGTGAGTTAGTATAAGTTTCTCTTTATTATGGTCCCATTTCCACTCCTTTCCATTAATCTCCAGTTTCATATATCCTATCTTCGTAGTATTACCTTTGTCTTTTTCTTCTTTTGCCATTTTCCTAATTTTTGCTTGTATTTCCCTTTCCTTTCTTGTTAAATCTGATTCTATATACACCTTTTGTCCCTGTAGATTTTTCAGTTTTCCTTTGTTTTTTAGTACACTCATCTTATCCGTTAGGTTTTCCATTTCTGCTACAAAGATTTGGTCGCCGATCTTCACCGCTCCTCTCAGTCTGACCTCTAATTTCAGATTTCTTCCTATGAAGTGTTCTACTGACTCCTTTACAGGCTTTCCGTCGGTAGCATCTAGTGTTAGGCCTTTTAATACTATATTATTTCTCCGTCTATCTTTTTCCAATTGTTCTATTCTATTGTTTGCCATTTTTAAACCTTCTTCCAATTTTTCGTTTTTTTCTTTCAGCTCCTTAATATATTCCATCGTTTCTTTTTGGTCTTTCCGTATGGTTCTTATTTCTGCCATCATTTCATCATTTTTCCACATAACTTCCCGCATCATTTTTATCATCTCTTCATTTGTGTCGTTGCTTTTATTCGGTGTTCGTCTCGTCAGGTTACTCTTTTCAAAATATAATTTATCTTCTTTATATTTTTTCTTCTTAGATTCTTCGTCGCCACTATCAGATAGTTCTTCATTCTTTCTATAGGTTTCCTTTCGGATTGTTCCTGTTCCGCCACTGGCCATTTTAAATTAAATGTTAACCTCAGCACTAATATAAATATTATTATTATACACTTAGAAGTTTATTTTTATTTCGCACAAGAACGCTTTTTAAGTTTAACGATTATCGATAACGATAGGTCTTTTAAAAAACCGGTGTTTTTATTGTGATAGGTTTCGAATTCGAAATTACCTTATCGCCAATACACCTGCCACACGACCTCTCGCCTCGCTTGCCAAACTCGAACTCCAGTCGACTTGCCAATTTTGAGTCTTAGTTCTGTACCTATGATTTTGATTAATTATGCCTATCTGAAGAAAGAAAAAATATTTTTATCAAGTAAAGTTTGCTTTTGTACTTACCAGAACAAAATTTGAAAGATGAAGAAGCTCTATTTTTTAATTTAAATTATTTTTAAAAGTAAACAAATTTTAAATTATATATTTTTATTAATTTTAATTATAAAAGATGGCATATACAAAACCCATAAATACTAAAAACAATACAAATAAAACTTTAAACATGAACAGTTTTGGTATTTCTATTGCGTAAACAAGGACTGCCTGGTAGGAGCTCCCAAACGTCATGTTCTCATTACATTCTCCTTGGTACCGTTGAGTTGATCGAAGTTCATTACATATTGGTAAAAGCAATTTCTGCTATTTTATCTACCCAAGTTGTGTTTATACTGATTCAAGTGAGCATGTAACATTTGTACTTTAAGAGACATCCTGCAACCCATGACTTTGAAGCTGTCAAGCATATTAGACATAAGCTCTTTGTAATTGTCAGCCTCTGATAGTTTCGGAAAAATTATTTTAAAAATTGAAAGGTCTCATAATCTTGACGAAGAGCCTTTACGAACTACTTCATGAGACTTAATTTTATATGCAATGGAGGCATTAAAGCGGGATGGGGCTCTTCATTATTAAAACTCGCTCCGATGAGACCGTGAGTGCTACTGGTAGTGAAGTGCTTCGAGTCTACTATCCAATAAGCAAAGGTAATATGGATATTTAGTGTATCCGCCTTGCATTCGCACCAGAAAACCATGTTGAAATGCCCTATCACTAACCACGCGTATGTAGCTACTCTTCATATATTAAAACTTAAAGCACCATTTTAACACTCTCGTAATTTTCTTTGATCATTACAGCATGAGTCAGAGGAAAAGATGGAAATATATTTCCATTGTGAAGAAGAACTGTTTTAAGCTTCTTGTAGAGCTGCCAAACAAAATTATTTGCCTCCCATTTTAAAGAATTTGCCACAAATATAGCAAAAACAGTCCACGTCATTTTTACCCTTTTTGGAAGATATTTATTATAAGTGGCGCATACAATATTCCAGCTACAAAAAAATCTGATATGAATATTAGTATGGTATAGTTAGACACAAACCCAGACATCCAAAGTGAAAGTTATCCTCCAACACCAAATTGTTCTATATGGTCCACATAATGTTCAGAAAAAAGTCACACCATTTTGAGCGTCGGGTTTAGGGGGGATAGGGAGGAGAAATCTGTAAATTCGTAGTTTTTTACGTTTTTCGTCAATATTTCTAAAACTATGCGGTTTAGCATGAACAACCTTCTATACAAAATTGTTCTACATTAAATTTTAAATAAAAAAGGCCCTATGCATAACCCTTCTAAAATAAACGGTTCCAAAGTTACGGAGGTAGTATAGTATAATTGGTCCAAAAAAGGCCTAACCCAGACATCCAAAGTAAAAGTTTTCCTTCAACACCAAAATTGTTCTATATGGTCCACATATTTTTCAGTAAAACGTTACACCATTTTGAGCGTCCGGTTTCTGGGGAAGGAAGATGGGGGAGAAGTCGGTAAATTAGTAGTTTTTGTACGTTTTTTGTCAATATTTCTAAAACTATGCTTTAGCGTAAACAATGTTCTATACAAAAATGTTCTGCATAAAATTTAAAACAAAAAATGTTCTACACATAATTGTTATAAAATCAACGGCTCCAGAGTTATGGAGGATGAAAAGTGGAGGTTTTTGATACTTTTTCTATTTTTTGGTCAATTAATGATGATTTTGGGTGATAAGGTTGACGGTTCTTTAAGGGCTTATCACTAACATACCATCGGCCACTGAAACAGCAAATTTAATTTACAAAACACAATCCTGTTAAAGAAAATTTCTATAAATTGCCCAAAGAATATAAAAAGTATCGAAAACCTCCACTTTTCACCCTCTGTAACTCTAGAACCGTTGATTTAATAACAATTATGTATAACAATTATGTATATTTAGATCTACGGTATCAAAAATACGCATAGCCTTGATGATAGCCAAACTTCGGAACGAGGACGGCACCTGAAGAAGAAGAAGATGTATAATCCATTTTTTATTTTAAATTTCATGTAGAACATTTTTGTATATAATAGACCAAGAGGCAGCGCTGAAAAATCTATTTGAATTTACTAAAGCTAGATTTTTCACAGTTGATTACTGTGAGTGTGTAGAGAAACATACTGCGGTCGGTCAAGGGAAACGTAGAACAGGGGTTACCGAGAGGGTATCAAAGTTGCTTTCCTGCGAAGGTAATTATTTCCATTTACTAAGGCTGAAAATCAGTACACACATTCTAAATTAAATATAAATAAAAGTTATTATAGTCGGTCAGCAGTATGACGGGACAGAGCCGGTCGGTCGGCCCCAATATTCGATTGAGGAAATGAAGTATTTTGGCTCGCAATTTTGTCTTCCAGCATGGATGTAATTGAAATTTTCACAGAAGGTAGGGAATAGTCCAAGGATCATTTTATATATCATGCCGCTATCATACAATAAAACCTTGGGGTGGTTGCCACCCCATCTCGGGGGTGGGACTTTTTTATTACATTTTTACCGAGCAATTCGATGGAAAAAGTGATTCTAAGAAAAATATGTTTTTTACATTTTCTTCGTAAATCTATTATTTTTCGAGTTATTCGCGCTTGAAAATAACAGTTTTTCGACGAAAAAATCGACTTTTTTAGAGGGTTTTTTTGAGAATACCTCGAAAAATATGCATTTAATCAAAAAAACTTTGAATATCGAAATTGTATCTTTTAGTAACACAAACCAAATTCTTTTCCTATAATATCTTTAAGACCAATAAAAACCGAGATATGGCATGTTAATGGTTAGCTATTTTCGTCAAATGCATAATTTGAAATATTCAAAGCCAAATAATGGGAAAAATTTGCATTTTTCAAGGAAAACTTAAATAATATTTTTTCAAGTATACCTACAATTAGAGCTTTCAGATAAAAATAATAAAAAGTTTTTATCATGAAAATTAAGCGACTTATAATCAAAAAAATGTCGGTACCTGCTTTTCTCTACGAAAAAATCAGTGAAAACAACCCTCTAACTACCTTCCTAATTCAAAATTGGTCTTTACCTTTCTGTAGTTCCTTTTATATTTATATTATCAATACACTCAAGGAGTTTGACCTATTTAAAATGCCTATTTTGGAAAAATTAGAGTTTAAAGAAAAATTGATTTTTTGCAATTTGGTATTTTTCACCTTTTACTTCAAAATATCTCCGAAAATACTGAAGATACGAAAAAAATTATAAACTACTAAATTGTAGCTTTTTTAATGACTAAAATTACCCTGTACATTGATTTTCATTACAGTGAATAGTTAGCCAGATATAGCTGTTTAAAATCTCTATTTACCAGCAAACACCCCCTTAGTCGAGCCCTTTAAACCCGCCCAATTAAAAACTAAGGGATCTTATGGAACCTAATTTACACAGTCTTATAGCTCTTTAAAAATCATACAAAATCATTTTTGAAGAAACTTTTTATCGCCAAAAATATATAGAATATTTTTCGAGGTATCCTCAAAGAACCCTCTAAAAAAGTTGATTTTTTCGTCGAAAAACTGTTATTTTCAAGCGCGAATAACTCGAAAAATATTAGTTTTACGAAAAAAATGTAAAAAACATTTTTTTCCTAGAATCCGTTTTTCCATCCAATTACATGGTTAAAATGTAATAAAAAATTCCGACCCCCGAGATGGGGTGGCAACCACCCCAAGGTTTTAGCGTATGATAGCGGCATGAGATAGAAAATGATCCTTGGACTATTCTCTACCTTCTGTAAAAATTTCAAGTAAATCCATGCTGGACGAAAAAATTGCGAGCCAAAATGCTGCATTTCCTGTATGCTGCATCGACTATTGGGGCCGATCGACCGGCTTTGTCCCGTCATACAGCTGACCGACTATAATAACTTTTATTTATATTCAATTTAGGATGTGTGTACTGATTTTCAGCCTTAGTAAATGGAAATAATTACCTTCGTAGGAAAGCAACTTTGATACCCTCTCAGTAACCCCTGTTCTACGTTTCGCTTGACCGACCGCAGTATGTTTGTTTGCTCTAAACCCTTTCTCTTCGTTGGAGGACTGTAAAAGCCAACGAGGGTTTTTAGCACTTTTCGTGATGTCCTATCTTCAGCGTGTAGGAAATTCACAGTAATTAAATATGTTTTAATAGTTTCTTTATTTTAGCGCATTCCACAGCACTAAGCGAACGTCGATTCCACAATAAATAAAATTTTTTGCTCATTGAAATTATTTTGATTGATTTGATATTTAATTTTCTGACTGTTGTTATGGGTTACCGATTCCAAAAACTACTCGTCACCCGTGAAATATTATACGTACAGTAGCACCCCGTAAATTCGAACCCCGCGAATCCGAACTTTCGGCAAATCCGAACCAACGGAAAGTGAAAAAAATTTAAAAATTCAAGACAAAAACTTAAAAACATGTTTATTATACAGAGTAAAGCCAGAAAATTGGACAATGTAGGATTACTAGGACTTTGACATTTAAAATTTCTTAAAAATAAATATTATACTTTAATATACATATAGGTTTATAAAGTGTTTGTAAAGGTTAAACACAAACTTACTTTGGTTCTCTCGCAGTCAACTTGAGTCCAAAAATATTGTCCACACTCTTGCGAGAATGTTTGGCTACTCAAAATCACAATGAAAGCTTTGAACTACTAGTTAAGGCTAACTTTCGGATAATCCGAACTTTTCGGAATCCGAACAGACTGTCCCCCCAATTAGTTCGGATTTGCGGGGTTCTACTGTACTTGTTTATTTTAATTCATATTGGCAATTTCAAATATTTTATACAAATTAGGATCGAACATACCGCCGCCCTTGAAGTTATCTAGGGATGCACTTCAATAAAGAAAGGTAGTCACTAATTACTTAAAAACCGACTCGCTTAGGCTGTGGCTTGCAGAATTACAATGACTTGTTATACAATACTTATACATACCTAAATACTACATACATGAAAGAAAATTTAAAATTAGTTCTTTCGGTTACAGTAAAAAATAGAAAACGAATGTTTATTGTTCAACAGGTAACGGGCACAGTTTAGTAATGCTACGTTTGATAGTTCCATTTGGGGTAGAGACACTCACGACGCGCACAAGTCCGTCTTTGCCTGGATGGAGAGCACTTATACGTCCACGGGACTATTGATACGGAGGAAGACCATCATCCTTCAGGAGCACCATCTGTCCTTGTAATTTGGCCGTGTCTTGGCCGTGCTATATCTCCACTTTTCTCGTTGCTGCAGAGTATGCAAGTATTCATTTTTCCACCTCGACCAAAAGTGCTGCATCATGCGCTGCAAGAGCTCAAATCGGGTGAGCCTGTTGATCGGAAAATTCTCATAGTCTATAGCAGGAACCATGTTAAGTGGATGGCCAATGAGAAAATGGCCCGGAGTCAGCACTTCCATATCATTGGAATCGTTGCTCATAGGAAGCAGGGGTCGAGAATTTAATACACCTTCAATCTGTACTAAAAGAGTATACAATTCCTCATAGGATAAAGGATTGGCATTGTTTATAATACGGTACAAGTGAGTTTTTATTGATTTTATGGCACTCTCCCATAGTCCCCCAAAGTGTGGAGATCTGGCAGGAATGAAATGCCATGTTATTTTATTTTCTTGAGAAAAATCTCGGATGGCATTTGTTTTTAAAACATTATAAATACCTTGCAGCTCGTTGTTAGCTCCAGTGAAATTTGTACCATTATCTGAATATAAATCGGTACATAGACCTCGTCTCGCAACAAAACGTCTTAAGATGCTCAAGAAGCATTCCGAAATTAATTCACTAGCTAATTCAATGTGAATCGCTTTAGTAGTTAAGCAAACGAATACGCAAATATATGCCTTAGTAAATCGACGATTTCGAAATTTCGATTCCTTAAGTTTGAATGGTCCAGCGTAGTCGACGCCAGAGCGCGCAAAGGGATGAGAGATATTGACTCGAGAGGCAGGTAAATCCCCCATTAAATTGTCCATGGGTTGAGAATTGCTTCTAAAACATGGAATACATTTACGAAGAACATTTCTGACCACATTTCTACCGTTTAATGGACAAAAGGATTGTCTGACGAAGGAGAGCGTCGCCTGGGCTCCAGGATGAAGGTTTCGCTTATGCTCATAAAATATAATTAATTATGTCAGAGGATGCTTATGTGGAATAAAACCGGATGTTTTGCTGAGAATTGGATAGAAGCATGTCTTAAGCGACCTCCCACCCTGATTATGTTTAGGTCGTCAAGGAATACGTTCAGAGAGCTTAATTTGCTGGAAGCTTTGACTTTACCATGAGACTTTAATTGGTGAATATCCTCAGGAAAGCTTTCTCTCTGAACGTGTCTAACAAGATGATTTGTGCTTTGGACCATCTCCGTTAAGGTGAGATCTCCAATTATCCGGAATTCCCTTGAAGTCTTAGCGTTGTGCATAAATCGAAAACAATAGGCCAGACCAGAACGTTCCGAAGTTTAGTATAACTAGAATATCTCTTAACTAGTGAAAATATTAAGATTGAAGGAGATACTTGAGATGATAGAACAATAGATTTTGGATTAAGTTCCATTAAATCGGGATCAGGAGTGTGAGCTGTGAAGTTCGATATGTGATTGTTTGAGGGCCAATCCTAAGATTGCAACAAAAATGAAGGTCCATGCCACCATAAATCACATTCATGCAATTCGGACGGACTAGCTCCTCTAGATATTATGTCGGCAGGATTTAAATTGGAGGGTATATGATGCCACTCATCTATTTTTGTCAATTGCTGGATTTCGGATACACGATTGCATACGAATGTTTTTAAAGTGCGAGGTTCAAGACCCAACCAGCATAGAACAATTGTGGAGTCGGTATAGAAATAAATTTTTGAGAAAGTAAGTTCTAAAGATTCGATTACGTTTTTAGTTAGACGAGCAAGAGTAAGTGCTCCACACAATTCCAGTCTAGGTAGTGAAATAGCCTTTAACGGAGCAGCACGTGATTTAGCGCACAGTAAATTGCTGAGTATACGACCGTGTATATCAATAGATCGTATATATATATATATATATATATATATATATATATATATATATATATATATATATATATATATATATATATATATATATACAGATATATATATATATATGCAAGCTCCATATGCATTTATTGAACTATCGGAAAAGCCATGTAGCTCAATGTAAATGGGATCTTTCATGGTGACTTGACGAGGTATATTAAAAGAATTAACGAGAGTGAAGTTGTCTAAAAACGATTTCCAGATCTTATAGAGTTCGACAGGAATAGGATCATCCCAGTTAAGTCGCTGAATCCATAATTTTTGCATTAGAACCTTTGCTTGAACGATCATGGGCCCAAGGCAACCTAGAGGATCAAAAATAGAAGCTATGGTTGATAGGATTGTCCTTTTTGTAATAATGGATGGATTTGCTTTTATCCTTGTATTGTAGATAAATGAGTCAGTTAAGGAATTCCACGATATGCCAAGAGTTTTACTGTTTGGTGAATCTGTTATTATATAGGGTGTCCAGAAACTCTACCGACAAACTAAGACAGGAGATTCCTGAGATAATTTTAAGATATTTTAACCCAATTCACCTAGTCCGAAAATGCTTCCTAAAAGAGCTAGAGCTCTTTGAAGATGGCGTCTTGTAATTAGTTTTTCTTAAATAACTCCAGAACGCTTCTATTGAGAAAAACAAAAATTTGTACACATATTTATCTTCCAGAGATAAATCGACTCCATGCATTGCGAATTTCTAGTACCGGTCATAGGCGTCCGTTTTGGGTAGGGCAACAATTATTTTATCGCATAACTTTTTTATCTTTAATTTTTAAGCATTTTTGACTCTGTATTATTAAATTGTGAGATATTCTACAACTAGAACGTACTCTTGTTTTATGTCGATAGGATACACCGTTTTCTAGAAAAATCGATTTGAAAATTTTTCTTTTTTTGAATTTCCAAAAATAATTTCAAAAAAAAAACTATTTAGAAATCTGAAAACTGGTACGTTTATTTATATTTCAGAGATGAATCGATTTCATTAACTGCAAATTTCTATTACGGGTCATATGCGTCCGTTTTGGGTAGGTCAACGGTTATTTTATCGCATAACATTTTTGTCTTTCATTTTTAAGCATTTTTGACTATAGATTATTAAGTTATGAGGTATTCTATTACTAAAAGTTACTCTTGCTTTAAGTTGATAAAATACACCGTTTTTTTTTAAATTTTTTTTTCAATTTTTATTCAAATTAAAAAAACGAAAAATTTTCAATTCGATTTTTCTAGAAAACCGTGTGTCCTACGGACTTAAACCAAGAGTACCTTTTAGTACTAGAATACCTCACAATTTAATAATTTAGTGTCAAAAATGCTTAAAAGTTAAAGACAAAAAAGTTATATGATAGAATAACCGTTGCCCTACCCAAAACGGACGCCTATGATCGGTACTAGAAATTGGCAATGGATGAAATCGATGTATCTCTGGACGATAAATATATGTACTGATTTTCGTTTTTCTAAATTGAAGCGTTCTGGAGGTATCTAAGAAAAACTAATTACAAGAAGCCATCTTCAAAGAGCTCTAGCTCCTTTAGGAAGCATTTTCGGACTAGGCGAATTGAGCTAAATTGTCTTAAAATTATCTGAAGGATCTCCTGTCTTTGTTTGTCGGTAGAGTTTCTGGACACCCTGTATATTCTTCTTTGTGATCGTCTACATTTATATCTGATAGCAGGGCCGTACTGTTTGATGAAAATTGTCTTAGATTGAAGCCATAGGAACTTAATATTGAAGTTAAGTTTCGACGAAGAGCAATCAAGCCTTGTTCAGTTGAAGCACCTGTGACCACATCATCGACATACGTATCTAGGTTGAGCTTACGACTTTCTTCAGGAAATGTAGCCGAAGAATTTATAGAAATTTCCTTTAAGCATCTAGTAGCTAAACATGATGAGCTTGCCAAGCCGTATGTCACGGTGTTTAACTGATATATGGTAATTTCCTGGGAAGGATCATTTCGCCATATCACGCGTTGAAGGTTACACTGTGCTGGTTCGACCAATACTTGTCGATACATTTTGGCAATGTCACCGGTAAATACGAAGTTGTGCTGTCTGAATCGTAGCAATATGGAAAAAAGATCGCTTTGAACAACAGGGCCCACCTTGAGTGTATGATTTAGTGATATGCCGGTAGAAGTGGGACACGAGGCATCAAAAACGATACGAGTTTTAGTGGCAAGACTATCATTCTTTTCGACAGCATGATGTGGCAAATAATACGAAGGAGAAGAATCAGGTTCGAGATCCGAAATTTTAGACATGTGTCCAAGCTCAATGTACTGTGACATAAATTCGCAATAGGCTTGTTTTAGAATGGGATTTTTCTGAAGCTTCCTTTCGATTGATAGAAATCGTTTAAAAGCTATGTCATAAGATTTGCCTAGTTGTGCAATTTGAGATTTAAGAGGAAGACTCACTTGAAAACGTCCAGTGTCGTCGCGAATTGTGGTAGACTGAAAATGGACTTCACATTCTTCTTCTTCCTTAGTGTATTTAGAAGGAATCGTAATATAATTCTCTTCAATTTTCCAGAATTTTTAGATACTGGCCTGAAGAGGATCGGCCGATAAAAGAAAGCAAGAACTGGGACCAGAATGGTAGCAATAAGCCTGTGAAGGAATTGGACCACTAACTACCCACCCCAATTTCGTTTGTTGTAAAAATGGTTGACCTTTATTACCCTTTATTTGTCCAGAACCCATTAGATTAAAAAATAAACCTGCACCAATGAGTAGGTGTACTTCAGAAGGATCATAGAACTGAGGGTCAGCTAATGTGATATTATTGGGTATATTAATATAAGAAGGGTTGATTGAATGCTGTGGTGTAAGATCGGTTATTTGATTAATTACGAGAGCAGGCATTTTGAAAGTGATATCTCCGTTTAAAGATTTTACTTCTAATTTTACACGTTTGGTAAGTGAAGTTGTAACGTGATTTATACCTGTTATAGGTAGGTTAACATGTTCATATGGAAGAATTAGTTTCTCAAATAGTTCTTGAGTAATAAAATTGGATTGGCTTCCACTATCTAAAATGACTCTGGCCAGTGTGGGTTGCCGATTTTTGTCAAATGTTTTTACTACAGCAGTAGCTAACAGTATGAACGAATTGGGATTTTGATTAAATGAATATAAGTTACAGGATGTCTCTGGTTGTCTAGAAGTGCTAGGATTACTTTGATCAGATTGGGGAAGATTAGATATGGTAGATATATGGTTTTAATTATGATTTTGCGACTCGGATTGAGTTCTATGTAAAAGGCTATGGTGTTTGTTTTGACAAGCCTTACAAGTGTAGCTAGATTTGCAATCCAAAGTTTTATGTCCGGACCTTAAGCAATTGGTGCACAGATGAAGCTCCTTTGCTTTTGCAAAATGGTCCGGTATCGGCATGGCATGAAACTTAGAACACGAGTAGATAAAATGGTTATCTGAGCATAAACTGCACTTTGATGGCACTTGAGCTAAGGCGGTAAGGGTTAAAGATTTGTCAGATGACTTGACATTATGCCCATCTCTTTTATGAGATATCTTTTGGTCGCATTTTTGTTCAACAGATTCTAAAATTTTACACCTTTCCGACAAAAATTTTAGGAAGTGTTTCACATCGGGAGATTGCTTTCCTGCTGATACTCTTTCCCATTCTTTTCGAGAATTGATATCAATTTTGGATATTAAAAGATATATTAGAATGGTACTCCACTCGAAAACGCGTTCCCCTAAGTTTTCCAAGGATTTGAAATGGTTGACGAAAGTGTCTAAAAGTTTTCTCAATGAACGAGACGACTCATCTTTAGTAGGACTTAGTTCGAAGATGGATTTGACGTGAGCATGAATAATTGCTCTTTTTTTTCATAACGGTCGCACAATAGATGCCAAGCCGTTTCATAATTTGCTTCGGTTGCGGAGAGTGCTCCAATAATTTGAGCGGCTTCTTCCTTTAGACTGGATTTAAGATAATAAAATTTTTCGATTTTTTGAATAGTAGGATTTTTCTCAATAAGTGCCTCAAAGGTTTCTTTGAAATTTGTCCAAGTTTCGTAAGTGCCAGAATATATGGGCAAAGGAATGGGCGGTAAATATGAATTAAGACGATGAGAGTTGAGCATTGGCGAAGTTGACATGGATGAAGATGACCCATGAATGGGTGGCTGCTCCTTTCATGCGGGATTGAGAAGTAATGTTGCTTTAGCTACTAAGGCATAATATATGCTTTCGAATTCTCCTCGTTCATCATCTTGATTGCCGAGGTTAGAGGTTGTATCAAATAAACAAATACGTTCAATGCCACACTGTACATTTTCAAACTCAACAACTGACTCCTTTAAGGCATCCAGACGCGCTTGTAATTCAAGACGGACTGTGTCAGATAAAGGAGTTACACATTTTTCAAGGAAATTGTTAAATCGAGTCACTGTGGCTTTAATAGTGCCACGACGAGCTACAAAATGTTTAAGGTCTTCAGCATTAGACATTTTTATCAATTAATTTACGCTAATAGGTTTGAGAAAAGGTTATAAGTTTACTGTGTTTTGTGGAATATACTAATTAATAAGAATATTGCTAGCTTAGTAGCAGTACCAAGTTAAAATAAGTGGATAAGGTAAGTAAGTAATAAAAAATAAAATGTTGAAGGTGTGGATTAGGTATAAGAATGATACGGCTATGTTGGGCCAAATATGAATAATGCTTAGGATGTCTTTGATTATATTATAAATAAACGATATTCCCTTCGATGGGTGCTGCTATGGTAGGATGGTTGTTGTATATTATGTATTAATTAATATGATTAATATTGTAGATTATTATACAAATAATAACTGATAACGTTTATTTCAATATTTAGATATGTTAATTAGCTTAAAGAAGTAAGTTTTTTTTAAGATATAACTAAATCCAAAAATTATAAATTGTTTTTAAAGAAATGTGCCAAAAATATTTAATATTTTGTATGACAAAGTCGAAAGAATATGAACTAAAACAAAACCATATGCCAATAAATTATATACTCTCAAAGCAAGATTAAAATATGTGAATAAAATATTCTAACCCTACCTCTCGATGTTTTTTCGGGTGTAAAAAATCCGGCTCGAAGGACCAACGTTTGCTCTAAGCCCTTTCTCTTCGTTGGAGGACTGTAAAAGCCAACGAGGGTTTTTAGCACTTTTCGTGATGTCCTATCTTCAGTGTGTAGGAAATTCACAGTAATTAAATATGTTTTAATAGTTTCTTTATTTTAGCGCATTCCGCAGCACTAAGCGAACGTAGATTCCACAATAAATAAAATTTTTTGCTCGTTGAAATTATTTTGATTGATTTGGTATTTAATTTTCTGACTGTTGTTATGCGTTACCGATTCCAAAAACTATTCGTCACCCGTGAAATATTATACGTACTTGTTTATTTTAATTCATATTGGCAATTTCAAATATTTTATACAAATTAGGATCGAACAATGTTTCTCTACACACTCACAGTAATCAACTGTGAAAAATCTAGCTTTAGTAAATTCAAATAGATTTTTCAGCGCTGCCTCTCCGTCTATAACATTGTTTACGCTAAAGCATAGTTTTAGAAATATTGACGAAAAACGTAAAAAAACTACTAATTTACCAATTTCTCCCCCATCACCCCCCAAACCGGACACTCAAAATGGTCCAACATTTTACTTAACAATATGTGGACCATACAGAACAATTTGGTGTTGGAGGAAAACTTTTACTTTGGATGTTTGGGTTAGTCCTTTTTTGGACCAGTTATAATATACTACCTCCGTAACTTTGGAACCATTCATTTTAGAAGCATTATGCATTGGGCCTTTTTTATTTCAAATTTAATGTAGAACGATTTTGTATATAGTGTTGTCCATGCTAAACCGCATAGTTTTAGAAATATTGACGAAAAACGTAAAAAACTACGAATTTACCGATTTCTCCCCCCTGTCCACCCCAAACCCGGCGCTCAAAATGGTGTGACTTTTTTCTGGACATTTTATGGATCATATAGAGCAATTTGGTATTGAAGGATAACTTTCACTTTGGATGTCTGGGTTATGCCATCTTTTGGATCAATTATATTATACTATATTACGTGGCGCGAAAATTTACTTTAATTTTGATGCAAAACAAAATTCTAGTCTTATTTTAAAAGATTTTTCCATAATATTTGCTCAATTTGAAGTAGAACACACCACAAAAGAGTAACTCCAGTTTGAATATCGAAACCCTTTTGTGGCGCGTTTACTTCAAATTTAGCAAATATTATGGAAAAATATTTTAAAATAAAACTAGAATTTTGTTTGGCATCAAAATGAGAATACATTTTCGCGCCACGAAATATTCATATCAGGCCTTTTGTAGCTGGAATATTGTTTATGCCACTCATTTTTATGGCGTTTAGCGGTTTTTTATTCTTGTATCAGGAGTTTTTCAAAGTTATTTATAAATTAAATGTATGAAATTGAATACAATGTTTCTCGATTACACGTTAAGCTTTATAAATGGTCGCCTTGGTCGCATTACCTCCCAAATAATCTAGTGTCCATCGAATGTACACTAGATTTTTTTTCTATTCGTAATAGATTGAAAAAAAAATATTGTAATGGCTGATAAAAAATAAATTTGGATTGCCCGTTGCCAGATCAAATTAAGCGTCGTAACCACTACAACTACATAAACCATTTCGGTAATAATCGTTAATTGGATTATACTTTTGTAGCTTAATAACTTTTAAATGGCTTAACCGATTTTGATCACTAAACATGAGTTTAAAACGTACTGACAAGTAGTATATAATGCGTCTAAGGTCAAGTAAGATAACTAAAGTTATTACAGGAATTATTAAACTTCAAAAACCGTTGCTTCCATAGATAATAGATTTGATCATATTTATGAAGTCTATACCTTAAAAATTCTAATTTTCCCGGATATGAGGTATACACCGTTAGATTCGTCAAGAGTTCTTCTACAAACGCTCCGTTATTGGCGCAATTCGTAGGTGGAAATTTTGAGTAATTGTCGAAAAACCAAAATTTTCAAAGTTTTTCAGTTTTTCGGCTATACTGAGGCCTGTGTATGTCTGATCCTGACGGCTTTTACACCATTTAAAAGCTTAACTCAACATTATTAATTTGGTGTATTGGCGGTTCTCCTGTCTCTTCTTGATCCGAAGATATATACCCCCAAAAATATGCTGTTTTTACCTACCAAGTCCTATAATAGCTGACTTATGGGTGGTCAAAAGTATCAAAGCATCATATTTCTAACTTTCGCTAACTTTTGAATGGTATAACCGATTTTCAAAATTAGACATGCGTTGGAAAAGTAATGATCAGTACTATTAGAAGCCGCGAAGGTCGGACTTAAATTTTCGAAGTTTTTGGGAGTTTTGGGGACGAGAATGAAAAACAGACCCTAAATAGGAAGGGCCGTAAAATCTACACCCTTGGACCAAAATGGATGGTTGACATATGAATGGGTGAGACTTTTCCTGAACTTTAAGATGGGAGTTGGCCCAATTTTCAATTCAGTCAGATTTAGAAAATCGAAAATTTCGTGTATATATTGTTGTGATCTTGATTATTGATATGAGATAATATTCTTATATGTCATTTAATTTAATCAATGCATTAATCATAATCTAATTACTTTACCAGATCACATATCAATATGTTTTCAATCTCAGGGCTTTTTATAAAATTAATTACTTACTTACGTGGCTTCTAAGTATTTCTCAATGGTTCCTAATCGGGATAGGAAAAAAAAGAGTAAAATAATACACACATATGGGTTACAATTATAATCAAAATATTGTTTATTTTATTTAAATGGCAATCACTGCTTAATATTTTCTATATCTTATTATTCTTAAACATAACATTTACACATGGGAATCTTATTTCCTTTTGGTTTCCAATTGAAAGTTTTTATTAACATTTAACTATTAGGATTTATTAGCAACAATTCTATTTAAGTTTGATGAAGCTTTTCTGATATTATTGATTATGTTCTTCAATTTTAAATGTGGTATTTAATACGAAAAACCCATACATTCATGTCCAAACAAATGAGACTGACCTTTTTCTGGTGAACTGAGAATGTCTTCACACAAGACCCGTTTCCTGCTATCCTTGGCTGCGATCAAAACCTCGTCCTGGCTTCCAGTAATGTTCTCCTTTGAAAACTAGCTCGTATAGCTCCCGTTCCTGCTTCTGTCGTGATGCCGTGTTTCTACCTTTTTCGAAACTTCAATCAGCTACCGGGACACTCTTGGCTCAAGGCGGTTCTTTACTCTCGACCTGGCCTACCTCTCGTTCCACGATAGATACTCCACACTCACGGAACTACACCGGCTTTCTCACTCTCCGTACCCTACCGTCTACTACTGGACTTCACTTCTCGACAGCTCAAAACATTCTGATCTATCTTTTTCATCCATTCTCCTACTTTCTAAATATCCCTTCCAAATTCACAAATCAAACTTCCACCACCAACTCTCGTTCGCAGTCTTCCTCAAAACCAATTTTTAATCTTTCTAAATATGCTTAATGGATTTCAAAAAAAAATAGTTAATTCCCATTCTAAAATTACTTTCTACTATTTACAAAATTTAATGACCTATTATCTACTTCAACTGAGTCTTATTTAGCATAGGCTAATGATCGAACCTTCCGCGAACAACGATAATGGTATGCGCCATTCACTTGGTTTATTCTCGGCGCATTGTCCCGAGTTCCGTAAGCTTTTTCTAACCACTTCTTAAAATTAAATATAACAATTTGTTGTATACAGGTTGTTCTAAATTTATATGCCCGTGGTTGAGAAAATTGAAAATATTTTATATTAAATTGAATTCTGTTTATAATTATCAAAATTTAATTTTCATATCAAATAGAAATATAACAAATCCCCGCCTTGTATTCGATAAAATTTATCTGCATTTTTAAATAAATTTTCTCGAGGCAAAACCAACTCCCTGTATATTTCCTTACTTTACTCTACGTCTTATATCCTAACTTACTATCTACTTCATGTATCTGTCTTTTATTCGTGATATTTGTATACATCGTGAATATTATAAATTCCTCGGATCTTTTCCGAGTTCCTGTGCATCAACTCATAACTATTTATCCCATTTTCATTATTCACGATGTACGGGCCTTCGAAAACAGGCATCAACTTTGCGCAAATGCCCCCAGGAAGATCTGATACTCGTAATGCCCTCACGAGTACTTTTTCACCCTTTTGGAAAGTCACTGGTCTTCTTTTTCTATTGTGTTCCTGTCTTTGGATATATTTTTCGTTGCTTCGCCGTAATCTTCTCTGTACGGTTTCAATCACCTGTTGATATTCTTTTGGCTCTTGGTCTTCCCATGGCCTTATCGGCAGTACACCCTTCATGATGTATTCTGGGGTCTCTTTTGTTACTGTGCTCGGAATTGTATTTAGATACCTTTCTATTTCCGCCATTTTCCTGTCCCAGTGGCGATGTTGACCATCTGTTGCAATGCGAAGAAATTTCGTCACTTCCTGTATGAATCGTTCCGAAGGATTACTCTGTGGATGCCTGATGCTGACAAAATTTGTCTCTATTCCTCGTTCTCGAAGTTGTCCCTTGAAACGATCATTTCGGAAATACGTTGCATTGTCCAGTAGAATCTTTTTTGGTGTTCCTACTATGGCTATAAAATTGTCGATTTTTCTTAATATTTCTTCCCCCTTTGTGGTGCGGCAACTATATAATTTTACGTATTTTGAAAACACATCCACCATTACCAGAATATGTTTGTTCCTTTTAGTGGTCATAATTAGATCGCTTAACATATATATTGCTACAATGTCTAGTTTGTTTCGGGCTTCAATATTTTTGGCAACATTTTCCTTTTTGAAATTCCGACTCTTATATTTTTGACATACATCGCACTTCTGGGTAATTTCCTTTGCAATGCGGTAATCCTGTCGGCTGATGTAATTTTCCCTAAAAACGAGCCAAACTTTTCTGCTACCAATATGCCCATTGTCCTCATGTAATTTCTTTATTATCTTTTCGGCCAATGTCTGTGTCACTAAATATAGTTCCTTTCCGTCTATTCTCTTAAAATATATGTTATTTTCTACTTCCGCTCTTCTTTTCTCTCTTTCCTCTAGGTCTTCCTGGTTTGTCCTTATCTCATTTAACGAATATATCCCTTCTTCTTGTATTAATCTATTTAGTCCCACCTGTAGAGTAATTGTTTCCTTTTTTCCGGTGTCCTCATCCCGTGTTAGAGCGTCGGCTATTATGTTGTCTTTTCCTTTTATATATCGGAACTCAAAATCATACTCCTGTAATAATAGAATGCCTCTATGTATTCTATTATTTACTAATCTGTTCTTCATGATATGTACTAAAGCTGCATGGTCTGTTTCGATTGTGAATTTTGCTCCCAATAAGTAAAACCTCAATTTGTTTACGCAATATAGTACACTGGCAAACTCCAATTCTGTAACACTATATTTTCTCTCATGTGTTTTAGTCACTCGAGATATAAAACATATCGGCACTTCTTGGTCGTTTTGTATTTGAGACAGAACTCCTGCAAATTTTTGTATGGACGCATCAGTTCGGAGTATAAAAGGTAAATTGTAAATGGGGTGGTATATTTTCGTTCCTTTTGCGAATTCTCGTTTTAATGTTTCGAAAGCTTCCTCCTGTTCTTCTTTCCAATTCCATTTTATTCCTTTTTGAAGCAATTTTATCAGAGGGATTTCCTTTTGGCTCAAATCGGGAATCAGCTTTTTAAAATAATTTATCGTGCCAAGAAAACCTCTCAATGTTTTCAAATTCGTTGGTCTTGGGTATTCATCTATGAGCTTGACTCTGTCTTCGGCTAATCTTACTGTTTTGGTGTCCAATTGAAAACCCAAATAAATGACTTCTTTTTGAAAAAATTGACATTTTTCAATGTTTAATTTCAATCCCGCTGTGTCCAATTCTTTCAGAATTATTTCTATGTGTTCCAGATGACTCTGAGTATCTTGTGAAAAAATTAATAAATCATCGATATAATGAACTATGAAATCTTCATGGCGATTCAAAATGGTATGTAGAGCTCGGACGAGTGCAGCACAAGCACTCTGCAATCCAAATGGCACTACCTTAAACCGGTAGACAATACCATCAATAGAAAAAGCGGTGTAGTTTCTACACTTTTCAGCTAACGGTATCAACCAAAAACTGTGTTTTAAGTCAATTTTCGAAAATATGTGTGACCCGGTGATTCTTCCAAAAATGGCCTCGATGTTTAGAGGTGATTCATATTGTGATACAGTGTGCTGGTTGATATTCCTGGCATCTAAACATAATCTCAATTCTCCATTGCTTTTCTTTACTATCACAATCGGGTTAACATACGGTGAATCACATCTTTCGATGATTTGATCTTCCAACATTTTATTTATTTCTTCTTTCACCTCTTGTCGATACTTGTATGGAATCGGGTAAGTCTTTGATCGAAAATTTCCCAAGTTTTTCACCTCAAATGAATGTTTGTACTTTTTAGCCACTCTGTTTTCTTCATTGATCAAATTTTCGTAGTTTCTTAATATCAACCGCAATTCTTTTTCTTTCCCTTCTCCACATATCAATTTTCTGTCTTTTTTCTCAGATTCTTCACACATGTTTACCGTGCATTCTGCATCCTCGTTTGCATATACCTCCTCTTCAAATACCACTGTTTCAATCATATTCTTTTCACTTTCATTTTTTAGCTTTATTTCTTCTTCTCCTGAGCTCGTCTCTTCTTTTGAGGAATCCCAGGTTTCCTTTGTTTCTGATACTCTCAAATTTTCTTCTTCTGGGCTCAACTCTTCTTTTGAGGAGCCACAGGTTTCATTTTCTTTTATCTTTTTCTGACCTTTTCTCCTTTTTTTTCTTTGTCCTTGCTTCGCTGCCAAATTTATTTCCACTGTTTGTTCTTTACCTGATTCGTCCGTATTTTGTTTCTCATGTTCCTTGTCCTGTTCTTTTTCTTTTTCTTCTGTTAGTTTCATCGTATTATTTTTAAAATCTATCACTACATGTTTTTCTGCCAATTCGTCAACTCCTACTATCATGTCATGTGACATGTTTGGCATTATTACACATTGTAGTGCATACATATTCTTACCCAGTCGTACCATTACTCGTATGCCTTCATAGTAATCATAATCTAATTACTTTACCAGATCACATATCAATATGTTTTCAATCTCAGGGCTTTTTATAAAATTAATTACTTACTTACGTGGCTTCTAATTATTTCTCAATGGTTCCTAATCGGGATAGGAAAAAAAAGAGTAAAATAATACACACATATGGGTTACAATTATAATCAAAATATTGTTTATTTTATTTAAATGGCAATCACTGCTTAATATTTTCTATATCTTATTATTCTTAAACATAACATTTACACATGGGAATCTTATTTCCTTTTGGTTTCCAATTGAAAGTTTTTATTAACATTTAACTATTAGGATTTATTAGCAACAATTCTATTTAAGTTTGATGAAGATTTTCTGATATTATTGATTATGTTCTTCAATTTTAAATGTGGTATTTAATACGAAAAACCCATACATTCATGTCCAAACAAATGAGACTGACCTTTTTCTGGTGAACTGAGAATGTCTTCACACAAGACCCGTTTCCTGCTATCCTTGGCTGCGATCAAAACCTCGTCCTGGCTTCCAGTAATGTTCTCCTTTGAAAACTAGCTCGTATAGCTCCCGTTCCTGCTTCTGTCGTGATGCCGTGTTTCTACCTTTTTCGAAACTTCAATCAGCTACCGGGACACTCTTGGCTCAAGGAGGTTCTTTACTCTCGACCTGGCCTACCTCTCGTTCCACGATAGATACTCCACACTCACGGAACTACACCGGCTTTCTCACTCTCCGTACACTACCGTCTACTACTGGACTTCACTTCTCGACAGCTCAAAACATTCTGATCTATCTTTTTCATCCATTCCCCTACTTTCTAAATATCCCTTCCAAATTCACAAATCAAACTTCCACCACCAACTCTCGTTCGCAGTCTTCCTCAAAACCAATTTTTAATCTTTCTAAATATGCTTAATGGATTTCAAAAAAAAATAGTTAATTCCCATTCTAAAATTACTTTCTACTATTTACAAAATTTAATGACCTATTATCTACTTCAACTGAGTCTTATTTAGCATAGGCTAATGATAGAACCTTCCGCGAACAACGATAATGGTACGCGCCATTCACTTTGTTTATTCTCGGCGCATTGTCCCGAGTTCCGTAAGCTTTTTCTAATCACTTCTTAAAATTAAATATAACAATTTGTTGTATACAGGTTGTTCTAAATTTATATGCCCGTGGTTGAGAAAATTGAAAATATTTTATATTAAATTGAATTCTGTTTATAATTATCAAAATTTAATTTTCATATCAAATAGAAATATAACAATATATATATATATATATATATATATATATATATATATATATATATATATATATATAGTGTCGCGTGTATGGGGGTGTGTGTGTGCTCTACTGGCGAGAACTGCCGTTCTCTGGTAATTGTTGTGAGTTTTTAGTTCTATTGATTTTTTGTTAAACTGGTGTTTTGTTCAAATATTTCATACGCTAGTTCTATTGCATACGAAGCATTTCTTCTAGCGTTTTTTAATCCTTTTTGTCAACTATTAGTTTATTCTTGTCGTCTCGGTCATATCTCGTAAGATAAACACCTTTTATTTTTTTGATATATCGCATCTCAGCTCAAAGGGTCTCATGAGTCAGAAAAGCAAAGTTTCGAGAAAACGACGAAAGTTTTTCCTACAACATTTTCGGGTTTAATTCAAAAACTACTATTAAAATTAGAATAATAACTATCTTAGTCAGTAACGATGGTTTTTGAAGCTCTATAAAATAGCGTATTAAGTATATTAAAAATATAAAAAAAAACATTTTTTTTTGAGTTGCGACATTATACAGATAAAATAACGAAAAATTTACGAAATATTATTTATCAAAAGTGGCACTTGCAGTACAGAATATAATATTATTATTATCTGGTTAACCGACTTATATTTATTAATCGTGTAACTTTAAATACAAGTTACAACATTAAACACAAAATACTGCAAAAAGAGAGATAAATAAGTGATAAAAGTGTCACTTTTCTTGAGCACATACGCAGATTGTTTTGAATAAAGTAATCACATATACATACTGTCTTAACTCGACAAACGACGCTTTATACAAATCTTAGATGGACAAATGCTTTGCACAAGTCGATATGTGACACTGTTTGTGTTCGGTAGGCCGTTGATTTTGGATAATCGTATAATGACACTAGTCTCATCTAACGATAAATACTTGACCCATATACGTGACACTTTGTGAGATAGGAGTTTATAGTTTTATTAAACTGTTGGTGCAATAAAACCGATTTTAAAATTTTTTGGGTTATGTATATGTATGTAGGTACCTTCGTTGGTGTCAAGTTAAATATATAAAACTTCGATTAATTCAAAACATAATTTATACGATTCTTCTTTTTTGTAAACTTTTTTTCAATTCTTTTTTCTAAAAAGCCACCTCTGTACTTTTGTTTTATTACAACCAAATCTGTTTCCGTTCTGCTATCGTTACTTTAGTTTATCTCATAATAGCACAAAATAGCAGAAGCCCGTTGAACTGTTGGAACTCTAACCTTATTAAATATGATTAATGTTTTGTTTTGTTGAGATTTAAATTAAAACAGTAATTCACACATTATAATATACATCGTTATAGGCTCGAACCAAGAAGTTCGATGTTTCTTAGAACACACTATGGTCTATTTTTAAACCAAGAGGAGTAATTCAAATTTCCCGCGCCGTAAAGCTTGTTTGAAATTGGTCCAACCTCAGGCAAGTTTACTCCACCACAGTTACTGTGACTCCACTGTTATCCAATTTTGACACTAATGAAATATATAAAATTTTCACACTATTGGCATTGCATAAATGACACCGAGTCAATGCCATATAAACAAAAAAATGGCACTTCATGGGTTAATTAAGTTTTATCAGCGATTTTTTTGTATTCTCTGCGTTTTTCCTTTAATTTTTAGATTTTGAGTCTGCTTTTATATAAAATAAAGTTGTTTTCAGAACTCTTTAGCGACGTATTAGTATAATACACATAGTTTCAAAAGTTATGCATCACCCCTTGTATTCACCATGTTTACGCTTTTATAAATCCGTATCTTTATCACGTATTTAATGGGCCTTTTTTATAAAAAATATACCATTTTTGGTTTTCTATTTTATTTGATTACCCATTTAATTGACCTGGTTTTGCCAAGGGGTAAACATTTAAAAATTTATTCCGGTAAAATTTTTGAAAACGTGATTAAAAATTAATCGTACTTTAATTTCTGAGTTGGACCGTATAAGAATTATCGATTTAATTGAAGAAGGCCATTCACAGCGGTTCGTGGAAGAAAGAGTGGGTGTTTCTCAGAGTGATGTCTCACGGATATGAAATAGGTTCCTGGAGACAAACTTGATACTGAATAGAGCTCGGTCTGGTAGACCCCGAGTTACCAATGATCGACAGAATAGATATATCAGAATTTCCATCCGTATAAATTCTTCTATGTATGTACCAGCCCTCCAAAGGGAATTCAGGCGTGCTACAGGAGTCAGAGTATCGTTATCTACAATAAGAAGAAGAATTTTATACTCAGGTTTGAGGAGTCGTAGACCAATAAGAGTTCCTCAGCTACAACCTAGACATGTTTTGGACCGCCTCCAGTGCGCTCAAGAACACAGAGAGCTCCCCCAGCTGTTTTGGAATTTTGTGCTTTTTCAGGCGAGGCCAGAATCTGTTTAAATAGTGATAACCTGCGAATTTGTGTGTGGCGAGAGCCAACAAGAGATGCACAACTAGCCACACACGAACTCGCCGGTTATCAATATTTAAATAGATTCAAAAATCTGTTCAAAAATCCCCCAAAATTGTTGGGGGAGCTGTATGTGTTCTTGAGCCCACTGGAGGCGGTCCAAAACATGTCTAGGTTGTAGCTGAGGAACTCTTATTTGTCGACGACTCCTCAAACCTGAGTCTAAAATTCTTCTTCTTATTTTAGCCAACGATACTCTGACTCTTGTAGCATGCCTAAATTCTCTTTGGAGGACTGGTATAGACATAGAAGAATATCTACAGATGAAAATTCTGATATATCTATTCTGTCAATCATTGGTAACTCGGGGTCTACCAGACTGAGTTCTATTCCGTATCGAGTTTGTCTCCAGGAACCTGTTCCATATCCGTGAGACATCACTCTGGGAAACACCCACTCTTTCCGCAACGAACCGCTGTGAATGGCCTTCTTCAACTAATCAATAATTCTTATACGGTCGAACTCAGAAATTAAGGTAAGATGCCTTTTTAACCACGTTTTCAAAAATTTTACCAGAATAAATTTTTCAAATGTTTACACCTTGGCAAAACGAGGTCAATTAAATGGGTAATCAAATAAAATAAACAACCAAAAATGGTATATTTTTTATAAAAAGGCCAATTAAATATGTGATAAAGATACGGATTTATAAAAGCGTAAACATCGTGAATACAAGGGGTGATGCATAACTTTTGAAACTATGTGTATAATATTTATGAATTACCGTCGAAGTATTACTTACAAAGAGGTAAAAGGAAGAGTACAAATAGTAGGGGAACGATCAGAAGAATTTAATTGGAATAGAGGTATTAAACAAGGAGATAGTCTCAGCCCTTTGCTATTCATAATCGTAATGAATGAATTAATAAGAAAAACTAGAGCAAGAACCAACCAATTACAGACAATAATAGGATACCTTAGAGTACAACCGGTAACAATAGAGTCCTTAATGTATGCGGACGACATAGTGCTAATAGCAGATTCCGAGAACAAAATGCAGAAACTAATGGATATATGGGTATAGGAAATAGAAGAGCTAAAACTGGAAATAAACGAGGAAAAAAGTAAGATAATGATAATCAAAGGCAAAGAAGATAATGAAATAAAGATAAAATGCAAGAACACAGAACTGGAAATAGTTACAACTTATGAATACCTGGGAAGTATCATTACTAACGACGGAAAAATAGACTGGGAAATAACAAATAGAGCAAAGAAATCAAACAAGTTATACTATGCTTTAGCACCAATATTGGGGAAAAGAGAACTTGCAAGAGAGACAAAAATAAACATATATAACACAATAGTGATACCGACTGTGCTCTACGCAAGTGAAAACTGGACAATTCTGGAAAAACATAAGAGCAGAATAAATGCAATGGAGATGAGACATTTAAGAAGTATAGTTGGAAAGACAAAATGGGATAGATTAAGCAACGAGACTATTAGGAGAATGGCCAACCAAGGACCAATAATGAATAAACTAAAAAAGAGACAAATGAATTGGTATGGGCATTTGATGAGGATGCAACCCAACAAAATTACGAGAAGAATCCACGAAGCAAGGAACATTGCAAAAAGAAAAAGAGGCATACCAAGAAAAAAATTGATACAGCAAATAGTAGAGGAGGGAAAAGCTAAAGGAAAATCACTTGAGGAATTAAAAATAATGGCGGAAAACAGAAAAGAATGGAAGAGATGGGTGAAAGTAAATTAAAATAACGATCCCAAATCCGACACCCTGATAGGCTACAAGGAAGGGGAGAAAGAAAGAAAGTAAGAAAGAATTACCGTCGAAGGGCAACGTGATCAACAAAAAAAAAAGATGTATGTATTTGGTGATATTTCTGTTGACTTTCTTGGATGTGAATCTGTCTTTTTAGTTTACTCCTCTTGGTTTAAAAACAAAGTTTAGAAGGATTTTAAATTGCTAATGCTCGTTTGAAAGGTATTTAAAACCCCTTTCACCCCCTCCGTGGCTCAGTGGTAAGAGCGCCTACCTTTGGATCCAAAAATCCGAAAGGTCGTGACTTCGAATCTCACCAGGGTCAAAAATTGTTCGTTTATTATAAATTTTAATAAATGAAAATAGTTTCTGTCCTTGTGGGATCGGTACTCACCGGAGGGACCGCTGACGTTCGGATACAATTAGCCTCTCTTTGCAAAGACAATGACGTCGACTTTGCAAAGTAACAAGACACTTACTCAACACACACACACTTCACATGACACTAGTTACCTAACTGTAAAAATTTACCGTACCTGCCATGCCAATGGCCATTAGTTGTCGAAGCATTAGCTAAGTAAAAAAAAACCCTTTCATTTGCCGGTTTCTACATTTTTTTCTCTCATTTAGTTACATTTTCACAATTACTTGAATATAATAAAATTTTGTAAGTTTTTTTTCGTCCTACCTACTTAACCTATAAAATACAACGTAATTTTAGGGTTCTACAAATTAGTTCATCAGAAAGTTGACAATATAACAGGAAAAATGAGACCTTTTTCTTCTTCTTCGTCTCCTTCTTGTTGTGTATATTTTATAGTCAAAGCCCGAATTTCAGGCACCCTTAGGTTTGACTAGGCAATCCTCAGGTCTGACTGACGGTCTCAGTCAAAGCCCGAAATAAATTACAGTTTCGGAGTTTGACTAGTCAAACCTAGGAGAGACTAAGTTGGTCAGGCAAAGGTGGAAATTTAATTTTATGAAATCGGGGTTTGAGTAGTCAAACCACGATCAGCTATTAAAATGTCGTAATTTGTTAGATTAGGTTTAATAAAACGTCATTTTTTAATTGTACTGTTTATTATTTTTATTAGACAGAGCTGTATTCTTTCGCCACTGCTTTTCAACCTGTACACGGAACAAATATTTCTAGAGGCACTGAGAGAGTATAATGAGGGCATCAAGATTAATGGCATACCAATAAGTAATTTTCGATATGCAGATGATACTGTTATACTGGCCGATAACATCGAAGATTTACAGATGATGCTAAATAGAGTAAATACAACTGGCAACCGATTTGGACTGAAGATCAATAGAAAGAAAACTAAATTTATGGTGATCAGTAAAAAGAACATTCAACATATCGAATTGAATATTGAAGCCGAACGTATTGAAAGGGTACACCGATTTAAATATCTGGGATATACAGTAAATGATAAGTGGGACCCAGACGTAGAGATTAGGATCCGAATTGAAATAGCAAGATCCAAATTCATAAAAATGAGAAAGCTCTTAAGCAACCGCAACCTAAGCGTTAACCTCCGATGGCGCGCCACGAAATGCTATGTACTCTCTACGCTACTTTACGGAGTAGAAGGGTGGACGTTAACAGCAGCAACTATAAAGAAGTTAGCGGCTCTAGAAATGTGGCTGTATCGACGCATACTGAGAATACCTTGGACAGACAGAGTGACCAACACAGAGGTATTGAGACGAATGGGTAAGAGGTTGAATTGTTAACAACTGTTAAAAGGAGGAAAGCGTCATACCTGGGCCATGTGTTCCGTAATGATAAGTACAATCTGCTACAGCTTATCGTGGAAGGCAAGATTGAAGGTAGAAGAGGTTTGGGCAGAAAGAAGAAATCCTGGCTGAGAAACATGAGAGAATGGTTTCAAATACCAGAAGCTGCGAACATAATACATGCGGCACAAAACAGAAACCTATCGTTTGATGGTCGCCAACCTTCGGTAGAAGACGGCACATAAAGAAGAAGAAGATTATTTTTACTAAAAGGGAAGTTCCCTAGATTGGCTGTATACCATATAGTTAAAAAACTCTAACATGAAATAAAAACCACTTCTATGTAATTGGTATATTTATTAAAATCTAAAAAATCCCAATGGATTGAATAAAATGTGTCCAATTCAGAACGTTTTCAGACCTATCGGTCCATCATCAGTGAATCTACAATAAAATAAGTAATCCCACTATTAAAATTGAAAGATGGTTGAAATTTTGAAAGTTAGAAAAGTGTGGTTAAGATTACTTACTAAAATACTTGCTAAATAGCCCCAGAACCAAACAATGGTTGAATTTATAATTCGATTTACATTATTTAAAAGTAGTATTAAACAGGCTAAACGCCGATGTTACAAGATATAACCTCCGGGAACATAGTGAAACCCTACCAGGAATCTTAATCAACCATCTTAGGCCAACGCTGACTACCAAGTGTCAAAAGTGTGTAAGGAACTGTTTGGAGTGACATTGACAGTAGAGAAAAAGGTAGTCGATTTTCAATGGTTATTAGTAAAAGGTATCATTTTTTTTCCAAAAGAAATGATAATATGATAATGATTTTAATATCAGAAAATGTCTAACATTTTAAATCTATTGTTTTTTGAAAAGAAAATTGTGATTTACAAAATTTATTTAGAATATAAGATTATTTTAAGTTGACTGTACACTATAACATTAAATTGATCAAATTGATAAACAGGAAGTATGAGCTGCTATTAATAATGATACACAAAAGATAAAAACAACAACAACGAACAAAACAACAACAATTGTGTTTCGCGCCCCTTCTGTGTCAAATAGAATCATTCGCAATGAAGACGACCAATATCCTCTGAGTCTGTTGGGAGAAAGGCTTGTTGTTAGCCCGACTGTGAACTACTTGGGAGTACTGTTTACCAGGACTCTCAACTGGGACGCAGATCTAAAGGCAACTTTAGATAGGGTAAGGAACAGGGCCAGACTTCTCAACGCTCTCTCGGGAAAAATTGGCAAGACACACAAGAAGACTCTCATTCACACTTACAAGACCTTTATTCGACCCGTCATGGAGTACAAATCATGTATCTACTCTCTTTGCTCAAGACAAAAACAAGAGAGGTTGTTGAGGACAGAGCGGAGAGTCTTGCGTAGATGTAACTATGAGCACTGGCGATATCCCTCAAACGAAATCCATAACATCTCGAACATCCCCAAAATCACCGAGAGAATAAACTCTCTGAACAGGAACTTCACAATCAAAGTAATCAACGGCCCCCCTTCCGACACACAAGAATCTCTCAAATGTTCCTGTTCATCTTCCGGCCACGTACTCTACCGAAAGCCCAAACGTAAAAAGATTCACGTACCGTCCGCTCTAATGCAAACATGCATTGACGAACTCCCGGTAGAGTACGAAAACATCCTTGAGGCTACCCCGTTAGCCTACCGTACCCACCTCTAACATTTCCTCTTCCCTACCCCGAACAGGGAGAAGTTGGTTTTTTGCGGTTTCCCAACTTCATTGCACAATTATACCTGTTCGTCCCAAGAAAATAGCCGCAACTATTTTCTCCACTCGAACGCTCACTGTCCACGCTGCGCTCAAAGCCACCTCCTGACCGCCGACGAGGGACGCAGGTTCGCCTGTCGTTGTACAATGGTTTCTAGGGAGACTGGTCGAGAGCAAAGCACGGACAGTACACGTAAATGTCTATGGAACCAACAACAATCCATCAAACTTTCTTCTCTGTTGACTTCTTAGCCTTCCGGACACCACCGTCCGGCATAACCAAGGATCCAAGAACACCAGGACACGGCGCTTGCCCCAGTGTGTTTTTCGGACTGTTTGCTTTTGCTGCCAACTCTAAACATTCACCACAAACCCTGAAGAGGACAAAATCCTAAACGGGGAAGCACATTGTACGCATTTCTTCTTAACATTATCAAGACAAGCAAATCAAACAATGTAGTAGTAGTAGTAGATAAAAACAGATGATGGTGAGAGAGAAAAAAGAATAAATATTAGTTGGAATATTGTTGTACAAAAGAATTAATAGGTAGGCAAGTTATTTAAATCTAAATTGTATTGGTGGTTGTAAACTTGCCTACCTATTAATTCTTTTGTACAACAATATTCCAACTAATATTTATTCTTTTTTCTCTCTCACCATCATCTGTTTTTATCTTTTGTTTATCATTATTAATAGCAGCTCATACTTCCTGTTTATCAATTTGATCAATTTAATATTATAGTATACAGTTAACTTAAAATAATCTTATATTCTAAATAAATTTTGTAAATCACAATTTTCTTTTCAAAAAACAATAGGTTTAAAATGTTAGACATTTTCAGATATTAAAATCATTATCATATTATCATTTTTTTGGATCATGACCTTTTGCTAATAACCATTGAAAATCGACTACCTTTTTCTCTACTGTCAATGTCACTCCAAACAATTCCTTGAACACTTTTGACACTTGGTAGTCAGCGTTGGCCTAAGATGGTTGATTAAGATTCCTGGTAGGGTTTCACCATGTTCCCGGAGGTTATATCTTGTAACATCGGCGTTTAGCCTGTTTAATACTACTTTTAAATAATGTAAATCGAATTATAAATTCAACCATTTTTTGGTTCTGGGGCTATTTAGCAAGTATTCAAGTAAGTAATCTTAACTACACTTTTCTAACTTTTAAAATTTCAACCATCTTTCAATTTTAATAGTGGGATTACTTATTTTATTGTAGATTCACTGATGATGGACCGATAGATCTGAAAACGTTCTAAATTGGACACATTTTATTCAATCCATTGGGATTTTTTAGATTTTAATAAATATACCAATTACATAGAAGTGGTTTTTACTTCATGTTAGAGTTTTTTAAGATTATTTTTATATTGTCGTAATTAAAATATATAATAAATTCGGGCAGCCTGCGAGGTATTTAAAAATTAGTCGCCTAAGTTTGAGCTTGTGCTTTCTTAATGATACATCCCCCCAGATTATTTAGGACATTTTTACACCTTAGTAACCCCCATTGTGATTTCTTACACACTTACCCAAACAAATTCCAACAGCTACCAATAAGTTAAATATATTCGATAATTTTAAATCAATACAAAATTGCTTTTTAAATCTTAGATCTCTTGATAATAAGATTTAATTACTGAATTTAGTTATCGAATACAAAACTTCTGTGTAATGTGGTTTGCCTAACTGCACTTACAGTATACGTGAATACATTTTTAACTATAACAACTAGCTTAATGAATTTTAAATGATAATTTTCACAATGGAGTGTGTTGTTACATTATTTCTAATTTTAACAAGCTGTACACCTTAGTCTTTAAATATGACAGGTTAATTTTCAACGTCCTGTGGAACTGTCATTTCTGTCTTGTAATCGTTCGGAGGTCTCTATCCATTTCATCGTCACTTGCCGTCATACTTTCAACATGTGAACAAGTCAAATCCACACCTCAGATGTTACCTGGGGAAGATTAGCTAAATATTTTAAACATCCACACTTGATGTAGCATTTTAAACCAATGTTTCCCTGACGGACTACTTTTACTGGGCTTTGACCCACATATTTTTTTAAATAATATCTTGGTGGTTAGCATGTACATTGCACGTGGGTATAACTGATAAGTTTTTAACCGTAGTCAAAATTTCAATATCTTTGCATTATTTTATCAGGTTATATTCATTTTAGGTAAGCACTGATGATGACTGGTAAACCAGTCGAAAACTAGTTATGTGATTTTGATGTGGCCCTTTTAAGGGATTTTAAATATACTTTTTATACAGGATTTTACTGTTTAAAAAATTAGTGTTTATTGTACCTTTTACACTTACATGGTTTTGAAGAGCACTTCTTATTGCAGTGTATTTTATAAATCCTTGTCCTCCAAATTTAGAATTTTCTGTACTAATTTCTCTTACGCCCGGTTGCATCAACTTAAAATGATCATTAACTGAAGTTCACTTTAAAGTTGACATTTACCCATATGAATTGTATTGATAAAGGTACCAACTTAAAATTTAAAGTCCACTTTAACTGATTATGAAACCGATTGTTAGAGACAACTTAACGTCTGGAACATCTTCGAAATTAGGAAAATTCTCTTTGCATTCTTTTATTTGATTTCTTGAAAAAAGTGTGTTTATTGTTCCGTATTTCGTAACAACTCTATATAAACCGTCAATTATTATAATCCGAGAATATCTTGTATGACACCCAAAATATTTCTAGTATCTCCTTGGCACGCGTACGAGCATGAGTTGTGCACAGACAGAAAAGATTAAAATAAATAAAGAAAATGCGATTGAAGGTCTTCATGCCCAGGCTAATGCTATGAAACAATTAAGTGAAAAAAACTGTCCTCCAATTTCGATCGGAAAAACTGTAACAATACCTATCCCCAGCTTTGATGGAGCCAAAGAGGATGCTCGAAATATTTTGAGTAGTATACAAGATAAAACAATTGACGGTTTATATAGAGTTGGTATGAAATACGGAACGATAAACACACTTTTTTCAAGAAATCAAATAAGAGAATGCAAAGAGAAATTTCCTAATTCCGAAGATGTTCCAGACGTTAAGCTGTCTCTGTCTCTAAGAGAAATTAGTACAAAATATTCTAAATTTGGAGGACAAAGATTTATAAAATGTTACTGCAAAAAGAAATGCTCCTTCAACTTACGTAAGTGTAGAAGGTCTAACGTATTGTGCCACTGTAAATGCCATAATGCCTCAACATGTGAGAATAAACAATATTTTTTTTTATTATAATTAGAAGAATAAAAACATAATAGACATTAAAATAAAAAATGACGTTTTATTAAACCTAATCTAACAAATTACGACATTTTAATAGCTGATCGGGGTTTGACTAGTCAAACCCCGATTTCATAAAATTAAATTTCGACCTTTGCCTGACCAACTTAGTCTCTCCTAGGTTTGACTAGTCAAAGGCCGAAACTGTAATTTATTTCGGGCTTTGACTAAGACCGTCAGTCAGACCTGAGGATTGCCTAGTCAAAGCTAGGAGTGCCTGAAATTCGGGCTTTGACTATAACATATATAGGACTGTCTGTTTTTCGATGCGCCTCCAGTCCAATCTCCACCCTCGAAGGTCAGTGAGATTCACCTTTCTCCAGAGGCAATCGCACTGCAAGATTAGATTGGTGTCCAGAATATCAATTTTGAGATACAAATGATTGGGGTACAGTGTGATTGTCTGACAAATCTAGATTTGGATTTCTTTAAAATTCTCGTCGAGTAAGAGTTTGGAGATTATCTGGAGTTATAGAACGCTTAAAAGATATCCATGACGTTTATATATATAGAGGAGATACAGTAATAGCCCGGGAGGTAGTGTCAAATTTAACCGGAGCATTTTAGCATGGCTGTTTTCTTTTTATTTAGTTAGGTGTTCCAAAGCTGATTAACAAATGATGTGTCAGCTGGCCCAAAACCGGGGATTTTAGCCAAGAAAAGGTAAAATGTGAAACTTGATGGAAAAAGCGCTACAAATTATATGTCAAATATTTATCTCCGTTACTTACGTGTATAATAGCCAAGAATACCTAGCTACTGGCTTTCACCCAGCCGACTCGGGTTCAAATCCTGGCCCTGAAAAACGTTTTTGTTTTTAAAATTGACATTTTGATTTGAAAAATAATTATTTTTTGATAATACCACGTTTTTATTATTTATACAAAAGTATATAAAAAAGTCTGTATGTCTTTTATAGAATCGTAAACTATGCATTTGATCATAATATGATAATATCATAATATTATTATGATTGACCTCCTTAATAACAGAGTTGTTGTACATAATCCCCTAAAGCTTCTTCAGTTAGTACGACCAATCTAAGTGAAAAAGGGGGTTGCCCCCCCCCCACGTTCTTTTTTATTTTTTTTACCCTAATTTTTCACTTTTATATCAGAAACCCCTTATTAATCTAAATATTTGCTTGTTCTCTATATATATTCTTTTTATATATAAAAATGAATGTTTGTCTGTATGCCCTTATCGAATCGTAAACTGTGCATTTGATCATATTATGATGACCTCAAGTAAAGTTGTTGTACATGAACCCGGGAAGGTATCTGAGTTATATTAATACGATCAATCTAAGTAATCGTTATTTACGCAGACAGCACAAAAACCATATTGTTTATTAGAAAAAAAGTATACGCAATATTTTTGAGTATTTTTTGGCTTTCTGGTAATTTTTAGGTATTTAACTTTTAAACATTATTTTTTAGTTCTAAGGCGGTACGAAGTTTGCCGGGTCAGCTAGTTAATTAGAAAATATTCTTGAACTATGTAGTTTGGCAAAGATTAAAAAGTATAAATAATTAATTTATGAATTTTAGATAGTAAGAAAAAAGCGTCCGCTGAATATATATGATCAAATGCAAAGTTTATAATTCTATAAAAAACATACAGACTTTTTTATATTGTATCGTATAAATAATAAAAAAGTGGTATTATCAAAAAATAATTATTTTTCAAATCAAAATGTCAATTTTAAAAACAAAAAAGATTTTCAGGGCCATGATTTGAACCCGAATCGTCTGGGTGACAGCCAGTAGCTAGGTATCCTAGGCTATTATACACGTAAGTCACGGTGATAAATATTTGACATATAAGGTATAGAGTTTTCCCATCAAGTTTCATCAGGTTTCAATTTTACCTTTTCTTGGCTAAAATCCCCGGTTTTTTGCCACCTGACACATCATTTGTTAATAAGCTTTGAAACACCTAACTAAATAAAAAGAAAATAGTCATGCTAAAATGCTCCTGTTAAATTTGACACTACCTCCCGAGCTATAATGGTATATGTATAATATGTTCTTAAACTACTAAGTGGAACATAGAACTTCAGTGAAAACGCGCCATCGGATTCTATTTTGCGTTAAGGCCTTCACCTCATTCCAAGACTTTCCTTGACCTCTTATCTCGTCCATGATGGATCTTCTCTAAGTTTGTGCTGGGAAACCTCGTTTTCTTTTTCCTTGGGGGTTCCACTCTAGGGCCGTCTTTGTAATACTGGAACTATTTTTTCTGAGTGTGTGACCGATCCAACCCCACTTTATGGACTTTATTTCATTTTAAAACCTCTTTTGTTGGGTCAGGTGTAGTAGATCTCCGTTTCTGACGATGTTTGGCCAGAAAATACGGACAATTTTTCATAGACATTTTTAAGAAAGACCTGCAGTTTGTCTGTAATGGTTTGTGTCACTTTCCAGGCTTCATACCCATAGAGGAAAACAGACATGACATTTGACTGGAATATTCGGATCTTTGTCTTTGTAGTATACTCGTCACACCTCCAAACATCCAAAGAGTAATGGTATGGAGTGGAATAATAGTCGGTGGCAGAACGGACCAGGTTTTTCTAAACCATTTCCTTATAGCTCAGCAATACCTCGACACCATTCTACAAACTATCGTTCGTCCGTTTGCTGATGAGGTTGGTCAAAACTTCCACCTCGTGCATGATAATGCTCGTCGACATATCGCACACCCAGTGACAGACTGTTTTCACGAATAGACAAGTCTATCCTTTTTTCTAAAGAATCCATTAATCTTCTAAACGGTTGGATATCAGCTATGATAATCATTAAAATGACGTTGAATTGTGTCTTTCAATTAATTTTTGTCGTGAATTTACCTCTGTAGCATAGACTTTTTCCTTGATTTAAGGCATAGTGCAGGCCAATGAATTGAAGCTTCTGTACCTCTAGCAATCCATCGATTCGGAACATGGTTATTTAACCAATTACAACACTTTATATCAACGTGCGGTGGAGATCGATTACGTAAAAAAAATGTTTGCTCGTTTAGCGTAAAATTTTCTAATATCTCCAATAAGTGATTATTTAAAAAATCAAAGTTTGTGTATCACCTTTTAAGAAGAAGAAGGAGAAGAGACCTTGTCGCGTAAAGGTGGCCTAGTCCGTAAAAAGAATTAATTTTAAAAAAATTGGATTGAGGGCTGTCTTTTCTTCCAATGTTTCACAAAAGTCCACTCTAATCGTTAGATCATCTGGCAAGAGCTCTTGGACTTGTCTGTAATAATAAGGATGTAGCTGTTGCTCTTTAAGTATATGCCAAGTACTTGAAGGAAACGTATTTTTTTGTCTTGCCATATTACTTACGCTAACTATTAGACTTGATCAAGTAAATATTAAATAATATTTTCTTCATTATTAATTATTGTTCTCGGTATACTAGAATTTATTTTATTTTGTCTCACCTTCCCAGGTCTCATTCGTTCAGTGGTTCTTAATGTTTTTTTACTTTTCTAAAAAAGTAAGGTAAGTTTCTTCTAGGACACTTTTCTGTATAACGCGTAAAAACTGCACTAGTGTTTCCTATATAGGGTGAGGCAGATAAAGGGCCTATTAGAAATATCTCCAGAACTAAAGGCAACTGAATTATGAAAATTGGAACAAGAGGGTTTTGAAGACTGATCTATTTAATGAAAATATTTTCATCTACTTGATACTTCCGGTTATACCGGAAGTTGCTTATAACTTCGTTTTTTTAAATGGGACACCCTGTATATTTTTACATTTTTTGATTCTCCTCGATTTCTTCTTTCTTAAAATGTAAGGTTTTGTAACATTATACAGGGTAGGTTAAAAGATAATTACGTTTTCTTATTAATTTCGTAGGAATATTCACACCCTGTAGGATTGTAGTAGTTTGACATAATAAACTCTATTTATGTTTAAATGATTTTTAATATAGTCTACTATTGTTAACAATTATTGGTATAGCTAAACTTTAATTTTAGTATACAGGGTGGGTCGAAACTCGGAATGAGTATTTTCTGAGTTTTCTTAAATGGAACACCCTATATTTTAGTATTGCAATGAAATGATATTTCACGGTACTTTTTTGTTTCTTAATCATTCCCTATACCTAACTGCTTTAATTTGTCCTTAATTGTTAATCGCACCAACAATCTTAACTTCGATGGTATTTGGATAGCTCAACCATTATTGGCAATTTTAAGTATCAGTCTAGATTAATATGTATTTATATCCAAAAAATTATTTGTGATCGAATATTTTCACGGCCAACCTAATACAATTTCACATATTTTGTGTTGCAATTAATGTTTGGATTGAATCACCAGTAACTCACAAATTAAAGCAATTAGGTATAGGGAATGCTTAATAAATTAAAAAGTACCATAAAATAACATTTCCTTACAATACTAAAATACAGGGTGTTCTATTTAAGAAAGCTCAGAAAATACTCATTCCAACTTTCGACCAACCCTGTATACTAAAATGAAAAATTTAACTGTACCAATAATTCCTAACAATAGTAGACTATACTAAAAATCATTTGAACATAAATAGAGTTTATTATGTCAAACTACTACAATACTACAGGGTGTGAATTTTGCTACGAAATTAATAAGAAAACGTAATTATCTTTTAACCTACCCTGTATAATCTTACACAACCTTATATTTAAAGAAAGAAGAAATCGAAGAAAACCCAAAAATGTAAAAATATATAGGGTGTCCCATTTAAAAAAACGAAGTTATAATCAACTTCCGGTATAACCGGAAGTAGCAAAGAGACCAAAATATTTTCATTAAATAGTTCACACCTCAAAACCCCCGTATTCCAATTTTCATGATTTTCTTACCTTTAGTTCTCGAGATATTTCTAATAGGCCCTTTATCTGCCTCACCCTGTACACTCGCGTAAGGTAAATATGTATTCATTCATCAACATTTGAGTACATTTTGATTATTAATATCTAATTTTACAAATAACAAGGTTTCAAAATTCTAATTCTTGTTGACTTTGCGTAATAACAATGAATATCCTTGTAACTAGCGCCCTCTATGAGAGTCAGATATAAATACAAATTCATGAGATGAGATAAAAATTTGTTTTCGCTAGTAGTTTCGGCAAAATCGTAAAAAATGTGTATTTTGTTTCAGCACCCACTATCTTGAAAACGAATGGCCTTACCCAAATTTTTTACCAAGTAAACCCCAATTATTTTTCAGTTTTTTACCTATCCTAGCGTGTTTTGTGTTACCTTTTTTTCATTAAATAAATTGTTAAAACACCCGTTTCATTTACTTATCAGTAATATCTGTTCATCTACAAATAAGTAATATAAGAGAAAGCATCCATAGAGAACAAGGCACATGGTGTTACCTTATAAAAGATGTGCAGCACATACAGAGGCTATTTGCTTTAAGCTAATAGATAATATAAAAATGCCACAAAAAATTATTTCAGAATCATATCAGGTTTGCTTATTAGATAGTCTGTCTGTCCCTTAGGGTACGAACATGCCGAAGATACATGGATGTGCGTGGTGGAGGTAGCGATCGCGGTCACTACATCGATGTCAAAACAAACCTTCATCTTCTTATGATATCGCACATACCAAGGATGTTTCACCAGTTCACCTTTGCGACCTATCATCGCGGTTTACAGCGATGTCGAGGTCAGAACAAAATAGTTTGTTTTACATCGCGATCGAGCTGTTAATCGCGTTGGAAATTACTGAATAAAATGTATAATTTATTTATTTATTTATTATATAAACATTTTTTGTTTTGAGATAATAGGCATAGAAAATTTACTTGTTTGAAAAAAAGAGTATTTTTATATATGTATTTAGTTTATTGACCAATTATCATGAAATTGTTTACAGACAATGCTTTTTACTGTTATTGAGTAATTATAAAATCTAAAAAATACGTTATACAACTAGTGTAATTAGATCATTTTCCCTTGGCTTCTTTCACCACTTTTGTATAAACTGTACCGAAAAATTGATCTTAAGTTAAATAATCACTTAGCTGACTTCAAAATTTTTCGTTGTGTTCTAATAACGAGGTGCAGTTAACTCATTTTGCCCAAACATGTGGGTTAAATCTCTTCACCACCAAAATGACGGAATATACTCCAGACTCATTCTCATATACGCTTAAACTCTGTCTGAGTGGAATTTCTTAAGCCCTTTAAATAGGTGATGGTATTCTGCTAGATCAGCGATACTCAACCTTTTTCTTTCCTGGGCCACATAGTAGCTATTGCCACAGCTTGCGGGCCGCAATCAAGATGAAGAAGTAGTATTCAGGGTGTTTCATTTGGAAACGGAAATACTTGAATAGTGAATAGAGGTAAATGAGGCGGCTCTAGACATACTAAATTTATTGCTCCGCCGAGTTTATAACCGAGTTACAAGGTGATTTATCGATTTTGCCCATTTCTTTCTGGATCCATAACTTTTAGAACCACCTTGTATATTTTTTTGATATTTGATACACATATGTCACATTTAGAACCCAAACCACCCAACTACTAATCACAAGAAATATCCAGGTCCGGATTAATCGAAATTATAAATCCATTGTGACCTTGAAACAACATCCTGTATATTTGAAAAGAGCTTCAATGGAGCTTCCATTTTTTGCTCCGACAATTCAATGACTTTAATTTTGAAATTATGTCGAAATTTTTAAGAACTCGAACTTTCAAAACAAAAATTTCGATATAATTTCAAAATTAATGTCATTAAATTATCTGCGTAAAAAAATTGAAGTGAGCAATTAAACTTAATTTTTTGTGCTCTTTTCAAATGTGCAGAAGAATTGTGAAAATTTTATTACACAGGGTGTTGTTTCACAATTATTTTAATTTTTGAAGTTATACTTCTTTGGGCGCGATTTCATTGAGGGTGAAATTTTATTGATCTGCGCGCATGCGCACACAGGCAGTATGGAGTTAGTTACTAAATGTTTTAATTTATGTATGTATCAGTCCAGAAAAGGTGTGGAAAGAATACATTAGTGTTTTTAAATATATTTTTCTACAAACGTGTTAAAAATACAATTTTTAGCACTCCATAGGAGCGTTAAAAATGCTACTTTAAGGCACTAGTGCTTTAAAATTTTTAAGGCGCTGCAGTTAAAAGTGAATTGTCAAATTGTGAAACGTCAAAATATTTATATTTCATTTATTAACATTAATATTAATAATACAACTTGCGCAATTTGAAAAAGGTGGTTTAAAAGGTTTTTTATTATAATTTTGTGTCTTTGGATTTGTCTTCCTTGGGCGTAAAATAATAAAACATCTATTTTTATATTTCACTTCTCACCGTGATGTGTAATTATGTATATCTGAAACGTCAGTAGTATGCGCCTTGATGGCCTTGTTGGTAGAGCATTGGACCAGAGATCGAGAAATCGCGACATTGCGGGTTAAATTCCCGGACGATTCATACTTTTTTCTTTTTTTTTTTAATATTTGGCATTGTTAATGTTTGGTAATTATTGTTAATTTTTTGTATTGTAACTGTTAAGTAGGTGTATTGATTTCGTTGAAATTATATTATAATAGAAGTATAACTTCTTACGTGCGTACAAAGTACACACACATTCTTGTTTTTTTTTTGTTAATCCGGACCTGAATTTTTCTTGTGCTTAATAAATGGGTCATTGCAATGCAATGTAGTAAATAGATAATGATTATTTTTAAAATGAGTATTTGTTCATTAACTTTAATAATTTATTATTAACAGTTAATAATACCCTGCTGTTTAATCAGAGTTCTTACAAATTTTAATATAATTTAAAATTAAAGTCATTAAATTGTCTGCCTCACGCCCAAACACGCCTCAAACACATCGGCACACTATCAAATAATTTGAAAAATCAGTGAAATTTGACAGATAATTTGATCACAGGGCCATTTAGTTAACCTTCGGGCAGCATAAAAACGCATGAGGGCCGCATGCGGCCCGCGGGCCGCAGGTTGAGTATCACTGTGCTAGATACTGCCTTTTTTGATTTATAGGATGGGCTGAAAACTGGCGATTTAAAGAATTAAAAATGATCCACCACTTTTCACTTCAAGACATGCAATCACTGTCGTCGCTACTATTGCTTATGTACATAATTTTATAATGTTAAAAAGCTAACTTTCCCAGAACACGTGAAATATTTTTTAGTTTTTAGATCTATCGTTCATTTCGCGAAATATTCGCTTTTTTCTTGTGAAATTTTGTGACTCGCCCATTTCCTTACGCCCCGCCTAAATCGTCAGATTTTTGAAATATACACTGTTTTGCATGTACTTAAATTACCTTATCTTAATCTGACGATTTCGAGTTTTTCTAAGGGTAGATTATTTTTTCGGCCCCCCTTAACGAACGCCCCTGTGTTTAGAGCCAATATATGGTAGACGTACATCTACAGGGTACCAGGTTTCTCCCCATATGATAATATCACGCGCTGGAGTTACTGCAAAAATCCCCGCTTGGGCTCCCCTAATAAACATATAAATAAATAAAAACAAATAAACAATACAGCGATTGAGCGTGTGGCCTGTTATATATATCTAGGTGCTTGGATCACAGACGATACTGATCAAACAAAAGAGATTAAATGCAGAAAAGAAATGGCTAGATCAGTCTTTAATAAAATGCGCAAACTCTTTTGCAATCGTGATATCAACATAAAGTTACGAATACGAATGCTGCGGTGTTATGTCTTTTCCACCCTCTTATATGGAGTTGAGGCTTGGACACTAAAACAGTCGACCATAAAAAACATCGAAGCATTCAAGATATGGTGCTGTAGGCGCATTATCAAAATATCAGGGATGGACCGCGTCACTAACAGGCAAGTACCCCAAACTTTATACAAAAGATGCAAAATTTTAAATGAGATAAAAACTATTAGATAGATGCAATACTTGGGGCACATTATGAGGGGTGAAAAGTACGAACTTTTAAGAAATATCACGCAGGGCAAAATGAAGGGTAAAAGAAGTGTGGGAAAAAGAAAGATATCGTGGCTTCGCAATCTACGTGAATGTGAATGGTTCGGGTGTAGTTCGATTGAACTTTTTAGGCGCGCTGCTAACAAAGTCAGAGTGGCCATGATGATTTCCAATCTCCGCTAGGAGTGACACGTGAAGAAGAAGAAAATTCTCATATAAAATATGAATTACTTTTAGATTTGTGTGAAGATACTTAAGTAGAAAATTTATCAGGTGCCATTATGTAATTAAATTAAATTGATTTACTCATTGGTAGATAAGGTAATCTAATTTTTAAAAACTAGTATTTAAGTTGTATGCCTGAAATTGTCGGTATTGACGTTAATGTCTTTGCAAATATCTTATGTTTGGTCTCAAGTAAATTAAATAATATAGAATAAGAAGATTCCCGTTGTTTGGAATGTGATTAGGATTGAAAAGAACTAACTTTGTACTTATAATATCACCTCTTAAGATAAGAACTTTAATTGTTTGTTGTATTAAACGACCCTGTTCACTTTGTGCTATTGTTCGATAGTGTAATGTTATTTCAATAGCTGCGGAAAATGGTAAGTAGATTTTAATCATTTATATATAAATGGAGTATAAAATCACCTATTAAGTATATTAATGCAATAAAATAATTAATTTGGGTTACAAAAAAATTCCGCAACGTTTTGCTATAAGAATTTAAATTAAGACACTTATAACCTTTAAATCAACTTTTAATATAACTTTTTATTTTATTCAATCAAATACATACATGGAATTTATCCATGAATACAGGGTGTAACAAAAATACAGGTCATAAATGAAATCACATATTCTGGGACCAAAAATAATTCGAATGAACCTAACTTACCTTAGTACAAATATGCACATAAAAAAAGTTACAGCCCTTTGAAGTTACAAAATGAAAATCGATTTTTTCAGATATATCGAAAACTATTGGAAATGGACATGTGGCATTCTTATGGCAGGAACATCTTAAAGAAAAATTATAGTGAAATTTGGGCACCCCATAAAAATTTTATGGGGATTTAGTTCCCTTAAACCCCCCCAAACTTTTGTGTACGTCTCAACTAAATTATTATTGTGGTACCATTAGTTAAATTAAATATTATTAAAACTTTTTTGCCTCTTAGTATTTTTTCGATAAGGCAGTTTTTATCGAGTTGAGGCTTATTTTTCAATATGTTTACATACAAATTTTATGGGGGTTTTGTTCTTTTAAACCCCCCAAATGTTTGTGTACGTTTTAATTAAAATATTACTGCGGTACCATTAGTTAAACACAGTGTTTTTAAAACTTTTGTGCCTCTTTGTATTTTTTCGAAAAGGCACCTTTTATCGAGATGTGACTTCTTTTTTAATATGGTTCAAAATAGCCCTAAAAATGTAAATCATAAATAAATGTTCATATTATTACCATGTCTCCATAATCGTACTTAACCATAAACAAATATGTCGTGGATTTGACAAATATTCGAAATATCTCGATAAAAACTGATTTTTGGAAAAAGTACTAAGAGACAAAAAAGTTTTAGAAACATTGTTTTTAACTAATGGTACTACAATAATAATTTAATTGGAACGTACACAAAAGTTTGGGGGGGTTTAAAGGAACAAAACCCCCATAAAAATTTTATGGGGTGTCCAAATTTCACTATAATTTTTTCTTAAGATGCTACTGCCGTAAGAATGCCACATGTCCATTTTTAATAAAAAATCTCCAATAGTTTTCGATACATTCGAAAAAATCGATTTTCATTTTGTAACTTAAAAGGGCTGTAACTTTTTTTATGTGCACATTTGTACTAAGGTAAGTTAAGTTCAATCTAATTATTTTTGGTCCCAGAATATGTGATTAAATTTATGACCTGTATTTTTGTTACACCCTGTATTTACGTAACCTAGACAACAGGAAACGAAGCATTAATATATCGAAAAATTATAGACCGCTATCTTTCAACTGAAAAATCTAGGGGAAATCAATAGAAAAGGCGTACCAAGTCATGGGTATAGAAATGTTTACGGTGTCGGGGATTTTTATTAATATTGAAGCAAAAAAAGCGACTGTTTTCATAAATTTCCATATTATGAAAAAACTACTCATTGTTGATGAAAACATTCAACAGACGACTTTCTTGAAAATAATTCTTCTTCTTTTTCTTCTGCTTCTTCTTCTCCTGCTTCTTCTTCTCCTGCTTCTTCATCTTCTGCTTCTTCTTCTTTTTTTTCTCGACTGGCTTTACAATACGAGGTGATATACTATAGCCCTCCATCTTCTACGATCTTGCGCTTCCATTTTCTATTGTTCTACCCCAATCCTAGATAAATCAGCTTCAATCTTCATCGTCCTTTCATCTTTTTCTGGGATGGCCTACTGATCTTCTACCGTATGGTCTCTAAAAAACACTTTTGTTAACACTGTGTCTTCCTCTGATCTTACCACATGACCTGCCCATCTTATCTGGTTTACCGTCTGGTTTCTCAAAAACACTGTCTTAAACACTGTACCTTATCCGGATAGCTTTTATATGTCTGACGATGTTTTCAATACCATACAGAGTCACCAATTCAGAATTGCGGCGCCTTCTCCACTGATCTGTCAATGCATTTCCCTGAAGACCAAATATCATTCTGAGAATCTTCCTTTCAAGTACCAGCAGCTTCTTTATTTTCCGATCATGTAGAGTCCATATTTCCGCAGGCTTCATTTAGGTTGTGTTTTTAGCACATTAAATCTTAATAATGATGATAGGAAGAATAATGCTCTATTCCTGCACATAGGTATCCTTTGAGACCTCTTTTTCTATGTGGTTGCCATATGTGTGACAACGAAATTGAAAATGGTTATTTATTTGTGATTTATATGTTTACTCTGATAGGATTACGAAGGGAACCATTCTCGTTGGAACTTTACCGCGCTGAGCAAATGGGACGTGAATTATAAATTGTACAATTCTCTCATATTCTTTAGTCTCAGCATCCGTTATGGCTTACAAATTTTAGAAGCCTCGGAGGTATAACCAGAGAAGGTTCCCATTGTTTTTAATCCAGTGGGATGTAGAGTAATATTTTTGGTATTGTTTTATGTGCTATTAGATTGAAAACTTAGTATTTTGCTAGCAGTTGCCGCTAGAGCATACCTGCCATTTCGTTCGTTGCAATCCGTGACTGCACGCCCGCGTTTGTCCTGGTTGGGTCAGAGAGAGCAGCATATGTGCCTCCTGATGAGAGTCCAATAAATTTCAAAACCGGTAGAGGTGCTTGCTGCACTCTCTGATTGAACTAGAATATAATGCGGCTGTAGTTTCGTGTGGCAACGAAATTGAAAATGGTTATTCATTTTTTATTTATATTGAATTCGACTTAACTAAATAACAAGACATTTACTTAACACTCATATAGGTACTACACGTTACACCATAATCTCTGCTCAATAAAGTGTACCACGACAATGACCTTAGTTATCGAGAATGTATTTTGAACTAAATAAACAACTTCATAAATTCTTCTTTTTGTGTAAATTAATTTAATTGAAAACAAATTTTTGGACACCCTGTATAAATGTTAATGTTAATGTTAGTGTTAATGTTAATGTTAATGTTAATGTTAATGTTAATGTTAATGTTAATGTTAATGTTAATGATAATGTTAATGTTAATGTTAATGTTAATGTTAATGTTAATGTTAATGTTAATGTTAATGTTAATGTTAATGTTAATGTTAATGTTAATGTTAATGTTAATGTTAATGTTAATGTTAATGTTAATGTTAATGTTAATGTTAATGTTAATGTTAATGTTAATGTTAATGTTAATGTTAATGTTAATGTTAATGTTAATGTTAATGTTAATGTTAATGTTAATGTTAATGTTAATGTTAATGTTAATGTTAATGTTAATGTTAATGTTAATGTTAATGTTAATGTTAATGTTAATGTTAATGTTAATGTTAATGTTAATGTTAATGTTAATGTTAATGTTAATGTTAATGTTAATGTTAATGTTAATGTTAATGTTAATGTTAATGTTAATGTTAATGTTAATGTTAATGTTAATGTTAATGTTAATGTTAATGTTAATGTTAATGTTAATGTTAATGTTAATGTTAATGTTAATGTTAATGTTAATGTTAATGTTTATAATACTAAATAGAGAATTGAATAACCTTTCAAACGAGCTAGCACACGACACCCATTCCTATTTTAAAAAAATCATCGATTTTTCGATGCTCCCAGATGGATGGTGCCACTAGTGTGATATATATGTCAATATATGAAGGGTCATCATTCCATATATTTCTGGGCAACTATATACATCTGTTTCGGACTAATTGGTCCATCCAGTATAGTGTACCAAATTAAAAAAGTTGTATGTTAACTTGGGAAACGATCACTACATGAGCAATGTTACCATTTTTGGTCATATTGTTAGAAGACCCTGTCATCTAATGGCTACAACTTACACTGTCAAGGAGGTAAGGTTACCTTACTTAAACTTCATCATTTTATATTATATTTCCTTTGATATTCACTTTCACTTTGCAAGTTTTAGCCAATAATGTTGCTTATCTATATGTATTTATATTTGTACTCGCTTATATTATTCAACATCATTTTATTTCATAACGTTATGGCTTTTCATTTCCTCAAGTAGCCTTACCTCCTTGGCAATATTAGTTGTAGGCCTTAGATAACAGGGTCTTCTAACAATATGGCCAAAAAAGGTAACATTGCTCCAGTAATATGCTCCAGCTCCCAAGTTAACATACAACTTTTTTAACTTGGCTTCGCTATACTGATGATGGACCAATTAGTCCCAAACACGTGTATATATTCCCCAGAAATATATGGAATGATGACTCTCCATTATTTTATATACTTCCTTTTATATTCACTTTCACTTTGCGAGTTTTAGCCAATAATTTTGCTCATAAAAGTTATAAACCCTTTGAAAAATTGTGCTTCGTTTTAATTTTTTAACTTTACTGAGCACCTCGTTGTATAAATGTTTTTTAAAGTGTTCCTCGAGATTCGTGCCACTCTAGTTTAAGTTGTAATACAAACCACTTAATAGTTTACTGACGTGGCTATGAACTTTACTAAATATCATGTCTATTTGTTTGACATTTATTTGATATCTAATAATGGAAGTCGTTAGTGTTTATTATTGATCCTTCTTTATTACAATCAGGCTACTAATAAACATATGCAATAAGATTGATTAACCTAATAAATAAATATTTGTGAAATATTATCCAGAATCATTAAATTTTATCAGGCAACTACAGAGTGATAACTTTTTTAATGATGCCACAGAAAAAATTGTAAATTCACTAGATTATGATTATAAGTCGAATAATTATTAAACTAAATTTAAAGACTTCATATACATCAAAATACCCTCCTATTAGAGTCAGGGGTGGGCAAAAGCCGGCCCGCGGGCCGGATCCGGCCCTTTCGCTTACTTTATCCGGCCCGTTGAAAAATCCCACAAGCAATTTTTTTTAAACTCGTAAATGAAATTTTGTTGAAATCGACAGCGTTAGTGCGATAGTTTGCGTGGTGTTCATATAAATAAAAATATGTAAATAATATAGAATATTATAATTCCGAAGAGCTGTAACACTATCATTACTTTAAAGTATGCAATAAAGTTTCACAAAGCAAGATTCTACTGACTACATAGAATTTAATGTGCACTTCTCACACTCTTTGAGACAGTGATGTTTTGGTTTCAGCCAGGATATTTGTTGTCTCCAAGGAACCCTTTTTCCTTCGATTTTATCCTTCAGATTCAGCTGCAAAAACTCATACTTATTATTTTTAAGTATGTGCTTCAAATGTGCTGTCTTTTTCCTTTTAATAGTGGTCAAAAGTAATCTCTTTCTTCCCATTCTGTGCATCACCATTTCGTCCGTAATAAGATATGTCCGTGATATTTTCAAAATTCTCCTAAAAAGCACTTCTCAAAAGCTACCAGCTTTCTCATTAAGTCAACATTAACAGCCCATGCTTCGGCACCATAAAGAAGAATATTATATAGTTAACATTTAACATAACAGAGAAGGATAACATTTTACTATCCTATATCTGATTTGCAGATTGAGTCTTTGGTTACTCAGAAATTTTCTCACCTTCAAAACAGCTGCTCTTGATTGTCCTATTCTTGAAACAATTTCCGATTTCGGATTCAAATCTTCCGTAATCCAGACCTCTACCCTAAGTAAAGTATTTCATTTTGTCCACTTGTTCATATCTTCATTTTTTATCTGGACCATATTTCTTTAAAAATTACGTGATATATTTTACTGGGCACAAATTGTTCGCATGTACACCCAAGTAAGATTAAATGTTTTCACCCATTTTGAAAAAATGTGAAAACCTTGAATTGTTAACGTCCGTCTGTCTGTCCGTAAACACAACTACTCCGTTATTAGAGCAGATAGAACGACAAATGAGGTGTCGAATGAAAGCTCCTAACCCAACCCAAGGATGCTATTAAAGGTGAGAAATTTGACCTCGGACTTCCAGTTTTAGAGTTGCAACCGGAAGTACGGTTTTAAAGTCACCTAAATAGTATAAGCGATATATTATTCGACGTGCCTTAGCAAGATGAGAACGAATGTACACTTCTGGTTTTTATATCATTTCCGGTTTAAAAGTTCTAACCGGAAGTGCCATATTATAGTCGCAGAAATAGTACATGTGATACATCAATAAACAGATATTGAACAGTTGACCACTAGACCCGTAAAAGTCTAGAAAAGTCGAGCTTGAATCTTTATTTCCGGTTTTGACGTCATTTCCGCTAAGCTCCGATAAGTTATGACCGAAAGTTTGTCAAAAATTACTGGAAATTAGTGAAATCGTTTATCAATCGACGCACAATATTATACGAAGAGTTCAAATATCGACTTTTGGTTCTACTTCCGGTCACCTTGGGTGAAAAATTAGGACTCACAAGTCTAATTGCTTGTTTATGATTACTGTTATCTATTACTCACAGTAAAATTTCTTTATCCAAATGCTTTAAAATTATCTTTATAGTAGTTTTCTCAAAAAAATTTCTTGGGTAGGGAAAAACTTCACCAATAACTTTCGCGTGTGCACAAGCTTACATACGCGATATACTATTCCGGCCCGGGAGACATTTTGAAAATTTTATGTTGGCCCGCGCTTAAAAGTATTTGCCCACCCCTAATTAGAGGAATTATAATATTTAACAGATATAAAGGAGTAAGGCACAAAAAATGCTGAAAACTATGGGACTCAGATTACATAATTGTTCTGAAGCTGTTTTCTTGTGACATATAATGCAATCAGGGCCGTCTTAACCATACACGGCGCCGGGGTGCAAGACTCGTCTTTGCGCCCCTTTTTGTCAGAAGATTATATAGGTTATGGGCATGGGTACGCTAAAATTAAAACTAATTATTTTTTTTTTTTTTTTTATAATTGGCTTTGGCATGAACCAATTAGCCAGACTTATTTTTTATTTATGAAATATAAAGGGAGCATTTTTTTTTGATCCAATATAAATAAATTGATTTTTCAAATTCTCACACCCTAGGATAAATGTTATTGTGTTAGTAAAATGTGTGTTTCTGTTTAGTGCATTTTTTTATATGTATATATTTTTTTTTTTAATTATATTTTTGTTTTTTTTTAATGCTTTATTTATGTAGTATTTTGTTTAGTTTTATTTCCTTTTTTTTTTCATTGTTTTTTTTTGTTTTTTTTTATTTGTTTATCATTATTTTACTTTTTTTTTAACTTTTTTTTTTTAATTATTTTTTTTATGTTAATTTTTTCGTGAACACACTTACAATAATATTTTGTATCGCAGAATTGCTTACAATGGTGTTAGTTTTTTACAATTTCATTTTGCAACGAATTAAATGATTATACAAACATTGATATAAGTTAATATTATTACTAAAAATTATACAATTTAGACTGGTTGGCAAACAGAATTTGAGATTTACCATTTCTTCGAAAAATGATTCTATGCTCTTCTTATTTCTTGAACATTCTAGGATTACATGGTTCATATCACCAACTTCTCCGCATGGACAATATGGGTTTTCATCCAGTCCTATTTTATATTTGTACAAAGGAGTCATAGCATGATTAGATCTTATTCTGTTTATTGTAACAATGAAGTTTCGTTTGGTTAATTCATGAAACCAGCTTTTCAATGGTATGTTATTTTGGTGGCCGACATAGTTAAGCCCTGTGACTGATGAATTATATTCTTGCTGCCACAATTGTTTTAAATGTGAAGTAAACTTGAAGGTAAGATCTGTATATGGAACAATATTGGTGGTTAGATGGTAGCCTGTGTCAGTGGCTGATTTGGCTAGTGTATCCACTGCATCATTACCTTTTATTCCTGAGTGCCCTTTAATCCACACTACAGTTATTGTTTTCCTTTGTTTTGTTGCTTCAAAGTTCAGTTTTAATATTTCTGCCTCTATGTTAGTAAGGTTTTTCGATGATTTCAAGTTTGTTATTCGGTCAACTGCACTTTTACTGTCAGTGAATATAACATGATTCTGTGTGTTTCTCGACTGGACGTATCTAAATGCATTTGCTATGGCAATTGTTTCGGCGGTATATATGGAACACTCATCTGGTAGCTTGAACTTGTAATATTGGGAAGAGTTTGCGTCATAAAAGGCACAGCCTACTTTTCCATTCATCTTGGATCCGTCAGTATATATGTATTGGTGTTCAGGCCATTAATGGTTTCTAGAAAGTTTTCTTTTGGGTCCAGGTAGTATGTTTTTATATGTTTTGAAAAGAAAACATGGGGAGGTTCGGTGTAGATAGGTATAGTTTTGTTGATAGACAGGGAGTTAGAGATTTGTGCCAGTGTGGTATAGCTGTTTACTAGGAGTGGAGTAGCTTTTGAGTGCCAATATGGATGGGTGAGTACTAGGACAGTGAGGTCGTGAATGTTACGAAGATAGCTGGCTTCTTTGGATATGGCTTTAGCCATAAATTTATGACTAATTAGCTGCCTTCTGAAAGATAGTGGAGGTTCTACAGATTCAACTTCTATAATATTTATTGGGGTAGATTTAAGATAACCAAGACATATTCTCAAACTTGTGTTTTTCTGGGTCTCTATTTTGTTTCGGTGAGTATGTGCTGCTGTTCCATATAGGTGACTGCCATAGTCTAATATACTTCTAACCATTGTTTTATAGAACAGTAAAGCGGTATTTGGATCTGCTCCCCATTTGGTATGGCAGAATGCTCTCAAAATATTCATAGCGTTCTCGGTTTTTTTTATTGCATGGTGGATGGTATCTTTCCACAGTAATTTTCTGTCTAAATAGAGTCCAAGGTATTTAACACAATTTTTGATTGGAAGAAGATATGGTCCCAGTTGTAACTGTACTTGAGTTATGTCCCTTTTTTTAGTAAAAATACACACTTCAGATTTTTTTTCAGAAAGAATTAAGTTGTTTGAATCTAACCAGTGCTTAACTGACCATAGGTTTGTGTTTAAAATGTTCTGACAATTTGAAATAGTAGTACCGTTGGTGTAGATAACTATATCATCAGCAAACTGTATCATATTCACGTTATTCAAATTTACTTCGAAGTCCATTGTATATAGTATAAAAAGTAGCGGGCTGAGTATGCTGCCTTGAGGGAGTCCTAAATTCGATGTTCGGGATCCTTGAAGATTTTGGTTTAATTTTAGTGAAAGTCGTCTATCGGAGTATAGTGAAATTAAAAATGAACATATTTCATGAGGTATTCCTATTGATGTCAGCTTATGGTACAAAATGTTTAAATTTACGTTATCAAAAGCCGAGGAAAGGTCAATAAAAACTGCAGCTGTATGTTTTTTTATTGTATATCCTGTCAGTATATCTGTAACGAGAACAGTAATAGCTTCGAGAGTGGACCTACATTTCCGGAAACCATATTGTGAGTTTGGTAAGATGTGTTCAAATTCTAGCCATTGTTCTAATCGATTCTTTATTATTCTTTCCAGAGTTTTAAGAATACAAGATGCCAGGGATATAGGTCTGTACGAACTTGAGAGGTCTAGCGGTTTGTCTTTCTTTTTAATAAGTAATATTATATAGTTCTTCCAGCTATCCGGAATAGGACTTGCACCAGTCCAGATACTATTATAGATTTCTAACAGAGACTTTTTATGTTTAAATGGGAGGTGAAACAGCATGGAGTAAGTTATATTGTCCTCGCCTGGTGAAGTATTATTAGATAGTTTCAACGATCTTTCTAATTCCCACATCTCAAAACGTTCAAGTAAGTACAAGTTGTTTCTGGGAACAGTTTTTAAAGATAACTGATTGTATTCTATGCATTCTTTTGCCCAATCTGGTGAGATTGTGGCATGGAATTCTTCTATCCAATTCGCTTCCAGATCAATAGGTAACTTATTCTGCTGCTTACGATTCTTAAAACTATTTACCTTTTTCCATACTTCAGTGATGGGAGTTGTCTGATTTAGGCTCTCAACATATTTCCTCCACTGAATTCTTTTTGTTTCTTTGAATGTTTTTTTTTTGCGATGGCATCAACTCGTTTGAATTCAAGTAAATTTTGTATGTTTGGGTTTTCTTTCCACAATCTGTCTTTTCTCCTATGAGCAATGTTGTTGCAGGTCTCATTCCACCATTGTTTTGGTTTGTGCTTCCAGTACTTATTTCTTATTATTGTTCTTTTCGGGATACAAATGTTTGCAGCTGAGTTTATCGTGTCTATGAAATTGTTGTAGTTACATGCGGTGCTCATTTCCTCTAGTGTTGTCGTGTACAGATTCCAGTTGGCTCTTTTAAGAACCCATATGTTGTGAACTGGACCATAGGTTTGTAAGCCTGAGTCAGAGTTATTAAACTTCATATATATAGGAAGGTGATTGGATCCATGAGGATCCTGTATGACTGACCAAGATATTAAATGTACTATGTCTTGCGTACAAATAGACAGATCAATGGCACTTTTTCTAACTGACGTAACAAGTGTGGGTGCACCATCATTGAGATACACAAGATTGCAGTGATTAATAGCATTGAGCAAAGAAACACCATAGACATCATTAAACTCACAACCCCAAGAAAGATGATGAGCGTTGAAATCTCCAGCAATTATAAAAGGTCGTGGTAAGTTTTCGAAAAATTGTATCCATTCTCTTACTTCTATCCGAGTCTTTGGTTTAATGTATATTGACAATATGTACACTGCTTTGTTATTAGGTAGAAGTTTCACTTCGATGCATGTACACATCATTCTTGCTGGTTTCTGTACTACGACTTCTGAAAATAATCTATTGGATTTTACTAGTATGGCTACCCCACCGTAACCATCCATACGATCTGACCGAACAATATTATAACCTTGGAAGTTATAAAACCTTTCCTGTTTGAACCAGGTCTCTGACAAAGCTGCTATGGTAGTTTCTGTTGTATTTAAGAGATATTCTAAGTTTTCTTTATTGCCAACTGCAGATCTGCAGTTCCACTGTAAAATGTTGAGTTTGTTTATAGCTGAGAAGACGACGAAGTAGTTGGTATATTGTGCACGTTTAATAATTGTTTACTAATTAATATTTGCTGTAAGTCTTGTTTAGTAACATTGGGATTATTAGTTTCCCTAAAAGTTTTAAAAAGTTCGGTAACAATAGTAAAAATTATATCTAAAATATCAGAGTTTGACTCTGTTTGTAGCGTGTGAGAATTTGAATTTAAATTATTTTTATATGAAGGACTATTTATAATTGGAATATTAGTTCCTGATTGTCTAAAGTTAAATGTGTATTCTGGATCTGACTGTGTCAAGACAGGACTATTTGGTCTCTGCCTTTTGCTGCCTTTAGAAGATTTGACGACTGTATATTTATTATGATTACTACTGGCCGAAAATGTGAATAGACGAGTAACAGAAGAGCTATTTAAACTTTGGTTAACAAGAGGGTAATTAGAAGAAGGCAAATTTTGTTGATGAGAATCTTTAATAATGTTATTTGATGTTACGTCTGCATAAGATTTGCGGGGAATTTGTTTGTTGGCATCATGGTAATTAATATTACTATTAGTCATGCATTCTTTAATTAATTTCTGTCTTTTGAATTCTGGCCATGACTTAAGATTTGTTGTGAAGTGGTCTCCCATACAACTAAAACATTTTGGAGTTAATGTTGTTTCCTGACACTCTTTTGTATTATGGTCTTTCTGGCAATTGTTACAACGGGGGTTACTCCTACAATGCTTCCCCTGGTGGCCAAATCGCAAACAGTTGAAACAAAGCAGGACTTTTTGTTGATATGGTTCAATTTCTTTCAACACCTTATTTATAGTAACGTATTTTGGAAGTACTTGTGTTTTAAAGCTTACTACACACGATTTAGTAGGAACATAATTTATTTTATCATCGGTAACCGTTTTTCTATTTATTCTAGAAACGTTTACTACCTCAAAATTAGAACTTATTTCGAATTTTTTAATTTTATTTTTAAGATATTCATCGGAGAATTCTGTTGAGACATCCCGTATAACACCTTGTCTAATAATAATAAATTTAGGTATATAAACATCCAAATGGTTTTTAACAAAAACCGGATCGTCTTTCTTGTCGATAAGGTAATTAGCGTTTTTAGAATCCGTAAATTTAATTCTTAATTTATTTCTGCCAATTGTATCGATACTAATTATTTTATTATCTAATTCTGGGAATTTTGTAAGAATAATGTCACCAATTTTTAATGCATTAAGTTTACCTTTAAGATCGCTATCTTTATTTTCAACATATATATGGAACGGTCCACGGTCATTTATGGTATACTTAAAAATTTCTTTTTGTTTGTCATCGTTAGATTTAATAGGATCGGAAGTACTTACAGTTTGGTTGAGTTCAGCCTTACTAAAACCTTTAAAATTGCTAGGGGATTCCATTTCAACATCTGGACTACTAAGGGTGGTATTGGGAGGTCCATCAGGTTCAGGGGGCGGTTTACCGCCCGTGTCCGCACTCATTTAATTAAAAAATAGAAACAAAAACGCGAGTTATTAGTCTATATATTATTTGAATAATTATCGATATTTATTATTCGTATTAGTAAAGCGCTTAGATTACTCGTCAGCACCGGCTATTGATACGTCCGACTCACACGAGAACTAAAACTAGACTGTAAAAACTAATTATGTTTGCTTTCTTTATTTTTATATTAAAAAACATGGTGTTAGTATTAAAAAACATCAATCTTATAACACTATAGCTACCATACTTTTTAAAGTATATCAAAGTCAACTTTTCTAGCTTTTAACCTTTAACTACCCGCGCATCAAGTTATAACATAACTACACGCGTGGCGTACTTTATACGCCACAAGAAAGTACACTTAAAAACAGCGGATTTGTTTATTTTTTTTGAAAAAATTCACTTAGTTGTTTGTTATAAACCTTATTCGGCATCACTGAATACTTGGAGTTCCTTCTCAGTAAGCCAATTGGGATTTATAACTGGAATCATGGAATAAGTGGATTCCGTGATAAATTAAATTACTAATAAATTTTTTTTGAAATGTGATTTTTTACAGGCGAAAAACTATTGTTTATAAAGAAAAATATATTTTGTGCCATAATGATCAAAAAACAATTGAAATATGTACTTATATTACTACTTATATTAATATAATCCTGGCGTAATTGTCCCCCACCGGAAACAACAAATAATAAACTGTAAATTAATATCTTCCCAGAACGCCGATTATAACGAAACTAAAACCAAATTGTAAAGCACATTCCAGTGATAGGTTAGAGAGGTAAACCAGGTCAAAAATTAAATTTTTAAATATATTTGCAGTAGAATTCTTATATCTGGCGTACAAAATACGCCAGCGCGTGTAGTTAAAGGTTAAGTTGGCAAAAAATTTTATTGCTTCGGTGACATCTATTTTTACTTGCTTTTCTCTACTTATTAAAGCCAGGTTTGTTAATCTGTCTTGGTCCATTGTTGAGCGCAGATAATTTTTGATCAATTTAAGTTTAGAAAAAGACCTTTATCCTGCAGCTATTGTTACTGGAAGTGTTAAATAGAAAGATTTGGGAAAACGGAGAGTAAATTATTAGAATATAACATTATATAATGCACTGGAAACAGAAAGCACTAAACAGAAGCGAATGGAGGAAACTGGGGGAAGCCTATGTTCAGAATTGGACGAATTAAAGGGCAAAAGAAGAAGAAGAAGATTATATAACTTAAAATATCGAGTGGAGTTGTGTCTATATTATTAAAAAATATTGGTAACAATTCTAACTCATGGAATAGATCTTCTCCATCTATATCAGATCTATTTCCACGCGCTAGTTTTTTTTTGGTAAATTTAAACACTGTGGTCTTTAAATTTTCTTCAGAGTTGCTCCAACTCGATATATTTTCCACGAAAGATAAATTTTAATTAGTTCCCTCAACATTTCAAATCTTTCATTTAATTTTGTAACGGCAACGTCCAATACATAATAATAGAATTTAACTTTAAAATTTTGTTTTGGGTCTTAAAAGGCTCATCTGCAGCCTCGTTATTGAAATGTCTTTTTCGGGGACGTGGACGAGGAGTTTCAGAAAATTTAGTTTCTAGCGCAATCTAGCGATAAAGCGAAGATATTGATACATGCTATAAATCAATATTATATTCTTGTATAATTAAATAATATAAAAAATAATAAATAAAAGGATAAGATTTTCTCCAAAAATTAAAAGAAAATATACAATGACCAATAAAATCGAGTACGAATTAATATTGTTTTCACCAATTTTGAAAAAAATGTGGAAACGTTGAATTATCCACGTCAGTCTCTCCGTTCGTCCGTCCTTCTGTCTGTCTGTCCATGAACTCAACTCCTCCGTCATTATACCAGGTAGAATGACCAATGAGGTCAAATTCTATCCTACCTGGTAATTTAGACACATTCTCATAAACTAGAATTCAACTGTTCGTGTTTTATTTCGTATTATTGTTGTCACAGGCCATTCTTCCGCTCTTGTAGGATAATATTCCGCTCTATGCCCTGAAAAATCCTTTTTTGATTTCTTTAGTTAGAGTGTTCTTCCATATCACTCCATGGAGTGCTTTCGTGGCTTGTTTTCCCCATACTATTTTCATTTCTATATCTTTCGTACAAGTGCCATCTCGGTTTATCATTTACCCTAAATACTTAAAAGTCTTACAACTCTTAATAGTGTCTTCTAAACTTACGTTTAAATCAGCAACCAATCTGTAATCAATTATGTACTTTCGACTAGAATAAATTGGTTTACACTAGGCTAAACTAGTTTATCCTGATATAAAAACATACACTTCAGGATAAACTAGTTTGGACTGAAGTGTGCGTCTTTATATCAGGATAAACTAGTTTGGCCTAGGCCAAACTAGTTTGGCCTGAAGTGTGTGTATTTATATCAGGATAAACTAGTTTGGCCTAGGACAAACTAGTTTAGCCTATGCGCGATAGGACAAACTAGTTTGGCCTAGGCCAAAATAGTTTGTCCTGAAATCGGGTTTGGCCGGTAACATATATACCTAAAGGTAAAATCATTAAAATTATAAAATTTTAAAAAATATATCTTGCTTAAAAATAGTCATACAGCCTTTTACGATAAACCATTTTAAAGGTAATTGACTTTTCTTCGTATTAAATATTGTACATACCTAAAGTTGCGTAGAAAAAAGTTACCGAACAATGTTTGCGAAATAACAAGGAAAATGGCCCAAAATCGCTGTGAGTGCCGAAATTTGAAAAATCATATATTTCGGAAACAGTAAATCCTAGAGACTTCTACCAAACGTTATTTTTAAAGAGGAAGGACGGAAGTTTTTTTTGTGAAGCAATGCCTATACCTATATCCCCGTGGAAATCAGTTATGGGGCAAAAAACAAAATTGCTTTTGTTAGTGTTTTTTTTGCTCTTTGTTTTGAATATATTGTTGTAAAAAAATATTCTTGACTTTAAAAAGGTGACATTTCGATAGTAAATTTAACCTGGAACAATTTTTCTGTAGACGTGTTTGAACCAAAAGTGTATAGAACTAACCTTAATTCCCCTGTGCCTAGGGACTAATTCACCCCTGTTTTAAAAACTCACCCCTTTAAATGGTAGCACTCAGCGGTTTTTTCAGATTTAGAGGTCCATTGGCCGTATGAAATAATAAAACCCTGTTAACGTTGTGGTCCAAGAGCTGTGAGACATTTTTGAGTAGGTATTTTAGGCAAGCTGAAAATTTTTCAGGTGACTCTTCCATAATAGCCTAATACAAAAATGCTGGTCTGGCTGGAGGGTAGCGGTTATTTTCCCCAAAAATCCCCCCCAAAGTTAAAAAAAGGGTAAAAATTGTTATTACAAAAAATATAATTGACGTGACTTTAAAGTAAATTTAAATATTCAAATATTAGGAAAATAAACAAGCCAGGCGATTTGAGGGCGATTTTAGCTCTGCAAGATACTTGCATGGGCGTCCCAGGATTATTTTCAGGGGATGCATATTAACTTCAGAAGATTTTATCTGAATCTGTACATACTATTAACATGTATAAAATATACAACTATACATGCATAGCTATGTATATTCCTTCTGGACAGGGAGGTACAATTGTTATTTTGACAGGGTATTTTTTAATATTAAAAATAAATATTCTAAAAAAGGCAGCTTTTTGGTGAAATTTTCCAACTGCCATGTGATCAAACAAATTACGGGTTCATATAAATGAAAAGCGCTATAGGTAAGCAGCAGTGTGAGAAAGAGCGTATACCGATAGCTGTTTGCGTCCTCTGTTCTAGCGAAGTGAGTCCGTTCGCTCGAGAAAAATCACGTGACCTGGTGATACCCATGTTGTTGTGCCTCGAAACGTTAGAGTAATTGTTATATATTATAGTTTTTTAAGTAACTTTTCCTTAATTAAAGGAAAATAATACGTACTATACAATTGATTTTGCAAATATGATAGGAAATGACAAATTTATTATTATAAATATATAGGTAGAAAATTATAAAACTATAAACTAAATAAATTCTGTGTCCGAATCTTGTACTTCTTCTTCAAACTCCTCATCTGAGCTTAAATATTCATTCTTTTCTTCTTCGTCAGACTCCCCTCGAGACTAAGATTATTCTTCTACATGAACTGTAGATAGTTGTAATATGCATTTAGAATTTATTAAAAATTAATTACTGATTAATTAATTGATTTGCTACGTATTCTCTGTCATTTTGTACGGAGTCGAAGCCTGCACAACCACGGGCGCATCTGAAGAAAGACTTGCCATTGTTGAGATGTGGTGTTATCGAATAATGTAAAAAAATAATGTACACAACACGTAACAAACGCGGAAACATTAAGAAAGATGAAAATTAGACAAGAAATACTCAACACTATGAAGGAAAAAAATGAGCTACTTTGGTCATATACTAAGAAATAAAAAACCTGATGTGATTGGTTATATAAGGAAAAGTATTAAGTATTGGTTTTAAAAGAAAGAATACGTAGCAACTCAATTAATTAATCACTAATAATCTTTTAATTAACTCTAAATACATATTATAACTATTTACAGATTAGGTAGAAGACGAATCTGAGTCTTGAGTGGAGTCTAACAAAGAAAAAGAGAATGAATATTTAAGCTCAGATGAGGAGTTTGAAGAAGAAGTACAAGACACAGAATTAATTTAGTCTATAGTTTAATACTTTTCTACCTATATATTTATAATTATACATTTGTTTTTTTTTCTATCATATTTGCAAAATCTACAGTGATGAGCGCGCTAATAACCGGCAAAACAGCTCAAAAGATGGAAAACATAATACATCTCGAAACAAAAAGAGATGAAACTCTTTTTGTTTCGCAATGTGTTATGTTTTCAACCTTTTGAGCTATTTTGCCGGTTATTAGCTTGCTCATCACTGTATTGTATAGTACGTATTATTTTCCTTTAATTAAGAAAAAGTTACAACAACATGGTTATCGCTAGGTCACGTGATTTTTCTCGAGCGAACGGACTCGCTCAGTTAGAACAGAGGACGCAAACAGCTATCGGTATACGCTCTTTCTCACACTGGTGCTTACCTATAGCGCTTTTCATTTATATGCACCCGTAATTTGTTTGATCACATGGCAGTTGGAAAATTTCACCAAAAAAAACCTGTCTTTTTTAGAATATTTATTTTTAATATTAAAAAATACCCTGTCAAAATAACAATTGCACCTCCCTGCCCGGAAGGAGTGTACATAGCTATGCATGTATAGTTGTATATTTTATACTCGTTAATAGTATGTACAGATTCAGATGAAATCTTGTGAAGTTCAGATGCATCCCCTGAAAATAATCCTGGGACGCCCATGCAAGTATCTTGCAGAGTTAAAATCGCCCTCAAATCGCCTGGTCTGTTTATTTTCTTTATATTTGAATATTTAAATTTACTTTAAAGTCACGTCAATGGTATTTTTTGTAATATCAATTTTTGCCCTTTTTTTAACTTTGGGGTGGATTTTTGGGGAAAATAACCGCTACCCTCCAGCCAGACCGGCATTTTTGTATTAGGCTATCATAGAAAAGTCACCTGAAAAATTTTCAGGTTGCCTAAAATACCTACTCAAAAATGTCTCACAGCTCTTATACTATGTAGTTCCTTTCTAAAGTACATAATCAATAGCCTGTTAGACATGCCACAAGCAAGGAGTTTTAGAATCTTATTAAATGTCTTGATATTATTTATTGGTATTTATCTAATCTTAATTTTTAAGTATTTTTTTGTCACTTTATATTTACTCTGTTTTTAGGCGATTAATTAAAGTGCAAATATATTTGATATTTCCATTTTGGTTCTAATCAGAATATTGATAGTGTACCTCAGATGTACCTAAAAGTATTATTTTATTCTCTCAGATAATTTTTCCCATGTCTGTAATACTTTAATACATAAGTGTTTTATTTGTATAGAAATAATTAGTAATTAGGTTTTAAATTTTTTTTTTCATAATTTATTTTATTTAATCAGTTAATAGGCAATTGATTATGTACTATAGAAAGGAACTACAACGTTAACGGGGTTTTATTATTTCATATGGTCAATGAATCTCTCTATATGAAAAAACCGCGGAGTGCTACCATTTATAGGAGTGCGTTTTTGAGAAATGGGTGAATTAGTCCCTGGGCACAGGTTATATTAGGGCGAGTTCTATGCACTTTTGGTACAAACACGTCTACATAAAAATTGTTCCTGATTAAATTTCCTATCTAAATATAACTTTTTAAAGTCAAAGATACTTTTTTTACAAAAATATATTCAAAAAAAAAAGCACAAAGAAACCCAAAAGAAAGAAATTTTGTTTTTTGTCCCATAACTTTTGTCCACGGGGATATAGGTATAGATATTGCTTCACATAAAAAAAAACACATATTTTTTCTTTAAAATTATGTTTGACAGAGGTCATTAGGATTTACAGTTTTCGAAATATGATTTTTCAAAGTTCGCCACTCACAGCAATTTTGGGCAATTTTCCTTGTTATTTCGCAAATATTGTTCTGTAATTTTTTCTACGTAACTTTAGGCATATGCAATGGTACATGTAAGAGGAACAGAAATCAATTACCTTTAAAATGTTCTACTGTATAATGTTGTACGACTTCTTTTAAAGAGGTCATCTTTTTCAAAATTTTTTACTTTTAACGAATTTTTGATATTTTTTAGGATTATTTTTTAAATTTCCCATTATAACTCTTTTTTTTCTACATTTAGGTATATATTATGTAATAAAAAAGAAAGCTTATTCTGTTTACTTTAAAATGGTGTATTATAAAAAATTCTAGGATTATTTTTGAATAAGATATGCTTTTTCAGAACGTAATAAGTACTTGCAACGATTTTTGATTTTTTATTTTTTAAATTTCTCATTATAACTTTTTTATTTGATTGTGTGTTATGATTGAATCTAATTTCTTATAGGTAATACTTTGGATTCACTTGACTGGGCCGGGCAAACTTCAAAATATGGATTAATTCCAATAATTACTGTCAAAGCTCCTGCACCACAAGATTTGCTTGAAAAAATAGCATGCATATGTACCAAAAGTTATACAAAAAACTGCGGTTGTAGGAAGATAGGAATTAGTTGTTCAATATTCTGCAAAGGGTGCATGTGCATGGGTACTAATTGTGGGAACTCTAAGATAACTGGGGTGTCAGAGAAAGATATTGAAACTAATGCTAACGAAGAGGTGAACTTTGGTTTTGAAAATTTTGTAATTGTCAACGTTTAAATAATTTTAACTAAAGTGATGTTTTCTAAGACTGATATTTATGTAATTTTTGTAAAGAAATAATTTTAAATAATACAGGAAAAAATATCAAAGAATCACTCGGTTTCCATTATTTAAATATAGATGATACACCATTTTAAATAACAGAAATTAAGCCCTCTTTATTGAGCAATATATAGTATATTCATGTACAAGAAAAAAAAGTTATAATGAGAAATTTAAAAAATAATCTTAAAAAATGTACAAAATAATATTTTTTTATATTAGGTATTAGTATATATTAAGGTATATAGTATATATAATATAATATAATATTATATAATATATAATATTATTTTATTTTTATATTATATTATAAAAAATCGTTAAAAGTATAAAACCTTGAAAAACCATAATCTCTTAAAAACAAGTCGTACAACGTTATACAGTAGACCATTTTAAAGGTAATTGATTTTTATTCCTATTATATGTACCATTGTATATACCTAAAGTTACATAGAAAAAAGTTACAGAACATTATTTGCGAAATAACAAGGAAAATTGCCCAAAATTGCTGTGAGTAGAGAATTTTAAAAATCATATTTCGAAAACTATAAGTCCTAATTACCTCTACTAAACAGTATTTTAAAGACGAAATATGTAGATTTTTTTTGGTAAAGCAATGTCTATATCTATATCCTCGTGGACAAAAGTTATGGGACAAAAAACAAAATTTCTTTCTTTTGTGTTTCTTTGTGCTTTTTCTTTTGAATATATTTTTGTAAAAAAAATTTATCATTGACTTTAAAAAGTGATATTTGGATAGGAAATTTAATCAGGAATAATTTTTATGTACATATCTTTGTACTAAAAGTGCAAAGAACTCACCCTAATGTAACCTCTGCCCAGGGACTAATTCACCCATTTCTCAAAAACGCATCCCTTTAAATGGTAGCACTCCGCGGTTTTTTCATACATAGATATCCATTGACCATATGAAATAATAAAACCCCGTTAACGTTGTAATTCCTTTTAGCTATCTTATTTTGAATATAATCAATAGCCTATAAGCCCATTCGTACCTTTCGGTGTTGGGCCCATTCGTACCTTTCATAATACTGCAAAATTAGATTTTACTATTTCAAATTTGTGACATAAATTTTTATTATAATATAATTCGTCGTTTAATGAAAAATACGAGGACTATCTCGTATTTCGTAAATAAGGTTCTCAGTATTGCTGAATTCAATAAAAAATGCATTTGGCATACATTCCTATTAGTCGAGGAAATGAAGCTGAAAAAATGGCAAAACCTCGCAATTTTTTCATCTCAGCATCGATTTGTACAAAAATTTGGGATTAGGCTTATTATAGCCTCTAGTTCATTTTCTATATTGAGCAGTTGTACGCTTTTGGTTTTTAAGGGTGAAAACTACCCCTAATTGTAAAAAATTATAAAATAACATTTTAAACTTTAACATTGTCAACATTTGGTTCTTATTAGTTACATAATGATTGTTTTATGCTTAAGATATACTATCATAATATTTCAACCCTTGTTGGAGCTATATATAAAAAAATTTACTTATCCTAGAATAATAATTTTGGCTTGCATATATTTCCATAAAAATTTGGAATTAGGATCATATCACCCTGTACTTCATATTCTATATCATGCTTAAGGGCGTTGATTATTTTTAGGGGTGTAAACTACCCCTCATTGTCAAAAATTATATAAAAACATTGTAAACTTTAATATGGGTAAAATTTGGTTTTGATTGGTTAAATAATGATTGCTTTATACTTTAGGATATAATATCATAATATTTCAAACCTTAAAAACCACCCTTAATAACATTACAGTTTTTATAAGTAGATATTTTAATAGATCTATACAGAAAAAAAAGTAGAATTAAAGAATTACAATAACATTTATTTACACAAAAATACGAATTTACAAATATGTAAAACTACAAATACAAATAGTTTTTTAGTCATCTTCCAGTATACGAACCGGTTATGAGGTATTATACATACATTGAAAATTATCCAAAAGCGGGCTATCCGAATTTTTTGAAAAAAATTCGTTTTATAAAAATAGCTCCTTCATTTTTGGCGATAAAAAGTATTTTCAAAAATAACTTTGTAGGATTTTTGAAGAGTTATAAGACTGTAAACTAAATTGCGTAAGATCCCTTATTTTTTAATTAGGGTGGGTTTAAAGGGCTCGAATAAGGGGGTGTTTGCTCGTAAATAGAGGTTTTAAACAGCTTTATCTAGCTAACTGTTCACTGTACTGAAAATCTCTGTACAAGGGAATTTAAGTTATTAAAAACCTACAATTTAGTTATGTATAATTTTTTTCGTATCTCCAGTATTTTCGGAGATATTTTGAAGTAAAAGGTGAAAAATATGAAATTCCAAAAATTAATTTTTCTTTAAACTCCAATGTTTCTAATATTAGGCCTTTGAAATAGGTCAAACTTCTTGGGTGTGTTGATAATACAAATATAAAAGGAATTACAGAAAGGCGAAGACCAATTTTTAATTAGGAGGATAGTGAGGGGGTTGCTTTCACCGATTTTTTCATAGAGAAAAGCAGGTACTGACTTTTTTTGATCATAAGTCGCTTAATTTTCAGACTAGAAACTTTTTATTTTTTTTTTTTTTTTTGAAAGGCCTAACTGTATACTTCAAAAAGGATTATTTAAGTTTTCCTTGAAAAATGCAAAGTTTTTCCGTTATTATACTTTGAATATTTCAAATTATGCATTTGACGAAAAAAGCTAAGTTTTAACATGCCGTATCTCGGTTTGTATTGGTCTTAAAGATATTACAGAAAAAGAATTTGGTTTGTGTTCCTAAAAGATACAATTTTGATATCCACAGTTTTTTTTGGTTAAATGTATATTTTTCGAGGTAATCTCAAAAAACCCTCTAAAAAACTCGATTTTTTCATTGAACACTGTTACTTTCAACCGCGGATAACTCGAAAAATATTAGTTTTACGAAGAAAATGTAAAGAACATTTTTTTCTTAGAATTACTTTTGACATCGATTTACATGGTTCAAATTTAATAAAAAATTCCCGCCCCCGAGATGGGGTGGCAACCACCCCCAAGGTTTTAGCGTAGAGCGGCATGATATAGAAAATGATCCTTGAACTATTTCCTACCTTTTGTGAAAATCTCAAGTAAATCGATGCTGGACGAAAAAATTGCGAGCCAAAATGCTTCATTTCCTCGACTATGTACTAAAATTAATGGTATTCTTGTTAATACGACAACTAAAGAATTAAAAAAAAAATCTTGAATAATCTCTTTATAAATGTAACACTAAGTTTAGAAAATAATGAAACAAATAAAAATAATTTAATAGTAATGTATTTACTATAATAATTAATACAATTTACATTACTAAATTATATTTATTTTAAGACAATTTTAAAAATTTATTTCTCCACGAAATCTGAAATGTGTTTAATAGTATATTATTCAACGAGCATGTAATGATGGCAATTACTCACGATGATGAAGTTTGCGACACGAGCCGTTGGCGAGTGTCGTAATTCATCAGAGTGAGTAATGGCCATTACATGCAAGTAAAATACTATACTTTTTCTACGACCTTTTTTATTTGGATTAGTAGAAAAATATAATTATCAACTACCGACTAACATTATTTAAAACGAAATATTTTATTTTTCATAAGAAAATATATTTTACATAACTATGGCAACACTGTTAGATTTACACTGGGATACGACATAAGGGATGATTTTGTATTTAGTAAATGGGACCACTTTATTACCCATATTAAGCTGCACCCCCCACCATCGCGAATAAAGTTCGGACTAGGCAAAAAATTTAGTGCTATTTATGTGCTAATTAGTTGCTCTATTCAGAATTTTGTTGCTTAAACCGTTTACCAGGAAATCGCGTTGAAAGTGGGGGGGTGCAGGTTAATGTAAAGCTGCACCCACCCACACCGAAAAAAGCTCAAACTTCTTGATTTTTTTTGGTGATAAATTTAGTGCTATTTATGTGCTAATTAGTTGCTCTATTCCGAATTTTGTTGCTCAAACCGTTTACCAGGAAATCGCGTTGAAAGTGGGGGGGTGCAGGTTAATGTAAAGCTGCACCCACCCACACCGAAAAAAGCTCAAACTTCTTGATTTTTTTTGGTGATAAATTTAGTGCTATTTATGTGCTAATTAGTTGCTCTATTCCGAAATTTGTTGCTCAAACCGCTTACCAGGAAATCGCGTTGAAAGTGGGGGGGTGCAGGTTAATGGAAAGCTGCACCCACCCACACCGAAAAAAGCTCAAACTTCTTGATTTTTTTTGGTGATAAATTTAGTGCTATTTATGTGCTAATTAGTTGCTCTATTCCGAATTTTGTTGCTCAAACCGTTTACCAGGAAATCGCGTTGAAAGTGGGGGGGTGCAGGTTAATGGCAAGCTGCACCCACCCAAACCGAAAAAAGCTCAAACTGCTTAATTTTTTTGGTGAAGAATTTAGTGCCATTTATGTGCTAATTAGTTGCTCTATTCTGAACTTTGTTGCTCAAACCGTTGACTAGGAAATCGCGTTGAAAGTGGGGGGTGCAGGTTAATGGCAAGACTGCATCCACCCACCCCGAAACAAGCTCAAACTTCTTGATTTTTTTGGTGAAAAATTTAGTGCTATTTATGTGCTAATTAATTGCTCTATTCCTAATTTTGTTGCTCAAACAGTTGACCAGGAAATCGCGTTCAAATTGGGGGGGGGTCCAACTTAATGGCAAATTGCACCCACCCACACCGAAAAAAGTCCAAACTTATTGATTTTTTTTTGAGATACATTTAGTACTATTTATGTGCTAATTATTTGCTCTAATCCGAATTTTGTTGCTCAAACCGTTGACCAGGAAATCGCGTTCAAATTGGGGGGTCCAGCTTAATGGCAAGCTGCACCCACCCACACCGAAAAAAGTTCATACTTATTGATTTTTTTTTGGTGATAAATTTAGTGCTGTTTATGTGCTAATTAGTTGCTCTAATCCGAATTTTGTTGCTCAAACCGTTGACCAGGAAATCGCGTTGAAATTGGGGTGTGCAGTTTAATGGCAATTCTGACCCACCCACACCGAAACAAACTCAAACTTCTTGATTTTTTTGGTGAAAAATTTAGTACTATTTATGTGCTAATTAGTTGCTCTATTCCGAATTTTGTTGCTCAAACCGTTGACCAGGAAATCGCGTTGAAAGTGGGGGTGCAGGTAAATGGCAAGCCTGCACCCACCCACACCGAAAAAAGCTCAAACTTCTTGATTTTTTTATTAAAAAATTTAGTACTATTTATGTGCTAATTAATTGCTCTATTCCGAATTTTGTTGCTCAAACCGTTGACTAGGAAATCGCGTCGAAATTGGGGGGGGGTGCAAGTTAATGGCAACCCTGCATCCACCCGCACCGAAACAAGCTCAAACTTCTTGATTTTTTTGGTGAAAAATTTAGTGCTATTTATGTGCTAATTAGTTGCTCTAATCTAAATTTTGTTGCTCAAACCGTTGACCAGGAAATCGCGTTCAAAGTGGGGCGGTGCCAGCTTCTCATTAGACGCACAACGAAACACTTGTATGTTCACTAAAACAATGAGAAATAAAATCAGATAGAAGTATAATTTGATGGTACGTGTTCCCTAAATTATTTTAGTACCAAATAATATGTACGAGTAACTTATTTATTTAACATAGAACAGAGACACATATGTATAGCGCGGAGCCAGGTCGGGTGGGATTAACTAATACATTTGCAAGTTCTACGGTTAGCAACAAAATCGGACACCGATATATTTCGATAGTACGTATCATTATCATCATCATACAGCCCTTTTCGTTCACCGCTGAACATAGGCCTCCCTCATTTTTGTCCATTGTGCTCTATTTTGAGCACTTTGCATCCAATTTCTTGACATTTTCTTGAGCTCATCAGTCCAACGAGTAGATGGTCTTCCTCTACTTCTTTTGTCTAATCTCGGCCTGCACTCTTCGTCCACTCCCCATCACTGATTCGGGCGACGTGTCCGGCCAAATTCCATTTCAGGGTGGCAATTCGGGAAATTACATCGGTAACTCCTGTTGTTCGCCTTAAGTCTTCATTTCTAACTCGGTCACAAAGCGACATACTCAGCATTGACCTTTCCATTTTCCTCTGGGCTATTTGCAGCATTTTAGAAGCTGTGGCTGTCAATGTCAAAGTTTCGGCACCATAAGTCATCATAGGCAACACAAATTGGTCAAATGTTTTACGTTTTAGAGAAATTGGTATGTCGCTTTTAAATAGGTCTTTGAGTTTTCCATAGGCTACCTATGGTAGGTTTATTCTTCTTCGTAGTTTGCATATTTGTTTGTCTCTTGTGATCTTTATTTCGTGTCCAAGGTATATGTATTTTTCCACTAGCTCTACTTCGTTTTCTCCAATATTGATATTTCCGCTAGGTACTAGGTTTGTCATGGATTTTGTTCTGGAGATGTTTATTTTGAGACACCTACACTGGCGTACACTAACTAAAGTTCATGTAGCATGGTACATATCTTCTTGAAGTTGTCAGAGAACAAAACTATGTCGTCTGCGAATTTCAAATTTGTTAATCTTCTACCGTCAATATTCAGGCCTCGCTCTTCCCAGTTAAGTTATTTACAAGCATATTCTAGTACTGCGGTAAAGAGTTTAGGCGATAAGTTATCGTCCTGTCGGACTCCTCTGCCGATTGGGATATGGCCCGTGTTTTTATGTAGTTTCACCGACATAGTTGCGTTCTTTTATGTATTGTAAATTAACCTTGTGTATCGGTAGTCAATGCGGCATGCTTGTAGTACTTCCAGAATTTTGTCACATTCTACCGTGTCAAAGGCTTTATGGAAATCTACAAAAGCCAAAACGAGTGGTCGATTGTATTCAATAGTCTTTTCTATTAACGTTTTAATGCTCTGTGGGTGATCATTTGTTCCAAATTGGCTGTTAGAAATCAAGTTTTTTCTCAAGACGATTCGTTACTATTCTTGTAAGGAGTTTGTATAAGTGACTAAGATTATAGGTCTGTAATTTTCTAATTCATGGGGATCTCCTTTTTTGTACAATAGAATTACTTGAGCATTATGCCATTTGTCGGGTATATTGCTATCTAAAAGGCACATGTTAAAAAGGTCTTTTATTTTCTTAAGAAGACAAGTGCCTCCGATGTTTATTGCATCAGTAATTACACAATCTTCGCCTGGAGATTTTTTATTTTTATCTTTTCTTAGGGCTAGTTTACAATCTAGAAATATATGTTCCAGGGCAAAAAAGGTGGTCTTTTGTATTTGTTTAAAAAAATTGTTTTAAAAATTTCTGCCCAAAAATTCCGCTTCTTCTTCTTCTTAAAGTGCCTATCCGTTTCGGATGTTGGCGATCATCATGGCTATCTTGACTTTGTTTACCGCAACGCGGAACAGTTCAGTGGTAGTGGTGTTATACCACTTTCGTAAATTTTGAAGCCAGGAAATGCGTCTTCTTCCCGGCCCTCTTTTACCATTTACCTTCCCTTGGAGAATCAGTTGGAGAAGGCCGTAACGTTCTTGATTTCTCATTACATGTCCTAGATATTCTAATTTTTTTGTTTTGATGGTTATGAGAATTTCACAGTCTTTCCCCATTCTACGCAGCACTTTTACATTATTAATTCGTTCAACCCAGGATATACGTAAGATGCGCCTATAACACCACATTTCGAAAGCTTCGATCCGATTCATAGATGCAACAGTTAGTGTCCACGCTTCCATTCCGTAGAGCAGAACTGTGAATATGTAGCTTTTCAACAGACGATATTTTGTTTTTAATGATATGTCTCGACTGTTGAAAATTGGTCTCATTCTAACGTATGCTGCTTTCGCTTTTATTATTCGCTGTTTAATTTCTGTCGAGTGGTCCCATTGGCTATTTAAATTCGTACCCAGATATGTATATTGCTCAACTCTTTCGATATTCTCTTGGTTGACTGTAAGTTGAGCGTTTAATATTGGTTTTTTACTAATTGTCATAAATTTGGTCTTCTTCTGTTGCTGACTTCTGTTATACGATTTGTTAATATCTGTAAATCATTCAGATTATCGTCAAAAACTATGGTGTCATCTGCATATCTAATGTTATTCAACCATTCACCATTTATTAATACTCCCTTCGCACAACCGTCTAAAGCTTCTTTAAATATCCATTCAGAGTAAATATTGAATAGTAGTGGAGATAAAATACAGCCCTGTCGTACTCCTCGTTCTATTGCAATTTTATCATTTAACTGGTCTTCTATTTTGATTTCTGCCGTTTGATTGTAATATTTGTTTCTGATAATCGGTACCCTTCAGATTTGTTTAAAGGGGACATTTTTTAATAGGAATCCACAAAGAAACCGAATCAGAAATGTTTTCAGACTCACCATATGGACTATATGGAGCGGTCTCACCATATGGACTATATACATACTTCCACATTTTGTAATAAACATACAAACTTTCACCAAGTAACCATCATGTTGATGTAAGATACGAATACGAGTGTGAATTATAAATTTCTAAAAAAAATACAAAATCTTTGTGGCTTGTGAATGTTTTAAAAACAAAACAATTGAATATTTGTCTTAAAGGTGGTGTTAAAGCGGCTGAAGTTTCATTCTTCGGTTAGGTATCTTACAGTCCGACCAGATTCACTTTGTATTTGAGATTTGGATGCGCATTGTTGTTGACTTTCGGATTTTCCAAATTTTGTGATTTTTATTTTGATAACATCTCGTCAAGTAAAATACCTGCACGGTACCAAAATAAAATTCAGAAAATGTGGAAAACCCGAACGCCAAACATTAGTGCACATCCAAAATCTCAAATACAAACTGAATCTGGTCCGACTGTACACTGGTGAGTGTTTTATAGAAATCACTAATATAGTTTTAAAATTTTTTATTACAAAATCTAATACAATATCTTACATTTATTAATTATTATATTAACAGAAATAAAATACATTTTGATATAGCACAAATTATTTGCGGTAAAACTCAAGCAAATCTATTAAATTTTTTCTACAATCACTTGATAAAGAAGACTTTTTCGCTTGTCAGTGGCAACGAAAAGTTAACGTTTACTGAGTACCGTCACTTTATCGCGCTAGCGCGTTAAAGTTTGATTACCGCGCGTCGTCCGTAGCAACCGTACATGCCGTACAACCATACAATACTCGTACAATTTGAAAATTCAAATTGAATAGTTATTTATGTATTAAGAACGAAAAGTGATACATTATTGCTTGAGAGTAAGAGTTACCACTCGACCGTAGCGGAGAGCGGTAATTACTCGAAAGAAATAATGTCACTTTGCGCTTGTAATACATACAACATTTTTTCTACAATCACTTAATAAAATGAAACTATTTTTAAATCACTAACTTTATTGTAACTATTTTATATCTGTCGTTATAATGTCATAACATTAACTTTTATATTTTTCAGTTTGAATGTTCAATGTGATTGTATTGTATGGTTGTACGGTTGCTACGGACGATGAGCGTAAAATCAAACTACGCGCCAGAGCAGCGTTTCCCAAATGGTGGGTCGCGACCCGGTACCGGGCCACGAAAGCAAAATGCCGGGTCGCCTCGCCTCGCCGTTTCACATGAACATCTTCTTTTAGACTGCGAAGTACGTTGACTATCAAAAGGGAATGTTTAAAGAAAACTTTTTTTGAATTAATTGAATAATTCAAGGAAGAAATTTCAATATTCTTAGAACAACATCCACCAACGGCTAGGGATGCAATATTTCAATTTAAAGACAGTTTTCATGATGCCAATCGGTTAATCAAGGTAGCGTATATTTGTTATATTTTTGACTTCTTCAAGAATTTAAATATGACATTACAAGGTAGCAATGTAGTACAAGAGAAGCTGGAAGCTGCAATAAAGTTTGCAAGTTTGCCATACTTATTTAAAAACACCCTGTATCGATGAAAAATATGGCGAGTTGTTAAATTATTACCTAACTTTTTTACTATCCAACATAAGCGAATGAATCGAAAAACAGAATGTTAAGAACACATGAGGCTATAGTTGGGTTTTAATTTCAGTATTTTATAAATGCAAGAATATTCCACAGGGTGTGGTGACTTTGAGAAAAAATTACTTTTTGATTGGTACACCCGGTATACAATAACAATGGACAGCCGGAGTGATGACGTAGAAGTGTCAATTTTTATTGACATATGTCATGTCAGAGTTTTCCAAACAAACGTTGTTTAGTGTGGCAAATTTGTATTTTTTATTGTTTTTTTTTCAGTTTTTACAGAGAATATTTCGGTTTTTTGCAATATTTAAGTATTATTATAGTTACTACAACAATTTTAGAAGGTTGTGTAAATAATAAAGCATGACGTTTTATATAAATACCAATAAAATGTATGTCTCGGTGAAGTAAGGTTACAATTTATTTGTTTTTTAGAAATTTTAGATTTTATATTTTATTTTATTTTTTTAGATTGAATACTAATTAAAAAGTCTTGAGATTCGGTAAAACCTTACTTTTCAACGTGTTTACAATCTTTGTTTGCAAGTGATCATCATAACACTGAATATAGCCGCAGTTGGCTGTGACGTCACACTCCGGTCTTCTATTTACCTGTCTAGCAAAAATATTATTAAACGATAATGTTCAAAAATATGACTATAACATTTAAAAAATCACTTAAATCGGAAAACAGGTTTAGGAAATATGAGACATAAAAAATGACCAATTTTTAAGGTGATACGTTAATTTCTTGGAAAAATGTAGATATACATAAATACAATAAAGATAAAGAACAGATTATACGAACATACATAATATACCCGAACAATACATACTGTTTCAAATATTCAAAGATAAAGCGATTACAAAAATTGCAATTCGGCATTCTTCAATATACATTATACAATAACTCACACACAGCCAACGGAATTGACAATGAGAGATACCTTGAAAACAATAAAGCTCTGTTGTTATGGGGCAGAGAATAGATAATAGGTAAATATGATTTATATAGGTATATATGTTACAGTTCAAGTTGATTATCCAGTTGGAGTCAACTCTAACGGCTGGTTTCAGTAAAAGTTGATTATAAATATAAAATGAAGATTTATATTCAACATTTACTAGTAAAAGTAGACTCCAACTAGGAAAAGTATACTCTTCCCAATGCCATTTAGTAAAAGTTGATTCTGATTCACACAAACAGCCGATTCTAGAAATTAAATGTTACTGAATATGTTCAAATTAGTCTAGGCTGTATCGTCGCCCCCGTTAGGTAAATTACTCCGATTCGAATTTTTTGCACAAACTTACTCAAAAAGAGGTCCTTATAACAAATCTACTGGGTGCCGGGCAGTACCTTGATCGATAAATTGTTTAAACAATTTTTTTTAGACAAATTCACAAAAATAATTTTTTCACTTCGAACAATTTTGTTTTAAATCATTTGGGTTATTCTGAACAAAAAAAAGGTATATTGTGATTTTTCTCTAAAATTGATTGTTGTCGAGTTATACGCGATTTAAAATTTGAAAAATGCGAAAATAGCCATTTTCAAGGCTTAATAACTCAGTTAAAATCCATTATTATGAAAGTCAGAAAGTGACCAAATCAAAGTTTATAGCCCCCCTCTACAAGATCCAGCAGAAATTTTTGTCACTATTTTATTACTAAGCTTTATCTTTAATTATTAACAATGGGCGCTAAGTGGTGAGTGCTAAAGAGATGCACCATTCCGGCCGTCCAATGGTGAATCTCACTCGCACTCACATTGACGGCCGCCTCAATACACGCTTAGCGCTCATTGTTGATAATTAAAAATAATATCTTATTAATGAAATAATGACAAAAATTTCTTCAGGATCTTATAGAGGTATCTTTAATCTTTGATTTTTTTTAGTTTCTGACTTTGATAATATATAATATCGTATGGCATTTTTGCCTTTCGGACAGTTCCGGCGCCAATTACATCTTTAACCCTGTTTCAAGTAACTAGTGTCGATGTACACTAGCCCAGGGGGACCGACAGCTTAACGTGCTCTCCGAGGCACGGTGAGACGGCTCGTGTCATTATTGGAAATGAAAATGGTTTGTCTATGGCAGGGCTCGAACCAACGTGCACTGGCGTACGAGGCCAGCGATTATGCCGTTACTTCACTATCTCTTTACGCCGTTACTCGCTCGACTTTCACTATAATTATCTTTAACCGAGTCATTAAACCTTAAAAATGGTTATTTGGCGTTTTTCAAAATTTAAGTCGTTAATAACTCAACAACAGTCAATTTTAGGGAAAAAAGGCCCAAAGGATCTAAAAAAAATTTGTACGAAGTGAAAAAATTATTTTTGCGAATTTGTTTAAAATCATTGTTTATCGCCAAACGTCACTAAAATCATCCATTATTGTACTCATTTGCCCTCATTTTCGGCAGTAAAGTAACACTTTGTTGTATTGAAAGAAGAATGTTACTTTACCTGCCGCGATTATTAATCAAATTAACCGAGATTGAATGTAAGTGGTCAATGGCAGCAATCAATTATTTATTTGAGTGAAATTAAAATTTATTTACTTTAATTATTAAAAATATTGTACAAAATTTATCTTATTATTAATAAAATTTATGTCAAAAAGTACAATTCTGTAGTGTTTCGCAATTATATTCATACAAAATAAATCAAAACTTTACAGATTTAGTAATTAGGTAAGTATACAATATGTAAAAGTCATCTGTCATTACTGTCATACGAATTTTAACGACCCCCCTACAAGATACTGAAGGAATTTGTGTTATTATTTTATTACTAAGCGGTTATTTTTAATTATTAACAATGAGCGCTAGGAGCGTATTGACGCAGCTATCAATGTGAGTGCGAGTGAGATGCACCATTTTGACATTTAAAAATTCAAACTTCTGTCAAACCACAAAACTGTCAAAAATTTTTTTGTAATTTATTGCTCACATGTCATCACCATGACAAGGCGAAAGTTCTTCTTCTTGTGGTGCTTTCTCCTTTAGTGGAGGTTAGCGACTACACTGGCAAATCTGTCTCTGTCCAATGCGGCTCTAAACAAAGATGTTGAATCAAGGCCGGTCCAGTCTCTGATATTTCTAAGCCATGAAATCTGGCTCCCTACCGGTACCCCGTTTTCCTTCAATCTTATCCTGGATGATCAGTTGCGCGAGACGGTACTTTTTTTTCTCATTATGTGTCCCAGGTAGCGAACTTTTCTGACTTTAATGATTTTTAGCAGTTCCCTATCTGTACCTATTCTCCTCAGAACATATTCGTTGGTGGTGTGGGTTATCCAAGGTATTTTCAAGTCTCTTCTATCAAGCCAGAGTTCAAAGGCGTCCAACTTGTTCATCAGTGTTGTGTTGTGTCCAGGCCTCCGTTCCATACAAAAGTATTGACGACACATAGCAATGCAGAAAACGACATCTAAGGCTGATATTAATGCTACTGTTACAAAATAAGCTTTTCATTTTGATGAACCCCTGTCGGGCTACCTCTATTCTCGCTCTTGACTTCTTGTTTATAATCAAGTTGATTGTTGAACCAGCAACCAAGATATTTGTACTGGCTTACCTATTCAAGCTGTTGGTGTTTCACATATTTATTGGAAGAGGTAAATTTTTGTTCCTTGATATTCTTATAACTTTGGTTTTCGCAGTATTGATCTTCATCCCCATTTTTTCACAACTCTCAGTAACCCTATCCAACAGTATCTGCAGACTATGGTCCGAATCAGTCATTAATACTGTGTCATCTGCATACCGGATGTTATTTACTCTCTGCCCGTTTATCCTGATTCCTTCGGAAGAGTGCGATAAAGAGTTTGCAAATATTACCTCAGAGTAGACGTTAAAAGTATGGGTGATAGCACACAACCCTGTCTAACACCTCGTTGTATTTCAATTGGCCTTAACGTATTACCATTGGTCTTTATGATTGCTGTCTGATTCCAATAAATAGCCTCTATAATTTTAGAATATCTTTTGTCGACTCCGATGTCGTTCAATCTTTCTATCAAGGTCTTGTGCTTCATCCTATCGAACGCTTTCTCAAAATCTATGAAACAGATAAAAAGGTCTGCTTGCTGATCTTAGTATCTTTGTGCCAGAGTTTGAAGACAGAATATTGCTTCTCGTGTCCCCATACCTTTCCTGAAGCCAAATTGTTCTTGACCGGTGACCTCATCACATTTTTTATAATATATTCTGTTCTGTATGATACGCAAGAAAAGCTTCAGAATGTTATTTAATAGACTTATAAGGCGGAAGTCCTGGCATAATTTGGCGTTCTTCTTTTTAGGCAGTGGTATGAAGACTGATTCAAGCCATATTTTAGGGATAGTCCCTGTATTGTAAACATTATTAAATAGTCCAAGAAGAAGGTCTAAGTTTTCCTTGTTGATTAACTTCAATAGCTCAGCTGATATTTCATCTTTTCCTACAGATTTGTTGTTTTTTAGTTGACGTCCATTAAATCCAATATTTCCTCTGTCATCCATCTTTGCTTCCGTGGTCGCTGTTTTGTGAGCATTTCAGTAGCCGTTGCAAGGGCGTGTCTGATTTCCTCCCGAAAGCGAAAGTTAAGGATGTTTAATTATATGAAAGTGTGCTAAAAAACAGTGCGAAAAAGTAAAACCGATTTAAAATACATTGTTATTTCAGACACACTTTAAACCCTTCATGTACTGCTATCTATATTTACAATTTTCACACAATAAAACCTTTACACTTTACATAATATGAGATAGAGTAGATAAAAATTATTTTTGTGAATTTGGTTAACAAAAATTGGTTAAACAATTTTTCGACCGCGGTACCGCGTGACACCCTGTGTATTTGTTATAAGGATTGTTATACGGATATATTTCTTTGAGTAAGTTTGTGCAAAAAATCGAATCAGAATAATTTACCTAACGGGGGCGACGTTACAGACTATACTAATAAGTAGTTGAAACGGCCAAAACAAAGAAACGCACACTCATCAAAAATGCACTTAAGATTCTCGTATAATCAACATTTACTGAATCGATCCAGGAAGAGTCAACTCCAACTAGTAAAAGTTGATTTAAATTTTTAAAATCAACTTTTACTGCTCGTTTCAGTTGGAGTTGACTCCAACTAGTTGGAGTCAACTCTAACTGAGAATCAACTTGAACTGTAACATATATAAAGAATCCACTTCACCAAAATGTTGATATCCAAACAACATACACTGTTTCAAAGCGTTTTAATAGTGAAATACCTGTAGAATATTTAGTTCAATCTTTGCAAATGGAATTTTGTTTCGACATGCCGCGATGGGGCCCTTGAATGTCGGGGGCCCCTTGAATGTCGGGGGCCCCGTATAATTGATACGGCTGATACGGCGGTAGCTACGCCCCTGGCGTTAAGTAACAATGTATTTTAAATGGGATTTACTTTTTCGCACTGTTTGTAACTTTCGAGTTGTCATGGTGACAATCCTTAATTTTCGCGTTGTCATGGTGATGACAATATGAGCAATGAATTATAACAAGAGTTTTGACAGTTTTGTGGTTTGAAAGTAGTTGTAATTTTTAAATTTCAAAGTTCTAAAAATTGTAGAATAGAAGAGTTACAGCTTTTTTTATTTGTTTATCGTAGATAAAATATTGTATGAAACTGTGCGTGAAGTACTTTTTGCGAACTCGCTCCGTTGTCGCTCGTGCTCTAAAAATCGCGTGCGATCGCAAAAAGCATACTTCACGAACTCTTTCATTAATAACTATTTTAGCACTCCATTGGAGCGTTAAAAATGCTACTTTATAGCACTAGTGCTTTAAAAATTTTAAGGCACTGCAGTTAAAAGTGAATTGTCAAATTGTGAAAAGTCAAAATATTTATATTTCATTTACTAACATTAATATTAATAGCAAAACTTGCACAATTTGAAAACGGTGGTTTAAAAGGTTTTTTAAAATTTAATTTAAACTCTATTATTGCATTTTTAACACGTTTGTAGAAAAAACAAATTTATATAACGGTATAATATTTTCGCTAAGAATTTTTAGATATTCCCCTCGAGTGTAGACAACCAGTTCTATCTTTTACGGGTGATAGGTTTCATGGTTTCAGCAATTAACAAAAATATTGTATTTTATATATTTATAACGTTTGTAGAAAAAATATTGTATGATATACGTGTTAAAAAGTACATTTTTAAGGCACTCATGTGAATTTCAGAATTCGCTTCGCTCATTCCAACTAAACATATTCTTTATATGCAAAAAATTTGAATGAATTTTGAATTAATTCGTTTTCAAGTAAGTACATCTACCAGCAATAGTCGTAACGTAATTGTTGTAAACCATAGTTTTATTACTAATTAGCTAATTAGCACAAAAATGGCACTAAATTCTTCACCAAAAAAATCAAGCAGTTTGAGCTTTATTCGGTTTGGGTGGGTGCAGCTTGCCATTAACCTGCACCCCCCACTTTCAACGCGATTTAGAGCAACTAATTAGCACATAAATAGCTCTAAATTTATCACCAAAAAAATCAAGAAGTTTGAGCTTTTTTCGGTGTGGGTGGGTGCAACTTGCCATTAACCTGCACCCCCCACTTTCAACGCGATTTCCTGGTAAACGGTTTGAGCAACAAAATTCGGAATAGAGCAACTAATTAGCACATAAATAGCACTAAATTTTTCACCAAAAAAGTCAAGAAGTTTGAGCTTTTTTCGGTGTGGGTGGGGGCAACTTGCCATTAACCTGCACCGTCCACTTTCAACGCGATTTCCTGGTTAACGGTTTGAGCAACAAAATTCGGAATAGAGCAACTAATTAGCACATAAATAGCACTAAATTTATCACCAAAAAAATCAAGCAGTTTGAGCTTTTTTCGGTTTGGGTGGGTGCAGCTTGCCATTAACCTGCACCCCCCACTTTCAACGCGATTTCCTGGTAAAAGGTTTGAGCAACAAATTTCGGAATAGCGCAACTAATTAGCACATAAATAGCACTAAATTTATCACCAAAAAAATCAAGAAGTTTGAGCTTTTTTCGGTGTGAGTGGGTGCAGCTTGCCATTAACTTGCACCCCCCCCCCCCACTTTCAACGCGATTTCTTGGTCAACGGTTTGAGCAACAAAATACGAATTAGAGCAACTAATTAGTACATAAATAGCACTAAATTTTTCACCAAAAAAGTCAAGAAGTTTGAGCTTTTTTCGGTGTGGGTGGGGGCAACTTGCCATTAACTTGAACCCCCCACGTTCAACGCGATTTCTTGGTCAACGGTTTGAGCAACAAAATTCGGATTAGAGCAACTAATTAGCACATAAATAGCACTAAATTTATCACCAAAAAAAATCAATAAGTTTGAACTTTTTTCGGTGTGAGCGGGTGCAGCTTGCTATTAAGCTGGACCCCCCCCCACTTTGAACGCGATTTCCTGGTCAACTGTTTGAGCAACAAAATTCGAAACAGAGCAACTAATTAGCACATAAATAGCACTAAATTTTTCACCAAAAAAATCAAGAAGTTTGAGCTTTTTTCGGTGTGTGTGGGTGCAAATTACCATTAACTTGAACCCCCACTTTCAACGCGATTTCTTGGTCAACGGTTTGAGCAACAAAATTCGGATTAGAGCAACTAATTAGCACATAAATAGCGCTAAATTTATCACCAAAAAAAATCAATAAGTTTGAAGTTTTTTCGGTGTGGGTGGGTGCAGTTTGCCATTAAGCTTGACCCCCCCAATTTGAACGCGATTTCCTGGTAAACGGTTTGAGCAACAAAATTCGGAATAGAGCAACTAATTAGCACATAAATAGCACTAAATTTATCACCAAAAAAAATCAAGAAGTTTGAGCTTTTTTCGGTGTGGGTGGGTGCAGCTTGCCATTAACCTGCACCGTCCACTTTCAACGCGATTTCCTGGTTAACGGTTTGAGCAACAAAATTCGGAATAGAGCAACTAATTAGCACATAAATAGCACTAAATTTATCACCAAAAAAATCAAGAAGTTTGAGCTTTTTTCGTTGTGGGTGGGTGCAGCTTGCCATTAACCTGCACCCCCCCACTTTCAACGCGATTTCCTGGTAAACGGTTTGAGCAACAAAATTCGGAATAGAGCAACTAATTAGCACATAAATAGCACTAAATTTATCACCAAAAAAAATCAAGAAGTTTGAGCTTTTTTCGGTGTGGGTGGGTGCAGCTTTCCATTAACCTGCACCCCCCCATTTTCAACGCGATTTCCTGGTAAACGGTTTGAGCAACAAATTTCGGAATAGAGCAACTAATTAGCACATAAATAGCACTAAATTTATCACCAAAAAAATCAAGAAGTTTGAGCTTTTTTCGGTGTGGGTGGGTGCAGCTTTACATTAACCTGCACCCCCCCACTTTCAACGCGATTTCCTGGTAAACGGTTTGAGCAACAAAATTCGGAATAGAGCAACTAATTAGCACATAAATAGCACTAAATTTATCACCAAAAAAAATCAAGAAATTTGAGCTTTTTCGGTGTGGGTGGGTGCAGCTTAACATTAACCTGCACCCCCCCACTTTCAACGCGATTTCCTGGTAAACGGTTTGAGCAACAAAATTCGGAATAGAGCAACTAATTAGCACATAAATAGCACTAAATTTTTTGCCTAGTCCGAACTTTATTCGCGGTGGTGGGGGGTGCAGCTTAATATGGGTCACTTTATTTGACACTTTTGTGCTACATCCAATATGACGACGGGCAGGTTTTTATACGTTATATATGGAATGTTATTAATTAGCTATTAAAATTATTAATTATTTATATATTTATAAAATATAATATAATTTTATAGTTATATATTTTATATAGAGCAAAATATACTACCAAAGAGTTGTTCCACCATATTGGATGGAGCGTTTTTGCGAGTGAAACCGAGCCCATCTACTTCACCGTATGCCGCATCCCCTCCCTCCCACATCACTGCGTTGAGCTTATGAAACAATCCAATAAACAGTTGTCATTATGTCATGGAATGGCGGTGGCTTTTAAAAATAAGACATATTTTAAGGCAATTGCATGAAAAACAACGTGTGCTCTCAATTAAAATCTATTGTACAATGAACAGTAAGTAAAACAGAATTCATTGATATGAATTTCATATCCGTAAGTCCTTTTACGAAATTAATACCGATTGTTTATTGTTTACCTTTTTATAACGTCAATCTTAAAATGTCAAATGTTGAAATTTAAACGTAAAAATATACTAACCCATTGTTAAAGTTAAAAATCCTTTAAACATTTTTCAAATTTAATTGTTCATATAAATTACAATGAATATTTTATTAAATAAACAAGTTTTTCTACGACCGTTTAATAACATGCTCATTATTCGCTATTTTTTCATAGATAATAGCACCCATTACTGTACCCGTGAGTAATAGTTCATTACTCACGGGCAGAAGTTACTCACAGGTCATTACTCACGGGCTGAAGTTAGATTCAAGTGGCGCATGCCATTTTTAATAATAATCGTATATAAACTGTAAATAAAATTAAACTTGTTTATTTAATACAATAATTATTGTAATTTATATCAATAATTAACTTCGAAAAATTTTTAAAGGAATTTTAACTGTAACAATGTCAGTATATTTTTGACGTTTATATATTGTTTACTAAAAATTTTGACGTTTATCATTTATTTTAGTGACAGTGACATTAGCTCAATTTGTTTGTGTTAATTGGAATTTATAACTAATATAATATTGTGTTTATTTTTCAAGTTATATATGTTATAACATAATATTATATATTGTTTTATTATTATCTTAGGTATATATAGTTAAATGTAAATAAACATTATAACCATATGAAATACGTAATACGTCCACCGTCAATAGCCATTTCCTATTTATTAGATTCACTGACAGTAGGTACAAATTTATGCTTATAATTTTTCGGAAACGAATAGAACTTGGTTTGACTATTTCTTGTTGTATTTTTACAATAAATAAGCATTTGGTAATAGTAGGCAACCAAATATTCAGCCACGTACGAGGGGTAAATAGCATTTAGGTATTTTTGTAAATTATTATAATTTAAATCTCGAGTAGTTGACGATTATATTTTTTACTAATTAAAATAAAAAAAAAGTCGTAGAAAAAGCATAGTATTCTACTCGCATGTAATGGCTATTACTCACTCTGATGAATTACGAAACTCGCCTACGGCTCGTGTCGCAAACTTCATCATCGTGAGTAATAGCCATCATTACATGCTCGTTGAATAATATACTATGTATTAAGTAATTTTATTTGCTAATAGGTATATTAAAAGTGCTATGCACCACTTGAATCTATCTTCAACCCGTGAGTAATGACCCATGAGTAACTTCAGCCCGTGAGTAATGAATTATTACTCACGGGTATAGTAATGGGTGTTATTATCTATTCAAAAATAGCGAATAATGAGTATATTATTAAACGGTCGTAGAAAAAATGTATAACCTGGTGCTCGTTCGTTAAATTAATTAACGTAATTTTAATTGTAACTGTAATAAAAGTTAGTTTCCATGTTATCAAAAATAAACAGAATAATTATATTTTGACGTTATGAATTGTCCGTTACGAATAAGTATAGTTATGAACTGTCGCTGTTACGAACTGTCACCGTTACGAACTATCTCCGTTAGCGTATCGCATTACGCGATGTCTGGTCACCTAATTTTCCGTATAGACAACGTTCTTTACTCCCATAGAAGTCTACATCGTTGGAAAGAAAAAACTTGCTCTATCCAAAAGCGCCGGCACTTTTGGATAGCTTGATAGAAGTTTTTTCAGTATTGCGCAATAACTGTCTGAGTTGACTGTTATCTAGCGTAGCATGAAATTAATCAACAGTATTTCCTTACGATCCCAAAAACACAAGAAATTTGTTTGAACTTCTTCGTGACTGTTGACACCACTGTTTGGATTATTTCGGGAATTAAATAATCCACTCACGTTTCGTGTCCCGTCATAATGGAGTACAAAATCGTTGCTTAATCTCCTGACACTGTTGAAGAAGACTGGCTAGCATAGTCAAGGCGTATTTCTGAGCAATGCGCTTGTGATACTCCAACTTTTTAATCAATTCCCTTTACACTCTACCGTTAAAACTCCCAGGAACCCGAGCAACAACTTCACGGTGATCCTTTTGTCTTAAAACACTTCACGTTGGACCATCACAATAACAGCCTACGAAACTGGCAGTCTTCCACGTCTTTCTTCATCATGAGCTTCTTTCCGATTAGTATTAGTTTTGTCGTAATTTTGAACAAACATATACTTATCGACATACTCCTCTGTCAGCTGTCGATGAATACCTATGGATGAAGTTCCTTTGGCATGCAAAAGCAAATTACGAAATTAATTTCGTAATTGGCGAGAACAACGATGGAAATCTTTATCTCCGACATGCTGAAGACTGACGACTAATTGCCGCTGCGAAGCACTACCAGGGGTATAAAAGCGAGTGAGGGAGAACAACGCTTTCTTCCGTTCGCGTTGCACCTTCCAGTGAGGCTGCAACTCGTTGATATGCTTAATAACTATTTCTGAATCAAACCTCATAAACTAAAATACACATGAAAATAGTTTTAAAAGTTACGCATCACCCAAAATTTCCGCCATTATTAACTATTTTCAGATCTGTTATAGATCTTTATAAAAAAATATACAGGGTGAGTCATGAGGAACTGTACATACTCCTACCTCGTATGCAGGCCTCTATGGGGAATAACAAATGACCATTAAAAGTGTCTGCTCCCATTGTTTAATAATATACAGGGTAAGTTGTTAATTTTTACATAAAATTGTATTCGTCATAATTTTTGAACAGTAAGATCGACTTGTCTCTTATTTTGGTCAATCTTTACACTATTACCACCCAATCAACTGATTTATTCAAATTAGAAAAAATCAGGTCCGGCTTTAAAAAATTAGTTCGTTTTGGTCTTAGAAAAAAATTTCACCCTGTATACGGGTTTTGAAAACTCTAATAAGAATTCTACAAATTAGACAAATAGGCAATTAAAATGGCATATTTATTTTTTCCCCACACAATTACTTCATTTTTTATAAAAAAATCAAATTTGACTATGAATTAAAAATTTGGTGAAAAGAACCATAGATTTAAAAAAATTAACTTTTTTTACAAAGATTAATTTTTTTTGACAATATTTAATTTATAAGTAGTAGTACTACCACTGCTCGTGCTATACGTTTTAAATAATACAACCTTTTTAGCCAATTTCCAGAATTTTAAAATTTAATTTCCTAAATTAAACAAAAACAAAAAGAAATATTTTTCCCGTCGTTTTTTGCATCACTACATTCTCACCATGTATTAATACTATTAGTCGGAGAGATAGAAGCAGATGTTGTGCATGATAAGTAATATGGAAAAACTATACGGATATATGTTGAATTAGTTTTGTACATGACTTTCCCCAATGGCCGGAAACCAGAGTAGGGGACGAGGGTAGTTATAAGGGGTCAAAGTCGCGGTTTTTATTATTTTTGTTTGTGACGCTCATGATCGAGATAGTGTACCAAAATTTGGGAATAGGTAGGTCATGATGTAACTAAGTAAAATCTCTAGGGGCGGAATTCTGCATGGCCGATAATGGGGTGGGGGTAGGGATGAATATAAAAAATATTAGGGGTTTTTTGCGACGTTCGTGATTGAGATAGTGCAACAAAATTTGGGAATAAGTAGACCATGACATAACTAAGTAAAATCCCCAGAACCGGAAACCAGAGTGAAGGACGAGGGTAGTTATAAGGAGTAAAAGTCGCAGTTCTTATTATTTTTTTTGTGGCGCTAATGATTGAGATAGTGCACGAAAATTTGGTAATATATAGGTCATGATGTAACTAAGTAAACTCTCCAGGGGCGGAATGTTGCGTGGTCCACAAAGGGGTGGGGGCAGGGGTGAATATAAAAATTATAAGGGCTTTTTTGTGACGTTCATGATCGAGATAGTGAACCAAAATTTGGGAGTAAGTATATCATGACGTAACTAAGAAAAATCTCCAGGGGCGGAAACCAGAGTTGGGGATGAGGGTAGTTTTAAGGGTTCGAAATCGAAGTTTGTATTATTTTTTTTGTGACGCAGCAAAACATTTGTCTCCCACGCAGCGTTCCGCTCCTGGAGATTTTACTTAGTATTTTCATGATCTACCTATTCTCAAATTTTGGTGCACTAGTTCCATCACGAACGGCAAAAAAACCCCTTAAATTTTTATACTTACCCCTGCCTATCACCCCTTTGTACCCAAGCAGCGTTCCGCCCCTGGAGATTCTACTTAGTTACGTCATGACTTACTCCCAAATTTTGGTGCACTATTTCGATCATAAGCGTCACAAAATAAATAATAAAAACCGCCACTTTGAACCCTTATAACTACCCTCGTCACACACTCTGGTTCCCGGCTCTGGAGATTTTACTTAGTTATGTCATGGTTTACTTATTCCCAAATTTTGGTGCACAATTTCGATCATGACCGTCACATAGAAAATAATAAAAACCGCAAATTTAACCCCTTATAACTACCCTCGTCCCCCACTCTGGTTTCCGGCCGTTTGGGAAAGTCATGTACACAACTAATTCAACATATCCCTGTATAGTTTTTCCATATTACTTATCACGCACAAAATCCGCTCCCAGCTCTTAGACTATATGTACCTATGTGTATAAAAATGATTATTTCATTCATAGGAGATTCTGACAAAAATAGAAAGCTACAGAAATAAGCGTCGTCAAGTATATTACGTCAGGTGCCCTTCGTTGCTACGAAAAATTACATTCAGTGACATTAATGACAATTAATGTTTTAAAAATTAGAAAAGTGAAAAGTCAATTATTTGACTTTCAACCGTCAAATATTAATAACAACTGTGTATTTAATTGTACTAATTTGTACTTACATAAATAAATTACAATAAAATTTTGGTTTTGAACAGTTTTATTCATTAAATAATCGCAGCAAATTGCACTCGATCTCTAAAATTATTATCGAATTTTTGCCCTCGTGACACTTTAACATAATTTCACTCCCCTTCGGATCGTGAAATTAAAACTGTCAAAGTGTCACTCGGGAAAAATTCGATAATTTTAGAGCTCTTACTCGAACTATAGTGCAATTACTACTGATAATTTAAAATTTTCGTTGTTTGAGTACATAATAGTTTAAGAGCTAGTGAACCCTCCGACTAACGGTCTTCCTGTAAGGCTAGAAATTTGTCTAGTAATAATTCATAGCACACCAAGGCTAAAAACCATGACCTGGCAGGCATCAGTCCTGCACGTGTATTTACCAGGTGAATCGAAAGTGCATAGTTTAGGGGTAAAATAAACTTTCCCCTGTAAGGTTTAAATTTAAGTATGTGTTTGAGTAAGTCATTTAGAAGAAATGTGTTTAATGACAGGCGATTATGAACAGCATAAGACCTTGCAGGCGAGGGGAAAGATTAGGGTTTTTTCCTAAAATTATTTTTTTTTGCATCGAATAAAGTTTTTTTAAGTTTTGTGTATCATTCCAAACAGAAAAGGTCTTCAGTGACTTTTCTCTTAGGTTCATAGTTTTTGACATATAAGCGATTAAAAAGTTTAAAAATTGCGAAATCGGCCATTGTTAACCCTGAATCGGACATTTAACTGAAAATTGCAATGTTGCCAAAGTAGGCAGTTGTTTTAGATTAATTTACACAAAAAAATTTTTGCCCACCCTGTATAAATAATGATGTTAACTTTTATATTACTGAATAGAGCATTAAATAACCTTTCAAATGAGCTATCACACGACCCCTACTCCCATTCAAAAAAATAATCGATTACGTCATCACGCCCAGATGGATGACGTCACTAGTATTATATATATGCCAAAAAGTTCTAATTTAAAAATAGAAATGAACCTGTCTCAGGATATCTCTTTAAATTTGCCCATTCTCGAGATAATGAATTTATGCAAACTCAAACTTCCTCACTTATACTACAGTGTCGCGCCCGCTTGATTAGCAATTAAAAAACAAAGGGGTTTTCGATATTTTATTGCAAAAAAAACTCTTCGGGATTTTATCAAACGACGTTAGAATATCTGCCTACCTTGGCAACATTGAAATTTCCAGTTAAATGTCCGATTCAGGGTTAAAAATGGCCGATTTCACAATTTGTAAACTTTTTAATCGCTTATATGTCAAAAACTATGAACCTAAGAGAAAAGTCACTAAAGACCTTTTCTGTTTGGAATGATACACAAAACCTAAAAAAACTTTATTTAATGCAAAAAAAAATAATTTTAGGAAAAAACCCTAATCTTTCCCTCGCCTGGCAAGGTCTTATGCTGTTCAGAACCGCCTGTCATTGTACACATTTCTTCTAAATGACAAACACACATGCTCAAACACATTATTAAATTTAAACCTTACAGGAGAAAGTTTATTTTACCCCTAAACTATGCAGTTTTCGATTCACCTGGTAGATACACGTGCAGGGCTGATACCTGCCAGGTCATGGTTTTTAGCCTTGGTGTGCTATGAATTATCACTAGACAAATTTCTAGCCTTACAAGAAGACCGTTAGTCGGAGGATTCACTATCTCTTATACTATAATTTGACTTTTTGTTCGCCATCGTTATTATTTATTTGTGTTTCTTACACTGTTTGTACTTTTTTGCATTACCATATTTTACAAAATAGTTTGCCGACCCTACTTGCCAAGGTAGCCGCCCGAGGTATGTACTTTATGCACGATGGGGCATCACCTCATCATTTCTCAGTTGCTGTTCGTCAACATCTTCATATAACTTATGGAAATAGGTGGATAGGACGCGGAGGGCCTCATGCATGACCACCTAGATCACCTGATTTTAATCCTGTCGACTATTCCCTATGGGGTCGATTAAAAGAAATGGTTTATCGAGAAAATATCAATACGCGACAAGAACTAAGTAATTGATAAAATTATTGATTCTTGTAACATTATTAGAAATGATCCCAGGTGGCTTTATCCTGAAATTCACCCTTAACTATGATAAGGCGTTTTCGCTAAAGAACCCATATTCAAAATTTGAGACTAGGTACTCTAGTGTCATAACCCACACAGGTTACTAGAGAAGTTTTACTTGAGTAATTTTTCTTGGCAATATTTAATGTTAGGACCATATTTCAAAATGAATGGTACCTATCACGATAACGCAAACTGCCATGTGGCGCTCTTGCTAATACTGAGAGAGTCAAAATTGGAAATGGTAATAACGACACAGGCACACTAGGCGCATTCTAAAATAATTAAATTATATGACTTTACGTCACAATGAAGGTAACGCCCAAAGGAACGTGTTAGGTCAAAAAACAGATTTTCCATTTTTTTTTAATTATGGTACTATTGAAGTCGATGTGATAAAGATAAGGATTTATAAAAGTGTAAAAATCGTGAATACAAGGGTTGATGCTTAACTTTTGAAATTATGTGTAGAATCATAAAAAAAGATGAGGAAATTTTGTTGGACGCTACGGTGTACTCTTAAGAATACTTAAGGCGAAATTACACGGTTTCCTTTTGCTTTTCAATTTAGATGAAGCATCCAAATTGATCAATGTAAACATAAAAATGAATCATTAAATGTCATTGAATGTTGAAAATGTTCAATATTTTCACTTCTGGCGTTCATTCTTCATCGCAGTTGCACGATAAATGAACGTGTAAATACAAGTACAAGAATTGAATATTGAATGACTCACTGTTAGTCAGTCATGAGCGCCAGTTTCGAGAAAGAGCCGTATTTGAACGCAAAGTTTATTGTAAGATTTAAAATTTACCTAATACCTACTACTTTCATACACAATAGATTTCAAATTTATGGAATTATAAGACGAACGGATATAAAAACCGAGATTGTCGTGGAAATGATATTAAATCGCTAATTGAAGATTTGAACATTAGTGATATGGGTAACCGACGAAGACATAGAATTGAAAATTAAAAGCATGCGTACTCGATATACTTGTGAGTTAACAAAGATAAAGATAAAACGATCGACCAAAGGCGGCTCCTAGGCTTGTCTTCTTAATGCCCATGATCGCACCCACCAACGACGGCATTTTCTTAGCTTCTTTTTAGGTAATTCTTTTATACAACTCCTAAACTTATGACTTCATTCAACGACATCTTTTAAAGAATATGAGTTGAAAGTTCACTTTCCAGATACCGTGTAAATAGCATTGCTTTCACTTCTGCTCCATTTAACCAAAGTGAATTGAATTAGGTTGAACCGTGTAATTTCGCCTTTAGTAAACGTTTGATGTAGATCAATGTAATCATCAAATAGTGAAAATGAAAGCTTAATCCACAAAAGTTTGACATGGCGAAATGTATAAATGATTACAGGGAGCAGCAGCTTATAATATTTAACAAACTACACGTTATTTTTGTACCATGACCATTGCATAGTTATTTCTATGTAAACAGTTGTTTTTATTTAAAAGGTAACTACTAAAACGTTTGTCAAGATTAATTAGTCTTTATTACGACGGATGTTGCGACCGTTTTAATAAAACTAGAAACATAAAAATTGAAGTCAAGTTCGTATATCGATACTCCTGTAATATTCTAGGGTCACATTTATGTCTAGATAAACGACAGCAAAAAAATGTCAGTGTCTGTAATGTTTTTAAAATTGTGCGTGTGAGAAAGTGCCACTAAGCAGAAATTATGGTAAGGTGCTATTTAAATAAAGTTTAAAGTATTGTTGATTTCGGTATAACAATTGACTAGAACATCTATGAATTTTATGGTACATATTTAAAATTGAAAAATACTTTTGTTGATTTTGTAACGTATTTCCAAAATTTTTAAAAACTGGTAAAAAACTGTAATTAAATATTGTTAATATTTTATTAAGAAGCAAGTATGTTTGGCAAATATTTCTAGTCGAGGAAATGAAGCTGAAAAAATGGCAAAACCTCGCAATTTTTTCGTCCAGCATCGATTTGTACAAAAATTTGGGATTAGGCTCATTACACAATCTAGTTCATTTTCTATATTGAGCTGTTGTACGCTTTTGGTTTTGTAAGGGTTAAAACTACCCCTAGTTGCAAAAAATTATAAAATAACATTTTAAACTTTAATATTGTCAACATTTGGTTCTTATTAGTTACATAATGAATGTTTTATGCTTTATAATATACTATCATAATATTTCAACCCTTAAAACCACCCTTGTTGGAGCTATGTATAAAAAATTTACTTATCCTAAAAGAATCATTTCGGCTTGCATCGATTTACATAAAAATTTGGGATTAGATGCATCTCACTCTGTACTTCATCTTTTATATCATGGTTAAGGGCGTTGAATATTTTTAGGGGTGTAAACTACCCCTTATTTTAAAAAATTATATAAAAACATTGTAAACTTTAATATGGGTAAAATTTGGTTTTGATTTGTTCAATAATGATTATTTTATACTTTGGGATACAATATCATAATATTTCAACCCTTAAAACCACCCTTAATAACATTACAGTTTTTATAATTAGATATTTTAATAGATCTATACAGAAAAAAAGTAGAATTAAAGAATTACAAAAACATTTATTTACACAAAAATACGAATTTACAAATATGTACAGATACAAATACAAATAGTTTTTTAGTCATCTTCCAGTAAACGAACCGCTTCTGTGGTAGGTATTATACATACATTGAAAATTATCCATAAGCGGACTATCCGAATTTTTCGAAAAACAAAATTCGTTTTATTAACATAGCGCCTTCATTTTTGGCGGTGAAAAGTTTTTTTCAAAAATGGCTGTAGGATTTTTGAAGACTTATAAGACTGTGTAAACTAAATTCCGTAAGATCCCTCAGTTTTTAATTAGGGTGGGTTTAAAGGGCTCGAATAAGGGGGTGTTTGCTCGTAAATAGAGGTTTTAAACAGCTATATCTCGTTAAGTGTTTACTGTAATGAAAATCTATGCACAATGGAATTTTAGTTATTAAAGAAGCTACAATTTAGTAGTCTATCATTTTTTTCGCATCTACAGTATTGCGGAGATATTTTGAAGTAAAAGGTAAAAAATGGGAAATTCCAAAAAATTAATTTTTCTTTAAACTCCGTTTTTTCTAAAATTGGGTTTTTAAATAGGTCAAACTTCTTGGGTGTATTGATAATACAAATATAAAAGGAAATACAGAAAGGTGAAGACCAATTTTTAATCAGGAGGGTAGTTAGGGGGTTGTTTTCACTGATTTTTTCATAGAGAAATGCAGGTACCGACCTTTTTTCATCATAAGTCGCTTCCTTTTCAGACTAGAAACTTTTTATTATTTTTTTTTTGAAAGGGCTAACTGTATAATTGAAAAAAGATTATTTAAGTTTTCCTCGAAAAATGCAAAGTTTTTCCGTTATTTTACTTTGAACATTTCAAATTATGCCTTTGACAAAAAAAACTAACTTTTAACATGCCGTATCTCGGTTTGTATTGGTCTTAGCTATATTACAGAAAAATAATTGGGTTTGTGTTACTAAAGGATACAATTCTGATATCTACAGTTTTTTTTATTAAATGCATATTTTTCGAGGTATTCCCAAAAAACCCTCTAAAAAAGTCGATTTTTTCATCGAAAAACTGTTACTTTCAAGCGCGAGTAACTCGAAAAATATAAGTTTTACGAAGAAAATGTAAACACATTTTTTTCTTATAATTATTTTTACATCGATTTACATAGTTAAAATGTAATAAAAAATTCCCGCCCCCGAGATGGGGTGGCAACCACCCTCAAGGTTTTAGCGTTCAGCAGCATGATATAGGAAATGATCCTTGGACTATTTCCTACCTTCTGTGAAAATTTTAAGTAAATCCCTGCTGGACGAAAAAATTGCGAGCCAAAATGCTTCATTTCCTCGACTATTCTGTCAGTTTTGGCAAATATTTCTGTCAGTTACAGTAAATCAAAGCTAGTTAGATAATTTTCTGAAAATATTTCCGATTCTGGATCGAAGACAAACATTTTTCGTAGGTTTGAAAAATGTTTATAGCACGAGTTTAAGTATTAGAGACTAGTTTAAAAATGTACTGTAATAATAACGTTGATGTTGAAATTCGGAATAATTTAAAGCGATAAAGTTTTCATGCTATATTTTTTATAACGAGATATAATATAGTTTATTATATTTTATTAAATCTTCCTCTTGCTCGATAAACTGTCTGTCAAGAATATTGCTGTTTAAACCCTGGCCCGGTGACCAAAAAAATAAAAAAAAGGATGTGTGTGTACTTTGTACGCACGTAAGAAGTTATAAGAACTTCTATTATTATGATTTCAACAAAATTAGTATACTTTAAACAGTTTATTTATCTTCTTCTTCACGTGTCATATCAGAATTATCCTACGTTGGCGATCACCATTGCTTAGTATTATTGCAGTTTATTTATATTTTTTTTAAATATTAAACCAATTTTAATACTTAATACTTTTCAAAAAATCATATTAAGACGATACAATAAAAGAATAAAACACACACAAACACATTGAAAAATGCCACAAAAATTATTTCTGAACAATAATTGTTGGAAAAATTTTAACTAAATACGTATTTTCTGAAAAAAAAATTATATAATAATATACTTACAATCATAAAATGTATAAAAAAATAAAAAAAAATAAAAGTTTGTGTTGGGGATTGAACCCGCGTGCATTGGCGCGGTTAGTTTTGAAATTCAAGCATCTTTAGATTTTGGCTACGGAGACATATGCATAGCGATGTGAAATTACGTGTAATTTCAGAAATTGTAAGTTACACGTGTAAAATTACCCAAAAATTACAAACCAGATGTAATTTATGTAACTTATGTAATTTATGTTCATTGTATTAAAAAATCAATTGTTTGCATTCATATTGAATATAATAAACACAAAGTAACTACATACTTATGAAATAAAGAAAAGTGGATAAGAAATACATACAAATAATAAAGAAATGAAAACATAGGTTCTTTAGTTTTGTTTTAAGCGGCTTTTATAAATCACAACTTCCTTTTTCGCAGACAACTGGAGACCTTCTTGTTATAAAACGTCGAAGTTTCAATTGTTTGCTCTTCCAATGAGCCTTGTGTAATTTTTTTTATCTCCGGCAAATCCAGAACTGCATCCTGAAATTAAATAGGAAAGTGTAAACATAGAGAGTAAAAATAATGGGTTTATAATATAATATATACAGATCTAACTACCTTGTTTTCGGCATCTGAAGTATCCTTCTCGACTTCCGTTTTTTTTTGGGGTTGTTCTGTGCCTTTACCCTGAAATTGATAATTTTGGAATATAAACAATAAATATGTATGTGTTTACACTAATTTACCGATTTCATTAAGACGTTTTCTAAAATGTTCACTTTGCTTTGTCTCAAAATGCGTGCTGGTCTCTGTTCCCTAGTTTCCATTCTTTGATCAATTTCATCATCGGTCATTGCAAAGTCAGCAAAATTAAAATCATCGTCGGAATTTCCATTTCCTGTTGTATTTGAATGCCATGATGATATTGTCTGAAAACATAAGATTTATAATTTTTTATTCGAAAACGGTGGAATGCATTGGAAAATCGGAAAAGAAGCAAACTGCATATATCACATGCACATATCACATATCTAAAAAATGCCTAAATTTAAAATTACCTCGTCTAATTCTTCCTCTTCGGAAATATGGTTTTCAATTACTTCTATCTCCTTCTGTAAGTTTCTACCTTCTATCGAAACGTTGTTCTGTACAGTCTCTTCTATAGGATATTGACTTTGTATGTGATGTTGTCGTGAACGTTTCAGCAATTTTGAATTATATTGTATATAATTTAAATTTGCTGCCCTTTGAGTTGTTAGGCGATTTCTTCTCTTCGTATGAATGCTGCTCTGGGAGCTAAAGCTTCTCTCTGTTGCCGCAGAAGTGCACGGCATTGTCAATATCCTGACTGCAACTTTGGAGAGGCATGAATGTCCACAAAATCCTTTCCACCATGTAACCAAAGAGACATTATCGAGTATGTTCCATAAAAATGTTTCGCCAAAAAAGTCTGTTTTAGCTAAATAGTTTCCTAAATCCTCAGTAATCTTTGACACTCCTTCATCACCAATCTCTATCGTGGTCGTGGTTGACATAGTAGTAATGTATTTCATCGCTTCAATCCTTTCGGCTGATGATAAATTTGCACCAACAGACCGAGGGTTTAGTAAGTCTGCGGCAAAATGGATCGGTTGAAGGGCGTATTCCTTCCTTGATATAAATTTATCCATCGCTTCTGTTTTTTCGCAATCCGTTAGTTTCACGCATTCTAAATGAGTAGATATGTTACTACCGATTTTCGCGAAAGTTTCACAAACCAAATGAATTGACGAAGAATCTCCTTCAAGACGTGTTATTGCTTCAGTAATTGGCTTAAGCAATTCAACAAGAGCGCTAGAATTTATCCAGAATCCTTCATCAAGTAAATTTGCTTTTGCGCTGCGTATTCTATCTTGAATTGTTTTATCTGGAGATATTGCTAGACGTTGTAGGACGGACTTGCATTTAGTCAGATCTTGAAGACATTTTACATGTGAACCCCATCTTGTTTTTACAGGTAGGCTAAGAGACACTCCACACTTCATCTCATTTCTTATTTCTGTGAATTGAGCTCTCAGTACTTGACACTGGTTAATAGTTTTAACGATATGTATAATATGTGACAAATGTGTCTCTATTGAAGATAATTTCAAAATATCGCTGCACAATAAATGTAATGTGTGCGCTAAACAGCCGTATGATACAAGATGGGGATACATCTCTTCACATTGTCTCACAGCCTTCCTCATATTCTTTGCGTTATCAGTCACAATAGCGAAAAATTTTTTAGGTCCATACTCCTCCAGAACTTCAACCATTAATTTTGTTATATATTCTGCGGTATGCTTCTCTGCTTTTGTTAGTACTGATTTGACAAATAACGGTTCGGGTGTTGTAACAATGAAATTAATTACACTTTCATTTCGCAAGTTGGACCAACCATCGCATTGCAATGATAAATTGTCAGCTTGCTTAATTTTATCATTAACTTGAACTTCAACTCGCTCGTACTCTTCGGTCAGGAGACGATTTGATAACATATATCTCGATGGTAAGGTGTATGAAGGTCTAATTTTTTTAAAAAACAATTTCCAATCTTCATTCTCGGTAATTGAATGTGGTGCTGAACTGGTGTAAATAGCTCTAGCAAGCAAAATATTCAATTCGTTATTTTGTTCGTGTGTCATTCGATCACAAAATGATTGTATTCTGTTGATTTTTGTGCAAACAGGTGTTTCCACATGAATGTTATCAGAAGCAGATGTTGATGCTGTGGAAACCGTTGATGATGTACAAGCAGCATCAGTGTTATCGTTATCCAATTTTGCCGATGTGATCTTTTTCATGGATGTTTCAAATGGAAATTTAGAGTGATTCCCCTTTGACTTTGGAGTTAAAATATTGAATTTAAGTTTTATCATATGCGGCACATAAGTGCATTGTTGAAGATGAGATTTCATTCTTGTAGCATTTTTTGCATGTACACTCTTGCAAAATTTACACCTCACATTTATGGTCTTTTGATTAGAAGAACCCGCAGGTAACACTTCAAAATAAAGCCAGATATCTGTCTTACGTTTCACCATGTTTTATGACCTAAAAAAAATATTCAGGTAGACTTAAACATTAAGAAGGGAAAAAACATTATTTTTCAAAGTATTTGATGGGCACGAGGGCATAAAAAATTGTTAGGCATCCTTAAATAGAAGAAAGATTAAAATTGAATCTGTGTAACAATTTAATGAAATTCGAATAAGCAGAATACTGGATCGGACAACTACATTATTTTGCCCTCAACGTTATCAAAATTTTTTATTTAGTAAGTTATGTCAGTGTAATTCAATTACACATGCTACATGCACAAGTACCCCGTTGCTCCTATCATTCTTATAGTTATTGTACAGTAAACTAATCTAAAAAATCGAATAAAACTTGGTAAACCGAATTCAGAATTAAGTACTGTAGCCACATATAAAATGACGCGCGTTAGATTTAACGTACAGTCGATATGCGATAGGCCCGCCCCTGTGTTTCCCAATCTAAGGTTGCTATGGACATCACCGGCACGTGTTTTGCTGTTTGTAGAAATAATATATTTCTTACCTTATAGTTTCTGTGCTTCCTTATAAATAAATGTAAAGTAACCAACGCTGCGTGAATGAATAGAGAAAGAACAGTCGAAAACTAACTTATACATACACATTACACATACAATAACAGAAATGTAAACATAACCTGCCTGACTCAGACTAAGGAACGACTAACGAGCGACGAGCGTAATAGCACCCACTGGTTCGCGCGCGCCGGCACCGGCGCACCGCACTTACGACAATTGCGCGCGCATAAGTTGCCATAATATATGTAATTTTACCAGTAATTACATAAATTACGGTAATTTATGTAAATTTATCATAAGTTACGTTAAATTTCATAAATTACGTAAATTCCAAAAATTACATAAATTACATTAAGTTACGGGTATCATGTAATATTACCGTAAGTTACGTGTAATTTATGTAACGTAAGTTATGTAATTTTACAACTCACATCACTACATATGCATAATGTTAGAAGATAGACCAACTGAACGTTTTAAATTTTGACAGTTCTGAATTTAACCAAATTAGTTTGATCTTTGTGGAATTGAAATATTAAAATACAACAAAACATAGAGTAAGAAAACAATATTAGATGAATATTGGTAGAAATTTTGTTGGTAATCAAATTATATAAATCAAAGCATTACATACTAGGTAGGTTTATTTTACTTTTTCCAATTAGGTAGGTACCTATGTACATTTAAAATTACGTACTTAGCTGTTGCTTTTAAAAACTATTTAAAAAGTTACTACAATTATAATCTTGCTTTTTTTCTCTGCCCTCACAACAATAAAAACTAATATACACAACATTTGTTTGCCCGTAACCTAAATATTGAACAATTATTGACAGGTCATTGTAATTATTACCCAATCAGAGCACGTATACCGTTTCAGCTGCGCCCAGGACCAAGATTTTTGATGAATTCGCGCACATATAAATTTACTCCCAACGCGCCTAAAGAAGTATAACTTCAAAAAGCTAACGCAGTAGTATAACATTTTAATGAATCTGAGGCTTAGCATCCCCTGGTGTCTAATCGGCTTATGGTATGGGGAAACATTAGGGCAATGGCTTGCGGCTTAGTAAAACTTCTCCATAGATCCCTACCGGAAGGACATTTACGCAGTGGCGGATCCAGAAATGTTGTTGGGTCTTAAGGGTGATTTAATCACCTTTCTCTGAGGCAAGGTCACTTAGTCTTACCAACCCTAGTATACGTGAGTTTACAATTATGAGGGGGTCATGACCCCCGTGACACCCCCCTGGATCCGCCAGTGCATTTACGCCAAATATACCGGTATATATTATATGTATTTCCTCTACTAGGTACAGCAGTGCTATTGGCTGAATTATGTAGCTTAACAGTACTGTTGCCGGCCCCAAACCCTGAGAATACAGAGTATTCAGCAAGGTTAGCACTCTACTGATGGTCTATAAATACTCTGCTCACAGAGACATGGTTTTCCTTGTAATAAGATGCACTGTACGATGAACACCAACAGAGACCGAGGAAAATGAAAGATATTCTTTAAATCGGTACATGAAACGTAAAATCATTAACCACAAGAGAACAAGAAATATGCAAAGAGCTTAAAGAGATGAAGATTGATATCTGTGCAGTTTAAGAGACGAAGAAAAGGGAAAAACGGTTAAATTATGTTAAATAATTACCTAATGTTTTAGAGTGGTGTTACAAAAGGAACCTGACTCAAAAGAAATCAAAGGAGTCGCACTATTAGAACACCAGAAATTTCCAAACCAAGTTCAAGACTGTAAACATGTTTAAAAAAAACTATTCGCATAAATATGAAACTAGATGTGAAGTCCTAATATGTTATAGCAATTTATGCAACTGAGACCAACAGAAATGTAAATACAGGAGAAATCTTTTACGAACATATTTTAGAAAACAGTAAACGACATTCAACATAATAAATATAGGTTCATTATGATTATTATGAGTTACTGTAACGCACTTAGTAGTGATTCTGGTTACAATGCAAGAGATAAACCAAAGATCTATCGACGCTATCAGAAATGAAAACGGATATCTTTTGATAGAATTCTACAGTAGAAATGAATTACGTATTAATAATACTTTTTTCCCTCACACAAATATACCTGTGAAAATACTAAGTGTCAGAAATCAATGACAATATCTTTCGAATAGAGAGTTAATTCTTCCCAAATTTTAAATGTAATGTTCGGCTATAAGTGAACATAAGCTAGTATTGTATTATAAGCCGAATGAAAACATATAAATATAATTTACTATTTTATCAGGAAATAAGCCACAATTTAAGTTAAAAATAAAATTTATTGACGTTTCGACTTCCACTTCGGAAGATAAACGTCAACAAATTTCATTTTTAAATGTGGCTTAACTTGTGGCATATTTTCCAGTAAAATAATAAATTGCATAACATGCCACAATGAAACAGCTTCAGAACAATAATAAATAATGTAATAGAAATAAAGTTGCAGAATACACCACAAAGATAAACGTTGAAAATCAGCAGAATGACAACAATGTATTTATTTAAAAAAAGAATAGCAGGAAGATATAGACAATAGACACACACATTATCCCAAGCGATGGGATCAAGGAAAGCTGGCTAAATATTAAAGCAAATACCTTCTTCTTGTGCCACTCCTATCGTAGACAGGAAATCATCAAGGCAAACACCTTAGACTCATCAAAATGCTGTGGGCAAAAAAGGGCAAAGAAAAAGAAAGTCTCTCCCAAAGCGAAAAATTCAGTGGCTTTATATAGAAGTGAAGAAAAATGCAAAGAAACAAATAGCTTTCCTCAAGTATACACCAACAAGACAAAACAGGCGTGCAACGATTACGTAAAAATAAGAAATAAAATAAATGCACTTATAAAAAGAATTAAAAACAAACACTGGGAACGCTTCTCAAAAAAACGGCAGCATGATTTTTATAGTTTACAAAAAGACGTGTGGGTATTTTTATGAGTCAAATAGGGAATTGAAGGAACTAATGGACCAGACACATATTGAAAATGCATGAACTGAATTTTTAAAGAAGTTAAATACAGACGGACAACAAATTACGTTTGAAACATAAACACAACAAGCATACAACCACCGTAAATGAATTACAAACGAAACGAACACTTTAGTCAGTCAAATAAAAGGGAACACTGAGAGATCTTCTCAAAACAGATGGAACACGACTTCTACGGAACACAAAAGAAAATATGGAGAATGATCAGAGGACAAAGAAAAGAGATGAGCGAACTAATAAAAAGTAAACACATTCAGAAGGAAACTTAGACAGGCTATTTTCGATCTCTGTTTGCTAAAGATAACGATAACGAACCACCTGTTGGTGGTTCGTTAACTTAATAAAATTAAATTAGCGGAAGAACAAAAAGGTTTTAGGTCGGGAAGATCATATGCACCGACACTATATTCACAAATTTAAGAGAAATCGTTTGAATACAACAAACCGGCATACTTATGTTTCATAGACCTTAAGAAGGCATTCGATAGGGTCAAATTAAAGGACGTTATCCATTTATTGTACCTCTAGGAATAATTAAAACGATCGAAAATATCTACCTGAACAACACAATAAAAGTAAAAGTAGATGAAGCACTAACTGACCCAATTGAAGCTGGCAATGGAATAAGACAGGGATATTCCATGAGTCTTCTATTGTTCAACCTGATCATATGAAATAATAAAAAAGTAGGAACAAAGAAAGGATACCAAATGGGAGAAAAGCAACTTAAAATAATCTGCTATGCAGACGACGCAATACTAATATCTCAAAGTGAAGATGATTTACAACGTATGCTGCACCAATTTAACATAACCGCTAGAAACATTAACATGTTAATTTCCCCCAAAAAAAGACTAAATGCATGGTTTTAACAGCAAATCTGATAAGGTGTAAATTAGAGCTGGAGGGTCAAATAATAGAAAAAGTCATGGAGTTTAAATATCTAGGCATCACACTATCTAGCTACGGAAAGCGCGAAACAGAAGTGGAAGATCAGGTGAATAAAGCAAAAAGAGCCGCAGGTTGCCTGAATGAAACAATATGGAGAAGTAAAAACATAGGGAAAGAAGTGAAAGGCAGAATTTACAAAACAATCATCAGGCCAATAATGGAGTATGTGGCAGAAACACGATTTTATACAGAGAGGGCAAAAATAATGCTAGAAACAGCAGAGATGAAAACACTTCGAAAAATCGATGGTAAGACACTATGGGATAGAGCGAGAAGTACAGATATACGACGGAGATGCAAGGTGGACAACATTAAAAACTGGGTGAAGAACAGAAGAATAAAATAGAATGACCACATAAGCCGAATGACAACAAATAGAGTAGTAAGGACGGCGAGAGACGGTTCCCCAATAGGAAGACGATCAGTGGGAAGACCACGAAAAACGTGAAATGACAACCTACTGGAGGCACACTGAAAAACAGACAGACTCATGTCTACACAAAAAGAAGAAGAAGAAGACATAGACACCAGAAATTTCCGCAAACGAAGAAGTTTACAAAAGCAAGCAGGAAGTATGTTAAAAGCTAAACAACGAAAAATCTGCAGGTAATAATAATAATATCGTATGGCATTTTTGCCGAGGAGATCCTTTCGGATAGTTCCAGCGCCAATTACATCTTTAACTCTGTTTCAAGTAACTAGTGTCGATGTACACTAGCCCAGGGGGACCGACGGCTTAACGTACTCTCCGAGGCACGGTGAGACGGCTCGTGTCATTATTGGAAATGAAAATGGTTTGTCTTTGGCAGGGATCGAACCCACGTCTACTGGCGTATGAGGCCAGCGTTTATGCCGTTACCCACGGCCGCTCACAATCTGCAGGTAAACATGCAATACCAAATGAACTGTTGAAGTACGGTAGAGCGGCAATGACGGATCAACTGACACCAATAACTAATAAGATTATGAGACACCATAAAATATTTGAAGAATGTAAGACCAAAGAATACCCCAACCAACTTGTTGGTTGGGGTATTCTTTGGTAAGATAAGCGAGCTAATCCTATTATTAGCCCAGTAGAATTGCATGAAAATTTGGATTTAGTTTCTACTTACCTCCACTTCAAAAATTGGACTGGTGTCATTGGTTGTTTTTACTTGGGAAATGAAAGTCACACCTTCTCGGGAGTGAAAAAACATACGATTAACATAAGTCCAGAAATGGATAAATTGACTAATTCTAAAAAGCTTTTGTTCTATAGAGGTTTTTAACAAAGTAGAAATAGTCAATATGTTTCGAGTTATTTGTTTGTCAAAATGTTTTTTTTAATAAACCACGTTTTAAGGCGGTTTTTCGCAAGTACCTCAGAAGTGATTATTTTAGCGAAAAAATATTTTCAGCAAAAATGTAGTTTATAGGAAAATAAAAGTAATGGTAAAATGGAAAATAAAATGGAAAATAAAATGGAAAGTAAAAATGGAAAATAAAAGTAATACATATGAAGACTATAAACCCAATCTAAGCAAAGTTGTAGCTCATAAAAATACGCCAGATTCCAAAATGATTACTTTAACGTGAAATAACTAAAAAATAAATAAGTTTTCAAAAAAAAGTTCATAAAAATCTCTCTTTCCCTCTATTTAGCACGCCAAATGAAATTAATCATTACCACTTTACAATTTACTTTACTTATATATTTTTTAAAGTGCTAATTTTTGAAAGGGTTCTAGTTTAGAAGGCTTGAACGAGTCACTAATCACGAGTATATGCAAACTTTGAAGAGCCATATCTTAACCAATTTTTGTGTCAAAGAAAAACAAAATACTACCAAAATATTTATTAAACCAAAACCTACATTTTTTTACTTTTTGAGATTTTTCGTATCACTAATACTTTTTAAATTATTTAAGAATATGACCTTTTTTCCACAATTAAAAAATGTTTACAAATTTTACAAAATACAAAACCAAATTTTTTCAAAAGTAAACATTTTGAACCAGTCAAACTAACAGATCATATAAACAATACATAATATACAGTATGTCCCTGTAAGTTGTATCCATATGGAAAACTTTTTTATTATTAATTTTACGCAAAAAGGTTATTCTTCATAAAACGCTCTGCATGGTCCAAAAACCTAAGATTCAATCGTGAGATATCAAATTTTATGAATATTATACGAGGAGTGTAAAAAAATATGAATTTCGCTCAAGAGTAAAGTAGCTTTATTTTTCACAATATTGAAAATTGCTTTTATGAAAAGTTGTTTGGAATTAAGAACTATATTCTAATATGCAATTACACCATTCTAATTGAAAAAAAAGAATGTGTGTGTACTTTGTTCGCACGTAAGGATTTATACTTCTATTATATGATTTCAACGAAATAAAATACTTTAAACAGTTTATTTTTATTTTATTAAACTAATTTTAATACTTACTTACCACTTTCTAAAAATCCAAAAATTAAAAAAAGACAGCAATTGTTCGCATTTAAACCCGGGACCTCTCGATTTCTAGTCGAATGCTGTACCAATGACGCTACGAAGGCATTGTTTTAAGGGTTTCTCGGACATTATGACAAATCACGGTAACAAATAGACGAAGTGAAGTATTAAATATACAAATGTTTTAATAATACGTATTATTTTTTTACTCCCGATGAAGAAAAATCCAAAGACACAAAAATTATAATAAATGTATTTACTAAAAACACTAATATACTTTCTCCACACGTTTCTTGGACTGATACATACATAACTTGAAAGATTTAGCAACGAATAACAAACTGTCTTTGTGCGCATGCGCGCAGAATAATAAAAATTCACTCTCTATCGCGCCTAAAGAAGTATAACTTCAAATTTTTTTTTTTTTTAATTATGGAAAACCAACATTATTTTCAGTTATTTCAATTCTGATAACTGTTTTAATATTAATTTTACGAAAAAAAGTGATTCTAAATAATAAGTTCGGCATGGTCTAAAACCTAAAATACATACTTATATCAAATTTTATCAATATTATACGAGGTATGTCAAAAAAGGTAAATTTAGATCAAAAGTAAAGTACCTTTATAGTTCAGAATATTTCAATTAGAAGGATGTAATTACATATTAAAACATAATGTTTAATTCTAAACAGCTTTTCGTAATAACAATTTTCGATATTGTGAAAAATAAAGGTATTTTACTCTTGAGCTAAATTCATATTTTTTGACATACCTCTCCTATAAAATTAAGAAAATTTGATATAAGGTGGTTATATTTTAGGTTTTAGACAATGAAGAACACTTTATAAAGAATAACTTTTTTCGTGAAATTACTAATAAAAGACTTATTTTAATTGAAATAACTGAATATAATATTGGTTATCCATAATAATTTAAGAAAAACTTTCAAAACTTTTTTTTAATTAAAAGAATGTAGTTGCATACTAGAATACAGTTCTTGATTCCAAACAACTTTTGTTAATAACAATTTTCAATATTGTGAAAAATAAAGCTGCTTTACTCTTGAGCGAAATTCATATTTTTTGACACACCTCGTATAATATTCATAAAATTTGATATCTGATGGTTGAATCGTAGGTTTTGGACCATGCAGAGCTTTTCATGAAGAATAACTTTTTTTCGTAAAGTTAATAATAAAAAAGTTTTCCATATGGATACAACTTACAGGGACATACTGTATAAAGTAAATGTTAAAGCAGTAACTTTAAATTCATTTGAGATGCTAAATAAGGGGAGATTTTCACGATTTTTTTTTTTCAAAAAAGAGGACCAACTTTATTTAAGCTTAGTCGGTTAGTTTTGATGCTAAGGACTTTTATAAAAAATAAAAATAATGGTTACTTATATACTTTAAAAATTTTTAATGAGTTTCCCCCGAAAAGTGCTTCAATTTTTGGTTATTTCACGTTGAAATATTCGATTTGGAATTTTACGAATAAAAACGTATTTTTCACGAGCTACAACTTTGCTTTTAATAAGTCTTAAGACTTCATGAATACACCATTTTTTGTTTGCTTATAAGCTAAATTTATATTAAGAATATTTTCTCGGTAAAAGCCGCCTGAAAATGTGGTTGTTTTGTTGAAAAATAAACATTTTCATTCACTAGTAACTCGAAAGGTATTGATTTTAAAAAACTTTATAAAACAAAAGTTGTTTAGAATTAGTGAATTTATCCATTGCCTGACTTATTTTAAACATAGGTTTTTTCGCCACCGAGAAGGGGTGACCTTCACCCTCCAAGTAAAAGCAACCAACGGCAACTTTATTTAACTTTGAAGTGGAGTGCAATTAGAACCTAAATCCAAATTCTCATCCAATTCAGAGCTGACCCTCAAAATTACACGCCAAAACGATCATTTTCTGGGATGCATTCAAAAATGGCGATAAGGAGCAACCAAAAAACTACAGAGGTGTCACTTTCCTAAATACTACCCTGAAGCTGACAACTAAAAGTTTGCAATAACGAAAAAACGGCTTATAAACTTAGCAGAAGAGAAACAAGGTTTCCCTACGGGAATGTCTTATACAGATGAAATATTCTTCATAAAGCAAATTAAAGAATATTACAATATAGTACACCTGCATTTTAGCCCAGGGTAATAAGGTTTTTTCCATGACACTCGAGCAGCCAGGGTACTGAAGCGTTTTTTCGACAGGTAATACCTATGAGAACAAATTGTGACTATTTCCTGCGTAGGATCTGGCGGCCATTTTTATTTATAAACAATTTAATGTCGAAAAACGGCATTTTTTCCGATTTTTTTCAAATCAATGGAAAACAGTGCACCTTCTGGTTACATTAGAACAAAAATCTTCGAGAGCATAGAAAAACATTTAAAATGACGTATTACAAAGGTTGATACACTTATTTATTGTTAATATAATTGAGAAAAAAGGTCTAAATTTCAAAAAAATTTATTTTGCAATAACTATTGTAAAAATTAGTGTACAACTTTGAATTTTTTGTCAAATGAGGGTCAATTAGTGCTTAACACGTGACAAAAATTTGAAAGCGATTCATTTAATTGTTTATATTTTATTCAAATTGTTTATCCCAGAGAGCTTTTTTTTGCAATAACATAAGTCAGAAAAACAGAATGTTAGAACCACTCTGCAGGTGTCAAATGTAAGAGCATAAGCTAAACTTTCAAACCTGTTTAAAAAATGTTAATAAAGAGTGCATTTATTAGTAATAAATAATTAAGAAAAAGTCTCGTTAATTTTTCCTTATAAACAATTTGAATAACTTTCTTGTTATGGCCGGTACAAACATTTTTTTTGCACATTCTAAAAGATGGCATTTTTATACGAACTTAGGAAAAAATAAGTTAGCCTAGGTCAATTAGGGCCAAAGTTAGCAACATTTTTTTAAAAATCCACAGCTAATTTGTTTATGATAAATAAGAATCGAAAATAGCGCTCTTTCACTTTTAAAGACACGAAGTATTCAGAAAAATTTTTGGATTTATTTGCTCTTTAAGGGAGTCGTCAATAAAGCTTCAAAAATGAAGTAGAAGCATAAAAACCGTGCGACCTAAAATTGAAATATCAACTTCAAAATCCTACAATTTTTTGTAACTTGGGAACCAACCAATGGATTTTAATGTTTTTTTTTAATTTGTATGTACTTTTAGCGTACTTTACAAATATGGAGTCTGTTGATTTATAAATTATTTAATAAACAATTTAATTTGTTTAAAAAATTTTTTTTCAAAAATAATTTTTTTTACCGTATTTTAGGTGAACAACTACAATGTTATGTATGTAATAATTGATAAAAAATAGTAATAAATATATTATTACTACACTCATCGGCACAAAATTCGGTCACCCAAAATTTTTGATTAAGTTTAATAGTTTATAACTTTATTATTTGTGCTCCGATTTTTAAGATTCTTGCACCAATTTGTAGATACATATATTGATATCGTTTCGTATTTTTCCGGTAACAAAAAAATTTGCTTGCGTGGCATTATACAGGGGTGAATGGAAGCGTTGTATTTTCTACTAATTTTAAAAAATTCTGTGGAAAAACGGAAGGGCTCATTTTGTGTCATAGTCCTGTCATATTATCCCAGAGACATCACTAAAATTTTTTTTTTTTGAATTATCCGAATATCTCTTTTCGTGTAAGAGCTGTACCATTTTTTGTAAATAAAAACACTGATTGACTCATAAAATAGAGGTTGGATTGATAAGATTAGAATGGCCCGCATGCAGCCCAGATATCAATCCTGTTAAGCATTTATGGGATGAATTAAAAAGAGCTATTCGCCGTTATCCCAGGCCTCCAGAAAATTTGGTACAGTTATGGCCTTGGTAGAGGAATATCGGACTATTCCCCAGGTAATATTATTTTTTATTCATATAAATATAAAATCTAAGACATAACAATGATTTGATAAACAATGAATCAAAAAAATTACTGCAACTGTAAGCAAACTTATAGAGTAAAAGTCACACTTTTATAGAAATTTTTCTTTTATTATAATAATATATACAGAGAGGGCTAAATTATGGAATAAATTCATTTTCTCTAAAATCGACGACTTTGAAGAAAAATCCCGAAACAGGTCGATTTTTATTTTTAAATTACAATTTTTTTGGCATATATTTTATACTAGTGTCGTCATCCATCTGAGCTTGATGACGTAATCGATGATTTTTTTAAATGGGAATAGGGGTCATGTGACACCTCATTTGAAAGGGTGTTCAATTGTCTATTCAGTAATATAAACAATTATATCCTTATTTATACAGGGTGACCAAAATAATAATTTTTGGATTAAATTAATTGACGCAAAAAGAAGAATGTATGTAATTTATTTAACTCAAAATACATTGTACTGCTGCCAGTAAATAAAAAAAATTATTTCACAAATAAACATTTCTTTTCGCTTAAATTAAATCACAGACAACCTCTTTGCAGTTTTAACATTTAATTTGAGCGAAAATCAATGTTTATTTGCCAACTAAACATTTTTTTCAATTTTCTGACAGCGACAGAAAGTATTTTGAGGTAAATAAACTGTATACATTCTTCTTTTTTCGTCAATTAATTTAATTCAAAAATTATTTTTTGGCTACCCTGTATAAATAATGATATTAATGTTTATATTACTGATTGAACACCCTTTCAAATGGGGTGTCACACGACCCCTATTCCCATTTAAAAAAATAAGAGGTTACGTCATCACGCTCTGGTGGATGACGTCACTAATATGAAATATATGCCAAAACATTGTAATTTAAAAATAAAAATCGACCTGTTTCGGGATTTGTTCACAATCCTACATTTTAGAGAAAATTAATTTTTTCCATAATTTAGCCCCTCCCTGTATATATTATAATATATTCATAACAATTTTTTATCAATTATTATATACATAACATTACTTGGTAGTAGTGCACCTAAAACACGGTAAAAAATTAAATAAATTGTTTTTTTTTTTTTTAAATAAATTAAATTGGTTATTATAATTTATGAATCAACTGACTCCATACTTGTAAAGTACGCTAAAAGTACATACAAATTAAAAAAACATTAAAATCCATTGGTTGGTTCCCAAGATACAAAAAACTGTAGGATTTTGAAGTTAATATTTCAATTTTAGGTCGCATGGATTTACATACTTCATTTCTAAAGCTTTATTGACGACTTCCTTGAAAAGCAAATAGAGCAAAAAAATTTTTATGAATACTTCATGTCTTTAAAAGTGAAAAAGCGCTATTTTCGATCCTTATTTATTATAAACAAATTAGCTGTAAATTTTTAAAAAAATGTTGCTAACTTTGGCCCTAATTGACCTAGGCTAAATTATTTTTTTTTAAGTTCGTGTAAAAATACCATCTTGTAGAATATGTAAAAAAATGTTTGTGCCGATCATAACAAAAAAGCTATTCAAATTGTTTATAAGGAAAAATTGACGAGACTTTTGCATAATTATTTATTACTAATAAATGCACTTTTTATTACCTTTTTTTAAACAAGTTTAAAAGTTTAGCTTATGATCTTTTATTTGACACCTGCAGAATGGTTCTAACATTCTGTTTTTCTGACTTATTTTATTGCAAAAAAAAGCTCTCTGGGATAAACAATTTGAATAAAATATAAACAATTGAATAAATCGCTTCGAAATTTTTGTCACATATTACGCACTACAGAACCCTCATTTGACAAAAAATTCAAAGTTGTAAACTAATTTTTACAATAGTTATTGCAAAATTAATTTTTTTGAAATTTAGACCTTTTTTCTCAATTATATTAACAATAGATAAGTGTATCAACCTTTGTAATACGTCATTTTAAAGGTTTTTCTATGCTCTCGAAGATTTTTGTTCTAATGTAACCAGAAGGTGCACTGTTTTCCATTGATTTGAAAAAAATCGGAAAAAATGCCGTTTTTCGACATTAAATTGTTTATAAATAAAAATGGCCGCCAGATCCTACGCAGGAAATAGTCACAATTTGTTCCCATAGGTATTACCTGTCGAAAAAACGCTTCAGTACCCTGGCTGCTCGAGTGTCACGAGCAGGGTATATTTTTGCCTTATTACCCTGGCCTATTTCTATTTCTGACAGACAGAAAGTATTTGATAGAGAAAGACAATTGTGTAAAATAGTTATTTTCCTAACAAGTGCGGAAAGTCATACTTTTCCGCACGCGATTGCAGTTTGCCGAACGACGCGAAGCGGAGTTCGGCAAGCAGTCGAGTGCGGAAAAAGATTTTCCACAAGAGTTAGGAACAATATTTTTCTACAAGCGTTTAAAAAATGACCAAATCCTAATCAATTAATTGAATTAATTAAATATGAAAATAGACAAATTAATTCTTTGACAAGGTTGTCAAAACCAAACTTTCAATATACATAATTGGTTAGCATGACCACGCATGACGACGATCTTGGTTCCTATGACGACGATTCAAAACCACTGTTATTGTCAGGTCCATGTCACCAGCCCCCCCTTTTTCGATTTGAGGGTCAAAAAAAAGCTCATTCGTTTGTATTGCGTTAGTACTGGATTGTATCACCCTTCATTCGTTTGTACTGCCCCCACCTTTTAAATCTGCCTGGAGGGGCTGGTGACATGCCATCCCCCCCTTTTTCGATCTGGGGGTCCGGGATGGGTATGTTCGTTTGTACTGCGTTAGTATCGGATTGTATCGCCCTTATTTTGTTTGTACTGCCCCCACCCGTCTAGATTGGCCTGGGGGGGCCAGTGACATGCTACCCTGTACTCTGCACTTTTTGCCTTCTAAATGTCGAAAATAGGCTATTTCGTTTGTACTGCGTTAGTACTGGATTGTATCACCCTTCATTCGTTTGTACTGCCTCCACCCTTTTAAATCTGCCTGGAGGGGCTGGTGACATGCCATCCCCCCCTTTTTCGATGTGGGGGTCCGGGATGGGTATGTTCGTTTGTACTACGTTAGTATCGGATTGTATCGCCCTTATTTTGTTTGTATCGCCCCCACCCGTCTAGATTGGCCTGGGGGGCCAGTGACATGCTACCCCTCTACTATGCATTCTTTGCCATCTCAATGTCAAAAATAGGCTATTTCGTTTGTACTGCGTTAGTACTGGATTGTACCGCCCTTATTTTTTTGTACTACCCCTACCCTTCTACATTTAAAACAGAGAAGGATTAGTGCTAGGAGTAAGGACACAAAATCAGCCAAACATTGCACATAGTAACACCGTGGGTGTAAAATTTGGTAAATTCGTCAAAAATGAAACGAATTAAATTTTGAAACTGAAAAACAGGCTAATAAGCCACTCTCCACTCTCCATGGGGAATGGAAATTTACCCCCTCAGATGGATCTCGGAGTAGTAGCGATTTGAAAAATGGTACATGTATTTGTTGGAGATATTTTGAACACCATTTTCAATCAGAAATCAGAGCAGCGACCTTGTCTTTTCCTACTAGGAAGAAATTTATCCATCCCCTCAATAAATTTTACAGTTTCAGACGCTATCGATATGATTATCAAAGATCTTATGCGGCGTATTCCGAAATGCACTCTTCGTTGTACAATTTCAACCTCTCTGGATAACTGATTAACTGAAACATACATACGGCAGAATTCATTGGAATCGAAAATTATTAAAAGTATGTATTTGGAACATTAAAAGAAAAGTTCCCACAATCAATATCTTTCTTACCATCTAATGTCAGAGACCAGATAACAATAATTGCAGCTGCTATGTTCTGGCAATTTGTTTTTTAGAAAGGTTTGTATTGTTCATTTATGACTGCAATAAGATTCAGAATTTCCGTAGGTATTTCATTATTTGTAAAATAAATATAGTGTCAAAAACTTGCTTATACATTTGACGCACTGTCCGTCAACGTGTTAATTGACTCTACAGATTCAGTGCCAAAACGAGACATTTTTATAGAAAAATATTTGCAAGTATATTAAATGCCAAACTGACGTATTAAATAAACAATGACATTGTAATTTTCGATTTCTACTATGGAATTATCGCTGTATAGACCAGGGCGGATCTGTTTTGAGGTGGATGTGAGAGGTGGCATTCCGATTTTTGCAGATAAAATTAGGTAACAACTTCAGTAATTAAAATTGACTACGCTCCTTCTCAAATATGTTTGGAACATTATTAAAAAAATTTAAATATTTAAAAATTTCGAAAAACATCGATTTTTTTCAACTTTCATTGCTTGTAACTTAAAAACGATTCAGTTTGGAACAAAGTCATAGGGAAATAAAATAAAGATAATTGAATTTTGTATGATATACGACACGACTGCTATAAAATATCTTAAATGATTATCCTTTCTGCAAAATAGCAATAAATATAAAATAAGAGGGCAAAATAAGCCTCTTTTTATTCAATGTTTTTCAACCACTTTGGTTGCACTTAGAACCTTCGTATTTTACTTAGAAAGTTCTTACAACATACTCAATCCGTCCACCAAATTTTATTAAAATCGACATAATAGATTTTGCATAATAATTTTGCAATCTAAATTTTTTTAGAAAAGTTCAAATTTTTTAAAAACTTTCTGAACAAAAAGTAGACCTGTTAGAAGTTTGCTAATTTTTTTACATATCGAGAGGTACTTTACCAATCCAATACACCTTACAAAATTAAAATCGGATTATTTAAGCGGCCTCAGCACTGTTTTAAGGATATAAACAATTTTTTTGCTTATAAACAAATATAGTGAGGACGTTTGAGTTGGAATAAATTCATTTTCTCGAGAATGGGCAACTCTGGAGATAAATCCCTAAGCAGGTCGATTTTTATATTTAAATTATAATTTTTGGGATATCTATCATACTACTAACGTCATCCATCTGGGTGTGATGACGTAATCTATGATTTTTTTAAACGAAAATGTGGGTCGTGTGCTAGCTTATTTGAAACATTATTCAATTCTCTATTTATTACATAATTATTTATACAGGGTGCCCAAATTTTTTTTAATTAATTGAGACAAACAGAAGAAGGTATTTAATTTAGTTAATTCGAGATACATTTTACTGTTGTCCTAAAACAGAAAAAAATGTTTATTTGATAAATAACAGAAAAATGAATTTATTCGTATTTATTAACTCAAACGTCCTCACTGTATTTGTTTATAAGCCAAAAAATTGTGTATAACTTTAAAACATTGCTGAGGCCGATTAAATAAACCAACTTAATTTCTGTAAAGTGTATTAGATAGGTAGGGCGTATCTTTATATACAAAACGCTGGACGGAAGGGCCGCCCGAGAACTTTATCGTGCCGATCTATTATCGTTATGGTACTAGATATTGGCATTCTATAAAAATAACAAAGTTACTCGTTATTTTGATATTTTAGAAACACCTACTGTACTTAAAAGTATTTCATGGTTCTACGCATCATTAATTCCTGCATTTGAGAAAATGTTCGATGCCATATTTCGGGGACACACTATAGATGTGTAGATTATTGCATAAATCAATAGAATATTATAGTCATACTTTCATTTCAAATTAGTTCATTTTTCTGAGAAATTAATAGTTTACAATATTTGCATTTCATTCTATTTCGATTACGCCAGTCAATGCGCGAGATTAAGAACAAGATATTATCTCCAAATTCTATCCTACTGCATGGATTTTAATGAAATTTTGGGAGTAGCCCAATCTCCTAATTCAAAGTCTATCCTATATACTATGGCGCTTTTATCATGGGGGAAGTTCCCACCACTTCTCAGGGGTGAAATATTTTTATTTTCGAATTACATGGAGAAAAAGGAAGATTTTTAAGAAAATTTAAAAATTCATTCTATAATTTGATCACATTTTTTAAAAAAACCATTCATTTTAAACCCGTTTAACTTTTTGAAAGTAGAAATAACACTATATTAAAAGGTATTGAGAAGAAAAACAATGCATTTAAATTATGGTAGATGGGGAGTTAAATGTATATACTTTTCATTTTTCCTTAAAGTACATTAGTCATTATATTTTTTGCACCATATCTCGCTTAGTTTGCAAGTAACCGACATTTAACGGTGCTCGTTTTTAAAGGCCTTTTCAAACACTACAAAAGGTGTTGGTAGCATTATACACCTAAAACCTACCGTTCCTCTGTTATTTCAAGTTGAATACACCAATTTGAGCATGCACCAAAAAACAAACTATTTTCACCTACCATATCTCTGTTTGTATTATAAATAGAACATTTACGAAGGAACGAATCTCTTTATTATTTATAATCTAAAAAATGTTTTATATAGAGTTTTTAGTTCGATGCATAGTTTTTAAGGTATTCACAAAAAATCCGTCCGAAAAGGTGTCATTTTTCAATGAAAATGGCCAATTTTCAACTACGCATAACTCAAAAAGTATTGAGTTCTCAAAAAAAAGTATAGACCAGTTTTTGATTAGAAATAGGTTCTTCAGCCACTTCCGTGCTTATTTTGACCAACAAATTTTCCACCCCCTTGAAGAAGTGGGAACCGCCCCAAGATAAAAGCGCCATAGTATATAGGGTAGATTTTGTTTCTTGAGCTATTCCCTACTTACTGTGAAAATATCAAGTACATCAATGTAGTAGGATGGAATTCGGAGCCAAATACCCTCATTGACTGCTCTACAATAATGCTCTGCTATGAACGCGTGAGAGAGGACACACATAAGATTATAGCAAAATTTCTATTTACCGTAACTTTTCGAGTTTTTCAGCTACAGCAATAAATTTTATGTCATTGGAAAGGTAATTTTGCATTCTTTCAAAATGTGTTAAAATATATAGGGCGTATCAAAAAAATTAAGATTTTTTATTCATTTCCGGTTCAACCGGAAGCCATGTTTTTGGTAAAATTTATTGTGATAATAGATAATAAAATACCATATATATCTGCAAAATTTCAAATTTTAGTTTCTATTAAGAAGGAAGTTACGGGCACTCGAATATTTTTTTATAAAAAATTCATAACTCCCCTCCTATGGGGAGTTAAGATATATGACTAATGTTATTCAATTTACTGATAGGATGTCAAAATATATCAAAAAATAAAAACATTCCGTGGAGCCATTTTTGAGAAAATCTAGTTCAAATTTATGTCAAAATTTGACCCCTTAAATATAGGCAACCCGTAACTTTTTCTGAAAAACGATAACATCTTTCTTATAGCCCCATCTTTAGGCTATATAACGACTTTTTCAAATTAAACTTATCTTCAAAAACTTTTTAGATAGATAGGGAAATGTGTCGGGGGGGCGGTCGGCCATTTTGGCCGCCATTTTGAATTTGGAAATGTCAAATTCCGTACTTTTATTTACCTATCGATGAGCTTACTTTGAGTTGAATTTCATTTATTTCTGTCAAAATTTGCAAAAATGGGCCCTAAATAACCCCCCTATTTCGGCCCCCCTTTGAGAGATTTTTTTTAAAAGCTTAGGTTCTCGACAAAATTCTCTTAAACTTACTCATACCGAATTTCATCAAAATCGGTCCAGTAGTTTTTGCTGGGCGGTGGCGACATACGTACGTACATACGTACGTACGTACGTACGTACGTACATACTTCCGACATGTTTTTTTTATTTGCTTTTTAGACTCAGGGGGACTCAAAACGTCGAAAAAAAGTGAAATCTGAAAAAATTTTTTTTGCACGATCCTATAACTTTATTATACTATACTACGTATATAGTACGATAAAGTAAAAATGAGCAAACTTCTAAATAATGGTCTACTTTTTGTTCAGAAAGTTTATAAAAAATTCTAACTTTTTTAAAAAAATTTAGATTGCAAAATTATTATGCAAAACCTATTAAGTGTATTTTATAGTCGTATATCATAAAAAATTCAATTATCTTTATTTTATTTCCCTACGACTTTGTTCCAAAATGAATGGTTTTAAAAACGATTGAAAAGTTTTCAACAGAGAGGTTGAAATTGTACAACGAAGAGTGCATTTCGGAATGCGCCGCATGAGATCTTTCATTTTCATATCGATAGCGTGTAAAACTGTAAAATTTATTGAGGGGATTGATAAATTTCTTCCTGGGAGGAAAAGGCAAGGTCGCTCCTCTGATTTCTGATCGAAAATGGTGTTCAAAATATCTCCAACAAATACATGTACCATTTTTCAAATCGGTAGCGTAGAACTACTCCGAGATCCATCTGAGGGTGTAATTTTCCATTTTTCATGGAGAGTGGCTTGCAAGTCTGTTTTTCAGTTTCAAAATGTAATTCGTTACATTTTTGACGAATTTACCAAATTTTACACCCGCGGTGTTACTATAATAGTTTTGGCTAATTTTGTGTCCTTACTCCTAGCATTAATCCCCCCCTGTTTTAAATGTAGAAGAAGAGCATGTCGCTGGCCCCCCAGGCCAATCTAGACGGGTGGGGGCAGTACAAACAAAATAAGGGCGATACAATCCGATACTAACGTAGTACAAACAAACATACCCATTCCGGACCCCCATATCAAAAAAGGTGGGGATGGCATGTAGCCCCTCCAGGCAGATTTAAAAGGGTGGAGGCAGTACAAAAGAATGAAGGATGATACAATCCAGTACTAACGCAGTACAAACGAAATAGCCTATTTTCGACTTTCAGAAGGCAAAAAGTGCAGAGTAGAGGGTAGCATGTCACTGGCCCCCCCAGGCCAATCTAGACGGGTGGGGGCAGTACAAACAAAATAAGGACGATACAATCCGATACTAACGCAGTACAAACGAACATACCCATCCCGGACCTTCAGATCGAAAAAGGGGGGGATGGCATGTCACCAGCCCCTCCAGGCAGATTTAAAAGGGTGGGGGCAGTACAAACGAATGAAGGGTGATACAATCCAGTACTAACGCAATACAAACGAAATAGCCTATTTTCGACTTTCAGAAGGCAAAAAGTGCAGAGTAGAGGGTAGCATGTCACTGGCCCCCCCAGGCCAATCTAGACGGGTGGGGGCAGTACAAACAAAATAAGGACGATACAAGCCGATACTAACGCAGTACAAACGAACATACCCATCCCGGACCTTCAGATCGAAAAAGGGGGGGATGGCATGTCACCAGCCCTTCCAGGCAGATTTAAAAGGGTGGGGGCAGTACAAACGAATGAAGGGTGATACAATCCAGTACTAACGCAATACAAACGAATGAACCTTTTTTTGACCCTCAAATCTAAAAAGGGGGGATGGCATGTCACCAGCCCCTCCAGGCAGATTTAAAAGGGTGGGGGCAGTACAAACGAATGAAGGGTGATACAATCCAGTACTAACGCAATACAAACGAATGAACCTTTTTTTGACCCTCAAATCGAAAAAGGGGGGGATGGCATGTCACCAGCCCCTCCAGGCAGATTTAAAAGGGTGGGGGCAGTACAAATGAATGAAGGGTGATACAATCCAGTACTAACGCAGTACAAACGAAATAGCCTATTTTCGACTTTCAGAAGGCAAAAAGTGCAGAGTAGAGGGTAGCATGTCACTGGCCCCCCCAGGCCAATCTAGACGGGTGGGGGCAGTACAAACAAAATAAGGACGATACAATCCGATACTAACGCAGTACAAACGAACATACCCATCCCGGACCTTCAGATCGAAAAAGGGGGGGATGGCATGTCACCAGCCCTTCCAGGCAGATTTAAAAGGGTGGGGGCAGTACAAACGAATGAAGGGTGATACAATCCAGTACTAACGCAATACAAACGAATGAACCTTTTTTTGACCCTCAAATCGGAAAAGGGGGGGATGGCATGTCACCAGCCCCTCCAGGCAGATTTAAAAGGGTGGGGGCAGTACAAACGAATGAAGGGTGATACAATCCAGTACTAACGCAATACAAACGAATGAGCTTTTTTTTGACCCTCAAATTGAAAAAGGGGGGGCTGGTGACATGGACCTGTTATTGTCTACTCATTTGACTTTCGAATATTATGTCCAAAATAATTTTATTTCATCGAATTGTCGCGTTAATTTCATTAAAACATGAACACAATAAGATACATTTGAAATAAATTAGCAAATAATATCTAAATATTAGTTTATTGCATGTATTATAATTATTATTTTAAGGCCATATTAAAATATCTAAATTCAGTGCGGAAAAGTAAAACTTTCCAAACTAAAACGCGTGCGGAAAAGTAGACTTTTTTGCAAGCTCGTAGAAAAACATTCTTTCTGCCGGATGGCAAAACAATAATAATTATTACAACGTTTATCAAAACAACAAGATGGAAGTCAGGATAGATGGACTTACGGAATCTAAAGATACAGGCAATATAATAATACAAATGAAGCGATAAGGAAGTTATCAAGGGAAGAGTAAACAGAATGGAACATTACTACCATTTCTTGACTCCATAAGTTAAAGACAAAATAATTAAATATAGGTAAAAAACACTTGAAATAATAATGCCAACGCAATTATTTCCTTGAAGTGTCTCGAAATTTCCATTTTTACTTTCTTGTTGCCCGGATGGATGATGTCACTTTTACAATAATATTGTATTATGTCAAAACATCCTAATTTAAAAATTAAAATGGACCTGTTTTGGGATTTTTCTTTAGCATACGTTCAGAGTGGAGCGAAGAAAGAGTGCGAGCAAAGAGCAAAGAGCAAAGAGCAAAGAGCAAAGAGCAAAGAGCAAAGAGCAAAGAGCAAAGAGCACATAGCAAAGAAGTGCACGATCAGATTGGATCGAAGAAAGAGTACGAGCAAAGAGCAAAGAAGTGCTAAACCAGAGTGGGAGCTGGTAGTTACGCGAGACGAGTGTTTAGTTCTTTCCCACTCGGCAGTCATGGAAAGTTATTTTCTTTTTTTTTTTTTCGAAAACTCCTCATTGAAAACGTGGTACTTCCTAACTCGCGGAAAATGTTAGAGAATTCATCGTAAAGGCAGGTATACATATGCGCTCGGTTCGGTGTGCGAGCCGCTCGCGCGCAGCATGTTCGTCAGATTAGTACGTGTTTTCAAGTGGCGCACAAATGGCACGCACACGGCGCACCACAATCTAACTTCTGTCGGTTTTTCAACAAAAGCTTTGATGGTTCGCCATACATATTTGGACGGGTTTGCGAGATGTTTGTTGGTTTTGGCGCGCCTTAGTTGAATATATCAAAAAAAAACATTCATAAATTAAAAATTTAACTTTGTTTCTGGTGAAGCAACACAGTTGGAAAAAGCACATATAATATTATAATTGTCACCGGAAAGCGAAAAAGGTAACGCACAACTTGAAAGAACCTATAGATTTTTAGCTTCGTTTCTGGTGAAGCAACGCAGTTGGAACAAGCAAATATATTATAATTGTGTCACCGGAAAGCGAAAAAGGTAACTCACAACTTGGAGAAGCCTATAGTTTTCTAACTTCGCTTCTGGTGAAGCAACGGAGTTGGAACGAGCAGGTATATTATAATTGTGTCACCGGGAAGCAAAAAAGGTAACGCACAACTTTGACAAGGTTGTCAAAACCAAACTTTTAATATACATAATTGGTTAGCATGACCACGCATGACGACGATCTTGGTTTCCATGACGACGATTCAAAACCACTGTTATTGTCTACTGATTTGACTTTCGAATATTATGTCAAAATAATTTTATTTCATCGAATTGTCGCGTTAATTTCATTAAAACATGAACAAAATAAGATACATTTGAAATAAATTAGCAAATAATATCTAAATATTAGTTTATTGCATGCATTATAATTATTATTTGGACGGGTTTGCGAGTGGTTTGTTGGTTTTGGCGCACCTGAGTTGAAAATATAAAAAAAACATTCATAAATTAAAAATTTAACTTTGTTTCTGGTGAAGCAACACAGTTGGAAAAAGCAGATTTAATATTATAATTGTCACCGGAAAGCGAAAAAGGTAACGCACATCTTGAAAGAACCTATATATTTTTAGCTTCGTTTCTGGTGAAGCAACGCATTTGGAACAAGCAGATATATTATAATTGTGTCACCGGAAATCGAAAAAGGTAACTCACAACTTGGAAAAGCCTATAGTTTTCTAACTTCGCTTCTGGTGAAGCAACGGAGTTGGAACAAGCAGATATATTATAATTGTGTCACCGGGAAGCAAAAAACGTAACGCACAACTTGGAAGAACCTATAGTTTTCTTACTCCGTTTCTGGTGAAGCAATGGAGTTGGAACAAGCAGATATATTATAATTGTGTCACCAGAAAGCGAAAAAGGTAACGCACAACTTTGAAGAACCTATAGTTTTCTAACTTCGCTTCTGGTGAAGCAACAGAGTTGAAACAAGCAGATAAATTATAATTGTGTCACCGGAAAGCGAAAAAGGTAGCGCACCACTTGGAAGAACCTCTAGTTTTCAGGGACTTCCTTTTCGCTTTCCGGTGACACAATTATGATATATCTGCTTGATCCAACTGGGTTGTTTCACCCTATAGTTGAAACTAACTTGAAAGAGCCTATAGTTTTTTAACTTGGCTTCTGGCGAAGCAACGGTGTTGGAACAAGCAGATATATTATAATTGTGTCACCAGAAAGCGAAAAAGGTAACGCACAACTTGGAAGAACCTATAGTTTTCTAACTTCGCTTCTGGTGATGCAAAAGAGTTGGAACAAGCAGATATATTATAATTGTGTCACCGATAATTAAAAAAGATAACTCACAACTTGGAAGAGCCTATAGTTTTCTAACTTCGCTTCTGGTAAAGCAATGGAGTTGGAACAAGCAGATATATTATAATTGTGTCACGGGGAAGCGAAAAAGGTAACGTACAACTTGGTAGAACCTATAGTTTTCAGTGACTACCTATTTCGCTTTCCGGTGACACAATTATAATATATCTGCTTGTTCCAACTGCGTTACTTCACCAGAAACCAAGTTAGAAATCTATAGGTTCTTCCAAGTTGTGCGTTACCTTTTTCGCTTTCTGTTGACACAATTATAATATATCTGCTTGTTCCAACTCCGTTGCTTCACCAGAAACGAAGTTAGAAAACTATAGGCTTTTCCAAGTTGTGCGTTACCTTTTTCGCTTTCCAGTGACACTGTGACACAATTATAATATACGTGCTTGTTCCAACTGCGTTGCTTCACCAGAAACGAAGTTAGAAATCTATAAGTTCTTTTAAGTTGTGCGTTACCTTTTTCGCTTTCCGGTGACAATTATTATAATATTCTGCTTGTTCCAACTGCGTTGCTTCACCAGAAACAAAGTTAAATTTTTAATTTATGAATGTTTTTTTATATTGATAACGATTTCCGAACTGAAAGTCGAAACGTCAAGTTAACTTGATTTCAAACTTGAATTGTGGCTTATGCCCAAATAAAAATAGTAAATCTTATTTTGTATTTCTCACGCCGGTAAGAAGACAACAATGAAATGACCTTTTTTACATTGGTCCGCATGTATATTTTTTATTTCAGCTTCCAGATGAATGACGTCACTAGTATGTAAATGCCAAAAAATCATAATCTAAAAATAAAAATCGACCTATTTCCGGATTTTTTAGTCGTCGGTTTACGAAATAATGAATTTATTCCATTTGGTTTTGCCACACTGTAGAACTAATAATAATTATTAAGTTACATAATATTTATTTAATTATAAAATTGCATAAAGTTATAAATTTAAAAAGTCATCGTCGTCATCTGAATAGGGAATCTTTCTGATCCAATAACAGCTTTCTTTGAAACACTTCAGCTATCAGGACATCGATATTCATTTTTCGGAAAAATAACAAAGAGTGCGAGCGGAGAAATCAAACTTGTTTGGTTTCGCCGCTTAGCTCTTTGCTAGCACTCTGTGTACCTCCGTTTCCCAGTAGTAGTTTGATTTCTCCGCTTTTCTCTTTGCTCTTTGCTCGCACTCTTTCTACGCTCCACTCTGAACGTACGCTTAGACTCTCGGCTTATGAAGAAACGAATTAATTCCTTTCATTTGTACCATACTGTATTATAGTGATTCTATTATACCATTGTAACTTGGTTCAACGTGGCATTGAAGGTAATGACCTTATCTTAATATATGACGTCTAATGGATTTGACACAAGTATTTTTTATTTAATGTCATCAGTCGGGATTTTATTAGTAAGCTGTTGTAATCATTATATTTATTTAGCTCAACATGGATTAAAATTTTCAATCCTAGCACATACAATACTAGTGCAGTCACTGAAGGTTTTCACCTCCGATTTCGTTGAACCTCCATCGATTTTTATGAAAATTGGTGAGTAATTAGAGGATACCTCAAGGAACAAAAGTAACATGATGCCAACTTGCGCTTTTACCCTGGGGGTGGATGCCACCCCTTCTCGGGGGTGAAAATTATTTTATTAAAAATAATACCATAAGTCGATAGAGGGACAAATTATAAGTAAAATTTGTTATATAGAGTTATTAAAATAAATCAACACTTTTTGAGTTATTAAAGACCTAAGATTTTATTTTTTCGTAAAAAAATGCATGTTTTAAATCGGTTTTGCACGTATAAATCAAAAACTATAAGCTCTTTCAAAAAAGTTATAATTACTGAAATTGAAGATAGTAAAAAATTGAATACATTCCTCAAATAAAGAACTAAACTTATGTTAGTTCAAAGTAAGTTATTGGCAATTGAACTTGTATTTTTTTCGACGAGTACTCAAATCTAAGTATTCAAGCTTAAATAACGGGAAAACGATGCAATGTATAAAATATTCCTGCTAAACATTTGTCAAAGTACTTCGGAATACCTATCAATCGAGCTTCAGAACAAGGTAATAGCGTCGAAATTAAGCAAATTATAATGAAAATAAAAGAACCGTTTCGAATTTTTTAGGAAAAAGTGAAAAATAAAACATACGCCTTTCCCACAAAAATTAAAATTTATAGTAATCCTTACAAGAACTTCTTTATGTTAGCCTAAGAAATGTTTTTGATAATTTTGACCTGTTTAGAATGCATATTTTTGAAAAAAAGATATAATTTAAAAAAATCATAACTTTTAAAATTATTGTCATTCTCATATTCTTTTGATAATAACTCCAAAAATACTCAATATGCGTAAAAAATTATATATAATCAAATTTTAGTTTTTTCGGTGCCAAATATTTTACCTGTTTCACTATTTCTATGGGCTAAAAAATAACCGAGATAGAAACGTTTAAATCTTAAATTTTTCTGCAGAGTTCGATTGTAGCAGCGGAAGCGAATAGTTCTCTGTGTGATCGAAGTGCTAATTATTAGAGTTGTTGTTGTTTTTACCAAAAAATGGAATTAAATTCAGATGGCAGAGGAAATCCACCTGACAGAGGAAGGATTGACGATGTTGCTAGTAATATGGATTATGAAGTTAATGAAAAACAAAAACAGTCTGAGGAAATTATAAATATTAATATTAATACACAATCAAAACAGGTACCGATAACAAATCCAAAAAACTTTTTACCAGATTATCAGGTAAGCAATAAAACAAATAATAATATAGGCCAGTCCATAATGTCAGAGGTGAAAAATAAATACAGTCAAGGTGACCAAGGTCCTTATTTTGTTTTTATGCAGAATAAGGAAGGGAACATCGGCCGATTGCATCGTATCGCGACAGCTCGGTTAATTTTAGGTGCAGTACCTGCAATTAAAGATAATATTGTTAATATTAATATTATAGGAAAAAATAAAATTAAAATTGAATGTAACACATATAAAAGCGCTAATATTTTAGTGGAATGTAAAAAGTTAATAGAAAGAAATTACGATTTATATATTCCAAATTTTTTTACTCAAAAGAGTGGGGTAATTAAAGGGGTAGACAAAAATATTTCAGAAAACGAATTAAAAGGTATTATTGTTCCAAGATACGGCAATTTTAAAGTAATAAACGTTAAAAGAATAAAGCGAAAAGAAAATGATCAACTGGTGGAGACGGGTACGATAGTGGTGTCTTTCAGAGGCCAAATGATTCCAAAACAAGTAATCATTGAGCGAATGATATACCAAGTGGAACCTTATGTTCCAAGAGTAATACAATGCCTTAATTGCATTAGGTACGGGCACGTTACGTCACAATGTCGTGGTAAGAAAAGATGCAGCAAGTGCGGACAGGAACATGATTCAGATGTATGTGATTTAACAGATCCCACTTGTATATTATGTTTTGGAAACCATTCAGCATTAGATCGAAACAAATGCGCTGAGTTTGAAAAACAAAAGGGTATTAAATATATAATGGCAAATGAAAATTTACCTTTTGAAGAAGCAAAATTAAAATACAGCAGTAGCTATAGAACAGTCCTAAATTCAACAAACACAGGAAATAGGTACACAGTGACAACCAAAAGAAAATGGAGCGAAGGAGCTCAAAATAAATCAGTTTATCCTTATTCAAAAGAACACGAAAATATACTGGACACTGCAAGCGCTTCTGCTTACCCGTCGCTACCAGTTATAAACAACCCATTATATCAAAATCAAACAAAAATAGTCCAACAAAACTCACTAACTAGTAAACAAATTACTGATAATATAGTAACAATATTTAAAAATTTCTTAGACAAAAACTTAATTCCAATAGCAAACAAACAAATTTTAGACGACATTAAAAGTAATATAGAAAAAGTTTTAAATGGCCCTAGTAAATAATAAGATTTTACAATGGAATTCACGATCAATAGTGAACAATAAAGGCCATTTTGAAAAGTACATTTTCGAAAATAAATTCTTAGCTATTCTTTTAAGTGAAACTTGGTTAAAACCAAATTCAAAGATAAGCTTTTCCCAATATAACATCTTCCGTGAAGATAGATCAGATGGTTATGCAGGAGTAGCGATATTATTAAGAAAAAATATCAATTTTCAGAACAATTTAAATTTTTATAAAATAAATAATGTCATGTGCGTTGCAGTACAGATTAAGATAAATAATAAAAACTTAAACTTATATTCCATTTATGCAAAACCCAAATTATGTGTGTCAAAAAACGAATGGGTTAAATTTTTCAGTAGTTTACACAAACCTTTTTTAATAGGGGGAGATTTCAACTGCCATAATAAAATGTGGGGGTGTGATGTCACCGATCAAGAAGGTATTTATCTTTTTGAGGCTATGGAGCAATGTGGACTTAATTTCCTAAATGATGGGTCAGAAACATTAATTCGTAAACCTATGCATTTAAATAGATCTGCTATAGACTTAACAATTTGCTCTAGGGATATTTATTACAAATTTGATTGGCACACAGAAACTTTGAGTCTGGGTTCTGATCACTACCCAATAGTAATAGAATTTAACCATAATACTGATAGTAACGTTACTAATAGTAATGCTGTCATTGACACTAATGATATATCTAGATCTAGAATTACATGGGATATTAAAAAGGCAGACTGGGCTTTCTTTACCTATCTCTTAAACAATGAAAAGAATAATAATATATCAGATGGTTCAGAGCAAGAATATTCCACATTTTGTGACTCAATCAATTTAGCTAGTAAAAGCTCTATTCCAGAGAGGAAGAGAGGGCCCAATGCAAAATTTAATAAACCATGGTGGAATGATGATTGTAGGGACGCTATAAGACAACAAAAAGAAGCTTTTTTGCCGTTTAAAAGACTATCTAATTACGATAATTACTTAAAATATCAACAAGCAGAAGCTTATAAAAAAAGAATTATTTTAGGCAGCAAAAGAGCTTCTTGGAAAAACTTTTGTAGTAGTTTAAATAAAAATACACCTATTAGCAAAATATGGAATGAAATCAGAAAATTAAAAAACGTTTATAATCCTCCCAATAATCCGATAGTTGAAAATGAGTGGACAGATATATTTTTTAATAAAATTGCTAGACCTTGGGTTATAGAAGGAGAAATTAATCACAGGAACCCAACGGATAATAGACATGACAATGACGAAGCAAACGAAGACAACATGTTTCTCACTGAAGCATTTAGTCTGGAAGAAATAAAGAACTGCCTAAAAAGACATAATAATTCAGCTCCAGGATTAGATGGTATACACTATAGTATGTTGTATAATTTACCCATACATAAGAAAGTTCAACTACTAAACGTAATAAACAATATCTGGATGAGTATGGATATACCACGTGCATGGAAAGAGTACATCATAGTTCCAATTCTTAAGCCACACAAATCACCAAACTGTCCGGATTCGTATAGAGGCATTTCACTATCATCATGTGTGTTAAAAACAATGGAAAGAATGATTAAATGTAGACTAGAATTATGGTTAGAAAAAAATTCTAAAATACCTGCAACACAATTCGGCTTTAGAAAATCATGTTCTACGATGGAAAATTTAACGCACTTAATACTGGATATATATAACTCATTTTCCGCCAACAAGTCGGTATTTGCTACATTCATAGACATAGAAAACGCATATGACAATGTGAACCTACAACTTCTATACCACAAAATGAAGGAAATAGGACTGCCAGATACACTCTGCTGGAAACTTCATCAACTTTACATCAATAGAACTCTTTATCTTCAAATCAATAACAAACTAATAGGACCCAGAGTTTCAAACATCGGGTTACCCCAAGGGAGCATCTTAAGTCCAATATTATACACTATTTATACAGCGCATATAGGTCAAAGCATAATTACTAGCAAACAAGGTAAAATATTACAATTCGCAGATGATATATGCATATATGTAGACCAATTGGAAATAGAACAAGGCAGTAGAAAAATAAATACAGTATTTAAACATCTACAAGAAGACCTAGATCAAATAGCATTAAACATATCAACAAAAAAAACACAAGCTTGTATATTCTCCCGAAAACGAAACATTCCAGAAGTAGTGGAGTTGCAAAATGTCTCGTTTAAAGTCCAACCTAAAGTTAAATATTTGGGTATTATACTGGATAGGAAAATGATTTGGAAAGATCATATTGAGTATATCGTAGCAAGAGCTGACAAAGGGTACAATGCGTTACGAGCAGTAAACTATACAACCTGGGGAGCAGATCCCAACATAGCATTACTAATGTATAGGTCATATATAAGGTCAATATTAGATTACGGATGTTACTTTTACAATCAAGCCGCCAAAACCCATCTTCAAAAAATAGACATCCTTTCAAATAAATGTCTCAGATTATGTATAGGAGCTTTGATGAGTACTCCAATATCAAACCTAAGCGTAGAATGTAATGAACCACCGTTATGGTTAAGAAGGAAAATTCTGTGTGAAAAATTTATAACTAAAATGATAACTAAAGAAAGCATAATATGTAACAACTGCCACAAACTTTGTATAAATGACCTAACCACAGAATACTGGAGGAAAAAGACAACATTACTACTTGCTGAAAGTTACAATAGATTAAGACAATTTAAAAATAAACTACATACATCAACTCTGCCATCTATGTTTCAGATAAATCTAAACAATATACCAAACATACAACCAACCTACATGAGAGATTACTCGAAATTTCCAGTGTACTTAAGGAATGCCATGTTTAATGTGGATATAGAAACTTTATTTCCGGGACATTACCAAATTTATACCGATGCCTCAAAAATGAATTCGAGGGTGGCCGCTGCCGTGTGGGACCCTAGGACAAGGTATAAAGAGGGTATACGACTTAATGAAAATTTTACAACATTTTCAGCAGAACTTATTGCAATACTGAGAGCATTGCAGTATATAAGCAGTATAAACAATAATGAAGAGAAATTCCTAATCCTTACAGACAGCAAAAGTGCTTTACTTAAACTGGAAAGTTTGAAGGACATATCAAACTACATATATATTGATATTATTAAGGCATATATCGCACTTAAGGATAAGGGCAAACAAATATCATTTTGTTGGGTAAAAGCCCACTCTAACCTTAAACACAATGAAATAGTAGATACTTTAGCTAAGAAGGCTACCGAACAAGAAATTGAAAGTGAATATAAATTAACATTAAATGATATTTACGCTAATATTACTAGCAATAAAACCAAAACCTGGCAACAATGGTATAACAACTCAACAAAAGGGCTATTCTATAAAAACATACAATTAAATATTCCAGCTAAATCCTGGTTTAATCATTATCACGGCGAAAAAATCGTTGTTTCATATATATGCAGACTTAGATTTGGACACTCTCTAATTCCAGAACACAAATTTAAAATAGGTCTTAGTGATAGTAATCTTTGTGAATGTGGTGAGTTAGGATCTGCAGAACACATGATACTAAACTGTAGACTAAAGATAATCGAAATAAATCATTTCATGAATCAAGTATATAGAGAAACCAATATTACAAGACCTTTTAATCTAATAACAATATTATCTAGTTTAGACGAACGTGTATATGAGATCCTAATTAAACACATACTTAGAATAAAATTAAAATTGTAAACTATAATACCTGTGTTTATCCCATTTGTCTACCTACCTTTCCGTGGTCTAGTCTTGTGTGTGTGCATTGCTCTGAAAGACCCCTGAGCAGAAGTACTCCTTGTTGACATTCCTTATAATACAATTAAAAAAAAAAAAAACAAAAAAAAAATAATAATAAAAAAAAAGAAAAAAAAAAAGAAAGAAAAAAAATATATATAAAAATAAATAAAAAAAAAAAAAAATAATAATAATAATAATAAAAAAAAAACATAATAAAGAATAATATTGAATAATACTAGAATATATTTATGATATAGATATACGTATATAAATGTGTAATATTGTATGATTGTAGCTAAAGATTAAATTATCCATTTATTGTTATAGAATCTAGGTATATCTTTAAAATACAAAATCTTATTTTAATAGTAATATGTGAGATAAATATCTGTAGAGCAAAAATAAGTTCGGCTAATGGATTAAGTCCACAGTCAGGAAATTCGATGACACACACACACATAAATTTTTCTGTGGGAACCATGCAACCGGGGTCATTTCACCTTTTATTTTTAAAAAAGTAAGGTATTTAGAAGATTATGTTCAACGTTTTTAAATAGCACTTGGAATTAACTGTAAAACAGTTTTTATATAACCTTGATATCTTAAACACGAACGGAGTTATTAAAAAAAACCTAACATTTTTTGCAAAAATTTGTAAAAGATAAATTTTGAAAAAAATTTTGGAACATAAATTTTAACGCTATCAACATGTTCGGGGCTCATTTAATAGATATTTTTAAGTACTTTGACAAATGTTTAATAATTATAAAATGCATCAATTTCCCGTTATTTCAGCTTGAAAGAGTTTTTTACTCGCCGAAAAAAATATACATTCAATTACCTATAACTCACTTTTAGTTAACACTAAAAGGTTTTTCTAGTAAGGAGTTTATTTCATTTTTCATTAGCTTCAATTTTGATAATTATAACTTTTTTGTAAAAACTTATAGTTTTTGAGGTATTGATGAAAAATTGGTTAAAAACATGCATTTTTCTCAAGAAAAATTAAAATCTTTGATCTTTAATAAATCAAAAAGTTTTGATTTATGTTAATAACTTTATATAACAAATTTTGCTTGAAAATGGTCCCCCTATCGAATTATGGGGTTATTTTTAAAAAAATTATTTTCACCCCCGAGAAGGGGTTGCATCCACCCCCAGGGTAAAAGCGCAAGTTGGCACCATGTCATTTGTTCCTTGAGTTATCCTCGTACCACTCGATAATTTTCATGCAAATCGATAGAGGTTCAACGAAATCGGAGCTAATAGCTCATATCCACCTTCAGTGACTCCACTATACAAACTACATACATAATTATTCTAAATTCTAATACATTGTGGGCCGGTTGTTCGAACGCTAATCAACATTGATCACTATAAAATACTTAATTACTGTCACAACTGTCAATGTCAACTTTGGTTGGGTTGCCGAAAACATAATTATTTATGACAATTATGAAATTAGTTAATCAATTATGTTAATAATTGTTATGTTAATTGACTAACTAATCTCATAATTATAATTAACTATGTTTTCAGCAACCCAACCAAAGTTGACATTGACAGTTGTGACAGTAATTAAATATTTGTTAGTGATCAATATTGATTAGCGTTCGAACAAGCGGCCCTGTATAAATTAAAAAAGTATAATTAATTTCATTCAATTTTTACACGTTTGTCGTTTAGAGAACTTCTCAATATTTTATTACTCTTCTTTTATTTGTTAAAAGCCGTCTGTCATATATCTTGATTTTATTCAGAATACCTGTTTCAGAAATTTAGAACCTTGTACAAGCTTGCAAAGGTTTATCGGATGGGTACCATACAGTTTTGGAATCATTTGCTAGTTTCCGAAATGTGCCAACGTCTTGTTTACTAATGCCTTTGATGTACATATACTTCGTCTAATTTACTTACCGTTGCACGTCATGCGCGTCATAGCCTGTGACGTCACATGATACCAACACGAAATTTTTAGGCGGTAGGTGTGTTCTTTTTTATAATTATTTTGGCTAGTACACTGGAATTAGAGCCACTAGACATATTTTATTATATACGCCTAGAAATAATATTTGAAGATATCTATTAATGTTAACCTAAAGAAATACACAATAATATGTTTCATTTAATTTGTATAAATGGATTATAAAGCGTTTTTATGAAGCACATTTGCTCGGAACACACTGTAACTGTAATCGAACGAAGGTGACATTTTAGAATAAATTGGTAACATTTATTTGACACTTGCGGTGATGACACTTCATATTTGTTTATACGCTCTGAGCTTCGCTGGTGTCGCTCCTAGCGGATTACTAATGCAACTTTCACCGGTAATTTTTAAATTTGTTATTTAATTGTTATCGCTTAATATTTACAACGCAAAAAGTAATTAAATTGTAATCGATTTTTTGCTAATCATTTTAACATTGTATTAATGAAATATTAATTTCTTACTTCGGATACTTTCACAATTATCGTGTAGATGGAGCTTAGATTAATTTATAATTACATATTACGAAATATTTAAAAAAAACTTAAATTCAGTATTTAAAACGTAAGTATATTTAAGGTAAAATTATACACCACAGCTTTGACCAACTAATATTATTTCCTATTAAATTTTAATCATTATCATCTATTAAAACATTTTAAAATTTTACGTTTTAAATTAAACACTTTGACATTTATGTCAAATTTCCAGTAAAAGCTTACAGACTTGTCACTACTGGCGCTCGCGAATTTTTAATTATCCCCTCTACCTACGAGCTCATAGCGTATATTCTTTACTATAAGTATTTGTTTTATTATATTTACTGTTTTTATTATTTACTTTAACGTAAGATTATAACTTAATCCTTGTTCTTTATTTCTAAAGATTGTATTTAAGTGTCTACATTGAATATTAATTTGTTTTGTTGTATACGCTGTGAGCTCGTACGTAGAGGGGATATTTACAAATTTGCGAACGCCAGTAGTGACAAGTTTGTAAACGTTTACCGGAAATTTGACATAAATGTCAAAGTGATTAATTTAAAATTAAAATTAAAAACATTAATTATAAACAATATTAGTTGGTCAAAGCTGTGGTATATATTTTTACCTTAAATATACTTACGTTTTAAATACTGAATTTAAGTTTTTTTAATGTTCCGTAATATCTAATTATAAATAATCTATTCTAATCTTAGCGCCATCTACACGATTATTGTCAAAGTATCCGAAGTAAGAAATTGATATTTTATCAATAGAACGTCAAAATGGTTAGAAAAATCTTAAAAAAATCGATTACAATTTAATTACTTTTTTGCGTGGTAAATATTAAGCGATAACAATTAAATAATAAATTTAAAAATTACCAGTAAAAGTTGAATTAGTAACCGCTAGGAGCGACACCAGCGAAGCTCAGAGCCTATAATCCACGTTTACAATAATTATGTGATCTATTTTATTTAAAATGGATTCCCGATTTTTTTATACTTTGGCAACTATGTCAACTTAGATCTCTGACGTAGATAATGACGTGCAACGGTAAGTAAATTAGACGGATTGTATTTATGCCAAATCAGTTATTGAAGCATTCTCTAGTGACTCGATCAATAAGGAATTGAAGATCTTCAATACTTTCAGTCGTGATCCACATGTCATCTGCATACCTGATGTTAATATTTTCTCCCCTAATTCAAACTCCACGTTACCCTTCCAAGGCTTCGTTAAATATTATTTCCGAGTACACGTTAAACAAAGTTGGGAATAACACACAACTTTGTCTGATATCTCTTTGAATGAAGATTTTGTTTGTTTCTTTGTTGTCTACCAGAATAGAAGCTTCTTGATTCGAATATATATGTAGATCTTGTAAAAGTTGTATATCTTTATCGTCTATTCCAATCATCTCTAAATACTCAAACAGCCTCTCATGTTGGACCCTATCAAAATTATAGATTTTTTAAAATCTATAAAGCAGACGTCAATTGGTTTCTGTGCCTCCAATGATCTTTGAAGTAATGTCGGCATTGAGAACAAAGCTTTCCTTGTTCCCAATCCTTCTCTGATATCGAATTCTTGTTTCCCATTGATTCTTCACATTCCAGTTTTGTATGTTATGCAGTTATGTCTAAATGTTTGTTAGTTCTGAGACATCGTCGTCATGTAAAAATTTGAGCCAGTTTGATGGCATTTGGTCAGGACCTGGAGATTCCTCATTTTTGCTTTAATTTTTGACTTTCTCTACTTTCGCTTTAAAAATACTATGGTCAGTATTCGTATACTTTGCGATATTAATTGGTGACTATCCAGGAAGAGCTACTTTACGTAATTAGTCCTTTCTTCCGTTTTCTCGTTCAAGTCGAGAATTATTTTAATTATGAGATTCTTATAAAGTGATGAGTTGCTTTTCTCTGAGTGTAGGTAATTTCTTTAAATCTTTGTATATTATGTTAAACTCGTTATGTTCTTTTTGTAGCTCTTCCATTTAACGACATCTTTGTTTCATCCAGACCTCGTTTTCCGCTTAACTTCGTATCTTATTTAACGATATATTGCTCTATATCGAGTCTCGTTTTTATCTTTCCACTACTTGCTTCTTTGTTCAATCAGGTCTAGTATTTTATTGGTCATCCAATTATTTTTCTTTATTGGGTCTTGTTCTGGCTTAAAAACTTCGTTTTCTTTGGTGACCACTGCCAAATACATTATAAATATCTAGATATTGTACGATATTTTCTTGATCAGATATTTCTAGGTGCATTAACGGTGTGTTAGGTAATGATAAATAAAAACACAGAAATGTTTATCGTATTTTTTACCACAGATCTTTCTTGTGTAAACATTAAAGTTATTTTACCTAGATTTAATAATAGTCAAGGGCATTTAGCACAAAATAAATCGATTTTTAAATACAGCACCTAGAGACTTGCAGTTTTTTGCATTATGCTCAGGATGACGTTAGGAAAAAAGTTTACTATTCGAAAATGGGTGGAAATGCATAATTGCATTTTAAAATGCATGAAATGCATCCAAAAGTGCATAAATATGTTAAAATTATTACTAAGGACCAAATTTTGTTATTCAGGGGGTTTTTGGGGTCACTGAACACGAATACGCCATCAGAACTGACACCCGGAACACCTGGTATCCAAGGCCACTGCAAGGGATGCCATTTTTTGGAGTTTCGACGGTTTTCGGCATTAAATTGATGCAAAAGGATTATTTATGGGTTTTTGGGGACGCTAAACACAAATATGTGCTCAGATTTGAACTCAGGAGTACCTGCTGCCCAGGGTCTCTACTAAGGCACGTGATCTTCTGTAGTTTCGAGGGTTTTCGGTATTAAACTGATGCAAATGCATTATTCGTGAGTTTTCAGGTCGCTAAACACGAATACGCCATCAGAATTGACCTATGGAGTTCGTGGTTCCAGGGTTACTACTAGGGCACCTCATCTTCTATAGTTGCGAGGGTTTTCGGCATTAAATTGATGCAAATGGATTACTAGGGGGGTTTTTGAGGTCGGTAAACACGAATATGCTATCAGAACCGACACCCGGAGCACGTGGTGCCCGGAGTTACTGCATAGAATGTCATATTCTGGAGTTTCGAGGGTTTCGGCATTTAATTGATGCAAATGGATTACTGTAGGGTTTTTGAGGTAGCAAGCAGCTACCTCAAATTGAGGGAGCGTCACTTCAAGGGACGTCATCTACTGGAGTTTCGAGGGTTTTCGGAATTTAATGGATGCAAATGGATTAGTCTAGGGGTTTTGAGGTCGCTTAATGCGAATATACCATCAGAACCGACCCCCAGTGCACCTAGTCCCAGTGTCACTGCAAGTGGCGTCATCTTCTGGAGTTTCGAACGTCTTCGGTGCTACATTGATGCAGACGGATTACTCATATGTTCTTGAAGTTGCTGAACACGAATACCCCATCAGAACAAACAACGGGTACTCATATGTTTTTGGGGTTGCTGAACACGAATACCCCATCAGAACAGATAACGGAGCACCTAGTGCCTATGGCATGTCATCTTTTGGAGTTTCGAGAGATTTTGGTATTAAATTAATGTAAACGGATTACTCGCAGGTTTTTCTGGCTGCCGAATGCGAATACGCTATCAGATCCGACCCACATTGCACCTGGTGCCTAAGGCAGATCATCTTCTAGAGTTTCGAAATATTTCGGCCATAAATTTATGCAAACGAATTAGTCATAGGTTTTTTGGGTTTCTGAACATGAATACGCCATATTATTATTACTATTGATTATCTTAATCAGTTAATATTCCAGAATCCTTCATCTAAGTCACATTCGTGTTCAACAACCCCAAAAACCCAAGGGTAATCCGTTTGCATTAATTTAGTAACGAAAACCATTGGAAGTCCAGAAGATAACGTGTCATAGGCAACAGGTGCTCCGGTGTCTGTTCTGATCTCATATTCGTATTCATCGACCCCAAAAACACATGAGTAATCTGTTTGCATCAATCTAGTACTGAAAACACTCGAAACATTAAAAGATGACGTGACGTGCCCTAGGCACCAGATACTCCGGTGTCAGTTCTTATGGCGTATTCATGTTCAGCAACAAATAAACACCGGGTAATCCGTTTGCATCAATTTCATGCTTAAAACTCTCGAAATTCAGAAGAATGACCTGCCTTAGACACCAGGTGCTCCGTGGGTCAGACCTGTTGGCGTGTTCGCATTCAGCAATCCCAAAAATCCATAAATAACCCATCTGCATCAATGTAGTTCCGAAGACCATCGAAACTCCAGAAGATGACGCTCCTTGCATTGACCTTGGGCACCGGGTGCTCCTGGAGTCAGTTGTGATGGCATACTCGTGTTTAGCCACCTCAAAAACCCTCCTGTAATCAATTTGCATCAATTAAATGCCGAAAACACTCGAACTCTAGAAGATAACGTTCCTTGAAGTGAATCTGAGCACCAGGTAATCCCGGTGTCGATTCTGATAGCATATTCGTGTGAAGCGACCTAAAAACCCCCCAGTAATCCATTTGCATCAATATAATGTCGAAAACCCTGGAAACTATAGAAGATGAGGTGTCCTAGTAGTGACCCGGAGCACCACGTACTCCATAGGTCAATTCTGATAGCATATTCGTGTTTAGCGACCCCGAACTCCCATGAGTAATCCATTTGTATCAATTTAATGCCGAAAATCCTCAAAATTCCAGAAGATGACGTCCATTGCAGCAACCCTGGCACCAGGTTCTCCGCATGTCTGTTCTGATAGCATATTCGAGTTTAGCGACATCAAAAACCCCCGAGTAATTCATTTGAATCAATTAATGCCGAAAACTCTCGAAACTGTAGAATATGTCGTGCCCTACTAGTGACCCTGGGTACCACGTACTACATAGGTCAATTATGATAGCATATTCGTGTTAAGCGACCCCAATATCTCATGTGGAATCCATTTGATACAACTTAATGTAGAAAACCCTCGAAACTCGGTGTTCAGTGACCCCAAAAAACCCCCGAATAACAGAATTTGGTCCTTAGTATACTGATCTTGACATGGTTATGCACTTTTGGATGCATTTTATGCACTTTAAAGTGCAATTATGCATTTCCACCCATTTTCGAATAGTAGACTTTTTTCCTGACGTCATCCTTGACATAATGCAAAAAACGGGGTGTCTCTAGGTGCTGTATTTAAAAATTGATTTATTCGGGTGTTTTTAGTGCTAAATGTCCCGTTCTATAAGCTGCTTATAATATTATATCTAACAAGACTAATTACATATTGCGAAAAAGTTGACTGTAGCCTGTAGGTTAATTAGATATTATTTTTCAGAAGTGTTTATAAAATATAATCTTTAATAATTCCCTTATCCATTCAACTGTCGTGTAAAAATAAAGTTTTTAATAATTTAATTTATAGAGGAAAAATAAATACCTTTTACAAAGGAATTTACTATTTTTTGAAAAATACTTTGGGGATATTTTTGCTACACTAAAATTCCTTGAATAGAACTAGTATAAAATCTTAAAACTGGTATACGCTGGTACGACAATAGATGGGATAAGTGGCTCGGTGCCGAATTGGGATATATAGATAAATACTACAACGTTAAATTATTTAAAAAATATAATAAAATAATATAATAGGACATAGCACTTCCGGTTTTAGATTTTCAACCGAAGGTACTGTTTAAGTCGTCGAAATAGAATAAACGATATATTATTCGACGCGCCATAGCAAGAGGAGCACATATATGTAGTTCCGGTTTCATGTCTGTCTGTCCGTCCGTCTGTCTATCCACGAATATTACTCATCCAGCTTCTCCTTCCAAATATCAAAGATAATCACCAAATATTAAATACTGGATGCGACAAGTTTTAATTTAAAATGCAATTTAGTGAAGATAAAATATAACAGAGTTCTGAGACTGTTTTTTTAGAATCTTTATATTTAACTGGAATAAACCACAGTTTGTATTGAAAATATTGAAATATTTTCTTGGTGCATGGTTCTTTTTAAATATTTTGTATTTTATCTAAAATATTATATCTTAGAGATTTAATTTTTGATACTTTATTTGAAATATCTAAAGAAACATAATGCCAGTAGTTTAAACATTACTAAATCAAAAATGAGATTACCGAATAATGTTAAGATAAGATAATTATAAATTACGCAAATAAACAGATTGAAATATATTTATTCTGGTTATTGATTAAGATACTGAGTGACATACTTAAAAATAATTTTGTTTAAGTTAATACAGATTATATTGAAGATAATTTGAATGTAAGATTTCTTTGAAAAGGCTGCAAATGCAATAAGAAGTTGATTAACAATTCTGCCGAATTATGTTTTAGTAAATAAATTTTGGAGTAGATTAAGGGAATATAAAACCATTTTTCTCGAGAATGTTACTTTCAAATGATATTTTTGAAGTGAAAACTTCTTTAGGGACGTCGTGCGATTTTTGGATAGGGGATAAAGCATTGAATTGGCGACCATCATCGCGACCGTCATCGCGAACGTCATTGCGACCGTCATCGCTTATGCTATATATTATGTGTATGTACATATAAATTATGCAGAAGTATTTAAATTTAAAATAAATGTAAAACCTATTTTAGGATGGGGAAAAGAATTTACTTCGCGACCGTCATCGCGACCGTCATCTCTTCGGGGAAATAAATTTTGTACGTATCTATCGATATTATATGTATGTATACATAAATTGTATAACAGTATTTAAATTTAAAATAAATGTAAAACTTATTTTTGGTTGGGGAAAAAGGATTTATTTCGCGACCGTCATCTCTTCGGCGAAATAAATTTTGTACGTATATTTATTATGTGTATATATATATATATATTATATATATATATATATATATATATATATATATATATATATATATATATATATATAGTGGTTTGAAGTTTCAGCAATTCGGTCATGTGAAATAAAATTCTATTTGTTATTTCTCAATATTTCGTCACACTTTTGTGACTTCTTCAGGAGAAAAAACTATAAGAGTATTAATTTAGATTTTTTTGAACATATCGTAAGGGACATTGACTTAATTTTGATTTTGACATTAATGTCAAAATCAAAATTAAGTCAATGTCCCTTACGATATGTTCAAAAAAATCTAAATTAATACTCTTATAGTTTTTTCTCCTGAAGAAGTCACAAAAGTGTGACGAAATATTGAGAAATAACAAATAGAATTTTATTTCACATGACCGAATTGCTGAAACTTCAAACCACTATAACACAGTACGGTCGAAAATATTTGTACAAATATATATATATATATATATATATATATATATATATATATATATATATATATATATATATATATATATATATATACATGGTGTTCCATTGGGAAAGTAACATACGTTAACTGTAGAAAGAGGACACTTAGGCGATCTTAAAAATATCATACTTAATGGATCTTACTCCATTAATAACAAAGATACTGGGTGTTTTATCTATTTTGCCATTTTTTAATTGGTTCATAACTTTTTAACCACACTGTATATTTATTTTATATTTGGCACGCAAATATCATTTAATGTGTACAATAAATTAATTTATTTACAATTTTAAAAAATCCAGATCCGGATTAAAAAATATTGGAAAAATATTCCGACCCCAAAACAACACCCTGTACATTAAATTTTTTTTGAAATGGATTTTTCAGTTGAACAGAGGATGAAAAACTAAATTCAGTGGTACAATTGAATTTTCGGCAAATGATTTTTCTGGTGAAATTTTGAATTTGAATTCGGAAATTAAGTGAATTGCGAGAGCTCTAAGTAGAAAAAAAAATTGAAACACAGCTTTCCGTTTTGTCAACCTCACTGTATATTGATTTTATATTTAACACGCTAATATTCTTTTAGGTGTCCAATCAATTAATTTATTTACAATTATAAAAAATCCAGGTCCGGTTTATAAAATATTGTGTAAATATTCCGACCCAAAAAAACACCTTGTGTATTAATTTTCTTTAAAATGAATTTCGCATTTGAAAAGAGGATGAAAAACAAAATTAGTGGTATACTTTGAATTTTCGACAAAATGATTTTTCTGGTAAAATTTTGAATTTGAATTCTGAAATTATGTCAATTGCGAGAGCTCTTGTAGAAAAAATTAAAATGCGACCTAATTTTAATTAATACCATTATTTAATCTAAATTGGTAAAAGGTTAATATTTTAGTGTTTTTTGTTATGTGTGAAAAATAGTTTTTGGCGAATATTCATCTTTAAATAATGAATAAATTATAAAGGGTCAATAAAAAATACATCATTTTAATAATTTTAACCCATGTTTAAAATAAGTACATTTTATAGTGAAGACCATAATAAAACTGAACTCTTTAATTTTGTCTTTGGAAATGGATGGTTTCTGTAGGCTTTCTAGAACGGCCTTCTTTGTTGGCTCAGTCAGGACTTGTTTTCGATTAGCCTCTAAAATCTGCAGTAACAGCTGTTTTTCGTCCTCATCATTTGTTATGAGTTTGTTAAAATCTTGAAATAGTTTTACACCTCTTTCTGCGATGTCATTGACCACTTTGATTTTATTTACTGTATTTTTTGGGTCCTCTTTAAACTCTGGGTCCCGTTCCCATTCACTTGGATGATTATTTAAAAAGCTTTGCATAATGTTTAGCTTAGTAAACAACAACATTGTTCTACTATTAGCAAAATCTGCCAATTCACATTCATCACTTATCGGCATTTCCTCTAATTATCCTTGGCGGTGCCGGGGCCGGGACAGACATCTTATTCACTATGCTCATTTTGTTTTCAAGGCTCACTTTGTTTTCAAGGCTCACTTTATTGGAAAAAAGTGATAACCCGTCCATTTCGTCAGATAGGTACCACAAATGTGGCTGCAAGGCTTTTTTGATAGTTTTAGCTATATCTTCATAAATGACGCTGTATGTCCCAGCCTCTTTCCAAAAAATTAGGTCGTTGAAAGCTGCATTGGCGCTGATTGGAGCCTCAGCCCGTTTTTCACATACAAAAGTGCACCGAAATGGATAAATCTGTCTAAGTTTTCTTTCTCCTTGGTTGTGAGATGGTAAACTCCTTAACCTAGGAAAAGGTTATATGCATAAATAAGCTTAGCCATCCACCGAGCGTGGTGTATAGGCCCAGGTGCTCTTCAGTGAATTTTTCCTCTTGATTGTCTTAACACCAACAGCGTCAGTTCAATAAGTTCAAGGTAGTCATCTCGAGGCTGGTCTTTCTTACTAAGATGATGTAGCAAGGACTCGATGGCACTGTTTTTTAACTCAGCTTCTCCAGGGAGAAAAATTAATGGTGTGTAATCTGCTCGATCAACTGCATTCCATCAACCTTCTAAATATGGGAATTTCAGGAGAGCTTGATGGTCCCAAACAGAATGCAAATACTTTGCTCAAAATGATTTCCATTATGTGATGGCGACAAAGCAGCCATAGAAGTTCTTCATTCGGCTTATTTTAAAGGAAAGTGCATGCACTACTTTTAAGATCAGTATTGTCGTCTGTTGTGTCAAAGCCCATACCAATGACTTTATCATCGAGATCCCATGTTTTAAGTACTGCGTCTCCAGTGTTTAAACCTGTTCCACTAGCCAATTTTGGCACCCCCAATAGTTTCTCATTTCCACCAGCATAGGAAACTAGCATGGGTAGTCTATCTACCTTTTGTGAACCTAAAATGTCGGGTAGGACAGCTGTCCCAATGAACAACAATTGGTTCTTTGATGCCTAAATTTGATTTAATCTCTGTCGAAAAATTCTGTCTTGCTGCTTCTCGTTTCCTTTTTACAGAACTTCTTGAAAGCGGTAATTGCGCAGGATCATGTCCAAGTGCGGCAACAATAGGAATGATAAGCCTTACAACTTCACGATCGGAAACTATATCCCTGTCTAAAGCCGCTGCCACATTCATGTCAAAAAGGCTCTTCTTAGCCTTTGGTTCATAAACGTCTTCGCTTTTGCCGTCTAAGACTTTGTTTGACTTTTTTTCTAAACTTAAGTGTTTTACGGAAATTTATGAAAACTAAATGTTGTTGAGCACTGCCTTCCATATATTCTAGAGTGTTAAGATTTGGCACAGATTATTCTTTTATTAGATATAACAAAATGGGAGGGTCTCTAGGTCTCTTAAAAAAACTTGAGTTTTTTGGAGCACCCTAATATACAGTGTGGTCAAAAAGTTACGAACCAATTAAGAAAATGGCAAAATAGATAAAACACCCAGTATCTTTGTTATGAGTAAGATCCATTAAGTATGGTATTTTTGAGACCGCCTAAGTATCCTCTTTCTACAGTTAACGTATGTTACTTTACCAAGGAAACACCCTGTATATATATATATATATATATATATATATATATATATATATATATATATATTGAGTAGAAGTATTTAAATTTAAAATAAATGTAAAATCTATTTTGAGATGGGGAAAAAGACTGATTTCACGACCGTCATCGCTTCGACGAAATAAAATTTGTACGTATATTATTATAATGCACGTATAATAATAATAATATTATTGAAGTGAAAACTTCTTTTGGGACGTTGTGCACTTTTTAGATGGGGAAAAAGTATTGAATTAGCGACCGTCATCGCTTCTGCGAAATAAATTTTTGTGGTGAAAAGTTCTTTAGGCACGTTGTGCACTTTTTAAATAGGGAAAAAGTATAAATTAGCTACCGTCATTGGTTCGACGAAATAAATTTTTGAAGTGAAAACTTTTTAAGGGACGTTGTGCACTTTTTAGATGGGGAAAAAGTGTTGAATTAGCGACCGCCATTGCAAATAAATTTTTGAAGTGAAAACTTCTGTAGAAACATTGTGGGGTTGTTCTTTTTAGATGGGGAAAAAGTATTGAATTAGCGACCGTCATCGCGACCGTCATTGCTTCGACGAAATACATTTTTGAAGTGACAACTTCTTTAAGGACGTTGTGCACTTTTAGATGGGGAAAAAGTATTGAATTAGCGACCGTCATCACTTCGGCGAAATAAATTTTTTAAGTGAAGAGTTCTTTAGGGACGTTGTGCACTTTTTAGATGGGAAAAAAGTGTTGAATTAGCGACCGCCATCGCTTCGGTGAAATAAATTTTTGAAGTGAAAACTTCTTTAGGGACGTTGTGCACTTTTTAGATAGGAAAAAGTATTTAGTTTGCGACCGTCATCACTTTGCCGAGCTATATTTCGTACGTATATATATTATGTGTAGGTATGTAGACATAAATAGGGTAGAATTCGTAAAAGGGGAAAAGCATTGAGCTAGTAATTTATATACTATAAGAAGTTTTCACTTCTGTCGGCACTTCCATGAGTGGTTTAAATTTTTTTATCTACTCTATGTCATATTAGTATAAGTTTTTAGTTTGTGAACACTGTCAATATAGATAGCATTGCGTGAAGGATTTAAAGTGTGCGTGAAGTAACAATGTATTTTAAATGGGATTAACTTTTTCGCACTGTTTGTAACTTTCGAGTTGTCATGGTGACAATCCCTAACTTTCGCGGTGTCATGGTGATGACAATATGAGCAATGAATTACAACAAAAGTTTTGACAGTTTTGTGGTTTGAAAGTAGTTAGAATTTTTAAATGTCAAAGTTCTAAAAATTGTAGAATAGAAATGAATTCCAGTGATGAAGAGTTACAGCTTTTTCTATTTGTTTATCGTAGATAAAATATTGTATGAAACTGTGCGTGAAGTACTTTTTGCGAACTTACGCGATTTATAGCACTCGCTCCTTTGTCGCTCGTGCTCTAAAACTCGCGTGCGTTCGCAAAAAGCATACTTCACGTACTGTTTCATAAATAACTATTTTTATAACGAAGTATGAAAGTACTTCACAGTCGTATGAAACTTTACTTGAGGAACGTTTATAATGTGATATTGCTCCCTTTTCCTTTCTCTCTCTCTCTCTCTCTCTCTCTCTCTCTCTCTCTCTCTCTCTCTCTCTCTCTCTCTCTCTCTCTACCTCAAGTCTGACCTGACAATGGCAAGTGAGATCTTGCCGAAACGTCGTCAAAATAATGGTTTTTCTCAAAACCAAAATTATTCAACGCGGAGTCAAACCCGGAAAACAACAGAAAGCATATATATATATATATATGTATATATATATGTATATATATATATATATATATATATATATATATATATATATATATATATATATATATATATATATATATATATATATATATATATTATTGACTATATATTAATATGTAGTGACTGTTAATAATACAAAATGAATAATTTTGGGGAATGCAGTCAATGTGTTTTGGGCTGATTAGAAGAGAAACACTTTGAATTTTTGTCGAGCTTTCGGACAATTTATTTCCTTTGTCAAGACAATCTAAAAATACAAATGTTTAAATTTAGATGAAAACTAGAAAAATAACAACTTACTGCTCGTGGTTTACAAAATAACTAACATACTTATAAAAAACATAAAAATTCTTTCTAAAAAATATAAATTGTAAACGTAAATTAATTTTGAAATATTTCAAAAGGACATTAATCAAATGTAGTTAGACTACTTTAATAACTCGATAGATTGGGAAAGAAGTTAGTTAACAGTGTATAAAATAATGATATAAAGATATAAGCAAATTTGAAGTTATAATAATTAGTAAAAAAAAACTGATAGTAATGTAAAAAAAGTTGATTTAGAATGTTATAAATATTTTTCTTTTGATACTATTTAGTGAAATTTTAAAAATTAATAAGACCAAATTGTTTATAAAATGCATAAATTAGTAATATCAGATCTCAAAATTAAAGTCAAAGTTAGTAAATTACAGTCAAAGTTAGTTAGTCAAAGCCAAAATGTTATTATAAATAATGCTTAGATTATTGATATCAGATCTCTTATTAATACAATTTGATTTTTTTATCCAAACCATTTCTTTAAATTCTGTTTTACGTAAATTTATTTCTCTTTCCAAAATTGTTGCTTCTTGAAAAATGAAAACATGATCCTCATTAATAACATGCTCTGCCAATGCACAAGAAGGGATATTTCTCTTGATATCACTTTTATGAGACGTTAGTCTAAGAGATAGGTTACGTGAAGTTTGTCCGATGTAACATTTACCACAAGTACTACAAGGTATGGAGTAAATAACATTAGAAATTGTATTAATAAAAAAATCAAATTATATTAATAAGAGATCTGATATCAATAATCTAAGCATTATTTATAATAACATTTTGGCTTTGACTAACTAACTTTGACTGTAATTTACTAACTTTGACTTTAATTTTGAGATCTGATATTACTAATTTATGCATTTTATAAACAATTTGGTCTTATTAATTTTTAAAATTTCACTAAATAGTATCAAAAGAAAAATATTTATAACATTCTAAATCAACTTGTTTTACATTACTATCAGTTTTTTTTTTACTAATTATTATAACTTCAAATTTGCTTATATCTTTATATCATTATTTTATACACTGTTAACTAACTTCTTTCCCAATCTATCGAGTTATTAAAGTAGTCTAACTACATTTGATTAATGTCCTTTTGACATATTTCAAAATTAATTTACGTTTACAATTTATATTTTTTAGAAAGAATTTTTATGTTTTTTTATAAGTATGTTAGTTATTTTGTAAACCACGAGCAGTAAGTTGTTATTTTTCTAGTTTTCATCTAAATTTAAACATTTGTATTTTTAGATTGTCTTGATAAAGGAAATAAATTGTCCGAAAGCTCGACAAAAGTTCAAAGAGTTTCTCATTTTATATATATATATATATATATATATATATATATATATATATATATATATATATATATATATATATATATACAGATATATTCTGTCAATCTGGCACCATTTTTAAGCAAAACATGTCAATGTCGCACCCAATTTGACGATGTGGCACCCGATTTTGGGTGCCAGTACGACAGCGTGTATGTTTTCGTCCTAGGAGAGTACAAGTGTTCCTAATGCATAATATGTAAAAAACGTAATGGTGCCAGATTGAGACTTTTTCTAAACGGACATATTGATTTGTTCAGGCATTTTTCGATAGAGGGCGCTCTACTATATACAACTGTATGTAACTATATAATTTTAGTCAATTTGGCACCAATAAAAAAAGTGGCATAGTGGCACCATAAATCTGACAACCCCGCCATTCCCTACTATAACCTAACTCATGTTAATTGAGATATTTCAAAAATCAGACGATTTGAGCCGGGCGTAAGGAAATGGGCGAGTCCCAAAGTTTCACAAGAAAAAAGCGAATATTTCGCGAAATAAATGACAGATCGAAGAACTAAAAAATTTGTGCTCAATATTTTTTAAAAATCTATCGAATGAGACTATACACGACTCCCCACGGAGAGGGGTGGGGGAGGGGAAATTTAATATTTTAAATGCGAATCCCGCGATATTTCGCGAAATGAACATCAGATCGAAAAACTGTAAAATATACTTATTCAGTATTTTTGAAAAATCTATAGAATGGCACCACACACGACCTCCCACGGAGGTGGGGTGGGGGGTTACTTTAAAACCCTAAATAGGAGCCCCCATTTTTTATTGCAGATTTGAATTCCATACGTAAAAATAAGTAACTTTTATGCGAAACATTTTTTCGAATTATGGATAGATGGCGTCATAATCGGAAGAAAAAGATTGTTGGAAATGGAAAATTAAATTAAAAAATGGCAAGCGCCTACTAACATTGAAAACTTTACTTAACTTTTTTTGGTTTTGGGACCTACTCTTCGCAACCCAATAGGTCCCCAAAGCGCTCGAGTGACTGCAAATTTAGCATACTTTGCTCCCCTACCACAAAGAATACTATAAAAGCATTAATTTTTTTCTTGTAAGAACTGAGTCATTATATTGTGGAATGAAGTGGAGAAACTAACGTGGTTTTTCATCTAATGAAATTTTTTATTTATTTGATGAAATAGAATCGCCAAGATAAATGTACAGATTTAAAATCCATATAACAGAGAGATTCTAAATTATGGAATCAATTCATTTAATGGTCACTTTGGAGAAAAATCCCGAGACAGGTCGATTTTTAATTTTAAAGTATGATTTTTTGACATATTTATATGCCATATTAGTAACGTCATCCATTAGGGCGTGATGACGTAATCGATGATTTTTTTAATGGGAATAGGGGTCGTGTAGTAGCTCATTTAAAAGGTTATTTAATTCTCTATTCGGTAATATAAACATAATCCTTATTTATAAAGGGTGGCCAAAAAAATTATTTTTGAATTTAATTATTTGCTGCAAAAAGAAGAATGTATGTATTTTAATTAACTCAAAATACATTCTACTACTATGAGAAAAGAGAAAAATATGTTTATTTGATAAATAAACATTGCTTTTCGCTTAAATTAAATGTTCAAACTGCCAACAAGTAGGTGAGTGGCTGTTTGACATTTAATTTATGCGAAAAGCAATGTTTATGTATGAAAAAATTTTTTTTTTATATTATCTTACATCAGTAAAATGTATTTTGAGTTAAATAAATTACATATCTAGTTATATTCTTCTTTTTGGCCACTCTGTATAAATTTTTTTAAAAATATATTTTTGGTCACTTTGTATAAATAATAATGTTATTGTTTATATTACTGACTAGAGAATTGACAAACCTTTCAAATGAGCTACCCCACGACCCCCGTTTCCATTTTAAAAAAATCATCGATTACATCAAACGCCCAAATGAATGTCACTATTAATCGAGGAAATGAAGCATTTTGGCTCGCAATATTTTCGTCCAGCATGGATTTACTTGAAATTTTCACAGAAGGTAGGGAATAGTCCAAGGATCATTTTCTATATCATGCCGCTGTACGCTAAACCCTTGGGGGTGGTTGCCACCCCATCTCGTGGGCGGGAATTTTTTATTACATTTTAACCATGTAAATCGATGTAAAAAGTGATTCTAAGAAAAAAATGTTTTTTACATTTTATTCGTAAAATTAATATTTTTCGAGTTATTCGCGCTTGAAAGTAACAGTTTTTCGATGAAAATATCGACTTTTTAGAGGGTTTTTTGAGAATACCTTGAAAAATATGCATTTAATAAAAATAAACTGTAGATATCAAAATTGTATCTTTTAGTGACACAAACCAAATTCTTTTTCTGTGATATCTTTAAGACCAATACAAACCGAGATACGGCATGTTAAAACTTGACTTTTTTCGTCAAATGCATAATTTGAAATATTCAAAGTAAAATAACGGAAAACCTTTGCATTTTTCGAGGAAAACTTAAATAATCTTTTTTCAAGTATACAGTTAGCCCTTTAAAAAAATAACAATAAAAAGTTTCTAGCCTGAAAATTAAGCGACTTATGATCAAAAAAAGATCGGTACCTGCTTTTCTCTATGAAAAAATCAGTGAAAACAACCCCCTAACTACCCTCCTAATTAAAAATTGTTCTTCACCTTTCTGTAATTCCTTTTATATTTGTATTATCAATACACCCAAGAAGTGTGACCTATTTAAAAGGCATAATTTTAGAAAAATTGGAGTTTAAAGAAAAATTAATTTTTTGGAATTTCCCATTTTTCACCTTTTATTTCAAAATATATCCGAAAATACTGGAGATACGAAAAAAATTATGTATTACTAAAATTTTATTACTATTATTTTTTAAGAACTAAAATTCCTTGTGCATAAATTTTCATTATAATGAACAGTTAGCGAGATATGGCTGTTTAAAACCTCTATTTACGAGCAGACACCCCCCTTATTCGAGCCCTTTAACCCACCCTAATTAAAAACTAAGGGATCTTACGGAATTTACACAGTCTTATAACTCTTCAAAAATGCTACAAAGTCAATTTTGAAAAAACTTTTTATCGCCAAAAATGAAGAAGCTCTGTTTATAAAACAAATATTTTTTTTTTTTAAAATTCAGATAGTCCGGTTATGGATAATTTTCAATGTATGTATAATACCACATAACCGGTTCGTATACTGGAAGATACCTAAAAAACTATTTGTATTTGTATTTGTACATATTTGTAAATTCGTATTTTTGTGTAAATAGATGTTTTTGTAATTCTTTAATTCTTCTTTTTTTCTGTATAGATCTATTAAAATATCTACTTATAAAAACTGTAATGTTATTAAGGGTGGTTTTTAAGGGTTGAAATATTATGATATTATATCCTAAAGTATAAAACAATCATTATTTAATCAATCAAATTTTACCCATATTAAAGTTTACAGTGTTTTTATATAATTTTTGACAATAAGGGGTAGTTTACATCCCTAAAAATAATCAACGCCCTTAAGCATAATATAGAATATAAAGTACAGGGTAAGATGATCCTAACTCCAAATTTTTCTGTAAATCGATTCAAGCCGACATTATTCGTTTAGGATAAGTAAAGTTTTTATATATGGCTCCAACAAGGGTGGTTTTAAGGGTTGAAATATTATGATAGTATATCTTAAAGAATAAAACAATCATTATGTAACTAATAAGAACCAAATGTTGACAATATTAAAGTTTAAAATGTTATTTTATAATTTTTTACAATTAGGGGTAGTTTTCACCCTTAAAAAACCAAAAGCGTACAACGGCTCAATATAGAAAATGAACTAGAGGGTGTAATGAGCCTAAACCCAAATTTTTGTACAAATCGATGCTGGACGAAAAAATTGCGAGGTTTTGCCATTTTTTCAGCTTCATTTCCTCGACTATATTATAGTATATAATATGTCAAAAAATCATAATTTAGAAATAAAAATCGACCTGTCTCGGGATTTTTCTCCAAAGTGGACTATTTTCGATAAATTGAATTTATTCCATTATTTTAAACATCTCTATACAGGTGAGTCCACGAGTCTTTACCCGTGCGTCATCCTTTAAAGTTAAAGCATACGAAATAAGTCGAAAAATTTACTAAACACAACAGCAAGTGACAGTAAGTAGCTACTGTACCAATCACGGGTTAAAATTTGACGTTATCAAATAAATAAAATGGCAAATGTAAGTTTTGCTTTAAAATTTTGGTGCAGAATTACAGCTACATTTGAAGTAGCTTAATAAATTATTTTATTATCATTGATTAATAAATAAATAAGCAATTTATAAAAAAAAACTAATAACATATTTTCTTTTTGATATTTTATTCACTTTGGCGGAACATTGAACACAAGCATTCCTTAACTGTGTCAATGAGGTTAGTTGTCAAAATTAATCGTAAAATAACAGAAACTTATCATAAAATTTCAAACTCCAATATAAAATTAGTTGGGAAAACAACTGTTTGTATACTATAAAAAACTTCAACAAACTGACAGCCATAAATGTAAACAAACCAAAACGTCAGAAATTGTACTTAAAATATGTGAAAACATCCCCAATCGTCTTTTTTGTACCTATCTCTTTTCATTGTACTGAGCGTAGATCGTTCATAAAAATAACATGTGTTTTTACTTAATAAGAGGCGGTAACTGGTTTGTCATTAGTTTCATGCGTGGAACAGAATGATGCTAGATAAACAGTATGTGTTTTATCTCGCCAGGCATTAATAAGGCACGGGTAAAGACTCGTGGACTCAGTGTATATATACCTCGTCCAATTTACTTACCGTTGCACGTCATCCGCGCCATAGCCTGTGACACGATACCAGCACGAAATATTTAGGCGGTGGGTGTGTTCTTTTTTAGAATAAAAATGATTCTAAAGGGGAACACACCTACCGCCTAGATATTTCGTGTTGGTATTGTGTCACAGGCTATGGCGCGGATGACGTGCAACGGTAAGTAAATTGGACGAGGTATACAGTGATGAGTGCGCTAATAACCGGCAAAATCACGTAAAAGATGGAAAACATTAAGTTATTAGATAAAAAAAATGAAACTAGTAGATGTGGGAAGTTTAGCGACAAAAACCTATAAATTTACTGTTTCGAGTTTAGCCACCGTGAGAGTGACTGTTTTAGTTGACATTCTCCTCTGATACGTCTAAAGGTGGGAAACAATAAATAGAATTTAAATTTATACGTTTTTATCGCTAAATTTACCAACTCTACTAGTTCCATGTCATTCTATCTCACAACTTAATATGTTTTCCATCTTTTGCGTTATTTTTCCGATTATTAGCGCGCTAATCAATGTATACAAAAGTGACTACATATTACGTACAGTTATTATTGTTGGGGTGGAAATGATAGCTTTTTCTCTAGCTTTGAAATTTACAAGACGTCAAAAAATTGTCCTGTGTATAAGATCAGTATATCAAAAAAATATAGTTTTTATATACTTGGAAAGCAAAAATTCTATAGAAAATCATATTAAAAAATAAAATTTTTGTCTTCAAAGAAAAACAAACACCAGCGCAATAAGAAACAACAAACAATGGTTTTGTCAAGAAGTCAAAGAACTCGCAGAACAAAAGAGAAAATGCTATATGTGTTACAGAAGCACCGGAACGCAGGAACAACGCGCCGTCTATATGTATAGAAAAAACAAACAGAATAAATTCGCTAATAAGAACAATAAAAAGAGAGCATTGAATCAAGTTTACAAGTGACATGGATCACTACATCTACGGCGCACAGAGGAAAGTTTGGAAAATGCTAAAAAACAGAAAAAAAACAATAAATGAATTTGTACAGACAATAGGGATGCCAACTGAGACATGGGAAAATATTTCAAAGAACCCTACGAAGGTGAAGAAGCCAATGACGAACACGATTACAAAACAGAAGACAGGTATATCACTAAAGAAACTGAAGGAGAAGCGAGAATGAAGATCTTAAAGAATAGACGATCGCCAGGTACTGATGGAATACCGAACAAACTGCTGAAATACAGCGGTCAGAAAGTCAATAATTATTGTTTCACAACATTGTTTAACAAAATTTTAGACAGAGCAGAGATACGACAAGATTGGCACACCAGTATCACAATACCCATCTTTAAGAAAGGACAAAGATAATATCCAGACAACTACAGAGGAATAACTCTCTTAAATACGACAATAAAGTTATTCACACGCATATTCAAGGATAAATTGGATTTACAGACAAAGAGCAGAGAAGAACAGGAAGGATTCAGAAAACACCGGTCGACGACAGATGCAATATTTGTCATGAAACAAGTGAAAGAGAAGTAGATAGATAAAATATAACAAACCCGCATATATTTGTTTCGTAGACCTAACGAAAGCATTTGACAGTCATAAAACAAATGAACCATAACAGCACGACAAAAATTAAAACAGACGACATCACTACGGCCAACATACCAACACCAGGGGAGATCAGACAGGGAGACAGCGTTAGTCCATTTCTATTCAATATACTAATGGATGAAATAATAGAAGATGTGGAATTGCTACAACTAGGATACAGACTTGGTCACAGTAGAATCAGTGTGGTGTGCTATGCGGATGATGCAGCCCTGATTTCAGAGGATGAGGATAACCTACAAAGACAACTTTATTGATTCTACCAAGCATGACGACAACTCACATGAACATATCCACGCAGAAAACAAAATGCATTACCATTGCAAAACGTTAAATTAGGTGCAAGCTCGTGGTAAAGGGGAAACCCATAGAACAGCTAAACCAGTTTAAATATCTAGGTGTAGACTTATCAAGTTATGCCCCAACCAGAGACCTAAGAGGACAAATTAACAAGGCCGCCGTCTTGTCCGGATGTTTGAGAGATGTGGTCTGGAATAACCCATATATGACAATGGACAGCAAAGTTAGAATTTATAAAACTTGCATCAGAACTGTTATGAGCTATGGTATTGAATCAAGAGAAGACACCAATAAAACCAAAGGTATGCTACGGACAGCCGAAATGAAGACACCAAGAGCAATAGCAGGGAAGACAAGAAGAGATATAATACGAAACAATTTCATCAGGGAACAATGTGGTGTGCAAGATGTAGTCAGATGGGGTAGGCAAAAATGAAGAGAATGGTTCAGTCATGTATAAAGAATGGAGGAGCACAGACTACAAAGAATTGCACTAGAAGAAAAGCCAGCAGGCAAGTGTCACCGGGGAGAGCACCAAAAAGATGGAGTGATAGCTGGTAGTTCACCTCTCAAGAAATACTTCAACGTCGGAATTAAGAAATCGACAGATCTACAACAAGTATAAGAAGAAGATATTCCGTAGTTTATTATTATTTATTTTGTTTTTAGTGTATATTTTGTTTGTTGAGCAAGTATGTCTTTCTGTTATGCAGTTTTGATATACACAAATTTAAAATAAAATAAAAATTAATGCGTTAAAGGTCTTTCTTCATTCGAATAAAATTGCATATTTTTTTATTACAATAATTAGTGGCACCCACTTTTACATACATATTTTATGAACATGTAAAATCAGTGTCGAGTTTAAATAACTAATATACACTTTAATCAGAAAAACAGTCAATGTGACCCCCATAAATGTGGCAATGCTGCGTGGTGCTTGTTTGTAATATATTATCAAAATTTTATACAGCTTGGGTGCCTATTTATCAAATAGTTTCTGGGTGCCTAAATATCAATATTTACTATATACAATATACACCGGGAGCTACATTGACGTCGGTTTACTGGGTGCCTGTAGCTACAGTTGCTATGTATATATATATATATATATATATATATATATATATATATATATACAAATATATATATATATATATACAGATATATTCTGTCAATCTGGCACCATTTTTAAGCAAAACATGTCAATGTCGCACCCAATTTGACGATGTGGCACCCGATTTTGGGTGCCAGTACGACAGCGTGTATATTTTCGTCCTAGGAGAGTACAAGTGTTCCTAATGCAGAATATGTAAAAAACGTAATGGTGCCAGATTGACACTTTTTCCAAACGGACATATTGATTTGTTCAGGCATTTTTCGATAGAGGGTGCTCTAGTATATACAACTGTATGTAGCTATATAATTTTAGTCAATTTGGCACCAATAAAAAAAGTGTCATAGTGGCACCATAAATCTGACAACCCCGCCTTTCCCTAATATAACTGCGATCAATGCAGATATATCTCCGGTTCTATGTAATAAAGTATTTTCAAATGTGCTCTTTGTGTGCAGTAAATTAAAGTGAGTGCAATAAACAATAAATTAGATGTTAACATGAGAGACAGAACGAAAAGAATACTTAAATTATTAGACGACAAAGTACAAGATAATTAACCTAACCTAATTATAATAATAGTAATAAAGTATTAACCCTTTAACGTTTAGTTTTGGTATAGTGTTTAGTGTATATATTCGAAGCCACTAGAGAATACTCTAAAAGCATTAATTTTTTTCTTGTAAGAACTTACTCATTCTATTGTAGAATGAAATGGAGAAACTAACGACGTTTTTTTAATGAAATTTTTTATTTATTTGATGAAATAGAATCGCTAAGATATATAGTACAGATTTAAAATTTATATAAAGAGATATTCTAAATTATGGAATAAATTCATTTTATGGCCACTTTGGAGAAAAATCCCGAGACAGGTCGATTTTTAATTTTAAAGTATGATTTTTTGACACACACTCACCGGCATAAAATTCCGCCACCCAAAATTTTTGATGAAGTTTGACAATTTATAACTTTATTATTTGTGCTCCGATTTTTAAGATTCTTGCACCAGTTGGTAGGTACATTTATTGATATCATTTGGTATTATTCCGCTAACAAAAAATTTTGCTTGCATGGCATTATACAAGGGTTAATGGAAGCGTTGTATTTTCTCCTAGCTTTAAAAAATTCTGTGGAAAAATGGAATAGCTGATTTTGTTTCATAGTCCTGTCATATTATCCCGGAGATATCACTAAATTTTTTTTGTATTATCCGATTATCTCTTTTCTTGTAAGAGCTGTACAATTTTTTGTAAATAAAAACACTGATTGACTCATAAAATAGAGGTTGGATTGATAAGATTAGAATGGTCCGCATGCAGTCCAGATCTCAATCCTATTGAGCATTTATGGGATTAATTAAAAAAAGCTATTCGCCGTCATCCTAGGGCTTCAGAAAATTTGGTACGATAACGGCCCTGGTAGAGGAATATCGGGCTATTCCCCAAGCAAGGATAACACTATTCGATGCTAAACAGATTGGGAGCAGTCGTTTCTACAAAAGGTGGACATACCCGCTATTGAATTGTTTTTTTTTTGTTGTTAATTTTGTTTTGTTTTGTGAATTTTATTGCGTTTGATATTTTTAACTAAATAAACCTTCAAATCAGTGTTTTTATTTACAGCTCTTACAAGAAAAGAGATATTCGGATAATTCACAAAACTTTAGTGATACCTCCAGGATAATACAAACGGAGTATGAAACAAAATCAGCCCTCCAATTTTTCCACAGAATTGTTTAAACTTAGAGAAAAAACAACACTTCAATTCACCTCCATATAATGCCATCTAAGCAAACAATTTTTGTTACTGTATTAATACAAAACGAGGTCAATACATGTACCTACAAATTGATGCAAGAATCTTGAAAATCGGAGTACAAATAATAAAGTTTAGATTGCCAAACTTAATCAAAAATTTTGGGTGGTGGAATTTTGTGCCGGTGAGTGTATAGGTATGCCATAATAGTAACGTCATCCATTAGGGCGTGATGACGCAATCAATAATTTTTTTAATGGGAATAGGGGTCGTGTAGTAGCTCATTTTAAAGATTATTTAATTCTCTAGTCGGTAATAAAAATAAACTTTATAATCCTTATTTATAAAGGGTGGTCAACAAAATTATTTTTGAATTAAATTGTTTGCTGCAAAAAGAAGAATGTATGCATTTTTTTAATTCAAAATACATTCTACTACTGTCAGAAAAAAGAAAAAAAATGTTTATTTGACAAACAAGCATTATTTTTCGCTTAAATTAAATGTTCAAACTGCCAACAGGTAGGTGAGTTGTTGTTTGACATTTAATTTATGAGAAAAGCAATGTTTATGTATGAAATAAACATTTTTTTTATATTTTCTTACATAAGTAAAATGTATTTTGAGTTAAATAAATTACATGTCTAATTATATTCTTCTTTTTGAGTTAATTAATTTGTTTCAAAAAAATATTTTTAGCCATCCTGTATAAATAATAATGTTATTGATTATATTACTGACTATAGAATTAAATAACCTTTCAAATGAGCTACCACACGACCCCCGTTTCCATTTAAAAAAATCATCGATTACATCATAACGCCCAAATGAATGAATCACTATTACAGTATCAGGGGTGGCCAAACTGCGGCTCGCGAGCCACATGCGACTCTTTGAATGATTAATTGTGGCTCTCGATTGTACTCTCGAGTTATTTTTCAATTTTGTATTAAGTAGATATGATTTAAAAAAATTGTTATCGTTCTATATGTGTTTCAAAATATCTTTTAAATCACTGACAACAAGCATGAAAGACTTTGTAACAAATTCCATTTCCATCCAAGATAAAAATGATATATTATTATGACACATTGAAAACTGCGCTAACGAACATTACATAAGAGTGGCTCAATGTAAAATTCAGTAATCAACCGAATCCAGACCGATTTTTGATTTTTATATAACTCTTGCTACGGATATAATTTGTAATTTGGATTAGGTACACATTTTACATTTTAGTCATTTTACTCGACTTAAATTTTTTTTTGCAACATTAAACTAGAAAAACTTAACGAGTAGGTATATAAAAAAGCCGGAAAGTATATTAACCGAACTTCAAAATAGATTTGAAGACTTAAAATATGTTAAATCGTCTCTTAATTTTTTTTCTAAATTCATTTGAAATGAACATAGATCATAAGGTGAATTTTTTACCATTACCAATATATAACCCAAACAACATCTGTGGAATTAAAATTAATAGAGACGCAAGAAGACCAAGCTCAAAAATAAAACTGTAAGTCGACGCCGAATACCGAATTTTGGAAATTTGTATCAGAATCCAAGTAGGTACCCTACAAAAGGATGCTTGTCGAATTATTTCCAAATTAGGAACAACGTACTTGTGTGGACCATTTTATAATGCGTGAAATCCTAACACCTATCAATATTAACTAACCAGCAACTAAAAGAATTACTTAGAAGTACTGTCATATAGGTATTAATCACCAAATTGTAAAGAATTATATCAAAAGAAGAAAAACAAAAATGTAAATAAGTTTCAATATTTCGTAATTTTATTTCGGTTTCAGTAAGTAAAAGTTCTGTTAAAAACCATTGTAAATACCTTATTTGATTGCGGCTGGCGAAAAACTTCAACTTGTGAAAAGTGGCTCGGACTATTAAGGAGCTTGGCCACCCCTGACTAATATGTCAAAAAATCATAATTTAAAAATAAAAATCGACCTGTCTCGGGATTTTTCTCCAAAGTGAACTGTTTTCGATAAATTGAATTTATTCCATTATTTTAAACATCTCTATATGTACAGTGATGAGCGCGCTAATAACCGGCAAAATCACGTAAAATATGGAAAACATATTAGGTTGTGAGATAAAAGAAATGAAACTAGTAGATGTGGAAAGTTTAGCGATAAAAACCTATAAATTTACATTCTAATTACTGTTTCCCACCTTTAGACGTATCGCACGAGTTTGGCAACTGCCACTGTGAGAGTGACTGTTTTAGTTGACATACTCCTCTGATACATCTAAAGGTGGAAAACAATCAATACAATTTAAATTTATACGTTTTTATCGCTAAATTTTCCAACTCTGCTAGTTTCATTTCATTCTATCTCACAACTTAATATGATTTCCATATTTTGCGTTATTGTGCCGATTATTAGCGCGCTCATCACTGTATACAAAAGTGACTACATATTAGTGTATAAGTATATGTATACATAGGTACAGTTATTATTGTTGGGGTAAAAATTATAGTTTTTTTCTCTACCTTTGAAATCTACAAGACCTGAAAGAATTGTCCAGTGGATAAGATCAGTATATCAAAAAATATAGTTTTTATATACTTGGAAAGCAAAAGTTTTATAGAAAATCATATTAAAAAAATAAAATTTCTTTCTTCAAAGAAAAACAAACACCAGCGCAATAAGAAACAACAAACCATGGTTTTGTCAAGAAGTCAAAGAACTCGCAGAACAAGTGAGAAAATACTATCTGTGTTATAAAAGCACCGGAACGCAGGAACAACGTGCCATCTATATAGAAAAAACAAACAGAATAAATTCGCTAATAAGAATAATAAAAAGAGAGTATTGGATCAAGTTCACAAGTAACATGGATCACTACATGGAACCCTACAAAGGTGAAGAAGCCAATGGCGAACACGATTACAAAACAGAAGACAGGTATATCACTAAAGAAACTGAAGAAGAAGCGAGAATGAAGATCTTAAAGAATAGATGATCGCCAGGTACTGATGGAATACCGAACGAACTGCTGAAATATAGCGGTTAGAAAGTCACTAATGGTCTCACAACATTGTTTAACAAAATCTTAGACAGAGCAGAGATACCACAAGATTGGCAAAACAGTATCACAATACCGATTTTTAAGAAAGGACAAAGATCATATCCGGACAGCAACACAGGAATAACTCTCTTAAATACGACAATGAAGTTATTCACAGGCATACTCAATCAAGGATAAATTGGAATCACAGACAAAGAACAGAGAAGAACAGCAAGGATTCAGAAAACACAGGTCGATGGCAGACGCAATATTTGTCATGAAACAAGTGAAAGAGAAATCAGTAGAATATAACAAACCCGAATATATTTGTTTCGTAGACCTAGAAATTATAAAGTCCGAATTGAAACTGCAAGGCAAGCATTTATAAAAATGAAGACACTGCTTACAAACAAAGACCTTCAGTTGCCTCTCACATTGACGGCTCTAAGATGCTACATATTTTCCGTATTGCTATACGGAATGGAAGCTTGGACATTGAAGAAACAACACATAAAAAGAATAGAAGCGTTCGAAATGTGGTGTTACAGAAGAATATTGAAAATTCAGTTTAAATAAGGAGTTAGAAATTATAGAAGTTTATAAAAACTACAAAACATTGGAATATTTGGGTCACATTACCAGAGGAGAAAAATTTGAGTTGCTGAGAATTATTATGCAAGGAAGGATCCAAGGAAGAAGAAGCATAGGAAGAAGACGCATCTCCTGGCTGAGGAACCTTAGAGAATGGTTTAACTGTAGTTCATTACAACTGTTCAGAGCAGCAGCCAACAAAGTGACCATAGCCATTATGATATCCAACCTCCGATAGGAGATGGAACTTTAAGAAGAAGAAGACCTAACGAAAGCATTTGACAGAGTCAGACTTGGCAATATGTTACAGAAAATGAAGCAAAAAGGATACTGGCAAACATTGTTGAAGTCATAAAATAAATGAACAATAACAACTCGATAAAAATTAAAACAAACGACACCACTACGGCAAACATACCAACACCAGGGAAAATCAGGCAGGGAGACAGCCTCAGTCCATTTCTATTCAATATTCTAATGGATGAAATAATAGAAGATGTGGAATCGCTACAACTAGGATACAGACTCGGTCACAGTTGAATCAGTGTAGTGCGCTATGCGGATGATGCAGCCCTGATTGCAGAGGATGAGGATGACCTACAAAGACAACTTTATCGATTCTACCAAGCATGTCGTCGACTCACATGAACATATCCACGCAAAAAACAAAATGCTTTTCCATTGCGAAAGATTAAATTAGATGCAAGCTCGTGGTAGAGGGGAAACCCATACAACAGCTACACCAGTTCAAATATCTAGGTGTAGACTTATCAAATTGTGACCCAACCAGAGACCTAAGAGGACAAATTAACAAGGCCGCTGTCTTGTCCGGATGTTGGAGAGATGTGGTCTGGAATAACCCATATATGAGAATAGACAGCAAAGTTAGAATTTATAAAACTTGCATCAGACCTGTTATGACGTATGGCATTGAATCAAGAGAAGACACCAATAAAACCAAAAGCATGCTATGAACAGCCAAAATGATGACACTAAGAGCAATAGCAGGGAAGCCAAGAAGATATACGAAACAACATCATCAGGGAACAATGTGGTGTGCAAGATGTAGTCAGATGGGGTAGGCAAAGATGAAGAGAATGGTTCAGTCATGTAAAAAGAATGGAGGAGTACAGACTATCAATAATTGCGCTAGAAGGAAAACCAGCAGCCAAGCGTCCACCAGGAAGACCACCAAAAAGATGGAGGGATAGCTGGCAGTCTACCTCTCAAGAAATACTTCAATGTCGGAATTAACAAATCGACAGATCTACAACAAGTATAAGAAAAAGATGTTCCGTAGTTTATTATTTATTTTGTTTGTAGTGCATATTTTGTTAGGTCAGCAAGTATGTCTCTTTCTATTATGCAGTTTATTTTTGATGGACATATACGCAGTTAAAAATTTAAAATAAAATAAAATTTAATACGTTTGAGGTCTTTATTCACTCGAATAAAATTGCATATTTTTTTATTACGATAATTAGTGGCACCCACTTTTACATACATATTTTATGAACATGTAAAATCAGTGTCCACTTTAAATAACTAATATACACTTTAACCAGAAAAACAGTCAATGTGACCCCCATAAATGTGGCAATGCTGCGTGGTGCTTGTTTGTAATATATTATCAAAATTTTATACAACTTGGATGCCTAATTAACAAATAGTTTCTGGGTGCCTAAATATCAATATTTACTATATACAATATACACCGGGAGCTACATTGACGTCGGTTTACTGGGTGCCTGTAGCTACAGTTAATATCTATATATATATATATATATATATATATATATATATATATATATATATATATATATATATATATATATATATATATATATATATATATATATATATATGTATATATATATACAGATATATTCTGTCAATCTGGCACCATTTTTAAGCAAAACATGTCAATGTCGCACCCAATTTGACGATGTGGCACCCGGTTTTGGGTGCCAGTACGACAGCGTGTATATTTTCGTCCTAGGAGAGTACAAGTGTTCCTAATGCAGAATATGTAAAAAACGTAATGGTGCCAGATTGAGGCTTTTTCTAAACGGACATATTGATTTGTTCAGGCATTTTTCGATAGAGGGCGCTCTACTATATACAACTGTATGTAACTATATAATTTTAGTCAATTTGGTACCAATATAAAAAGTGGCATAGTGGCACCATAAATCTGACAACCCCGCCTTTCCCTAATATAACCTAACTCATGTTGCTTGGCGCCGATTTGTTATACCGCTTAAATCGCTGCGATCAATGGAGATATATATCCGATTCTATGTAACAAAGTATTTTCAAAGGTGCTCTTTGTGTGCAGTAAATCAAAGTGAGTGCAATAAACAATAAATTGGATGTTAACATGAAAGACAGAACGAAAAGAATACTCAAATTATTAGACGACAAAGTACAAGATAACTAACCTAACCTAATTAAGAGTATAATAATATGGGCCATTCCACGAACATACGCCTGTTTTGGATTACTTCGACAACGAATATTTTACTGTGCAACATAAGAAGTACGAAAGTAAATGGCGCTAATAATTATTCCAATAAACAACAATGTAATTTGCAATTTAATTTCGTTCTTCTTATTTTGCACAGTAAAATATTCGTTGTCGAAGTAATCCAAAACAGGCGTATGTTCGTGGAATAGGGTATAGTAATAAAGTATTAACTTTATTTACTATACACTAATGGTAGGCGAGCCCAAGCGGGGATTTTTGCAGTTACTCGAGCGCGTCAGATTATCATATGGGGAGAAACCTGGTACCCTGCAGATGTACGTCTACCATATATTGGCTCTTACAGGGGAGTTCGTTAAGGGGGGCCTGAAAAAAAATCTATCCTTAAAAAAACTCCAAATTGTCAGATTAAGATTAGGTAAGTTAAATAAATGAAAAATAGTGTATATATATTTCAAAAATCTGACGATTTGAGCCCGGCGTAAGGAAATGGGCGAGTCCCAAAGTTTCACAAGAAAAGAGCGAATATTTCGCGAAATAAATGACCGATCGAAAAAATAAAAAATTTGTGCTCAATATTATAGTTTGTGTTATTGTGCTGGTTATCAAATTAACTTAGGGAATCTAAAACTCTGATTGTTAATAAATAAATATAACAAAAAAAAACTATTTTTTTTAAATCTATCGAATGACTCTATACACGACTTCCCACGGAGAGGGGTGGGGGCAAATTTAATATTTTAAATACGAATCCCGCGATATTTCGCGAAATGAACAGTAGATCGAAAAACTGTAAAATACACTTATTCAACATTTTTGAAAAATATATAGAATGGCACCACACATGACCTCCCACGGAGGTGGGGTGGGGGGTTACTTTAAAATCCTAAGTAGGAGTCCCCATTTTTTATTGCAGATTTGCGTTCCATACGTAGAAATAAGTAACTTTTATGCGAAACATTTTTTCGAATTATGGATAGATGGCGTTATAACCGGAAAAAACGATTGTTGGAAACGGAAAATTAAATTAAAAAATGGCAAGCGCCTACTAAAATTGAAAACTTTACTTAACTTTTTTTGGTTTTGGGACCTACTCTTCACAACCCAATAGGTCCCCAAAGCGTTCGAGTGACTGCAAATTTAGCATACTTTGCTCCCCTACCACAAATAGAATCGCCAACATAAATGTACAGATTTAAAATCCATATACAGAGAGATTCTAAATTATGGAATAAATTCATTTTATGGCCACTTTGGAGAAAAATCCCGAGACAGGTCGATTTTTAATTTTAAAGTATGATTTTTTGACACATATGCCATAATAGTAACGTCATTCATTAGGGCGTGGTGACGTAATCGATGATTTTTTTAAATGGGAATAGGGGCCGTGTAGGAGCTCATTTAAAAGGTTATTTAATTCTCTATTCGGTAATATAAACATAATCCTTATTTATAAAGGGTGGCCAAAAAATTATTTTGAATTAAAGAAGAAAGTATGTTTTTTATTTAACTCAAAATACATTCTACTACTGTGAGAACAGAGAAAAATATGTTTATTTGATAAATAAACATTGCTTTTCGCTTAAATTAAATCTTCAAACTGCCAGCAAGTAGGTGAGTGGCTGTTTGGCATTTAATTTATGCAAGAAGTAATGTTTATGTATGAAATAAACATTTTTTTTATAAAAATAAAAATGTATACCATTTTTATTAGGATGAAAAACTTAGTCTTTTGTTTTTTTTTATATTTTCTTACATTAGTAAAATGTATTTTGAGTTAAAGAAATTGCATATCTAATTATATTCTTCTTATTTTGAGTTAAAGAAATTGCATATCTAATTATATTCTTAGTCTTTTGTTTTTTTTTTATATTTTCTTACATTAGTAAAATGTATTTTGAGTTAAAGAAATTGCATATCTAATTATATTCTTCTTTTTGCGCCAATTAGTTTATTTCAAAAAATATATTTTGGCCACCCTGCATCAATAGTAATGTTATTGTTTATATTACTGATTAGAGAGTTGCCTAACCTTTCAAATGAGCTACCACACGACCCCTGTTTCCATTTTAAAAAATCATCGATTACATCAAACGCCCAAATGAATGAAGTCACTATTAAAGTATGTAATATGTCAAGAAACCATAATTTAGAAATAAAAATCGACCTGTCTCGGGATTTTTCTCCAAAGTGGACTCTTTTCGATAAATTGAATTTATACCATTATTTTAAACATCTCTATACAGGTGAGTCTTTACCCGTGCTTCATTTTTTCAAGTTAAAGCATACGAAATAAGTCGGAAATTTACTAAAGGCAACAGCAAGTGACAGTAAGTAGCTACTGTTCCAATCACGGGTTAAAATTTGATGTTATCAAATAAATAAAATGTCAAATGTACCTAAGTTTTGCTTTAAAATTTTGGTGCAGAATTACAGCTACATTTGAAGTAGCTTAATAAATTCTTTTATTATCATTGATTAATAAATAAATACACAATTTATAAAAAAAAATTAATAACATATTTTCTTTTTGATATTTTATTCACTTTGTCGGAACATTGAACACAAGTATTCCTTAACTGTGTCAATGAGGTTAGTTGTCAAAATTAATCGTAAAATAACAGAAACTTATCATAAAATTTCAAACTCCAATATAAAATTAGTTGGGAAAATAACTGTTTGTATACTATAAAAAACTTCAACAAATTGACAGCCATAAATGTAAAGAAACCAAAACGTCAGAAATTGTACTTAAATATGTGAAAACATCCCCAATCATCTTTTTTGTACCTATCTCTTTTCATTGTACTGAGCGTAGATCGTTCATAAAAATAACATGTGTTTTTACTTAATAAGAGGCGGTAACTGGTTTGTCATTAGTTTCATGCGTGAACAGAATGATGCTAGATAAAAAGTATGTGTTTTATCTCGCCAGGTATTAATAAGGCACGGGTAAAGACTCGTGGACTCAAGTCTATATACAGTGATGAGCTCGCTAAAAACCGACAAAATCACGTAAAAGATGGAAAACATATTAAGTTATTAAATAAAAAAAATAAAACTAGTAGATGTGGGAAGTTTAGCGACAAAAACCTATAAATTTACATTATATTTACTGTTTCCCACCTTTAGACGTATCGCATGAGTTTAGCAACTGCCACTGTGAGAGTGACTGTTTTAGTTGACATTCTCCTTTGATTCGTCTAAAGGTGGGAAACAATAAGTAGAATTTAAATTTATACGTTTTTATCGCTAAATTTCCCAACTCTACTAGTTTCATTTCATTCAAGAAACAACAAACCATGGTTTTGTCAAGAAGTCAAAGAACTCGCAGAACAAAAGAGAACATGTGTTACAAAAGCACCGGAACGCAGGAACAACGCGCCATCTATATAGAAAAAACAAACAGAATAAATTCGCTAATAAGAACAATAAAAAGAGAGCATTGAATCAAGTTCACAAGTAACATGGATCACTACATCTATGGCGCACAGAGGAAAGTTTGGAAAATGCTAAAAAACAGAAAAAAAAACAATAAATTAATTTGTACAGACAACAGGAATACCAACTGACCCATGGGATAATATTTCAAAGAACCCTACCAAGGTGAAGAAGCCAATGACGAACACGATTACAAAACAGAAGACAGGTATATAACTAAAGAAACTGAAGGAGAAGCGAGAATGAAGATCTTAAAGAATAGATGATCGCCAGGTACTGATGGAATACCGAACGAACTGCTGAAATACAGCGGTCAGAAAGTAACTAATTATTGTCTCACAACATTGTTTAACAAAATTTTAGACAGAGCAGAGATACCACAAGATTGGCACACCAGTATCACAATACCCATTTTTAAGAAAGGACAAAGATCATATCCGGACAACTACAGAGGAATAACTCTCTTAAATACGACAATGAAGTTATTCACAGTCATATTTAAGGATACATTGGATTTACAGACAAAGAGCAGAGAAGTCATAAAACAAATTAATGAACAATAACAGCACGACAAAAATTAAAACATACGACACCACTACGACCAACATACCAACACCAGGAGGAATCAGACAGGGAGACAGCCTCAGTCCATTTCTATTCAATATACTAATGGATGAAATAATAGAAGATGTGGAATTGCTACAACTAGGATACAGACTTGGTCACAGTAGAATCAGTGTAGTGTGCTATGCGGATGATGCAGCCCTGATTTCAGAGGATGAGGATGGCCTACAGAGACAACTTAATCGATTCTACCAAGCATGTCGACGACTCACATGAACATATCCACGCAGAAAACAAAATGCATTACCTTCGCGAAACGTTAAATTAGGTGCAAGCTCGTGGTAAAGAGGAAACCCATAGAACAGCTAAACCAGTTTAAATATCTAGGTGTAGACTTATTAAGTTGTGCCCCAACCAGAGACCTAAGAGGACAAATTAACAAGACCGCCGTCTTGTCCGGATGTTTGAGAGATGTGGTCTGGAATAACCCATACATGACAATGGACAGCAAAGTTAGAATTTATAAAACTTGCATCAGACCTGTTATGAGCTATGACATTGAATCAAGAGAAGACACCAATAAAACCAAAAGTATGCTACGGACAGCCGAAATGAATACACTAAGATCAATAGCAGGGAAGACAAGAAGAGATATAATACGAAACAACTTCATCAGGGAACAATGTGGTGTGCAAGATGTAGTCAGATGGGTAGGCAAAAAATGAAGAGAATGGTTCAGTCATGTATAAAGAATGGAGGAGCACAGACTACAAGGAATTGCACTAGAAGGAAAGCCAGCAGGTAAGCGTCCACCGGGGAGAGCACCAAAAAGATGGAGTTATAGCTGGTAGTCTACCTCTCAAGAAATACTTCAACGTCGGAATTAAGAAATCGACAAATCTACAACAAGTATAAGAAGAAGATATTCCGTAGTTTATTATTATTTATTTTGTTTTTAGTGTATATTTTGTTTGTTTAGCAAGTATGTCTTTCTGTTATGCAGTTTTGATAGTTTATTTTTGATGAACATATTATACAGTGTGTCCACGGTTGGGGTGCCCAAGAGGAAAAACTTTTTTATTTTCAATTTTAGAGAAAAATGTCATTCTTGATAAAAAGTTTTGCTTGTTCTAAAACCCGATAAAATGAAATAAAATTTAAGTTTTTCAAAACCTGCTTAATTTTGTAGTCAATTTTATGTAAATATCTACCTATAAATTTTTGCACTAAGTTCGAAATCGTAACAATACATAATCTAATAGTGTTGCTGAGCTACAATGTAACTTAGTAGCTGTCAACAATAAATAATAATTTGTGAATTGTCATTTTTTTTAGAATGTTAACCGTTCATTAAATAATAAGTTGAATTTGTCTTGTGAACTGTCATTCTTGATAAATATTTTTTTGTTGTTCTAAAACCCTATAAAAAAAACAGTAAATTTTAATATCAATATCAAAACAATAATAAAGGAAAATAGGAAAACTAACAGTAAATAAAACAACAACTATTCGACGTAGCCAACTTGAAAACATCTCTCCACCCTATTTTTAAATTTTTTATAATCGTTTAAGTATTAGCATGTCTGGGGTGATTCCTCTGACGGCATTAATGATTGCTTGTTTCAAATCTTCAATATTTACAAGATAAATTCTTTGTTGGATGCTTAACATTGTCTTACCGAAAAAGAATGGCAATTTGCAAATTATTTATCGGAGTTGACAGCTACTAAGCTACAATGTAGCTTAGCAACCCTAGATTATTGTTACGATTTCAAACTTAGTGCAAAAATTTATAGGGATTTACATAAAATTGGCTACAAAATTAAGCAGGTTTTGAAAAACTTGAATTTTACTTCGTTTTATGGGGTTTTAGAACAAGCAAAACTTTTTATCAAGAATGATATTTTTCGCTAAAATTGAAAATAAAAATGTTTTTCCTCTTGGGCCCCATCCGTGGACACATTGTATACGCACAAATTTAAAATAAAATAAAGTTTAATGCGTTTGAGGTCTTTCTTCATTCGAATAAAATTGCATATTTTTTTATTACGATAATTAGTGGCACCCACTTTTACATGCATATTTTATGAACATGTAAAATTAGTGTCGAGTTTAAATAACTAATATACATTTTAATCAGAAAAACAGTCAATGTGACCCCCATAAATGTGGCAATGCTGCGTGGTGCTTGTTTGTAATATATTATCAAAATTTTATACAGCTTGGGTGCCTATTTTTCAAATAGTTTCGGGGTGCCTAAATATCAATATTTACTATATACAATATACACCGGGAGCTACATTGACGTCGGTTTACTGGGTGCCTGTAGCTACAGTTAATATCTATATATATATATATATATATATATATATATATATATATATATATATATATATATATATATATATATACATATATATATATATATATATATATATATATATATATATATATATATATGTATATATATATATATATTCTATAACACTATAAAACAGTGTTGAAATTATCGGGAATTGCGGTCTGTGGCTTAGATTGAAACTACATTTAATTCTGTTGAATTCGATATTTCGATGAGTATTTATTAATTTTTTATCTTCATCAGGAACAAACTACAAAATTAACTAACAGTTAGGTACAAACATAATATTACAATGATATAACTTACGAATTGTTGTAGGTATGTTATATAAAGCAATTTAACTTAAAGCTATGCATGTCGTTTCACGAGAACGTCGAGGGCGGCACTGAGTCAGGTATCTTTTCTCACATGTGTTAAGGGTCAAAAGTTCCAATATCGAGCCATCTGTTTAATATTCTGCTATTTTTCGAATTTTAAAACATTGCAGTAAATTTCGCTTAATCTACTTGTGTCTGATTTGTAATTAATTGAACGTTTATTACTGTTTATGTGGTACATCTCGAGGAACAATCTTTTCTTATAATTGCTTTCTGAATCTAAGATCTTGATATCTGACAAATTAAATTGGTGTCCTGTTGTTATGGAATGGTGTGCTGCTGCACAAGTATTTTTGTGTGTTTTACAATCACTTTTGTGCTGCGTTATTCTTTGTTTCAGCCATTGCGATGTTTGTCCTATATACTGCCCATCACATTCGAGACAAGAAAGTTGATAGATGATATGACTCTGATTTAGAAGCGGTGTCTGGTCTTTAAGCTTCGAGAATAAGCTGTAGTTGGATATGCTATTGTATTTCGCTATTTTGATTTTAGGAATTCCGTTCAGCAGCTTGATTATATTGTTGGTTAAGCCATTTATGAAGGGCAACTTTTTGTAAATCACGGGATCTGATGGTCTGTTGTCACGTTGCCCGTCGTATAAGTCTGAGTTATATATCAGTTGCTTAAGAATTTTACTTGGATAGCCGTTGTTCAAGAATATGTTGTAGAGTGTTTTTAAATTCTTTTGTGTGAACAGGTCATTGCTGATGTGTAAAATTCTGTTTTTCATTGCCACAACAGTGTTGTGTTTTTGGCTTTTCGAGTGCTGAGAGAAATAATTTATATATCTTCCAGAGTCAGTTGGTTTCTGATACCAATCCAAAATTATCTTGTTCTCTGTGGTTCTTATCACCTTAGTGTCTAAAAAGGGCACACTTTGTTCTTTCTCCTCCTCAACGGTAAATTGTAGGTGTTTGTGAAATCCATTGAAGAGGTCCAGTGTAGTTTGAATAGAGTCCTCGGGGATCGCACTTATCACATCATCCACATATTTGTATATGAACGGTAACTTGAACGGTAGTCGTGGAATTACTATATTAAATAGATGATCTAAAACTATGGTGGCTAGAATGGGGCTGATAGGAGAGCCCATGGGAGTGCCAAAGATTTGTGAGTAAAAAGTTCCACCGAAAGAAAAGTAAACATTAGAAAAAATAAAATCGATTAGTTTGAAGAAGTTATTCTTACTTAGTGTGGTGTTGGGTTCTATTAAGAGCCAATTTTGCTCTAAAATTTCAATAATCAAGTTAAGAGGAATATTCGTGAAAAGCGATACCGCATCTAAGGATATAAGTACATAGGTTTGAGGAATTGTAACATTCTTAATTAGTTCTACAAACGTAAATGTATCTTTCACATTATAATTAGTTTGATATTCAAAAGTGGCAGTTAGAATGTTTGCCAAGTATTTCGAGATGTTGTATGTAGTGGAGTTGATTGAGCTGATGATAGGGCGAAGAGGAACATTGCTTTTGTGAATTTTTGGTAGACAGTATAACTTTGGAAACATCGAGTTGTAGATCATTAGTTGTTTTGCAGCATTAGCGTCTATCTCACCTATGGATTTCAGGTTCTTAATAATATTGTTGTATTTGGTTTGTATTTTCACCGTTGGATCAGTGTTTAATTTGGTGTACGTGGAAGAATCCTGTAGCATTATCTCAGTTTTATCCATATATTCTGATTTATCCATGGCAACCGTACACCCACCTTTGTCTGATTGCAAAATGTATAGATCTGGATTTGATTTCAAAAACTTGCTTGTTTTTTCAAACATCCTGTTGAAGTGGTTTGGTTTGTTTGTTGTAGTGTGGTTCACATAATTAGTTATGATATTGGTTGCTCTAGCTCATACGACATCCTTTGATTCATCTGGAATATCATCCACTATATTTTCTAAGTCTGCAACAAACCTATCTAGTCTGACATCTTTACCAACACAGGGCACACTAAATTTAGGTCCCAATGATAAGAAATTTGCGACTTCTTCCGGTATGGCTATGCTAGAGATATTTTTAAACCATTTGCTGTTGTCTTTAAATACACGGTTGTGTTTTTCGTTATTGCTGTATAGTCGTTCAAATTTGTTGATGTTCGTAAGTTTTATTTTCTCAAATTCAGATCTAAATTTTCTTTTCAGACGATTTTCCTATTCACGTATCATATCAGTTGGAAGAATCTCAGAAAGTTCAGATTTGATGTTACATATAAGTCGATTATATCTCGAGATGTTATTGCAAGTAATTTTTATTTCTAATGATAATGTTTTCTTGTTAGTGCTCGACATAAAACTGTTAATCCTATTAGTCATGCTAAAATTGTTACCTGTTGTCAATAAGTAATGTAGATTTTTGGTGCCGTCTTGAACGTGTCGTGGAAACGTGTTTGATGTTCTACACATCAATAAGAAAATTCTTCTATTGGTGACACTTGCTAGCTTGATGTTGATGCTTGACCATTGCTTCATTAACTTTGTTGTTGTATAGCCATAGGTGTTTGATATTTGTTGATAGAAACCCATCATTTATACAGAACTGGATTCGATGGATTTCACAAACACCTACAATTTACCGTTGAGGAGGAGAAAGAACAAAGTGTGCCCTTTTTAGACACTAAGGTGATAAGAACCACAGAGAACAAGATAATTTTGGATTGGTATCAGAAACCAACTGACTCTGGAAGATAAATAAATTATTTCTCTCAGCACTCGAAAAGCCAAAAACACAACACTCTTGTGGCAATGAAAAACAGAATTTTACACATCAGCAATGACCTGTTCATACAAAAGAATTTAAAAACACTCTACAACATATTCTTGAACAACGGCTATCCAAGTAAAATTCTTAAGCAACTGATATATAACTCAGACTTATACGACGGGCAACGTGACAACAGACCATCAGATCCCGTGATTTACAAAAAGTTGCCCTTCATAAATGGCTTAACCAACAATATAATCAAGCTGCTGAACGGAATTCCTAAAATCAAAATAGCGAAATACAATAGCATATCCAACTACAGCTTATTCTCGAAGCTTAAAGACCAGACACCGCTTCTAAATCAGAGTCATATCATCTATCAACTTTCTTGTCTCGAATGTGATGGGCAGTATATAGGACAAACATCGCAATGGCTGAAACAAAGAATAACGCAGCACAAAAGTGATTGTAAAACACACAAAAATACTTGTGCAGCAGCACACCATTCCATAACAACAGGACACCAATTTAATTTGTCAGATATCAAGATCTTAGATTCAGAAAGCAATTATAAGAAAAGATTGTTCCTCGAGATGTACCACATAAACAGTAATAAACGTTCAATTAATTACAAATCAGACACAAGTAGATTAAGCGAAATTTACTGCAATGTTTTAAAATTCGAAAAATAGCAGAATATTAAACAGATGGCTCGATATTGGAACTTTTGACCCTTAACACATGTGAGAAAAGATACCTGACTCAGTGCCGCCCTCGACGTTCTCGTGAAACGACATGCATAGCTTTAAGTTAAATTGCTTTATATAACATACCTACAACAATTCGTAAGTTATATCATTGTAATATTATGTTTGTACCTAACTGTTAGTTAATTTTGTTGTTTGTTCCTGATGAAGATGAAAAATTAATAAATACTCATCGAAATATCGAATTCAACAGAATTAAATGTAGTTTCAATCTAAGCCACAGACCGCAATTCCCGATAATTTCAACACTGTTTTATAGTGTTATAGAATATACTTGCACGGTCGATAAATACATCGGATTTCGAATCCAGTTCTGTATATATATATATATATATATATATATATATATATATATATATATATATACATATATATATATATATATATATATATATATATATATATATATATATATATATATATATATATATATATATATGTTTTATTCATGCAATTTATTATGACCTTAATATTCCTATGCTATTAAACAATTTTTGCACCTTCTCCATTGGCATTATTCACAGAGGATGGAATGAGAAAAGATACCAAATCATCTTTTTTTAATGACTTTACACCAATAGAACGACCCTGTAATAACAGTCATATAAGCCACGTTGTTATCGATGGTGCTTTTCTGATACATAAAGTGGTTTGGGATAGAAATTCCTATTTTAACAACATTCTCGATAAGTATGTTCGGTATGTGCAACAATATTATGGTTTGTTTTCAAGTGTAGTATTTGATGGCCATTCCGAAAATCCTGATAGCGCAGAAACAACGCCATAGGGGCGCTTGCATCGCACTAATAAGCATAAATCGACAGAGGTAGAGTTTGCTAAGAGCACCGTATCAACATAATTGCAAGAAAAATTTCTTGGTAATGAAACGAACAAAGCTAACTTCATATGCTTTCTGATGACTGTTCTATCAGAGGTGGGTTTTAGTGTCGACCAGGCTGAATCTGATGCAGATGCTGTTATCGTCCGTTGTGCGCTTGCTGAATCAAAGTCATATGATTCGGTAACAATCATAGCAGAAGACATCGACATCATTGTCTTGCTGACGGCATTAGGAAGAAATCAATCAAATATATTTTTTAAAACCTTCAAAAGGGCGTACGTCCGAACAATTGTACTGTACTTCAAGTTCTATATATGACGACGTAATTGCAGAGAATTTGCTGTTTCTCTATGCCTTCTCAGGATGCGATAAAACGTCAGCCTGTACAACATGAACAAAGTAAAATTCATAAAAGTTTTGCAGAAGCATCCTGAGTTATCTAGTGGAACAACATTATTTGTCAGTGAGAAAGTCGAGCCATCTTTACTGAATGTTGTTGGCGAACGTTTTTTCATCTCTTTATATGGCGGAAATAGAGTCGATTCTCTGGACACCCTGAGATAAAAACAGTTCGTTACGACAGTGATACAAAATGCATTTAATATCTCCTCATTTCCTCCAACATCACATGCAGCCCGTTTTCACCCACAATCTCCGAGTGAATCACCAGATTCAGTCATGGCTCGGTAAACATTGCTATCCGAAAGATTGGGGATGGACAATGCGTGGAAAATATTGGATACCAATCCAATCTTTCAAGCCACCAGCACCCCCCGAGCTTATGAAATTAATATTTTGAAGACGGAAAGGAAACTGTGGAAGTGCGTGCGGTTGCCGAAATGCAGCCGTCAAATGTTCAGCTTTGTGGTGAATATTATTTTGTCTAGAAGTTGTCCATGGATTAGGCCCACTGGGGATACCACACAAAAAAACGCTCCTCCAGACTCTACCTCATGGGTGATGGGAAAAGAGTCAAAAACCGTTTAATCATAGCATAGGAATATTTAGATCATAATTAATTGTATGAATAAAAAAATATATGAAAAGAAAATTAAGCCTAACCGAACGTCCCCACGAGCGACAAGTTTACTAGCCGTAAAACGAACTTAGGTATTGCGGAACGGAATAGGAATGGCCGAACTGAACCGACTACGCACAAGAAGTCGTGTAGTCGGCTCAGTTCGGTTATTCCTATTCCGTTCCGCGGATAAGTTCGTTTCACGGCTACATACTGCTGGCGTAAACTTGTCGCTCGTGGAGCCATTCGCTTATGTTTTGTTTTTATTGCATCCCTATGACCATTCGAGAATCTGGTCAAGTTTGAAGCGCTGTTAAACCTAGATAAATAAATAAAATTAAACAACTTTATAGTGAAAATTATTCGTTGAAAAACCCGCTACAAAATTGCAATAATGTTATTTTATTGTAAAATGAACTGAAAAAAGGTATAACCTCCAAAAGAAAACTTGTTTAAAAAAATTCACTTATTTTTCGAAAGTCAAATAAGTCAGGAAATAAAATTCGAAATTATTTATCCTTTGAGCTTTTTAAGGTGGAAAAATAAAGCATAACAGAATGGCGAAATACTCGACAAGGGAAATCTAAATTTGCATTTTGCGTCCCAGCGCCGGATTAACCATTAGGCGGACTAGGCGGCATCCCGCTCAAATGGATTAATTAATATTGAATTTTTTAAGCAGTAATTAAAAGAAATGTAAAATTTTAAATAAATCAAATAGGGCTAACTGAGACAAAAAAAAAAGAGAATGGTTAATTTATGATTTCCAATCAAACTTACTTTTTTGTTTCGTCTTCTGTCAAATATCAGAATAATACAACCGACTTCAAGACAAATTAAGCAGTGGACATGTTTATATTCCATGTTCTAATCATTCCCTCAATTTGGTAATCAATTTTGCAAGCAAATTTTGCTTAGAAGCTGGTAATTATTTTGGTATGGTACGTTTTTTTTCAATTTCTACCTACCAATAATGGGCCTTATAGTCCATTCACTCACGGTAAAATATTACAAAACCTCCGGATTTTAAAGAACCTTTGGATTTGAAATAATAGCTTAGTTGACATGAAATTTGGCATACTCATAGCTAACATGTCAAAGAAAAAAGTGATATTTTGCCGATGTGTGATTTTGCTCTAAGGTTGAGTCCACCCCTTCTCGGATGTGAAAAAATATACCGCCAAAATACGCACGGAAGCGGATAAACACACTAATTCTATAGTCTGGGCTGATTATCGGAGAATAGACCATTTTTGGGAAAAGTTATTTACCAGCAATTTTATTGCTGGAATCGAAGCTTATGATTATATATATTAATAATATAGGTATGCAAAGTCCGCAGATAGTGTGCTACTTTTTTTATAAACAAAATGGCGCCCGAAAATCGTGTTTCTTTCGAAAAAAAATATCGAACAAAAACAATCAAATAAAAATTCACCGCAATTAAATTCTGCATAGAGATATGTTTTTTTCGATCTGCTTCGACGAAAATTTTCCTCGGAAAATCCGGGTTTTCCCAAAAAAATTTTTAATTTTCGAATAAAGTTTTAGATAAGTAATTATTTACCAATAATTAAATAAATTGGTGACTTACAAGCCTTCTTGGTTTGGATTATAGTTCCAGAAGCTGTTGAAAATTAAACGAATATTTTAGCAACAATTCAATTGTTAATTAATGATTTACGGTCGCAGTAATAACCAAAATAATTATGATACACTGATCAAACTTTGAAATCTTAAAAAGATGAGATGCATATTTAACATTTTGTCGACAAAATATAAATTTTTTATTTTTTTACATAATTTTTAAATGTTTAAAAAATAGTTATAAACAAATTAGCGTTTATCAGAAAGTTTTTATTATATTCTAATTTTAAAAAATAGTTAAAATGCGTGTTTCATCTAGCTTGAAAATGAATTTTTTAAAACTTTTTTACAACCATTTGCAGAAAAGTTATGAAACAGCAAAATAAACATACGATTAGTGCGTTGTTTATAATTTTTTTTAATTCTTTCAAAGCGTAAAAGTGAGTTTAAAGTACAAGCTAATTACTTACAAAAAATTTCGATTATTAGTTTAATGGTTATATTTTAATTAAAGATTATAAATATTTTTTTGTAATTTACACGCGCAAAAGTAGACTAATACAGTACCGTAGCTATGTATTATGTATTATACCCGTCCACATACACAACTCGCGCGAGTTTAAAGCATGTCAGTCGCTTCAAGTGAACATCTCCGGCTTTGTATCAAGCCTACTTTCGCGCTAAACATTACAAAAAAAAAAGTATTTTTAATCTTTGATTAAAATAGGACCATTGAACCAATATTTGATATTCTTTGTGAGTAATTAGACTGTACCACAGACTCACTTTTAAGCTTTGAAACAATTAAAACAAATTATAAACACCGGAGCAATCGTATATTTATTTTGCTGTTTCATAACTTTTTTGCAAATGGTTGGAAAAATTTTTTGAGGCATTCATTTTCAAGACCTTGGAAATACGCATTTTAAGTATTTTTTTAAATTAGAATATAGTAAACAATTTCTGAGAAATGTTAATTTGTTTATAACTATTTTTTTAAACATATAAAGATTACGTAAAAAAATAAAAAAAATTATATTTTGTCTACAAAATATTAAACAGACATCACTTCTTTATAATCTTTCGAAGTTTGATCAATGTCTCATGATTATTTTGGTTTTTGTTGAGACTGTAAATAATTGTTAATTAACAATTGAATTGTTGCTAAAATATTCGCTTAATTTTCACCGGCTTCTGCAGTTATAATCTATACCAAGAAAGCTTTTATTTTACTAAGTTATTTAATTATCGATGAATAATTACTTGCCCAAAAAATTTATTTGAAAATTCGAGATTTTGTTGGGAAAACCCACATTTTCCGAGGAAAAATTTCGTCGGAGAAAATCAGGAAAAACATGCCTATATGTAGAATTAAATTAGGGTGAATTTTTATTTGACTGTTTTGGTGTAAAGTTAAAATCTTCGGAGTTATAGACCAATAATTGAAAAAAACACGATTTGGGGACGTTATTTTGTTAATAAAAAAAGTAGCACACTATCTGCGGACTTTGCATACCTATATTATTAATATATAGGAACTTTTCTTTGTACTTTACTAATTAGACCAACGTATTATAACTATTTTTTTTTTCAAAATTTAATAATTATGCAAAAAAAACGAAAAATTTATATTTTGTCGATAAAATATTAAATAAGCATCTCATCTTTAAAATCTTCATAAGTTTGATCAATGTATCATGATTATTTTGGTTATTATTGCGATCGTAAATTGTTAATTAACAATTGAATTGTTGCTAAAATATTAGTTTAATTTTCACTGGCTTCTGGAATTACAATCTATACCAAGAAAGCTTTGACGTCACTAAGTTATTTAATTATTGATTAATAATTACTTACCTAAAACTTTATTTGAAAATTAGAGTTTTTGTTGGGAAAACCCGCATTTTCCGAGGAAAATTTTCGTCGGAGCAAATCGGGAAAAACATATCTCTATGCAGATTTTATTTGCGGTGAATTTTTATTTGGGTGTTTTTGTTGTAAAATCTTTGGAGTTATAGAGCAATAATTGAAAAAAATACGATTTTCGGGCGCCATTTTGTTTATAAAAAATGTAGCACACTATCTGCGGACTTTGCATACCTATATTATTAATATATAGGATCTTATAATTCGATTCCAGCAATAAAATTGCTGGTAAATAACTTTTCCATGAATTTTGCTAATTAGCCCAGAGTACTATAAGCACCTTTTGCTTAATAGAGATTTTCGTTAAGAGGATCGGAACGTATTTTCGGCTGGAATGCTATTCAAATGGGGATTCATTTTTTCAAATCCTGAGAAAACTAATAAGTATTTTGGAAAAATTTAAACGCAGAATGAAAGATTACGTTATTAGCGAGGGCCGAAAGTCCCTGAGAACTTCTACAATGTTTATTTTAATAAGATACAGGGGTGAAAAAACTAAGAGAAAATTTAGTGTGATTTTTAAATTCAAATATCTCATTCAAAATAAACTTTTTATTTATTCTAAGGGACTTTCGGCCCTCGGTAATAATTTAGTCTTTCATTCTGCGTTTAAATTTTTCAAAAATATTTATTGGTTTTTTCAGGATTTGAAAAAAATGAACACAATGCCGTGGTAATATTTTCCAAATCTGTCTTTGTCTTACAACGCACTCAACTGAATATAATATTGTCAGCATATATTGTCAGTCAGACACTGACAATATATATTGTCAGTCAGACACTGACAATCAGTGACAATTTTAAATATTTGACATTGCATCGGGAATATTTTGAGAAATTGATTAAATATTATTGATATATAGTGTATTTGATAAATAATTGATTTAAGACGTGAACTTAATAAAAAGTTATTTATTGTGTATTATTTGTGAAAGATCCAAGCAGAGAATACATCAGATATATCCTGTGATCCAAGTATTTTGTTGTTAGAGATGTTCAAAATTGTAAGCGTTCCAAAATAACAACATATTATTAAAAAATCACTTTAACACTTTTCCTCTTTTCTCGATTGATTATTAGTTTTTGTTGTACAAATAAATTATTACAATCACTGAAAACATAGTTAGTGAAAAAATTATCACATTTATTAACTGAATTAATAATTTGCAATTATAAAAATAACAGTTATCCAAGAACATTCAAAAGCCATCTCTTTAAATTAATTATGACATTTTCAAGTAGAATGACATTCTAGTAATGTTTACATATCCACACCAGTGTGAATTTTACTACACGTAATTTGCCGTGTAAAGACAGAAAAAGTAGGGATACACGTAAAATATTTGCGAATTATGTACCCATAGCCTTAAGTAAATACCTTTCGAGTTATTTACAGGTAAATATGTTCATTTTTCAACACAAAAACATGTTTTTAGACGGTTTTTCGCAATAACTCAAAAACTAAGTAAGTATTTTATCGAAAAAAAAATTCTTAGCAAAAATATCGCTTTTAACAAATTTAAAAAATGGTGTATGTGTGCAGTATGTAGACCCAGTAGAAGCAGAGTTGTAGCTTATGAAAAGTAGGTTCTTACTCGTCAAATTCCAAATCGAATATTTCAACGTGAAATAATAAAAAAATGAAGCATTTTTCATGGAAAACTCATAACTTTTTTAAATGTTAAAAAAGGATTATTCTTGTTAAAAAAAATCTAGCATAAAAAGTGAGCAAGATACGCTCAGAATAAAATTGGTCCCTTTTTGGGTAAAAAAAAGTGGTGAAAATACCCCCTGTTCCGATGGAAGGTTACGGAATCAATTAAAAATAAATGTAAACAATGAACAATAATATATTTATTTGTGTCGATAAAAATACGTGTTTTGCTTATATCTCAAAAGGGTGTGTTGTTGATGTACCGCGTCTATCCCGACGCCCGCTGGGGTGTGACTCAATCGTTCGCCTGCTGTGTCGATACTGACGCTGTGGCTGAAAAAAACCACAAACGCTAATATGTTTGTGTTCCTACAATATGGCTAGAAAAGGCAATAAATTACTACATCTTGCGTTTTAAAAGTTGAGAACCTTTCTGTATTTTAAAAAGTTGACATAAAGAGTGTGGCAATCTGGCTTCGGAATCTATTAGTGTTTCCTTGAAAAAACATTAATTGGATAACATCTGCTTAGGGATATATTTCCTTAACGGTCCTTGTTAGCATATGGTTTGTATATTAAACGTTATTTAGTTTTGAGAAAAGTTATTAAAAATTTAGCAAAAATAGTAATTAAAGCGTATCGCTATACCCCTAATTAGCATCCTAAATTAAATTAATCCTTACCGCTTTACAAGCTACTTTACTTTTGTATTGTTTATATTCTCTGTAAGTTTTATCGGTATAAAGTGCTTATTTATAAAAGGGCTGTAGTAGAAAGGCCTTGAACAAGTCACTATTCACGAGTGTATGCAATTTTTTTTCCACCTACCTTTACCGAAAGTATAATTTTCCTGACCTGATTGTACGGAGCAAAGTCGTACTTTTCCTCCCTAGGGAGTAAAAGTAAAAGTGACGTCATGGAATGTCATTGATGAAATAACTTATTGACGCCCTTATTGACAATATTCTATTATCTATTGCGTAAGTATCTATACACTTTAACGCTTATTTATAGAATACCTTGTATTTTGTAGAATGGTAAATTGTTATTTTGATTTAACATTAGGTTTGTTCTAGCAAACAGTCAAACTAGTTAGAAACCGTTAGCAAACAGTTGGTCAGTGAGAGAACATAATACAGTCACCAGTGCTATCCCCTCTACTCGCGCTGGTCTACTATTCGCTGATGGTTTCAAACCGTTTGAAACGGATGCTAGAACAAACCTAATGTTTACATTAATACTTTGACTTATACTTGACAGTTGACCGTTATAATGTACCTACTTGTTAGTTTTAGTTGTCTAATAAAATTTGTCAATTAGTTACATAAATAAATTATTTAAAAATGAAAAAATAACTTGTTATTTGAGGTAGGTGGAAAAATCATATGTATAACATGAGAGTAAAGTGCCTTTTCCTCTCTTGAAGGATTACTGCTCTCCGCTACGCTACGTAAACTTCATTCTTGGGAGGAGCACTTTCCTCCCTTGTTATACAAATAGCTATTTATTTAGCTTAATGCCTCGACAACTAATGGCCATTGGCATGGTACAGTGGATTTTTCCAATCAGGTACCTAGTGTAATGTGTTGAGTAAATGTCTTATTATTAAGCAAAGTCGACGTCATTGTTTTTGCAAAGAGACGCTAATTGTATCCGAACGTCTGCGGTCTCTCCAGTGAGTACCGATCCCACAAGGATAGAAACTATTTTTAAACGTTTTTATTTAGTTGAATAGTTTGCATCAAATCTTTAGACGTTAATTTTACTGCCTTTTCTTCAATGCAAATGAATGAAAATTTGCAGACATATGTATTCGCGGGAACAATACACGAACAGTCAATAAAAATTATTTTATGTTTATTAATTGTTTAAATAAAAAAAAACGATTTTAATGCAAAATGCTTAAATTCTCTTGTTTTTTACAATGTAGAGACTTGAAATTTTTACCTTTTGTAGCTAATGATATGAACTATACATAATTTCCACTTACGTTAATTGTTTACGTTATGCTTCATAGATAAACAATAAAATTTCAAATTTGGAACGCTCATATTTGTTTATATAAAAATCGGCGCTTATGGTAGGGGAGCCCAAGCAGGGATTTCTGCAGTAACTTGAGCGCGTCAGATTATCATATGGGGAGAAACCTGGTGCCCTGCAGATGTACCTCTGCCATATATTGGCTCTTAACACAGGGAACTTCGTCATGGGGGGCCCGAAAAAAAAATATATCCTTAAAAATACTCAAAATTGTCAGATTAAAATAAGGTAAGTTAAGTACATGCAAAAGAGTGTATATTTAAAAAATCTGACGATTTGAGCGGGGCGTAAGGAAATGCGTGAATCAAAAAGTTTCACAAAAAAGCGAATATTTCGAGAAATGAACGTCGATCGAAAAACTAAAAAACACGTCTTCAATATTTTTCAAAAATCGATTGAATGGTACCAATCATGGGAGGTAAATTTAAAATTTAAAATTCAAACCCGCGATATTTCGCAAAATAAACATCAGATCGAAAAACTGCAAAATACAATTTCATTATGTTTTTAAAAAATCTATCGAATGGTATCAAACATGACCTCCCACGGAGGTGGGGTTGGAGGTTACTTTAAAATCTTAAATGGAAGCCCCACATTTTTATTGCAGCTTTGGATTCTTTACGTAAAAATAGGCAACTTTTATTCAAGACATTTTTTCAAGCTATGGATAGATGACGCTATAATCGGAAAAAACGATTGTTGGAAATGGAAAATTAAATTAAAAAGTGGAAAGTTCGCACTAAAATGGAAAATTTTACTTAACTTTTTTCGGTTTTAGAACCTAATAATCACAACCCAATAGGTTTCCATAACGCTCGAGTGACTGCAAATTTAGCATACTTTGCTCCCCTATTATTCATGTCAAATTTCAATATGATACGAAACAAAACGATAGCTTTGTGTGAAAACCTCGTATCTCATTTGACAGAAAATTTTACAGGAGAGAATTTAAACTTAATTTCTGCATACTATAACTTAAAACAAAAAAAACTATATAAGAGTAGTTTCATACTTCTTATTCGTGTAAGAGATAGCCGTATGAATTCATCTAAAAAAGAGTTTATTTACAATATGTACAATAAAGATTATAAACATTAATACAACAATACTAAAATAACTTAAAAATACAAACCTAAAAAAGAGAATCAAGAACATGCTATTTCTTACTCTGAGTTTTTGACAACTGTCAAATAATTATTTACAAATGTCATTCAAACTAAAATTACACAGTCATGCCACCTAAAACTATAAATAACTTAAAATAACTAAATGTGGTTTTATTGAAAATAAACATAGTTTTATTTTTACATCCCCCCACCAAAAGGTATGACAAACCATGAAAGTCTATGGTTGGTCACAAGGCAACAATTTTGAGATGTGAAAATAGTTCATATCGTTCCTTTTGTATCCGATATCTATTTCATATAAAGTATTTGAAATTTGTTTTTTTATTTGAAATGGACCTAGTCTTACTTCATCAAGTTTTTTTCTATTTAGTTTGGATTTATTTTCTACATATGCCCAATCTCCTTCTTTAAATTCATGGAATTTTCTATTTTTGTCATACAGCTTTTTATTATATTCATGATGTCGTACTGAATTTTTATAAGCTATTTGCTTATCTTTTGATACATTTCTTGTTTCACAAAGTTCCTCGGGAACAATCGGATCCGCTTTTCCAAAAAGCAAATATTCTGGGCTGTATCCGGTTACGCAATGATCTGTTCTATTATATTCATCTATACATTCTTCAGCTATTTTTGTCCATGCTCTACTTCTAGTTTCATTTAGTTTACATCTTATCCTATTAACTAATGTTTGATTAAGTCTTTCATTTAAACCATTCGAAAATTTGCAGTCTACTGCTGTAAAAACCAGTTGAATATTTAACTGTTTCATATTATTTCTAAATATTTTGGAATTAATTCCCGGATACTGATCTGTTAATAATGTTTTTATGGGGTGTTTATCTTGAATTTTAGAGATTAGTTTAATAAAATCACCTGTCATCTGATTTTTGGAAGTAACTGCAAATGCATATCTGGTAAAATGATCTACAAGTAAGTGGAGGTATTTTTTTGTTGAACGATTGCCAGAAAATCCTCCTATTGTATCTAGGGACATTATCTCGAAGGGTTCTTTTGCCGGACCTAATTGTGACAAGAGACCATATTTTGGACCTACTCTTGTTTTATTTTTACAGCAGATCTCGCATTTCTGGCAGATATCTTTTGCCAGTAAATCCAAATTATTAATGTATTAAAAATTCCTAATTTTGTTAATTACTTTACCAGCACAAATATGACCATAAAATTTGTGAATTTTTGTTATTAACTTCACTCCAAAATCTTTGGATAAAATTATTTTTGTCTGGTTCTTCCTTAATTTATAGAATACATCTTGGTTAAAAATTGTTCCTATCATTTTATCTATAGCTTGTCGATTATTATTCTGGTCTTGTTTTATCTTAGTTAATGTCACTAGGTTCACTGTTTTTATAATTGTTTCTGCATTTTCTATATTTTCCAAAACTGGGTTTCTAGAAAGGCAGTCTGCTTCTACATTTTCTTTTCCAGGTTCATATTTAATGTCGAAATCAAATTGTGAAAGAAAATGTGTCATATCTCCTAATTCTTCATCTGGCCTTGTACGAAGTTCTCTTCCCTCAAGGGGCTTATGATCAGTAATAACGACAAATTTCTTTCCCATTAGCCAGTATTGCCAAAATTTTAATGCTTCTTTAATTGCCAGGCATTCTAAAAAAATTGCTTTTTTGTTTTTCTGATATTTGTTCAATTTTTTTGAAAAGTAAGCCACAGGTTTCATTTCTCCATCTTCTTGTTTTTGTTTGAGAACTGCACCAACTCCTAAAATACTAGCATCGGTATATATAATTGTAGGAGCATTTGGGTCAAAAATAGCGAGAATAGGTTCAGAGCACAGGATACTCTTTACCATATCAAAGGCTATTTGGCAGCTTAAAGACCAGTGAAATTTAATATCTTTTCTAAGTAAATTATGTAATGGCTCTAATAACCTAGCTGAGTCTTTTATATATTTGTGGTAAAAATTTACTTTTCCCAAAAACTGTCGTATTTTTTTTCTGGTATCTGGTGCTGGAAAATTTCTGATCGATATTAAATTATCATGTAAAGGACGAACTGAATTGTTTCCCACAATGTGCCCCAAATATTTTACCTCTTCTCTTGCAAAATTACATTTTAGAAGTTTGAGCCTAAATCCCTCTTCAAGAATGGCTTCCATGAGTCTTTCGATGTGCTCTAAGTGTTCTTCAAATGATACTGAAAATATTAAAATATCATCTATGTAATTTATACAAAATGGATTTAAATTATGTTTTCTGATAATATTACTTAAAATCCTTTGAAATATTGCTGGTGATGTTTTAAGCCCAAAAGGTAAGCATTTCCATTGCCAATGACCACCTTGTGTAACAAAAGCTGTCTTATATTTATCTTTATTCCGAACTGGAATAAACCAAAAAGCAGAATTTATATCTAAAGTAGTAAAGAATTTAGCATTCCTTGTTTTGGTCAAAATCTCGTCAATTAATGGAAAAGGTTGTGGTTCGGGAACAATTAATTTGTTTAATTCACGAAAATCAATGCATAATCTTGTTTCAGATCCTTCATCTTTTTTAAGAGCCAATGTAACAGGTGCTGCAAAGGGCGAAGATGATTCTTCTATTAAATTTGCTATTAACAATTGTCCAATTTGAAATTCTATCTCTTTTTGGTCCTCTATTGAGCATCTATATGGCTTCTTTGCGACAAATTTATGTTCTAAAAGTTTAATTTGAGCTTCATTATTTTGAACTTGCCCAATATCAAATTTATGTTTTGCAAAAATATTGTCATATTTATTTAGTAATATTTCTATTTTACTTTTCTGCTCTGGCTGTAAATGTTCTAATTTTGCTTCAAAAAGCTCTGTGGGAATTCCTTCATTAAAGTTTATTGAATATTCTGTCAAATTAACATTGTGATTAAACTTTTCCATCTTCTCTTCAATATCTAGATCTAATCTTTGATAAATTTCTAAATCAAAATCTTGTTTCATTTGAAAATTCAAAATAGAATCCAATCCAAGTAGAATATCATACTCGAAATATTCATCATTATTTACAAAAAGATTAACATTTTTCTCAATTTTATTAATTTTCATTTTTGCAATTAGTTTTCCTGTAAAATTTGTTCTGCCATTTATCGTTTTAAACATATTCCTATCTTCATGGATAACTAATCCCAACTGCTACCTTCGAATTCAGAAGAGTAACATTCGAACCTGGGTCATAGGTTCCACATAATTCTCTATTATTTAGGAATACTTTTAATTTGATCAATGTCAGCAAATTCAGTTTTTTTGGTCGGTTACCGTTTCATTTAATGTCTCCTGTATAGCAATATTATTAACATATTGAATATCATTTGATTTGTTTTCTTGTATTGTCCTTCTATCTTTTTGCTTTAAACGACACATTGCCTCTGGATGAAACCTCCCAGGGAATCCTTTTTTATCACAATATTGACAACTATTTTTTTTCTTTTGGTATTATTGTATTTAATTTGGTAGGTATTTTTACAAAATTTGGGTTTGTCTCTGATTTTTTTTTTGCTTATAACTGAACTCTCCAACTTTCGTAACTCACCTATCAATTTTTCCATTGTTGTAACCTCAGCTCTATTAATATTATTTTGTATATGAATTGGCAAATTTGTCACAATTAAATCTATTTTTATCACTATTTTGGCTTGGTCAGCTTAAGTTCTTGATTTATAAGAGTAGTTTCATACTTCTTATTCGTGTAAGAGATAGCCGTATGAATTCATCTAAAAAAGAGTTTATTTACAATATGTACAATAAAGATTATAAACATTAATACAACAATACTAAAATAACTTAAAAATACAAAGCTAAAAAAGAGAATCAAGAACATGCTATTTCTTACTCTGAGTTTTTGACAACTGTCAAATAATTATTTACAAATGTCATTCAAACTAAAATTACACAGTCATGCCACCTAAAACTATAAATAACTTAAAATAACTAAATGTGGTTTTATTGAAAATAAACATAGTTTTATTTTTACAACTATGTTTACATATTTTTGATTCTGACTATGTTTAGATCATTACACATACATTTTTCGTATATTTTGGGTTAGAGTATGCAGAAATTCAGTTTAAAGCCACTCATGTAAAATGTTCTGTACAATGAGATACGAGGTTTTCACACTACGCCAGCGTTCAACCAAACCTCGAAATAAAAAAATTCCTCTTTTCATCGTAGTCTTAGAAAAACCACCGGTAGAGAGGTCTTGTGCTACAATTAACACTAACGCATTCGTTTTGGCGTATTAATTAAACGCTTTTCTTTAGTTCAATCGTTTTTGTCAAATCTTTGGACGTTAATTTGACTACTTTTTGCTCAATGAAAATGACTAAAAATTTGCAGACATATGCATTCGTGGAAACAATACACGAATAATCAATAAAAAATTGTTTATATTTATTAATTGTCTAAATAAAAAAACAATTTTAACGGAAAATTATTAAAATCTCTTGTTTTTTAAAATGAAGAAACTTGAAACTTACAGATTGTAGCTAGTTATATGAACTATACATAATTTCACTTTTTACGTTAATTGTTTACGTTATGCAATAAGGTTTCATTTTTGACGATGAAAACATGATGATATATTTTAATGTTTGAAAAGTGTAAGACTAAAAAGTAAAAAATAAAAAAATATGAAAAAAAAGTTTTCAAGAAACGCTTTTATTTAGTTACGAGTGCCTAAAATTAAAAATATTATAAAAAATCAACTAAAAAGCAAAAAATAAAAAAACTGAAAAAATTTAACATATTAGTTAAAGAAAAGCGTGGGGCGAAAACCATTTATTCGATGAAGACGCGCCACGCTTTTCTTTAACGAATGTGTTACGATTTTTTTAATTTTTTTTTATTTTTTGCTTTTTAGTTGATTTTTTATAATATTTTTAATTTTAGGCACTCGTAATTAAATAAAAGCGTTTCTTAAAAATTTTTTTTCATATTTTTTTATTGTTTATTAATTTTTAATAAATGAAAAATTCTCTACCCAGGGTATGCAAATTTTTAACAGTCATATCTGAACCAATTTTTATCTTCAAAAAAAGTAAAAATCTGAAATATTCGGAAAAGCTAAACCTAAATTTTCTTAATCATTAAGTATTTTGCTACTACTAATCATTTTTAAGTTATTTTAAAAAGAAAGACATTTTTTTTAAATTTCAAAAAATTTGTTTTACTTTAAATCCCAGTATTTTGAAATATAAGTACTGTGGACCGGTGAAAGTTACATATCTTATAAATAATATATAAGTACAAACTAGGGGGTGCTTTCCAAGATTTTTTTGCCAAAAAAGGAATCAACATTATTTTGAGCTTTACTTGCTTAATTTTGATACTAGAAACTTGTTTAGAAAAAAACAAAAATAAAGCTTTTTTTAACACTATAAGTTGTGATGAGTTTTCACCAAAAAGTGCTTTATTTTCACCATTTTTTTTTAACTTTTATATGCGCTATATTTTTCCTACGAATATTTTTCGATAAAATACTTAATTTTGGAGTTATTTTTGCGAAAAACCGTCTAAAAACGGTTTTTTTTTTGAAAAATGAACATATTCACTCGCAAATAGCTCAAAAAGTATTGATATAGTAAAAAACTCTATAGAACAAAATATACTTAGAATAAATAAGTTTATCCATTTCCGCACTTATTTTGAATGTGTGATTTTTCACCTCCGAAGTTGTCGAACTCATATCCAAGGAAAAATCACATATCGGTAAAATATCAACAATATCCCTTTTTTTCTTTGGCACGTTAGATATGGACTATTTGTTGCGAAATGTCGGTTAAAAGACTTGTATACTAGATGGTCAGCTAGATGTGATGCTGTTGAAGCAGTACAAATAATTAATGTTATATAGGAAAATGAATAAGTATTAAATAGCTCTTTAAACAATTATATGGTACAACATTTTATAACGTTTTAGTGCTACTAGTAAACATTCAAAGATCCGACTGTAAATTTATCAGATACAGTTATTTTACTTAAGTCTTTGACAAATTAATAGAAGTAAAAAAAGAAAAATGATCTTTTTTTACATTGTCGTAATTTATTTTAGGAGTAACTACTTCCAAAACAACATAAATATCTGTATATTTGTTTTAAGTAAATTGTCGCTCTAAAGGGGCCTCCTTCTTATGGCCGCCTAGGGCCCCATGATGCCTTAAACCGTCACTGTCGCGTCCTGTCAATCACCGTGATAATAATTTTAGCGAATTATTTCCTTTAATATCCACAAAAGTGTGTGAATAAAGTATAAATTAAACCAAAAAAAAAGGATGGGTTAGATTTGATTACAGTACAGAGCCTATGTGCTTATACTCTACTATGTGCTTATACGTATTTCGGAATAGCCGTTTCCTCATCGGAGCACCTGGGTAGAAGCACTGAACTGCAACCAAATCCTTTCATCCTTTCGAGGTAATTATCAAAATAAAAACCAAAGATGCTACTAGCACTATCTATGAATCGAAAGTCAAATAAGTCAGGAAATATAATTCGAAACTATTTATCCTCTCAGCTTTTTAAGTTGGATAAATAAAGCATAACAGAGTGGCGAAATACTCGACTAGGGAAATCTAAAATTGCATTTCGCGTCGTGCCCTTCATCGTGATAATAATTTTAGCCAATTATTTCCTTTAATATCCACAAAAGTGAATAAAGTATAAACTAAAACAAAAAGAAGAAAAGATGGTTTAGATTTGATTACAGTACAGAGCCTCTACTATGTGCTTATACGTATTTCAGAATAACCGTTTCCTCATCAGAGCACTTAAGCACGAAGCACATAAGAACATAGTAGAGGCTCTGTACTGTAATCAAATATAAACCATCTTTTCTTCTTTTTGTTTTAGTTTATACTTTATTCACTTTTGTGGATATTAAAGGAAATAATTCGCTAAAATTATTATCACGGTGAATGACAGGACGTGAACTGCAATTTTAGATTTCCCTTGTCGAGTATTTCGCTACTCTGTTATGCTTTATTTTTCCAACTTAAAAAGCTCAGAGGATAAATAATTTCGAATTTTATTTCCTGACTTATTTGACTTTCGATTTATATATGGTGCTTATAGCATCTTTGGTAATTATTTTTATAATTACCCCGAAAGGATGAAAGGATTTGATTGCAGCTCAGTGCCTCTACCCAGGTGCTTCGATGAACAAACGGTTATTCCGAAATAAGTATAAGCTCATAGTAGAGGCTCTGTACTGTAATCAAATCTAAACCATCTTTTCTTCTTTTAGTTTTAGTTTATACTTTATTCACTTTTGTGGATATTAAGGAAATAACTATCTAAAACTATTATCACGGTGAATGACAGGACGTGAAATGCAATTCTAGAATTCCCTTGTCGAGTATTTCGCCACTCTGTTATGTTTATTCTTCCAACTTAAAAGCTAAGAGGATAAATAATTTCGAATTTTATTTCCTGATTTATTTGACTTTCGATTCATAGATGGTGCTAGTAGCATCTTTGGTAATTATTTTGATAATTACCCCAAAAGGATGAAAGGATTTGATTGCAGTTCAGTGCCTCGACCCAGGTGCTCCGATGAGGAAACGGTTATTCCGAAATACGTATAAGCACATAGTAGAGGCTCTGTACTGTAATCAAATCTAAACCATCTTTTCGTTTTGTTTCACTTATTTTTGTTTATACATTTTTTTGTTGGTCACTTGAAGATAGAAAGTGATAGAAGCAAAATTGTAGAAAATTTAATTTGCTACATTTTATGTCTTATTAAATTTTCTGTAGGGTTGGTAGTTTTCGAGATACAGCGCGAAACCCCTTTGCACACCTTTTCCAATATGGCGGCCGGGGGACAAGGGTGGACACCCCAAAAACTTAAACTGAAGCTTTTACTGACCCCCCTACATATTAAAAAAATAAAATTGACTCCTCTAACACATTCAAAGTATGGCCTAAAAAATGTAACCTTTCAATGGACTAAATATTTATTGTAATCATAACTCGATTTTAGGCCAAAGCAAAAATTTCCAAGAAAGAAGAGGCTCGCCTTAGGGAGGAACTCCAAACAGCTGAGAATCAAAATTCAGTTCCAGCACCTCCAGATGGTGGTTATGGATGGGTTATTGTATTCGCCTCATTTATTAGTAATATGGTAGTAGATGGTATTGGATTATCTTTTGGGCTTATTTTACCATATTTAGTTGAAGAATACGGTACAACAAAAGGGGTTGCAGCATGGGTTGGGTCAGTTATGGTAGGTTTCCAGATGGGTGCTGGACCACTCGTTAGTGCCGTGGCAAATAAATTCAGTTGTAGGACAGCCAGTATATTCGGTAAGTCATTTTAGCTATTACGAGTATTAAACATCTGACGATTTGGACTTTAATTAATACATATTAAAGCTTGATATACACGGGAGGTGTGTATCAATTTGAAAAGGTACCACCCGCTATAATTTGGTCAAATTCATTTGTGGGGAGGACATTTAGTAGACAGACCAGTTTTCAACTAAATTACATCAACCCGCTAATAGGGGCAAACACATTTCCAAAAATTGCCTGGAAATGTGTTTAATACTGAAGCACCCCAACGCTTTGAATAAAAGAACGGATATTAGTTACCTGAGCCAAATCTATCATGCATTAATATTGCAGAATTAGGCATTATCAGTGTCTACTTAAATATTTTTTCTTACGGTGTTTTTGTATACATTTTCACTTTTTATATACATTTCAAATAATTTTTTTTTACTTAAACCATTAAGACTACAGGCCCATGTAAAAAAATCGATTAGTCATATAAACCACCAGGTGACGTATATAGGACGATATAAGAGCATAAAATAATAAGAATCAGCACTATGCCGTCACTTGTTAGCTGTCCAACTCAGTGCTGGTGAGAATTCAAAAGTGCAGGTAGAGTGAGTACATTTTGGTTATATATTTTTGTACGGCATTTTTGCCATCGATAGATCCATGAGAAATAATAAGAAAGCGCGCAGTGCCGTAAAAAATTGTTTCGTCACACAGTTGGTAATTTTTTTTTGATTTTCTGACAATTTCCAGGGTAAATTTGGTCATTTCATTCTGTACGGCATCAGTTTCATACTGTTTCAATACAGCTTCTTATCCATTATTCCGCAACGCCGTACAAAAATCATGCGACAAGGGGAACAATGGAGGGTTGCAATCCCCTCTCTTTCCGTGGTCCGGGCGGTGATTTGAAACAACATAAAATTAATTTATTTTGAAAGTATTTTATGCATAGATAATATTTTTTTACATGCCGTACATTTTTGTTGGTCCAAAGGTTTGTAGAGAAAAAATCCATAGAACGAAATGTAAGGTGAAATTCATGACGATATTTTTTTTATACGGAATTTAGATAGTTTATCTGTACTTAATGCAATAATTTATTAAAAGTTAATGCCGTACAAATCTGAATATATTGCAGTACAACTCATATTGATAAAAAAGTAATAAAAATATTAAATAAGTAAATATACTTTACATATTTATATCGCTTACGGAGCGACGTTCTGTTACGACATACTTTTAGCATTTGTAGGCATGGCATATCTACACCTGCCTATTTATGCTGTACTTTGTGGTAAGTAATCGTGTACTGTATTCGGATGTACTCGGTTTGGACCCGAGTAAAGTGTTCGTTTGCGCTCGCTCACACATAGTTCGAATTATATCATGTTTATGTCACAGTCACATAGTTTATCATGTTTGCGCTGTTGGGTTAAGTGATTTTGATCAAGTGTTCCGACACAGATATTTCGGTCATATTATTAGCTCATATGAATCAAATCCTAGTAAATGTGGGCGAGAATCAGTTCAATGTCGATCGCAAAATATGGATATGGATGCAACTCGGAACCGGTAATCACGTGAAAAACATTGACGTTTATGATGTGTACAGAGACTTGGCCGAATAGCTCGGTTCTTCGTTGGCTGCATTCCATGCTTTTACGGGATGAAGGGTAAAAACAGACCATTAAAATATTGGAGAAATCTGGGAAGTCCCAAGACGCATTTATTGAAATAGGGCATAATACGTTTGTTGCAGATCCACTACTCACGGAACAAACTTTCAATGTTCTGCAATAATATGTATGCGTTTTATACAACGTAAAATCAAGAAAAACAGTTAACGAAGCAAGGTGTATCATATTCGATAGGATTTATTCGATACCGAAAAGCTGTAATGAAACTTTCAAAAAGACAACTATGAAATTGGAAGCAACGTCGTTTCCCCCTTGTTTCCGGGAGTTAAAACAACATATGAAGAGAAGTACCTACGTAGCACAGATTTGGTGTAATGCCTACAAACAAATACCGTCGACCTTGTTACCACTAAGTTATGGATGGATTTTCAATGACGGTCGGTACGATTTCGATTATCACGATAATACCGTACATTATCAGATGACCATGAAGTACTACACCCTTAAAATGGTAGCGTCATTTTCATCAGCCTAAAAGATATGGTCTACATTAAAATGTAAAGCATCATTTTTTCCTTATTTATTTACCTTAATACTATTTAAAACAAGGGAAAAATGTATAAAATTGCTATATTTTATTAATCTATGGATAATTAAACTTTTGCAATATTTTAAAAAATTTCAGTTTGTGTATTTCTCTATATTTTTTTAGAAGAGCTTCTTTTGAACGGCAATACTATATTATAAAAATTCTATTTTACAACCTCATGTTAAAAAAAGTTGCCGTACAGAGTCAACTGATTTTACAGCTTTATAAATCAAGTATACCATGAAATTAAGATAATTATTGTTAATATACATTGACGGCTAATATAATTTTTTGACGGTATTATTTTTAATAGTACTTTTGAGTGCTAGATAATGTTTTGGAACCGAAGCCGTACTTTTTCAAATCACCCGTTGATGCGTTTTTAAGAAAATTATGTCCAGTGTTATCCACTAGACAATATAATCCACTTTCAGTGTCGTTTAGTTTGTATGAATTAGAAATAAGTCTTAAGAATAAGAAAAATACTTCGCCAGGAATAGGAATATACCTTATATTATGTTGGCAAATTTATATCAAAATAGAAAAAAAACACTATTAATTTTTTTTATTCAAATATGGATATCAGAAGATATTTCAGATAGTTGGAGAGAGTACCGGGTGATTCTTATTCTCCCCTTAAAAAAATGAGAAACTTGAACAATATATAGTAAAATAGCTCTTGAATTAATTATAGAGCTGCAGAAAAATTTATTATATATTATAGAAGAAGTAATTATCAAAAAATACATTATAAAACTAAATTATGAATTACTTAACTAACTAAATTATCAAAAAAAATATAAAAAGGATTATTTATTAGAAATTAATGTTAGTATTAGTTTACGGATAAAATTGTATACGAAACATGACTAATAAGTAAAAAAAATTAAAATTTGCGAATGGATTTAGTGTCCGCAGTCATATAAACCCAAACAAAACAACAAGTTTTAAAGCTAATTATGTTTCCAAATTATTAATTTCCTATGTCCTTTTGTCTTATATACTATAAAATTTCTATTAATTGTTTTTAATATGTAATATATTCGCATTCTAACATATAATCTAATGAGATAACCCTTTGGAAAATTGCTGCAAGGATGCGTATATGGTATTTTTTCGAATAAGCTAACGTAGTTTTGTAAGATTTTCGGTTGATGACTAAAATTTTGAAAATTCTCTTGAAAAATAATTTCCAAATCTGTAACATACCGCACAAAATTTTGGCTCGGCATATAGAGCTTCCCAAAAACGTTTGTTTCATTACCACTGTAGGCTTTAACGTAACAAAACAGAAATGAATCGTCTAGTTCATCGTACTCTCTCCCATATGCTTCACAGATTTGACAAACATGTTTCCTAAGACACTTTTTTATTAAATAACCGCATATATATCTTGTGAAGTTTTACTGTAATTTATCTGATGTTTGATATTCTTGGTCATCCAAAGTGTTTTCAGGAACCAAAGCAGGGGTTTCGGGCAGTGATTCAACGTTACATATATCGGTTAAATTTAACAAAATATCGCCGGCATCTCTTTCGCAATTTTCTGTACCGGAATGCATCATGTCTAAACAAAAATATCTTTTGAATGCTGCGGTAAATTGTACCGGAGTAGGGTTGGAACACAATTTCCACCTTGCTGCCTGATTGAACCAAAAAAGTTTTCTAGACAATCTTGATTCCATGTGACTGTAGTAGATTCCACAAATGAATCACTCCATTAATGGTTATTTTCCAACCATTAACACATTTTATTCTTGGTGTTACATTTTCACCTTAAAAATTAATTACCTGTAAATTATTAAACAATCGGAAACACGTATTAAGAAAGTCTTGCTGATTATCGGTTCCTCTATACGATCTTTGGTACTCAGTTGCTCCTCTTAATGAAGAAGAATTGAGCATATCAAATAAATTATTAATGTTCCTAATAAATATTTCGGTTGTTGTTGCTTCCTCGACGAATACATTAAATCTAATATACAGATGCAGACCGGCAGCAACAGTGTTACTAAATATCTGAGAAGCATATTTCACTTTCATTTTTTCAAAATTGTTAGGAGATATATGTGATTCGGTCAATTTTGGCGCTGCACGTATAGGATATTGTTTATCATGTTTGTAAATTTTTTTAATGAATTCCCAAGAAGCGATAATATCATCAATAACAAATTTGTTTCTTAGGAAGTTGTTGCGGAGTGCTTTTAATAAATGAGGTGTATCAAAAGAAAAGACAATTTTATTATTTTCATGATAAAAATATGGTCTATCGGCAGATATATTTAACAAATTTGAAAGTGTAAGATTATTAGAGCCCATTTCACATACTACTCCTACCACTTTTAAAGAAATATTTTGTAATTTTGTAATAATATCTAAAATTATATTTTATAGCTTTTCCGCAAGTCTAGTTGAATTAACAAGGTAGTAAGCTATTGGTTGCTTCCAGTTGGATTTTACGCCTCTTATCATTATTACTGTTGCGGATAATGCTGGTTTAAAACTAGTATTTTCATCTCCAAAGTCTTCAAAGCCTATTATCCTATCTTTTTTAATACTATAAAGTAAATGTGCCTTAATACTCATTTCGTCAAAACAAAGAATACATAATTTATCGAGATCAGAAACATTATTCATTTTTTTAAGTATATCAAAAATGAAATCATTTATTCCAGGTTTGACAGATATATGTGTGACAAATTTGTGTAACGTTGTAACACTGGGCAAGCAAAATTCTTTAACTAATTTTTTCCTATAAAGTTTTGGACCGTTAAAATATAATTGTAAACAAAAGTTTTTGTATTCGTTTGAATATCACCGACCGTTCTTTTTTTTTCAGATTTTGTTCAATTTGAATATTAATAAAATTAGCCAAATTTCTATTGGCACAACAAAATTTATCCGTTAGTGATTTATAATTTTCTAATGTAGCGTTTTTAAGATAATCGGGTTTTCCATAGTCTTGTAGTTTTGGCAATTTTTTTTAATCGAAAATTCTTGTTTTGCAATTGCTTTATAGTCTTTCTTAGCTTGTTTTTTTTTAGGGCTATAGGTCGATGCACTTTCCAAAGTTTGAGTTTGTTGATTTTTTTTTTTGTAGAACAAGTTCTCTGTCGTCCTCTCCACCTAGCGGTACGGTAGCTAATTCTTCTCGTTGTTCCTCATCTTCGTCATTTACTGTATGAAAACTGTTTTCATCATCTACAACAGAAGTTTATAGGTTGCCTTATATGAAGAACGTGTCATATTGAACATAAAATATCTACAATCTACAACATTTAATTTTTTATTACCAAGCTGAATTATTTTTTAAAGTACAAGGAAGCCTTTTGTTATTTTGAAATCAAAAATATTCAACAAATGCAAATCCAACAAAGTTGTATTCCAACAATAGAAATAGCAAATAGAATAGCAGAAAATGGATTATAATTTCTTAGAAAGTTGCATACCGTCTTTTATTTCGACAATATATGGTATTTCCACAGTATGTAGATGGAATTTCCCTCAATATACTGTGGTATTTCCACGTCAAAATTCCGCTTAAATATTTTTGTACAGAGCAGATAGATTGCAAGGGGCAGCTTGGTATTTCCAGATCAAAAATTACCTTTAATTTCGAGGGGATTAAAAATGAGTTGAATGAAGGAATAATGTGGTCACACAATCAATTCCGATTTTGATGTTGATAATATTGAATTTCATAAGTTGTGGTTTATTACACCAAAAACTAATAAAATATAACATGACACAAGAAATAGTTTCAAAATAAGTTTGATATGTTTTTAACAGGAAACAGTAGCGATCAACAGGTAGCACCAAACGCGTTCCAAGATTGCGGCTCTAATTTTGAATATTTTGTCGAGATATTTGGCACACATATTCGTAATATAATAAAGAATGGCGGTACAGAGCCCAATTTCAGAAATATGTTAGTATGTGGAAATTACTCTACAACTAAATAAAATATTGAAAAAAGGAGCCTGTACCGCCATTAATAAAGACAAAAAAATACACTTTCTTCAAATAAACTTTTTTATCCCATGCCTAGATTTTGTGTAATCTTGGAACTACTAAAAATCGATTTTTTTATAACAAGAAATCGAACGTCACTGACTTGGCAACATTTCGCGCCTATGTGTATAAAAATTATTGTTTTTGATAGTTTAAACGTCACTGTCAGTGTCGAATTACCGACGCACTGTTGCCTCACTTTTGAAAGTTCGCAGAACTTTCGCAATATTGGACCGCGTTTGTTGCCACCTGTTGATCGCTACTGTATCACCTTAATAACAAATAGTAAAGTTGTTTACATAGTAAACAAGCTATAATTTATTGCAATACTACAATGCAACAAATTTATACGTCAACAATATAAATAGCAGAACATTCTTAGGTTTACACGGAAATTTCAGCTTTCAAACATATAAACTCACCTTCATCAACATTTGAATGTTGGTTTGGACTGTCTTCTATTGAAGGAAATAAACGTGGTACTGCGTTTTTACATAACCTGTTCCGAGTTTTATTTGAAAACATAGTATTTTCAAAATGCACACTGCATAATCTGTTCAAATTTAAGTTTGTTTTCTTTAACAAATCTTTTCTCTGGCACAACATTGCCCAATTTCGTGCTCTGAAAATACAATAAATTTACTTACTATTTAGACAACACTAAATTTTCCGGCTATTGTTAACTTTCATAAATATATAATATAATATGCAGATGAATGTAGAAAAAACACAATATTTATGCCTAGGTGAAGATTCAACTGATATGATATTGGACAATATAATCAGAAAATAACTAGTTGTGCTAAATATAAGTATTTGGGAATTAATTTCAGCAAAGAAGATACGGACGATGCAGAAATTAAGAGCAGAGTCAATAAAGAAAGAACGATAATTAGAGATATAATTAAATCATTGAACGGAGTTTTGTCGAGTACCAAGATAGGGAAACAAAGAAAAATGAGAATATACAACACCATGATTAAGAGCACATTGGTATAGGGATCCGAAACATGGAGAGTAAAGGAACACCAAAAAAGTAAAATAGAAGCTACCGAGATGGACGCCCTAAGAAGAGCAAGTAGAACATCGAGACTGGACAGGGTTAGAAATGAGTAAGTAAAGCAAATAATGAATTTACAGGAAACGGTCATAGATGCATTGAGAAGAAACAATTAACGTGGTACGGACATGTTCAGAGAATGGGGGAGGAGAGACTGCTAAAGAAAATTATGAAATGGATACCTACAGAAAACAGGAAAAGAAGATAGCCAAGAGCGAAGTGGATATACAAGGAGTAAGATAATCAATGAGTGTACGAGGATTAGAAGGTGAAAATTGCAATGATAGAAGATATTGGCAACAAGGCATCAGACAGCGTCGGAGGACGTTTTGAACCCGAATTTAAATATATAAACATATAATATATATCAAAAAATCTTTAGAAAATATTTCCTCTTTGTAAACATAATGATTGTATCTTAAGTATTTAAAAAACTGCAGGTAACATTTTACTATTTCCAATAATAATGATGCTATTCTGTTAAGGTGGTTAAATAAGCAAATTAAAAATTATATACGTACCTATCAGCTTCCTTGGGAAATCGGAAAAAACTGTAGTTACAATTTTTTGAATTGTTCGTGCACATTTTCGTTGAACACCGACTAATACCAGATCGAATTTTACTCATGTTCAACTTCACAATATTAACAATTATTCACAAAACTAACTCAATTTAAGCAAAATACGGCACTGTTAATCCGTACGTTCCTACTCGACTAGCAATGGAAGAATGGTTCTCGGGCGACCAGGAAATATGCGCAGTCGCCCTGCGCGTTGAAAAATTTTACTTCCAATTTTTCGGAGAGTGGTTCTACTGTGGAACCTCTTTATACTGTGGCATAGTGCTGAATCCTTTCGTGTGATTTTATAGTCTTATATCGTCTTATAAACATTACCTGGTGGTTCGTATGACCCATCCAATCCATTTTTTTACATGGGTCCGTAGTCTAATTACTAACAGTTTAACTAATATTTTATTAATTCAATTATTAATGCTGAAATGTTTAATTAACTAGTATAATAATATTTTAAATTAATTTGATTCATGTAATTCTTATTAATTACTCAGTTCTAGAATATTGTGAACCTTGGACTGTGGAAGTTGAATTATATTATACTTGTAGCTGGCTTACCAGCTATAACCGAGTCACCGTTATTATGATATAGATGAATCGTCCTCACTTGTTTTTCTGTTTTTCTTCGAACCATTTCTTGAAAGTTAAATTAATGGTGTTCCTTAATTCTTAACCATCTTTTGCTTTCTTTATAATGTTTCATACAAACAAGGATTTCTCCTTACTATATTACATTTTTAAATTTACCGCTCTAATGCATAAGCGGTTATTTTATTTCGTCTTTTGTTGTCATTTTTGACCTCAAGAACACTTTCTTTCACGAGATGGTTCGTTGTGTTTTTTCAAACAGGGTTAAATGTCCATTTCGCCGAATGTTTTTAAATAGTGTAGAAGCCTTTTTTGTGGTAACTTTTGATACTTTTTACACTATTACTACTGCAAACTTTTATAATTATTTTAATAATGTTACCTGAAGTCGAAATTAAACTAAATTAATATTGTCCATTGCTGAAAAGTTGATATTTTGATCTTGTTAGTTTCTCGGCGAATATAAGTTTTTTACATACTTTTTTTAATTACATGTATGATAACCACATGGCTTCTTTTGCTGTTCTAAGTCTGTGTAAAATTGTAAACTGTACATAGTTTTATTATTGATTGATTCTACAACTTAACGATTCAATAGTTCATTGGTCAAGCTTTTTTACATTGTATACCTTAGACTGCTACATGTCTTTTTGAGCTAACACTGTTGTATTAACTTCTCTTTGGATGTTTGGTTTTTCATATTATTCTTTTTAGATGAACTGATGATGCTCTCTGATTAGAGAACGAAACGTCTTCGAAAAAATGGATGAAGTAGCCACCTTCTTTGTCTTATTTCTCCACCTATTGACCGAAAAACCCACCACTCTTCGAGCGATCCTTAATTTATATTGAATTAACGGTCGTACTCCTTTTCTCGATATACAGGGTGCGCCAAACCTCTGGTTTTCTTTGATTACAGCTAAACCATGGGATATACAAAAAAATGTTATAAAAAATAAATGTGTATGGAAGATGTCAACAATTTAAAATTATTTTCGATTATACGGGGTGAGTCAGAACGACGGTATGAACCAAAGTTGTGTTTTTTTTTAAACAGAACATGTTTAAAACAGAACTATAGATTTTACGTTTTTGCGGATATTTCATTAAAAAAATTTTTTGCAAAAAAAATAATTAAAATCTGGTTTTGAAAACATACACTAAAATATCAAAGATGTAATGAAAAACGTAATTAAAGATTAAAATAAAACGTATGCTAATACAGCTTAATTGAATTTAATAACTTTAAATTATGTTACAAAAATGATTTTACTTACCATACTAATAAATATAATTATGATCCATAACATAATTATTACATTAAATAAACAACTAATTTTAAAATCTATCCCAGTAATATTTCTACCCTAGTAACTTTATTGTACCAAATAATTGTTAGTTAAAGTGTATTTACGAGTAAGTTCAGTTATTAACTTTTTAATTTACCTACATCTTGAGAACGTATAGTATGCTTTGAAACAAATGAACGTTATGGAAATATAATATTATGAATTAAATAGTACCTATGTAATCGTGTCACAAAAGCTGGTAATAATTTATATGGATTTCACCCAAAACAAATGTCATATCCACCATTTCTTCAGTGAAAAAATTCATAAATATTTAAAATATAAAAAAATACAAAAATTTTAAGTACAAACGTGTTACCAGTTTTTGTGACACAAGTAGATAGTATTTTTAAATGCTTTTATTTAGTTCAATCGTTTGTTTCAAATTTTTAGACGTTACTTTGACTGCCTTTCCTTCAATGAAAATGAATGAAATTTTGCAGACATTTGCATTTGCGGGAACAATACACGAATAGTCAATAAAAAACTATTTTTTGTGTTCATTAATTGTTTAAACAAAAAAAAACGATTTTAATGGAAAATGCTTAAATTCTCTTGTGATTTACAATGTAGAAACTTGAAACTTTTACAGAGTGTAGCTAGTTATATGAACTATATATAATTTCACTTTTTACGTTAATTGTTTACGTAATGCTTCAGAAATAAACAATAAAATTTCAAATTTATCCAGTTTCTGTCCGATTTCTATCCAGTTATCAGCGAAAAAAGTTATGGCATCGCAGAGAGACGAATGCTGCCCTTGTCGTGGGCTTCGACTGTCCATAAAACGCAAGGTTGACTGTTGAGTACGCTGTCGTGAACTTAAGCCCGGAAGTGTTTGCGTAAGGACAGGATTAAAAGCCTGCATTGAGTCTGCAAATCTTACGTTGCATTCAGCCGATTGAGATCATTAAGGTATATATCCATACAAGGGTGAACCCCGCTCGGTGTAGCTGCTCAAATGGATACGGCATGCGCTCCCCTACATATTAACAGCAAAACGGTTGAATCGAAGAGTGTGAGCGCCGAGCGGCGATCACCGACGTATCCACTATGTTGAGCTGCTACACAGAACGAGGTTTAAATACCGTTGTATGGATACGTACCTTTAGACGGCTTGCGCATCGAATAACTGCATTGCGAGAAATTAACAGGGTCTACATCGTGCAATAGTAAAGGATTAAAAGAGATGGAAAGACTGCGAAAACTGTAATAAGTGTAAATAATGATTTTGATTTAAGAAATGTATGAAGAAATTACAGAAAATGTACAATGTATGTATCAAATTTGAAATATATAATTGCAAAAAATGTCTCTATCGTATACTTACATCCTTTTTTTTTAACATGACGATATATTTTAATATTTGAAAAGTGTAAGACTAAAAAGTAAAAAATAAAAAAATATGAAAAAAAAATTTTTCAGAATCGCTTTTCTTTAGTTATGAGTGACTAAAATTAAAAATATTATAAAAAATCAACTAAAAAGCAAAAAATAAAAAAATCAAACGCGAAGGATTATTCGAACAAAAGTTCGTTAAAAAAATGAAAAATTCAAACACGTTCGTTAAAGAAAAGCGTGGGGAGCGTCTTCATTGCATAAACGGTTTAAGGATAGCGCCCCACGCTTTTCTTTAACGAATGTGTTAGATTTTTTCATTTTTTTAACGAACGTTTTTTTTCGAATAATCCTTCGCGTTTGATTTTTTTTTATTTTTTGCTTTTTAGTTGATTTTTTATAATATTTTTAATTTTAGTCACTCATAACTAAAGAAAAGCGTTTCTTAAAAAAATGTTTTTCATATTTTTTTATTTATTTTAATAAATAATTTGGCAGATATATTATTTAACATTCCTTTGTTTCAAAGCATGCTTTATAAATATTATGTTCTCAAGATGTAGGTTTTAAAAGATAAATTAATTAAAATTTAACTAACAATTAATTTGTTGCAGGAAAGTTGCTGGGGTAGAAAAACTACTACCTAGGATAGATTTTAAAATTGGTTGTTCATTTAATTTAATATTTATTTAAGAATAATAATTACATTTATCAGTATGGTAAAATAATTTGTGCAACATAATTTAAAGTTATTTAATTCAAATAAATTGTACCATAATTTAGATGCCACAAACCCGACCAGTGTAAACCAACCCTATTCAAAGTGCGTCAAAAATATAAACCTCAACATCGCCACATATAATGCTCGGTCGCTCTCTACCGAAGAAAGGTTCGAAGAAATGGAGGAAGAACTTTCAAAAGTGAATTGGGATATTGTGGGTATCAGCGAAGTTAGAAAAAAAGGAGAGAATCTTATCTCACTCCCATCAGGCCATCTGTGGTACTACAAAGGAGAAGAGGAATCGACAGTCGGAGGAGTCGGCTTCTTTGTTCACAAAAGAATTGCGAACAGAATTGTGTCAATAAACCAAATATCAACAAGGGTGGTCTACTTAAACATCAAAATGAGCACCAGATATATCCTAAAGTTCATTCAAGTATACGCACCTACTACAGGCCATTCTACGTCCAAATATTCTACGAACAAATATCCTGTGCAATCAAGGAAAATCCTGGCCACTTCTTAATAATAGGCGGTGATTTCAACGCCAAAATAGGTACCAAGGAAGACCCCTCTGAAATAATATTGGGAAATTTTGGAAGCGAAGGCAGAAATGATAGAGGCAAAAAACTGTTAACTTTTCTTTTGGAAAACAATCTCTATCAAATGAACAGCTTCTTTAAAAAGAAAAAACACAGAAGATGGACCTGGGAAAGTCCAGATGGAAAAACAAGGAACGAAATCGACTATTTCTTAACAAATAAAAAAGAATTATTTAAAGACGTAAATGTGTTAAACCAGTTCAGCACAAGCAGTGATCACAGGTTAGTAAGAGCTAAAATAACGATATCGATCGAAAAGGAAAGACTCAAAATGATAAATAAGAAACACACAAAGAAATGGGTAAAACCAACTAATATTCAGGAGTTCGAAAAATATATTAATGATACATTGAAAGATACAACAACAACAGACATTAATATACTGAACAAGCAAATAATCACCACAATACAACAGGCTCAAACTAAATACTGTCCAACAAACCAAAAAGATGAAAAACTAAGTCAACCTACTAAAACCCTTATAGAACTAAGACGACAGATGAAAGGAGATACAAGTTCCAGCAAAGAAGCGCTAAATCAAATAAATAAGACTATCACAAAGTCAATAAGAAAAGACATAAGAAACTACAATGTAGAAAAAACAAAACAAGCAATAGAGCAAAATAAGAACATGAAAGTTTTGAAGAACGTAAGCGTACAAAAAGGAAAAATAGAAATCAACAAACTAAGAAACAGAACTGGAAAAGAAACTACAAACAGAGATGAAATATTAACAATAGTCGAAGAGTTCTACACAGAGTTATACAAATCAAGAAAAAAAGATGACAATGCGCAACCTCCAATTACAGTAAAAACTGGGGTATTAAATCAAGGATCGGATTTAATGCCCGATATAACAAAATCAGAAATCAAAGAGGCTCTGAAGAAAATGAAAAATAATCGAACCCCAGGTGAAGATGGAATAGTATCAGAAGCACTAAAAATTGGAGGAAATATACTACTTGAAAAAATTAAACAACTTTTCAATATCTGCCTTCACAACGCCAATATTCCAACAGACTGGAACAACGCTACTATGATTCTATTACACAAAGCAGGAGACAAAGCCAATTTAGAGAATTACAGACCGATTAGCCTCCTCAGCCATTTATATAAGTTATTTACGCGAATAATAGTTAAGAGAATGGATAGAAAGTTAGAGACTTATCAACCAAGAGAACAGGCAGGATTCCGAAAAAATTACGGAACAAATGACCATCTACAAAGTATAAAAAACCCTGATAGAGAAAGTAGTGGAATACAATAAACCCCTAGTTCTACTTTTTATCGATTTTCATAAAGCCTTTGACACAGTTGAACTTAGCAAAATATTACAGGCGCTTAAAGAATGCAGGCTAGATTATAGGTATACAAAATTATTACACAAAATATACTTACAGGCAACAACCACTGTCAAATTACATACTAACAGTAATCGCATAAAAATAGAACGGGGGGTTAGACAAGGAGACCCAATGTCACCTAAACTTTTTAATACGGTCTTAGAACATGCTTTCAAGAGTTTGGATTGGATGACAAAGGGAATAAAAATAGATGGAGAATACCTAAACAACTTACGTTTCGCCGATGATATAGTCATAGTAGCTGAGGATCTAGGTATGGCAAGAGAGATGGTACAAGAACTCGTTGTAGCTACAGAAAATGTAGGTTTAAATATAAACATCTCGAAAACAAAAATAATGACAAATTTGGTACCCAACCAGAATATCAGTATTGGTGGGAAGGAAATAGAACTCGTAGATAGATATAAATATCTGGGACATGAAATTACGATTGGCAGGGATAACCAGACTCATGAGCTGAAGAGAAGAATCGGTCTTGGGTGGGCAGCATTTGGAAAACTGAGAGAAACTTTTAAAAGTGAGTTACCCACATGTCTAAAGAGAAAGGTATTCGATCAGTGCGTCCTCCCAGTCTTGACGTACGGATCAGAAACACTTACCTTAACTAAAGCCTCGGCTACTAAACTAAGAGTCACGCAGAGAAGAATGGAGCGGTCAATGTTAGGAATAACTCTGCGAGACAAAATCAGAAACGAAGAAATCAGGAGAAGAACAAAGGTGACTGACGTCATCGAGAGGATAGCCAGGTTGAAGTGGAGATGGGCAGGACACGTAGCCAGAATGACAGATGGGCGATGGACGAAGAGGTTATTGGAATGGAGGCCAAGAGAAGACAAGAGAAGCGTCGGTCGACCGCCTACAAGATGGACTGACGACTTAAGAAAGGTAAATAAAAACTGGATGAGGGCGGCGCAGGATAGATGGGGTTGGAAACGAGGGGAGGAGGCCTATGTTCAGCAGTGGACTTTTGAGGCTGGATGATGATGATGATGGTGATGTACCATAATTTTAACTTTTCTATTTTAATTTTTTTTAGTTTAATTACGTTTTTATTTTCATCTTTGATATTTTAGTAAATCCTTCTGAAATAGGATTATAATTATTTTTTTTTGCAAAAAATTTTTTTTATAAAAAATCCGCAAAAACCTAATATTTATAGTTTTTTTTTAATATCTAAAATACGAAGTATGCTGTTATATATACCTTATACCAAAAGAAAGGTTGTAATGTTCAATACAAAATGAAGTACTAATATACAGGGTGTTCTATTAAAAAAATGAGCAAATTTTTTATTTGCAAATAGTGATCATACTGTGTATTTTATGGCTATATGTCAAAGACATTAAATTATTTAAGAATGAAACTATACTATATAGAAAAAGTTTGCCATGTCGCTTAAATTTTTATTACCTTGGGAACGTAATCCACAGCTCTATAAATATTACCATTTTTCTCAATAAAAGTGTAAATATTTCGAAAATTATTACCTTTAGAGCTATAACACCTTATACAAAATCTTCATATTTTTGAAAAATGTATTCAATAATGATTTAATATATAGGGTGTTTTATTAAAAAAAAAACACAACTTTGGTTAAAAAAAAACACAACTTTGGTTCATTGGCGAATGGATTTGTGTCCGCAGTCATATAAACCCAAATAAACAAAAAACTTTGGTTCATACCGTCATTCTGACTCACCCTGTATAATCTAAAATAATTTTAAATTGTAGACGTCTTTGATACATATTAGTTTTGTTATAAAATTTTTTTTGTATATACCATAGTTTAGCAGTAATCAAAGAAAAGCAGAGGTTTGGGGCACCCTGTAATACCCCTGTAAGTTGGAACCATAATATATGGAAAACTTTTTTATTATTAATTTTACGAAAAAAAGTTATGCTTCATAAAAACCTCTTCATGGTCTAAAACCTAAGATTCAATCATCAGATATCAAATTTTATGAATATTATACGAGGTATGTCAAAAAATATGAATTTCGCTCAAGAGTAAAGTAGCTTTATTTTTCATGATATTCAAAATTGTTATAATGAAAAGTTGTTTAGAATTATGAACTTTATTCCAATACGCAATTACATCCTTCTAGTTGTTTTTTTTTTTAATTATGGGTAACTAATATTAGTTTCAGTTATTTCAATTATGATAACTCTTTTATTATTAATATTACAAAAAAAAAACTTATTCTTTATAAAATCTTTTGTATGGTCTAAAATTTAATATACATATAACATTTTATCAATTTTATACGAGGTATGTCAAAAAATATGAATTTCAAGATGAAAGTACCTTTATAGTTCAGAAAATACCAATGAAGAGGATGTAATTACATACTGGAACATAGTTTTTAATTCTAAACAACTTTTCATGATCACATTTTACGATATTGTGAAAAATAAAGGTATTTTATTTACTCTATAGTGAAATTCATATTTTTTGATATACCTCGTATAAAATTGAATAATTTTGATATAAGATGGTTGTATATTAGGTTTTAGACCATACATAATATCTTATAAAGTATAACTTTCCTTCCTAAAAGTAATAACAAAAGAGTTATCATAATTGAAATAACTGAAAATAATGTTGGTTATTCATAATTTAAAAAAATGTTTTCAAATTTTTTTTCCAAAAAAGGATGTAATTGCATATTAGAATATAGTTCTTACTTACAAACAACTTTTCATAATAACAATTTCAATGTTATGAAAAATAAAGCTACTTTTTACTCTTGATCGAAATTAATATTTTTTGACATACCTCGTATAATATTCATAAAATTTGATATCTGATGATTGAATCTTAGGTTTTAGACCATGCAGAGCTTTTTACGAAGAATAACTTTTTTTCGTAAAATTAAGATATGGCGCCGGTTGCTATCCAGCCCGTTGAACTAAGATGTAGTTGCCTCCTGCGAATGTTTTACACTAAAACTGTATATTTTACATCATATAGCCCCGTGCAATATAGATATAGCTGCTGCCCTATATCGTACCCTAAGCTGATTCGGGGGTAGTTATTCGTCTGTATGTGTAAAGCAATTTTCCCTATCAGCCATTGGGACGCGCCGTGTCGGACTTCAAGTATTCCGTGAAGTACTGAAAGACCCCTACTTAGTTCATAGCTCCTCTTCCACGTAAGTTAGAACTGTCCCGGTTGATATAAAATACAAAGAACTCACATCATGTTACAGCTGATTGAGCGAAGTAGTCAACAAACTACTACATCGGCAAATTAATTAGCAGATCAGTATTAATTTAGTGGTATCTGTATTAGAGTCTAGTTAATTATTGTTATGTAGGGTTATCTGTTGCTTATACTGACCTGTGTCTGTTATTGTTTCATTCTTCTTCGAGTGCCATCTCCGCGACGGAGATCGGTTATCATCATAGCTATTCGAACTTTAGACACAGCTGCTCTGAAAAGTTCATTTGAGTACATCTGTACCATTCTCTCATGTTGTGCAACCACGATATTCTGCGTCTGCCTATGCTTCTTCCTCCTTGAATCTTTCTCTGCATAATCAATTGGACCAAGTGGTATCTCTCGTCACGTATGTCTGTCTGTATGTCGTCTTTTTGAGATATAATAATTTTCTGATTTTGATGTTATTTAAGATTTCCATTTCGTTATTCATCTTTCTCAGAACCTCTTTGTTTATGACGTGTTCAGTTCACGATATTTTCAGAATTCTTCTGTACACCCACAGCTCGAATGATTCTAGTTTTTTTATTGATGCCGCATTCAAGGTCAAAGCTTCCATTCCATAAAACAAAGTCAAGAAGACGTAACACCTAGCCAACGTAACTCTTAGCTCCAAGTTTATCTGTATTTGTCTGTCTTTGCAGCTGTAGGTGATAAATAGTTGGGTCTCTTCTAGCATTTTGAACAATGAAATGATCGTGCCGAGCCGTTGTTACTTTTTACTTACTTTTGGCAACTTTATCTTGATTTATTTTTAAACTTTCTTAATTCTTGCTACCTAGCATAGGCTTTTGACACAACGACCTGTGCTACGCCTACCAGTGGAGCTATCTTCGCCAGAGACATTTCTTGCTCCACAAGACCAATAATATAAGGCATATTTTCTTTTTTGAACGCAAAAGATATTTTATTTATTTTCGTTCAATTTACACTTAACGACGTTCTACACCTTCGTTGCGGGGTATGCCTCTCAGAGGAAAGGGGGGAAACTTATATGCAAGCGAAAGTTGGTAACAATGCATTTATAGCAGAATACTCAAATCATATGTTTCAGTATTGAATACTTTATAAAAATCAATTATAATAAATTACGGAAATTACGGAATAAATTACGGAATTAATTATAATAAATAAATTAAAAATAAATGGTACGGTAAACAATCCTCATTTTTTAATATGTTATTCCTTACAAAAAACCTTTAATTTAAGCACAAATAATTAAAAATCGTAAATTTGGGTCAAAAGTTATTAACTTTTTTAAGAATTACCATAAGAGCCAATGTTAAAACTTAACTTTGACCCTTAATAGTACTTAAACGGCACGGTAAAAGAATTTTTAAAAAATTAAGTCTTAGTTTTTTGAAGTAAACTATAACCTACTAAAATTTCATGCAAATCCTTAATTCTTTGCCGAAGGTGTAGAACGTCGTTAAGCAAATTATCTATAACGTACCGAGCTGTGCTATCTGATTTTTTTACTAGTTAGTTTATTTTCAATAAAAACCTTTATTTTTTGCAATATACAGGGTGTTTGGTAAAAAATAGGCCATAGCTTAACCTTAGATTCCTGAGGTTAAAATAGGCCGATTTAAGCTAACTTACCTTAGTACTAAAATTGATAATAACCGAAATACAGGGTGTCAAAGATAAACTTTTATTTTATTTATTCATGAATATTTCCTAACAGGCATGCGATAATAATACGAAATTTGGTAAACGGGGGTTTTTTGGGACGAAAAATCTAAATTCACCACCAAAAATGATGTTTTACCCAGATGACGCCACATAGACTTTTCAGCGCTCATTTAATAGGTTTAATTTTTTTTATTACCCACTCTATATACTTTTTGAATCAAAACTTGTATTCTACTGATATTTTTACACTACATTCATCTCGCTAAACTCAACCGTTTTCTAGATAAACGCATTTTAAATCTGCAAGGCAACATAATTTTTTTCATAATATCATTATAGTTACCCCCGAGTAATAACTTAAAAATAAAAATTTTATAAAAATTTAACGCAATTTTCTTCAAAGATAGTTTGCGACGCAATGATATACATAAATATGAGAACTATCACAATTATTATGGTGTCACGTCTATTTTTCGGGTTATCTCGAAAAAAATTGAGTTTAACGAGATGAATGCAGTATACCTTTTTTAAGTACAAATATTTAGAGAGGAAAAATTTTGATTCAAAAATTATGTAGAGTGGGGGATAAAAAAAATTGAACATATTAAATGAGCGCTGAAAGACGTATGTGGCACCCTCTGGGTAATACATAATATATCATTTTTGGTAACAAATTTAGATTTCTCATTCAAAAAAACTCCCGCATTCCAAATTTCGTGTTATTATCCCATGCCTCTCAGGAAATATTCAAGAATAAATAAAATAAAAGTTTAATTTTGACGATTATTTCGGTTATTATCAACTTTCATACTAAGGTAAATTATTGTAGTAAAGAAAAGAGAGACGTTCTCACAAACAATTTACTTTACCACTGACCACCGGTTTCGCTGTTTACAATTTATACAGGATCATCAGGTCCGGTTAAAGTAAAATCAAATGCTACAAACAACAAAAAAAAACCAGAGTAAGTTAGGTGGTCTGGTTTAAATAAAATTTAATGATACAGCCAATATCAAAGTACATATGTTCATGCATGTACATGAATACCCACATGTATGTGCGCATGGTGTACAATCCTCATACTCACAAACATGCACGCATTTATGTGCAGTGGCAAGCAAAAGTATGTCAAGTATAAGATATATACTTACTTTCCCGTATAAGGGAAGAATGTAGTAGTATTCAATATCATACTTTTCTGTGCACTTTTCTAGAGGGATGGTTGGTGAAGGGAAAGATTTCAATGTAATATATTAACTAAACATCGGTGGGCTCTTGAGGGGTTTAGTAGGGAAATACGACATTATACCGATAGTCTAATTTTTTAGTTATATATAGTGATGCTATTTTAATTTAATTATATATGGTGATGTTATTTTAATTATTAATGTAGCTTTTAATTATACATGATAGTTAGTAACTACATATAAATAATATAAATATATAAACTACGTATATTATATAAATTGGTAAACATTACCGGCATTATTTCTAACCAAATTATATACAATACAAATAAACTAATTTTATTTAATTTCATTATTAGATGATAACTTTTTGTCTACTTTAAATTTCAGGCTGCCTTTTAGCCTCATCATGTATGGCTCTTTCCACTTTTTGTCCATCTATACCAATAATGATGGTAATTTATGGTGTCTTGGGTGGTACTGGATATAGTTTTATATATTTACCAGCAGTGGTGATGGTTGGATATTATTTCGAGTCAAAACGATCTTTGGCAACTGGTATAGCAGTTTGTGGAACAGGTGTGGGAGCATTCGCTTTTGCTCCTTTGGTAAATTTTTTGGTTAACTCATATGGATGGAAAAAAACTAACTTATTTCTGGCAGGAATTACATTGGCATGTGCACTTTTTGGGGCATTAATGAAACCTTTAACGTACGAAGAAGTGACAGAAGAAGTCGTTCAGCAGGTCCCTGCAAAACCAGGTGTTATGAGAACCCGAACGAGTGAGGTATTTATTATTTTAGTTGTTAAATTTCGCCATTTTAAAATTATTGCATTATTATCGCCTTACCCACTATGTGGTAAAAAGGTTTTTTTTTTGAAAATATATATATTATTTAACCAAGAATGTACCTATATGTACCATTTATGTCTAAAAATGTAATAATTTCTTGATTTACTACTTTCGTAATATCTCCCTTAGACCAGGGCGCAACTGTAAAAATATTAGTACATTTGGATGTTGAGAGGTGACTCATATTTTTTTGCAGAAATTGCTTGAAAATAACTCATATAATAATATTTGAGTTATCCTTCCTCTCAAGAAGGTCCGGAACGTTGTTTAAATAATCAAAATGGCAAAAATGAAGAAAAAATTCGATATTTTTCTTCGTTTCTTGACTATAACTTTAAAAGTATTCATTTGCAAGAAAAGATGTACTGACAAAAAAGTTGCGTAATTAAATTTTCTACAATACAGGATTCGTCAAAAATTTTAAAAATTGTCACCCTTGTTGCAAAATAGCAATACTTGCGAAAAAACGATAAAAAAACAAGTATTCGCATTTTACGTTTTTCAACCATTTGTACTACACTTAGTACCTTCATATTTTACCCAGAAAAACTTTATGATATAAGAAAATAACGCTGTGATTTCCATTAAGATCGGTTTAATAGATTTTGCAAAATAAATTTTGCAATCCAGAATTCTCAAAAAAATTCATTTTTTCAAAATTTTGCAGGACTGAAAATAAAGGAGACAGCAGAATGAATTTTTTTACATATAGAATAATACCGTACCTTTCATTTGCAATTTGCAAAATTAAAATCGGTTAACCACTACGGCGTCAGGAATTTTTTTGAATAAACATTATTTTTTGGTGCTACGCGCAGGACAACGGATAGTTTGATCTGATTGGGCATTCCAATTACCTTTGATAATAATTGATAATTTTAATTTTTAGTACAATTCGATATAAACATATAAATTTGTTTATTGCAAAATAAAAACACATACTTTGTCCTTTGAAATAAAACTTTTTTGGCAAAAACTTTTTTTGTTCATATATTTTAAGTTAGAGAATAAAAGTTTATTGTTTTTAAACATATGCAATTGTTTAAACAATATTTCACAAACAATAATCAAATCAGTTTGATTTTTGTGGTATTAAAATATGTATTCAAATACAACAAAATATAGAGTAAGAAAATATTATATTAGATAAAGATTGGAAGAAATTTTGGTGGAAATCAACTTGTGTGAATCGAACACCGCTGTCTTGCGCGTAGCACCGAAAATTAATGTTAATTTAAAAACATTCCTGAGGCCGTGGTAGTTAATGGTTTTTAATTTTAAAAATTGCAAATGAAAGGTACAGTATTCTTCTATACGCAAAAAAAATTAAACTTGCTATCTGCCTTATTTTCAGTCCTCCAACACTTTGAAAAATGAATTTTTTCTGCTAAAGCTGGATTGCAAAATTTATTTTGCAAAATCTATTAAACCAATCTTAATGAAATTTACATTATTACTTTACTATGTCATATAGTTTTTCTGTGTAAAATACGAAGGTCGTAAGTGTAGCATAAATGGTTGAAAAACGTAAACTGCAAATGCTTGTGTTTTTATGGTTTTTCGCAATTATTGCTATTTTGCAACAAGGGTGAAGATTTTTAAAATTTTTGTCTAATCCTATATTGTAGTAAATGTAATTACGCAACTTTTACACTCGTACAACTTTTCTCGGAAGTGAATACTTTGAAAGTTATAATCAAAAAACGAAAAAAATAATCGAATTTTTCTTTAATTTTTTTACATTTTGATTATTTAAACAATGTTTCGGACATTTCTGAGTGGGAGGAAAACTGAATTATTATTATAGGAGATAATTCCAAGAAATTTCTGCAAAATAATATGAGTCACCTCTCAACGTCCATCTCAAAACAGATGCGCTCTAGACTACCTCTATATAAGATATAATTAACTATCATTCTCTTTCGTTATGAGCTTTTTGGATATAGATTGTGTTCAGTTATATCAGATCATATATATTCGGTGTGTAATTCGTTTTGAAATATTTCAGTTTTGAATTTAATTCAGATACAACTAAAAATTTTAATTTTTCATAAGACGTCCAACCCATAGATTGATATGTTTTATCGATTTGTTGAAATTCGAGGGTTTGATTATTTCCATTAACCTTTATCTTGGCTTTGAGGTATATTATTGATGGATTCGACCGTTACTCGATGGAAACTATCTGACATGGAGTTCATCTAGCAAAACACTGAAAAGTTTTGTTTTCAATATTTTCGCAAAATTTATTAAAAATTAATGTCACTGCAGCTGTTTCGGCAGAGTGCCTTTCGCTTCACTTGAGAAAGGCACTCTGTCGAAACAGGTGTAGTGACCTTCATTTTTAACCAATTTTGTGGACATATTAAAAACAAAAGTTTTCAGTGTTTTATTGTTTGATGTATATTTTTTTACTCTTTCGTTTTCCATTGAGCTACTCTTATGCGGTTTTGATTTTGTCATCATTTTGGATTTACAGAAATTTATTTTCAAAATACGTTCACTATCATGTCATTGCCTTTTTTGACATATCTTCCAATATGTACCTACTTTTTAGTACAAAAATTTATGGTTGTGGTGAAAGTCCAATTAGGTACCTACTCGTTTGTCTTAAAGAATACGAAAAAAAAAATAGTTAGGTAAAAGCTTAAGCATAGAAATCACTACAATTTTAAAATATTTTCAGATATACAGAGCCAATCGTATTGATAGGGTGAAATAAACTTTTTTTTTGTAGAACACCCTGTATATTTTTTTATTTTTGAATTTTTCTAGATGCTATCCTTCTTGAAATATAAGGTTTTGTAATGTTATACAAGACATTTAAAAAAGTAATTATGTTTTTTATTAATATCGTAGCAAAATTCACACCCTGTAAAATTGTAGTGATTTAATATCAAGAAATTATAATCAGATAATTTTTAGTGTAGTCTAATATTGTTGTTCTGAAGCTATTTCCTTGTGGCATTTTTTTAATAATTAACTGTTTAGATGGGAAATAAGCCACAATTAAATTGAAAAAAATAAAAATAAAATAAAAATTCCATTTTTATTCAGTTGCAATGCGAAGGCAAAACAATCTTATTTTTCACTTAGAATACGGAGCGCAGTGCCAGCAATCTGAATCGACGATTTTCGACTCTTTTTGGAGTCTCATCGGAGGCCAACATCGAGAGTTTATCCTCCACATCGCAACTGACGTAAATGGACTAGGTGACTAGCGTCATCTGGCAATTGAAAGATGAAGTAGTTTTCAATCCTAATAGCAACATTAATAACTACTTCATCTTTCAATTGCCAGATGACGCTAGTCACCTAGTCCATTTACGTCAGTTGCGATGTGGGGGATAAACTCTCGGTGTTGGCCACTTAGCGTATGGAGCAGCAGGCCTACGTTCTTTCCGATGAGACTCCAAAAAGAGTCGAAAATCGTCGATTCAGTCGATCAATTTTTTGAATTCCCTCTTGTCTTCTTCGCTTCAGCATCCATCTGGCTTACAAATTTTAGAAGCCTTGGAGGTGTTACCAAGAAAACGGACCAATAAGTTTTCAATTTAAAAATCTTTTGGTAATATTTTAATATTTTTAAATATTATTAATGTTGCTATTAGGACTGAAGACTACTTCATCTGAAAAAAATAATTTTATTAACGTTTCGACGCCCAAATCGGGTGTCATTCTCACAATACAAAATACTTGTCTAATATCCTCTCTCTATATCTCTCTCTAGTATTATCTTACTTTGTGGAGAATTGAGCGCTTATGCGTTTCTTGGACAAAAGTGTAAGATTGCTTGCTGGCCGGGACAGCGCATCTTCTTTTGTGTTGATCCTCTGGATAAACTGTGTACTAGTGTAAAATGAATACATTAATAATAAATATTAAAAATCTTTAAATAATTTTAACTAATACAGGATTTTGTTATTAAATAGGGAAACATCTCAACTCCGGGTGTATATAACTCTACACTTTCAATGACCAAAAGAAAAGGAAGTCTTCAACCTATGGCCAGAAAAGATGTTTTATATTCAGGATCCATTCAGAATCTCAAAGAATTTCAATCGAGAAGTTCACTTGCTGAGTATAGAAATAGCGTCCACAGTATCCAAAAACCTAAAAATCTCAAACGTGTAGGTGAGTAGATAAACTTTCTAGCACATGGTAAAGATCGTGCGTTGCAAGGCATACTAGCGTAAAATACATTTTGTTAACTTTTAACACGCGCAAATTAGGCAAATATATGCGCCAGAGCTGTCTTTTTACCAGATTAATACTTAGCCATACTTTTAACCAAACCAAATTATATGTAAATAATAATAATCACTATTTGACAATGTTTGTTGAAACATCAGACATTGAGAGGAAACAGTTGATTTGGTATAGTCAGGTTCAAAGAATGGAAGATACAAGATTGCCCAAAAAGATTATGCAGTGGGTACCACCAAACCGCAAAAAACGAGGAAGACCCAAAAAGACATGAAAGGAAGGGGTAACCAAAGCACTTCGTACAAGGGATCTTAGAGATGGTCAATGGGATGATAGAAGGACGAGGAAATTAGGCATCGGACAACGTCGAAAGACGTTCTAAAACCGATACATACATACATACAAAATCTACTATTTAAGTGGGTCTACCCCCTAATCCCGACAGCCAAAATCCCGACAGCCACAATCCCGACGGCCAAAATCCCGACAGGCCAGAATCCCGACAGGTTTGATAAGTTTCTTTTTAACATAGAATTACATTTATTTCTTGTTTTTTGTTTATGGCCATCTGTTTTTTATTTTTTGTTACTGAACAAAAGTATTTTGTATTAAATATATTAAACTAAAGTCGGAATTTTTACTTATGCGAGGATTGTTGCATGTCGGGATTTTGGCCTGTCGGGATTCTGGCGTGTCGGGATTCTGGCGTGTCGGTGTTTTGGCCATCGGGATTTTGGCTGTCGGTATTTTGGCTGTCGGGATTTTGGGCGGCACCGTATTTAAATATATGAAACACATGTCATGTTTAAATTAGTACTATAAAAGTAATAGTGTAAAAGTTTAGATTGAAACAGTTTTTTAAGTCTTTTAAGGTTCTATGTAAAGCAAGAGCAAGGTACGTATACGGTGTAGTGCATTGTATAGTAAAACAAATACATTAATCTGAACAAAATTATAAAAGAAACATTATTGAAATGTCAGAAGCTATCTGTTCCTGAGGAACGTTTTTTATCGAATCTGGCAGTGTGTAGTACAGTACGGATCCACGTTTGCCCGAGTATGTCAGTCGCTTCTAGTATCGGCTAGGCAAAGCCCGACAGACATTATTTTTTCCTTCTACCAAAGGCTTTGGTCAAACCTAGGATAAACTAGTCATACCGCGAAAAGACTGCATATCGACTTTTGACTATAATATCGATGCAATTTTACCTGCTTTAAACAAAATGTGATTTGTGTACTATAATTTTGATGCGAAATACAATTAAAAAAAGAACATAAAACATTAATTTTTTTCTTAAATAAACATTATCAATAACTCCTAGTGGACAAAAAAACTGCAATGAATTTTTCTTCCAATTATTATCGTCTATTAAAATATTTCTACAAGTATTTACGAAAATATATTTATTTTAATACTTAAACTCGTTCACAATGGTCAAAATTAATCACACACCAAATTATAATACTTTTCGCCGCAAACTTAGGATACCAATTAAAAATATCTATCGCCTTCCGCTGTGTTTATATATCATCACCACACCACCAGTCTGCCCGTATCGACTCTGTCCCAAACTATTGACCCTATAAGTAAATTAGTGACACAAGCCGATAACCGTATTAGGAATTGAGTGTAACTTCTGTCCCAAGCTGATAACCATATAAGGAAATTGGTGACTCAAGGCGACCACCGTATTAGGTATTGAGTGTGACTGCATTCGACCATGCTGATTTCACGATCGTCCTCGATCGTACAACACCTATTAAAAAAAATAATATGTCGTTTATTATTAAGAATTGCCAATTTATAGAAAGGCTCCACACTCTGCAGAATGACATAGTCTAAATCAATTCGTTTCAGATAGCTACAGCTATCCAAACAAGCTCATTTTTAAACATTTAAACATATGTTTGTCATTTTTCAGAATGACAATGTGAATACATAAATTTGTTTCGAATAGCTACGGCTATTCAAACAAAATCATTCAAGACGTTAAAATATTTGGGTGTCATTTTGCAGAATGATGAACTGAATATCCATTCAGAACATTAAAACACTTAGTTGTCATTTTTAGAATGGCAAACTGAATAAACTTGCTTCGAATAGTTACGGCTATTCAAACAAATCCATTCAGAACATTAGAATATTTTGTTGTCATTTTTCAGAATGGCGAACTAAAAATCCATTCAGAACATTAGAACAATTGGGTGTCATTTTTCAGAATGACAATTAAAATAATTTTTTTTAAATAGTTCAAGCTATTCAAACAAATTCCTTTTAAACAATAGAATGTCTTTATGTCATTCTACAGAATGACTATACTATAATGTAACTAACCTGAATAATTTTAAGATCATTGAATCTTAAATCAATTGATGTGTTCTCTAACAACAACTCCTTCATAGGAACGTCTTGTTCTTGATGAATCTACATCTTGTTTTACACGATATCTATCATAAGGTAGAACCTCAAAAATCCTGAATGGCCCTCTATACTACTCTAAAAGCTTCTTACTTTCATTGTTTGCTGGAAAACTTGTAACTTTTGTCAATACCACGTCACCAACAGCATATTTCACTGGAAGGCATCTTTTTCTATTAAACTTGTTATTTTGTTTCATTATATTTTCTTCTAATCGTTTCGCTATATCCTTTCTCAATTACGTTACATCAATAATGTCCATATCATTATCATCTATGTATTTGTCTCCATCAACTCTCAATTTGTATCCGAAAAACACTTCACTGGGAGAAGATTTAGTTATTCGGTGTTTTGTCCCGTTTATTCCTTGTTGAATGTTTTTTTTTTAAATTCTTATCTCACATATCGGACTCAAATTTTGCACCCATTGTTGCCATGGTATCCAGTAATGTTTTATTTGCCCTTTCTACTTGACCATTGCCTCTTGCCATTCCTACTGCAGTTGTAAATACTCTAATACCTCTCTCTGCCATATAATTCAAAAATTCGTTTGAAATAAAAGCTGATCCTTCACCTGATATCATTCGTTTGGTGTTACCAAATATTTTAAAAATTTCTTCTAAAGCACGAATAACTTGTTTACTTGATATATCTGGAACAGCTTCAACAAACACAAATTTAGAAAAGGCATCAATCAAAACCAAGACGTATTTATTTTGAGATTTTGTTAACACAAATAATGGACCTAAATGATCGGCATGGAGTGTATGAAACGGTCTAGCATATTTTGGAATGGAATGTAGATAGCCAGGCTTTTTTCCTCCAGTTTGTTTATGGTATAAACAGGCAAGAAAAGCCGCAATGTATTTCTTAATAAATCTTCGCATACGTGGAAACCAATACCGTTCTTATATTCTTTCAATTGTTTTATCCAACGCAAAATGTCCAATATCGTCATGATTCATTTTGACAATTTGCCAACGACAATTGTTAGGCACATACCATCTTCTACCATATTCTGTTATTATATAAACTTTGTTTCCTCTTAAATCATATTTCTTGAAAGTATCCTTATGATTTTCCTGATCTCCTGACAAAAGAATATCTTTAATTTTTTTTATTTCCGTATCTGTATCCTGTGATTCTCTTAGATAGTCGTCTTCTTGGATGAGCATCACTTTAATTTCAAGACTTTCCTCTTCTTCAGTTCTTTCAAAGTTCCTACTTAAGGCATCTACATGTTGTAGTTGTACTCCTGATTTATGTTTTATTTCCAAATAAAATCTTGTACTATGAAATGGTAATTGTAATTACTTTGAGGTCAATGATTTTTTATTGTAATCTGAATTCAGCTCTACAAATAGAAACACAAACACAATAAACACAAACCATCTTGCTATTCTTGGGATTATTGTTTGTTTTACTAATGCATTTTTAACGGAATTGCAGTCTGTTATTACAGTAAAAGATCTTCCTGCTAAATAATATCTATACCTTTCTAAAGTTTTGACAATAGCCAAAAGCTCTAGTTCAAAAGAATAATATTTCTTTTCTTCTTTTGTGGTTTGCTTGCCAAAATAGGCAATTGACTTGTCACGACCATCAACAATTTGTGTTATTATGCCTCCAAATCCTTCTCTACTTGCATCCGTGTAAACTATTATTACATGTTTTGGATTGAATATTGTTAAAATTGATTCTGAGACTATAACTTTCTTCATTTCTGTAACAATTTTGGTTTCTTCGTCTGTCCATGTTCAATTTACATATTTTTTTAGTAATGTCAATTTTGCAGTGCGTCTTGCAAAATTTGGTATGAACTTTCGAAAAAATGATATTAATCCAAGAAATTGCCTTAATTGATGCTGATTATTTGGCCAAAGAAATTTTTTTACTGACTCAATCTTATGTTTACTCGGTGAAATTTTATTAAATGAAATTTCATATCCCAATTAGGTAATTTTTGTCATTAAAAATTTTGATTTTGACATCTTTACAGTTCCAGGCCTTCCTCAATACTTTTTGAGGGAATTAAGATATCATCCAAATACGGAGTAATACTGTTTTGCTTAAAGGGTTCAAAGATTTCGTTCATCATTTCTTGAAATACAGTCGGTGCATTTGATAACCCAAAGGGCCAGCGTAAATATTCATAATGTCCTTGACTAGTAACTAATGCTGTGTATTTATGTGTAATATTTAAGGGTGAATTTCAGGGTAAAGCATTAATAAATAAAAATACATACTACAATTAGATAGATACACACTGGGGTGGGCTGAAAAAAAAGTTTTCGGATATAAGAATTCTAATAGCGCGGAAAAGTGGCGCATAGGCACGCTAATAACGGGACAAATAATAAAAAAATTCCTGATTATATTCATCAGATCGCGCAAAGGGCTCATAGTTTTAGAAAAAGTAAAAAAAAAACATTTGTTCAAAAATCTGTAAAAAATATTCAAATATTTTTAATCAAATTCTAATAGCGTGGAAAAGTTGGGGAATGGTACGCCAATAACCAGAAAAATACCTTAATTATTGCTGGTTATATTCTTCAGATCGCGCATAAGGGTTAAACTTTAGAAAAAAGTCAAAAATCTGTTGATTTCATAACATGTATTTATATATTTATATATTTAGACAAACCTTGCAGCTCTTCGCTCATTTCAGCAATAACCATTTGCTGAAATGACCCAGAACTCACCAGCGCGGAGGTGGCTGCAAATCGAGTTCCACCCACACCCTACCCAACCATCCAACCAATTTGGGCGCGTGGGGATCTAACTTATGGGATTTGCCTTGAAATTTTGTTTAGTTTCAAAAATTGGCATCATAGCCCTAGATTTCAAAGTAGCTCTTATATACCCATCTCTGTTGTGATGTCCGCACACTTTGCCTGCTGCTTCCGTCACTAGCTTGACGAATCTCTCAACAGCTTGAGTGTGACATGGGTATTTTAAAAACTAAAAGTCTGGTATATTTTCGTCCGTTATGAGAGATGAAATTATCTCTGTTGTCATCTTCTCCATTAAAGGAGGTGGTGTAAATATACATGTATTCCAATCTATCAATTCGATATAGTCCGTAGCATTAAAATTTAGTATAGGAACCTTAAATGTTCTAACACTTTATGTCGTCATCTTCTGATTCTTAGATTTAAGCACCCTCCTGTAACCTAATTCTCGGATGTGTCGTCTCTCATCTGTTACCATTGCCAACAGCATGTTCTCTGGATGATAGAAGTACGCATTTCTAGCGATGACAGGATCGATAATATTTTTAATGTTGTCTGGAAAATTCCTTGTAGTTTCCAAGGCTTTAAATATGTGTTTGAGCCCGTATTTCACTGAATGATATTGTTTTATATCAAACCATATTTATGTCATAATATAATCCACTAGTGTCTTTAACTCTCTTGAAGGACTTGTTTGGGAGATTTATAGTCTTAAAACACGGTTAGCACATGTTAACCAACGGGAGTGACTGATTGGCCCAGGATCTTTTACAGCAAGTTCTGGTTCACAGTGTCCGGTCTGGATTGCTTTTACCATGTCCAAAAGGTACAACTGGTCTTTACTCAGATCTTTTTTTGTAATATTGACACTTTCTCATTGGATTGGTATAACAGGTTGTTTCTCACAAGCACGCAGCTGTTTTCCAATGATCCCAGAAAATGATGTAGGTCCCGCTGTTTGACCATCCAAGTATTCAAATAAGTGTCTGAAGGGCAATTCATTGAAGTGTAGTAAACAAATAAACCACTGCACTGGACGCTTAAGCTCGACTTCAATGGAATATATGACGCCACTTTTCCAACCGGTATTTATAACCGTGCCATCACATCCGATTGCTTCTACTGAAGTTATATCAAAATTATTATCATTTAAATTTTTTAAAATAGATTTGGCTATTTCAACTCCTGTACCGTCATTTGGCGTTATGTGGCCAATGAACTGGCTACCTGGTTCACTAATTATTAAAATGTGTTCCTCTTTTAAAGTTCTTCGATACATTTTGTTTCCTACCTTTTCTTGCACAATAGTTTCATATTTTCTACCATCAAAGTAAATTCCATTTAGCAGTCTTGACTGATTTGCTTCTTCTTTCACAGTTTGGCGAGATTTCTGCTTTTCTCTTCTTATCTTATTTTTGTCGATAACTTTGGACATGTTCAAATCTGATACAATCCCTAGATCATTTAGAACACCAGAAGCTATAGCAGCTGTAGCTCTGTCAGACACACCATATATATCGCTTAATAAGGCAGCAGACGGCAATTTACAACGCATTTGAGAGGTTGACGTTCCTGGCTGCGATAAATTGGTTTCACTGTTTCTTTCTTTAGGTGGCTTTCGAGTAGATCCTGTTTTATTTTTGTCAATATCAGTATCAGGGTAGGATTCTGAAGTTGTTACTTCTTTCAACGTACGCTGTTTCCTTCTTTCGTCTTTTAACTGTATATTTAAAGTTTCTTTTCTATCCAAATTAGCAATATATCTTAATCTAGATGTACGCTGGTCAAGTAGAAACCTTTTTTCAATATTTGGGATCCTCTTTATTTTTTCACAAATACAGTCAATAGCTATGGGACAATCACACAAGTTTGCAGTTTTTCCACATACACAAGTAAATGTCATAGGACACTTGCAGGCTGCAATATCGAACATTTTAGAATTTGCTTTAGCTACAAAAGCCTCAACGCGTTTCTTATATATTTTCTTTTTATGGTCCCGGTTGTAAGATTTCCTTAATCGATAATATTCATCATGGTATGAGTTGATCATTTGCACAATTCGTGTGTGAGTAACCACTGGCATTGACGCTTTACTGTATTGCGAGGAGCAATATTGTTACTCTAATTGAGAAGCAACAGCATCTGCTATAGGAGAAAATGGCACTTTTTTCTTAGAATTTTGTGATATAGTCATTTTATACCTCTCTTCAAAGCAACACAATAGAACGTCCTTGAATGTTGGCAGCATTGCGCCACTCAGTTCTTTCGGTAATCCAAATAACGGGCAAAGATGAGATTTTCTTGTAACAATTATACTTTGCTGACCCACCATTGTAATATTACACAAAGTAGATCTGTATTATAATACCTGTAAGATCTGTGGTTAACGCACACAAACACGCACAAGCACGCTCAGTCGATCACTCTTATAACAATCACTAGCACAGTACACAACTAACTGACTTGCAGCGCAGTATCCGATAGACTGGCGCACCAAGGTCCAGACAAAATGCAATGGCGTGCAGGCTATTTATACCCATAGTTTAAGCTCTTTGCGTGATCTAAAGAATATAACCATGAATATTTTATGTATTTTTCTGGTTATTGGCGTACCATTCCCCAACTTGTCCACGCTATTAGAATTTGATTAACAATATATGAATATTTTTTACAGATTTTTAAACAAATGGTTTTTTTTTACTTTTTCTAAAACTTTGATCCCTTTGCGCGATCTGATGAATATAAGCAGGAATTTTTTTATTATTTTTCCCGTTATTAGCGTGCCTATGCGCCACTTTTCCGCGCTATTAGAATTCTTATATCCAAAAATTTTTTTTCAGCCCACCCTAATACACACCAAAAAAATGAATAGTTCAAATAAAATCTTGTTTTTGATTTCCTGAAAAGTTTGCGATTTCAGGATTAGGGCAGTAACGAAGTCGGAGTGCGATATATGATTTTGTAAAAAAATGTCGCCTACTCTACTTTTCCTTGCAAAGGACGTTATGTTTATTATTAGTTATTTTTCAAGCCTAATACATCATAAAGTAATGCAATATAAATTATATTCGAATTTCAAGCTAATCTTTACTTTGCTACTTATCTTTTTTTGCTTATAGAAAAGAGTGGCTGCAACCTTTCGGAGTTTTTGGGAGATTTGGTGGATATGAGCCTGCTTAGAAGTCCGGTTTTCTTGGTATTGGCCTTTGCTTCGGTATTCGCTATGATATCTTTTTATATACCATTTGTATACTTAGTAGAACTAGCTAAGTCAAAGGTAAGCTATATTTTGTACCTACTAAACTTCGGTAGCATTTTTCGTCAATATGAAAATTTATAGTAAAGCAATCTAACAAACCTTGGACCGTATAATATATTTTAACCCTTTCAGTCATGAGTTTTTGTTTGCAAAGATAAAAATTTAAAACTTGGAGGTTGAGGTATATGATTTTTTTTAATATTGCCGATAAAAACAATTTTTTGTTGAAAAAAATTAATGTTTGTTGAAACGACCATGGTGACTCAAGAGTCACGCATGTAAAAGAAATACCCAAAAAGTGTAAAATTTGATGTTCGTTTAAACGAACATGGTGACTGAAAGGGCTAAGTTTTGTGAATATGTGTTTTTTAGATCATTAAGAATACCACTCTACGTCTACGAGTTATATTTGTCTATGTATTTCGCGACTTTTTTGTTATCCTTTAAAAACAAGGAACCACGCAAGGAACAACACGCTATTTAATATTGACAACATGCAGATTGAAAATGTGGAAAACTTCACGTACCTTGGAAGTGTCATAACAGAAAGCGGAGGTACAGAAAACGATATTTGTATGAGGATACGAAAAGCTCAATAAGCATTCAGCATGCTTAACCCTGTTTGGAGGTCTGGGGAATATACTACAAGGACAAAGATCCGAATATTCCATCAAATGTTATATCTGTTCTACTCTATGGATGTGAAACCTGGAAAGTGACAAAATCCCTTACAGACAAATTGCAGGTTTTTGTTAACAAATGTCTACGAAGAATTGTGCGTATTTTCTGACCAAACACCATCAGAAACGAAGATCTGCTACACCTGACCCAACAAAATAGAGTAGAAAATGAAATAAAATCCAGAAAGTGGGGGTGGATAGGTCACACACTCCGAAAAAATAGTTCCAGTATTGCAAAAACTGCCCTAGAGTGGAATCCCCAAGGAAAAAGAAAAAGAGGTCGCCCAGCATAAACTTGGAGAAGATCCATCATGGACGAGATAAGAAGTCAAGGAAAGTTTTGAAATGAGGTGAAGGCCCTAGCGCAAAATACAACCCGATGGCGCGTTTTCACTGAAGCTCTATGCTCCACTTAGGAGTTCAAGAAGATTATATATATATATATATATATATATATATATATATATATATATATATATATATATATATATATATATGTTGAGGATATATATATATATATATATATATATATATATATATATATATATATATCAAATAATTAATTCCATCCACAGAAACAGAATTTATTTCATTAAACTAAACCGGACATGTTTTTATTCATGTTCATTTATTTAAAATACAAGTAGAAATCGTTTTTTCTATGGAGCGTTTCACGTTTAGAATAGAACATTGCTGATATAGCTCTAAGTATTTCTTATGAGCGATAGCAGCGCGGCGATGCCGCGCCGTACTGACTAGAATGAATCGTGTATCGGCAGTCGAATATCCACCCATACGCGAGAGGTTTGACAATACTGATCTCCGTAAAAGTAAAGTTATATTCTTAACTTAAAAGAAAGATTAGTGAAAATTATTAGCACCAATCAATATTTTTATACAATATTCAACATCAATACGCCAATGCCAATTATCTATATGGTTTTTTACTACAAAAACACGCTTAGGTCATTCAAGATTTCTGACATCGGAGCGTTGCCAATACATTAGAATAGGACTTTTCATCAAGGCCAAGTTCCTCGTACAGTGAAAAGTAAAGCATAATTACTTTTCAAGATATTTTTCTTTGTTTGTGTTTACCGTACAAATAATATCTATAATTCTCGATTGTAATTAATGATGTAGTTATAGTATTATAGTTACTCGAGCGCGTCAGATTATCACATGGGGAAAAACCTTGTACCCTGCAAATGTACCCTTAGCATAATATATTGGATCTTGGTTAAGGGGGTCCGAAAAACAAATGTATCCTTAGAAAAACTCGAAGTCGTCAGATTAAGATAAGGTAAGTTAAGTACATGCTGAACAGTGTAGGTATATTTTAAAAATTTGACGATTTGACGGTTCGTAAGGAAATGGGTGAGTCAAAAAATTTAACAAGAAAAAAGCTAATATTCCGAGAAATAAACGTCAGATCGAAAAATTAAAAAATACGTGATCAATATATTTGAAAAATCTATGGAATGATATCAAACACGACCCACACGGAGAAGGGTAGGGGTAAATTTAAAATTTTAAATAGGAACCCAGCGATATTTCGCGAAAAGAGCTTCAGAACGAAAAACTGCAAAATAGACGTATTCAATATTTTTCAAAAATCTATCGAATAACACCAAACACGACCCCCCATGGAGGTGGGGTGGGGGTTATTTTAAAATTTAAATAGAAACCTGCATTGATAGATTGCGCAATAATCAGAAAAAACTATTATTGGAAATGGAAAATTAGATTAAAAAATGGAGTCCCCACTTACGATTTACGACCTAATCTTCACAACCCAAATAGGTCCCCATAACGTTCGAGTAACTGCAAATTGAGCATACTTTCCTCCCCTACTGTACAATCAATAAAATAGGTAATTTAATATTTTATGTCCAAAAATGACAAATGCATAATATACTGAATAGTATTTTTAATACTAATAAAACATTGTATCATAGGTGTAGGTTTTCTTTAAAGACAATCGTAATAAAAGTCCGTTTGATGTTTAACAGTTTTAATTAATAAAATAGATGACTAAATTATTGTTACTATTAAATTAACGAAATGTAAAAGTGTAAAAGTGTAAGCGACCAAAATCTTACGTGTTCTTATTCTTACAAAAGGGAAATGTATTTATAGAATAATTTGCGTCTAATCAATATAATACCCGTCTTAATTCGTCTTTGTCTAAGTATCTCCTAAGAACGCGTCTGGTTGTCGCTGTGATGTTATATCGACTGAATGTATCCGTCCTCTTTCCCTACGCTAAAACAAACCGTCTTAGGCTAATCTCCTTTTTCCTGTGAAACAACCCAATTAAAATTGGTTCAAAGCATATACCGACATCTTCCAATAACCCAATAATACAAAAATTAAAAGTAGTCCGCTACCGTCGCCGTAATCCCCAATTCGTTCCACCCATCTGTGCCAACGTAGGTACATATGTGTGAGACTCTATCCCGTTCGCATCTAAACATTCCGTATATATATTTGGACCATAGGAGTTTTCTATTGGTTCGTTGCAGCACGCGGTAATATTTTAACCAATAGACGGCGAGGTTCCAGATGCATATACGGAATGTCAGTCGGTCCCAAATTCATATACGGAATGTTAAATATCGTACACCGAAAAAGATAAGTTTTTTTAGAGTCTTTTAAAAGGAGATTGATTTTAAAATACTTGTTACTGTATTATTAAATAAAAATAAAACAATTATAGTATTTCGAATGTTATTTGGTGCGAAATTCATATGCGGAATGTTAATTATTCGTAGACCAAAAAATGGGGCTTTTTATTAATCAGTTAAAGGAGACTGATTTTAGAATACCTATTTTATTAATGTATTATTAAAGAAAAATAAAACAATGATTAGGTACCTATTTGGTGCGAAATTCATAAATGGTAGGGTATAGATTTGAGAGACATATTTCTTTATTTGACTAAGGTTTCGCCTTACGATTACGAATTTACGAATTTCGCCGGTTACGAATATTTAGCCGTAGAACAAAAAGACGATTTTTATTAAACCCAGTTAAAATGAGACTGGTTTTTAATAGGTAGTATATTATGCAACGAGCATTTAATAATGGTCATTATGAAGAGAGTATAAAGGATACGAAACGAGTTTCGTATACAGTACGAGCGTCATAATGATAATTAAATGCAAGTTGTATACACGATTTTTTTCTATGATCATTCACAAAAAAAAAATATATTCAAATTTATTAATTTTGTAACGCAAACAAATTAAGTAGTTTGTCAGTCTGACAGTTTGTTTACATATTGAGAACTGTCAAAGCGTATGTATTTGACCCGCCATTGGTTACTGCGCGTGTGCCACCTTTATCGCGAATGTCATATCGCGATTCTATAGGGCTTTTCATTCACAGTCAGTTGTTTCGAGCTTCTGTCATATGTCGTAAAATCCGTGTATATTTATTATATTACAAAGATTATAAAACATATGACAGAAGCTCGAAACAAATGACAATCGATGAAGAGCCCTATTAGTTAAAAATCTCTATCTTAATGGAAATCTGTATCATAATAAAGTTCATTATGATACAGGTAGTGACATCATAATTGATATATAGGGCTTTTCATCGATTGTCATTTGTTTCGAGCTTCTGTCATGTGTCACATAATATTAATATATCTACGTCATACGTTTTTGTTTTGTATTATTGTATATACCAATAACGTATGTCGTACATATTAATATTATGTGACACATGACAGAAACTCGAAACAAATGACTGTGAATGAAACACGTGCAAGTCATTAAAAATTCTGAGAAAGCGAAACCTTAGTCAAATAAAGAAATATGTCTCTCAAATCTATACCCACCCATTTATGAATTTCGCACCAAATAGGTACCTAATCATTGTTTTATTTTTCTTTAATAATACATTAATAAAATAGGTATTCTAAAATCAGTCTCCTTTAACTGATTAATAAAAAGTCCCATTTTTTGGTCTACGAATAATTAACATTCCGCATATGAATTTCGCAACACATAACATTCGAAATACTATAATTGTTTTATTTTTATAATAGAGTAACAAGTATTTTAAAATCAATCTCCTTTTAAAATACTCTAAAAAAACTTATCTTTTTCGGTGTACGATATTTAACATTCCGTATATGAATTTGGGACCGACTGACATTCCGTATATGCATCTGGAACCTCGCCGTCTATTGGTTAAAATATTATCGCGTGCTGCAACGAACCAATAGAAAACTCCTATGGTCCAAATACATATACGGAATGTTTAGATGCATCCCGTTCTCGTACTAATAATTAAGAAATATTATATACAGGGTATCTTAAAAATTAAGATAAAATATTTACAATCCTACATAGGTATAACAAGAGATTGTTTATAAATAAATAAAGGTTTTATAAAAATTATAAAATAGTATAGGTACCACCTTGCACACTCCATAAAGACACGGTTCGTTATTTCTTTTAGTACAGGTATCATAATAATAATCGAATTAAAAAAAAATCATTTATTACTAATACACCTTATTCTTCATATCTGTATTTTTATTTTATTAACTATACTTTAATAATTGATGGATTCGACCGTTACCTGATCAAAATACTTTTTAGCTAACAATAAACCACTGAAAACTTTTGTTTTCAATATTGCCATAAAAATGTATTAAAAATTAATAACACTACATTGGGAACCACTACTCCAGAAAGGCACTCAGTCGAAACAGATGTAGTGACATTAATTTTTAATAAATTTTCTGGAAATATTTAAATAAAAGTTTTCAGTGTTTTATTGTTAGAACTATACTTTATTTTTGATGTGAAAACTTCTTTAGGGACTTTGTGCGATTTTTGGATAGGGGAAAAGCATTGAATTCGCGACCGTCATCTCGACTGTCATCGCGACCGTCATCGCGACCGTCATCGCGACCGTCATTGCGACCGTCATCGCTTATGCTATATATATATATATATATATATATATATATATATATATATATATATATATATATATATATATATATATATATATATATATATACATATATATATATATATATATATATATATATATATATATATATATATACATATATATATATATATATATATATATATATATATATTATGTGTTGTATATATAAACAAGAATAAAAAAACCGCTAAATGCCGTAAAAATTAGTGGCTCATACAATATTCCGGCTACAAAAGATCTGATATGAATATTACGTGGCGCGAAAATGTATTTTCATTTATTTTAAAAGATTTTTCCATAATATTTACTAAATTTGAAGTAAAAGGCGCCACAAAAGAGTAACTTTGATACAGTTTGAATTTTGAAACTCTTTTGTGGCGCGTTTTCTTCAAATTTAGCCAACATTATGGAAAAATCTTTTAAAATAAAACTAGAATTGTGTTTTGCATCAAAATGAAAATACATTTTCGCGCCACGTAATATTCATATCAGATCTTTTGTAGCTGGAATATTGTATGCGCCAGTCATTTTTACGGCGTTTAGCGGTTTTTTTTTATTCTTGTTTCAGGAGTTTTTCAAAGTTATTTATAAATATAATGTATGAAGTTAAATGCAGTGTTTTTAGATTACACGTTAATCTTTATAAATGGTCGCCTTTGTCGCATTATCTCCCAAATGATCTAGAATCTAGTGTCTATCGAATGTACACTAGATTTTTTTTTATTCGAAATAGATTAAAAAAAAATATTGGGATGGCCGGTAAATGAACTCGGATTGCCCGTTGCCAGATCAACATTTAGCGTCGTAACCACTGCAACTACATAAACCATTTAGGGAATAATCGTTAATTGGATTATACTTTTGTAGCTTAATAACTTCTAAACGGCTTAACTGATTTTGATGACTAAACATGAGTTTGAAACGTATTGATAAGTAGTATCTGAGAAATCTAAGGCCAAGTATGATAACTGAAGCTATTACAGGAATTATTGAGCTTGAAAAACCGTTTATCGCTCAGTTATTGGCGCAATTCGTAGGTTGAAATTTTAAGTAATTGTCGAAAAACCAAAATTTTCAAAGTTTAGTTTTTCAGTTTTTCGGCTATACTGAGCCGTGTGTATGTCTGTTCCTGGCGGTTTAGACAATAATTGTTCTGGGCGGCCCCCAAAAATATGCCGTTTTATACCTACCAAGTCCTATAGCTGGCTTATGGGCAGTCAAAAGTCACAAACTACACCGGTCCTGAATCGGCCTCGATCCCCTGTTCAAACACAGAAAAAAATTCAGATCCGTTTAAGTTTTCCACATGCATACATACATACATACATACATACATATCCACAAACATTTTCTCTTTTTTAAATAAAAATTGAGTCATATTTCTGAGCTCGGTACCTTTTGAATGGTACAACCGATTTTCAAAATTAGACATGCATTAGAAAGGTAATGATCAGTACTATCGGAAGCCGCAAAGGTCGGAGTTAAATTATCGAAGTTTTTGGGAGTTTTGGGGACGAAAACGGAAAACAGACCCTAACTAGGAAGGGTCGTAAAATCCACATCCGTGGACCAAAATGGATGATTGGCATATGAATGGGTGAGTCTTTTGCTCTTTTCCTGAACTTTAAGATGGGAGTTGGTCCAATTTTCAATTCCGTCAGATTTAGAAAATAGAAAATTTCGTGTATATATAGTGTCGCGTGTAGGGGAGTGTGGATGTGCGCCACTGGCGAGAACTGCCCTTCTGTGGTAATTGTGCAGAGGTATTTAAATTTACAATAAATATAAAACCTATTTTAGGATGGGGAAAAAGGATTGATTTCGCGACAATAATCGCGATCGTCGCTGCTACGGCGAAATAAATTTTGTACATGTATAGGTATATTATAATATAAATTGTATAGGAGTATTTAAATTTAAAATAAATGTAAAACCTATTTTAGGATGGGGAAAAAAGATTTATTTCGAGACAGTCATAGCGACCGTCATCTCTGCGGCGAAATAAATTTTTGTAAGTATCTATATTATGCGGAATGGGACGTTTCGATGCCGCCGGTTCATCGCCGGTCGTTTCGATGCCGCCGGTTCATCGCCAGTCCATTTCATCGCCGTCATATCTCGCATTTCCTAGAATTCCTAATTAATACTAAAAATAACTAATAATTGTAACTGTCGAAAATTCGGAAATATATCAGATAGCGATTAATTGACGCGATGAATCGGCCGGCATCGGCATCGAACTGGCGGCATCGAAACGGCGGCGATGAAACGTCCTAGATCCTATATTATGTGTATATACAGAGAGAGTCTGTAAAGTGGAATAAATTCAATATCTCAAATACTAATTGTTTTTTTGGAAAATGCTCAGACCCGTCGATTAGTATTTCAAATTGTCCTTTTTGACATTCAATAATAATGTATACAGGGTGTCCCAATTTAGAGATATGACGTCATCGTCGATTTTCTTAAATGGCAACACTGTCATTTTGATAGCTAGTTTGATAGGGTTTGTAAAGTTATACATAACTGCAAAATATCAAATTTTTATTCTCTACCATTTACAAGATAATATAAAATAACAAAGTTATATCTGTAATTTGGAATATATTCAATAATTAAAATACTAACTGTTTTTTTGAAAAATTCTCAGACCCGTCGATTATTATATCAAATTGTCCTTTTTGACATATAATAATAATGTATACAGGGTGTCCCAATTTAGAGATATGACGTCATCGTTGATTTTCTTAAATGGCAACACTGTCATTTTGATAGCTATTTTGATAGGGTGTGTAAAGTTACACACAACTGCAAAATTTCAAATTTGTATTCTCTACCATTTAGATGATAATAAAAAATAACAAAGTTATGAAAAAGAAGTAATCAACTAATAATTGAATTTAATTATTTCAATAAATTAAGCATAAACTCATAATGTTGCCCTCAATTATTGTCAAATTGTCAATGGGCAAAGTTATGAGCATTTTCTTAATTGAAATAAATAAATTCAATTATTATTTGATTACTTTTTGTTCTTCATAACTTTGTTATTTTTTATTATCTTGTAAATGGTAGGGAATAAAAATTTGAAATTTTTCAGATGTGTATAACTTTACACACGCTATCAAAATAGCTATCAAAATGATAGTGTTGCCATTTAAGAAAATCAACGATGACGTCATATCTCTAAATTGGGACACCCTGTATACATTATTATTATATGTCAAAAATGACAATTTGATATACTAATCGACGGGTCTGAGCATTTTTCAAAAAAACAGTTAGTATTTTAATTATTGAATATATTCCAAATTACAGATATAACTTTGTTATTTTCTCTTATCTTGTAAATGGTAGAGAATAAAAATTTGATATTTTGCAGTTATGTATAACTTTACAAACCCTATCAAATTAGCTATCAAAATGACAGTGTTGCCATTTAAGAAAATCGACGATGACGTCATATCTGTAAATTGGGACACCCTGTATACATTTTTATTGAATGTCAAAAAGGACAATTTGAAATACTAATCGACGGGTCTGAGCATTTTCCAAAAAAACAATTAGTATTTGAGATATTGAATTTATTCCACTTTACAGACTCTCTCTGTATACATAAATTGTATATAATTAATTGTATATAATTGTACATAATAGAAGTATTTAAATTTAAAATAATTGTAAAACCTATTTTTGGAAGGGGGAAAAAGATTTATTTCGCCACCATCATCACGACCGTCATCTCTTCGGCGAAATAAATTTTGTACTTATATTATTATAATGTACGTATAATAATAGTAATATTATTGAAGTGAAAACTACTTTAAGGACGTTGTGGACTTTTTAGATGGGGAAAAAGTATTGAATTAGCGCCCGCCATCGCCTTGGCGAAATAAATTTTTGAAGTGAAAAGTTTCTTAGGGACGTTGTGCACTTTTTTGACGGGGAAAAAGTATTAAATTAGCGACCGTCATTGCTTCGACAAAATAAATTTTTAAAGTGAAAACTTCTTTAGGGACGTTCTGTTGAATTAGCGACTGTCAACGCTTCGGCGAAATACATTTTTGAAGTGAAAACTTCTGTAGAAACGTTGTGCCCTTTTTAGATCGGGAAAAATATTGAATTAGCGACCGTTATCCCGACCGTCATTGATTCGACGAAATAAATTTTAGAAGTGAAAACTTCTTTAGGGACGTTGTGCACTTTTTAGATGGGGAAAAATTATTAAATTAGCGACTGTCGTCGCGACCGTCATTGCTTTGCTGTCATCGCGACCGTCATTGCTTTGACGAAATCAATTTTTGAAGCTAAAATTTTTTAGGGACTTTATACACTTTTTAGGTGGGAAAAAATGTTGAATTAGTGACCATCATCACTTCGGCGAAATAAATTTTTGAAACGAAAACTTCTTTAGGGACGTTGTGCACTTTTTGGATGGGGAAGAAGTATTGAATTAGCGACCGTTATCGCGACCGTCATCGCGACCGTCACTGCTTCGACGAAATAAATTTTTTGAGGCGAAAACTTTTTTAGAGACGTTATACACTTTTTAGATGGGAAAAAAGTGTTGAATTAGTGACAGTCATCGCTTCGGCGAAATAAATTTTTGACATGAAAACTTCTTTAGGGACGCTGTGCTCTTCTGATTTCTTTAGAACGTTCGCAACGCGTATATAATATAGCACTTCTTTTTGGATGAGGAAAAAGCATTGAGCTCGTAATTTATATACTATAAGGAGTTTTTACTTCTGTCGGCACTCCCATGAATGCTTTAAATTTTTTTTTATTTTTTAGTGTTAGGTTAGGTTAATAATAGAAATAATAATAAAGTACCCGTGAACACATAATTTAGATAAAGATAAATAAATATAAAGTCGTTCTAAACAATCTCGTGCTATACCTACAATATTTTGCTCATATTGAATACTATTCAGTAGGTACATGTATCTGTCATGTTCAGCCTTAAAATATTAACTGATCTATTTTATTGATTATACACCAGGATAATATTGTTATTAATTAATATATTTCGGAAAATAATGAAAACTAATTGACATCATTAATTAGAATAAAGGATTATAGATATTATTTGTACAGTAACCAAGAACAAAGGAATATATCTTTGACAAGTAATGATGCCTAGCTTCTCACTCTACCAGAAACGTGCTCATGATGAAAAGTTATATTCTGTTTTGGCAATGCTCTAACGTCAGAAATCTTGAAAGATGTAGGTAAGCCTCGGTAAGCCTATTTTTGTAGTAAAAAACTATACTTTTAGGTATCACCGACGATGTTCTGATAAAACCGAAAACGTTTTAAAAAATTTGGTAATCTTTTGGTAACTTTTCAATATTAATTTAATATACTAATTATACAAGACGTTTTACATATCCTTGTATGTCAATCTATTTATCTCCTTTTGTCATCTCCAAAATAATTTAATATTTTAGGGAATCGAAGAATCTCAGGGATCCATATTAATTTCCATAATTGGAGTAACTAATATTGTTAGTCGTTTAGCTGTTGGTTACCTAGCAGATTTCCCAGCTGTAAATAACTTTCTAGTTAATAACTGCTGCCTTATGTTAGCAGCCGTTTCTACAGCAGCAATGCCATTATTTTCTAGCTTCACTGCTTTGGCATTTTTGTCTGTATTATTCGGCGTAGGCATCGGTAAGTAGACTATGTTTTAATGTAAATACACTTAAACGAACTAATAAAGCAGAATGTGAAATCATACTAATAGCATAGCTTAACTATCATCATGTCTACTACATAATAGCATAGCCCAACAAAAGAAATTCTGTCTTGCTACCGAGAAGAAAAAACAACTGATTTTGATTAATTTAACAGTGTTGATTCCGAAACTACAATGCTTTTCGTTGTAGCAGATCTAATTCGAAATATTTTATAACATACTCATGAAATTAAATATTGTTATATTTCTGTATATTCCACTATTATAATTGCAACATATTTTTCGAAAATCATAATAAATTCTAACCAGGACGCCGTCCATATGGACAAGGTCGTGCGGCGCACGACGGCGCCAAGGCGTTAAAGGCGTCCTTTGACTCGGGAAAGTTAAATAAATATCCAATTCAAAACTAAATATTTTTTGAAGCAAAAAAAACATTGCAAAATATAACTTAGTCCACTCATTCCCAAACATTACTATTTCGTTACGTATATTATTAACTATAGCTACCAATTTCTGTAGCTTCAGCCGTTCTAGCTAAGCGTTTATTTGAAAAACAACACTTGTCCATTTTTCGAAAATTCGGCTTTATGTATTGTTCTTATAGAATAGTAGTTTATTTCTCTAGTTCACACATTTGGTTCACATTGCATAGAAAATTTTGATAGTTTTAGAAAAACAACAGATGTCCATGCGGTTTTTTGTAAAAACAATACTTGTCCCATCCTAGTCAACGGTAGTTGTAAATGTGAATGATCTTATCCTTAAATTTATCAGTTGTGTGCATTCTTTGATAGTAATAATGTAATGTTTGTTTCTTTTGTATTAGAAATAGTTCAGCATAACAGAAACTATATGTACATGTACAACACAATACCTCTCTATTTTCGAATATATTTTGGTAAGTTTGTACAATTATTTTGATATCAACATTCCTTCCAATGAATATCTTAATAAAAGTAAGATTTGAAATAAATTAAAGCTGGGCAGTTTTACTTGATTTTCCAAAATTTTCATTTTTGGACAAGTGTTGTGTTTCAAATAAACGCTTCACTTACTTAAGATCTAGAATGGATCAGGAACGGCTAGAAAATCTTACTATTATTTCTACAGAATCTGAGTTTTTAAAGGACCTGAATAATGAAAACCTAATTAATGAATTTGTCAAAGGTAAAGCAAGAAAAGTTCAATTTCTATAAGAAATATCCGTTGGTTTTCATCATAATAAGTACATTTGTTTAAAAAATCGCAATACAAATATGTTTCATTTTTTGATCTTCAATCTTTTTTTATAATTTTAAGTAATGCTGTATAACTTTAACAGAGTTTTTATTCTGATATGTTTTATTATGTAACATAGTTTTAAAAAATTATTTTTAACAACTACTACACTACTAGAAACAACAGAGATTAAAATACTTCGACGAATATCAGGCAAAATTCTGTTGGATAGTGAGAGAAGCGAAAACATAAGACGATTATGCAATGTAGAAGACATAAAATGGATGGGTGACAAAACGGAAACAGGAGTGGAACGAACACATTAGTAGAATGGCAGAGGATAGGATAGTACGAATAGCACGAGATAAGTCACCAAATTGACGAAGAATTATTGGCAGACCAAGAAAAAATGGTGCGATAATCTAAACAATTTAGGAGGCAAATATTGAAGAATAAACATGCTTTAAAATCTCCATACAAGAAGGAAGAAGAATATATTATTTTTATAACAGTACTGTGTACTTATTATTCCCTTAAAAAAAATCTGGGTAGACGTAGAAAAATTTCATAGTTTTCCACGTTGAAATGTGAAGGAGTGATTGATATTTCTACCCTGGTAATTTTGATAAAGGCGTTTATCAATATTTTGCACGACGGCGCCGAAGTTACTTGGCGCGTCCCTGATTCTAACAAGAATGCAATGTAATGACAATGACATATTAAATTGTACTTCTTGGAAATGTCCTGAACGCCTTACTCAGGACGAGCTGATTGATCTTAAGTATTAGAGATTTAAATCTTCCAAAATAACCTTCCAAATTGCTGCCTACAGACGAAAGGCAAATAATCTTCATCTGGGCACCAAAGTTACATACCACGGTATGAGACAAAAATATCTTATGCAATTTTTTTTTCTCAGTAAGATGTTATATTTTTTGTAATAATCGTAAAGGACTGCTATAAAAATGGGTGCATCAGAGTATACACTAAATCAATGGCGATTGTTTCTGTTTATCGACAAGTTGAAGATTAATCAAGAGCAGGGCCCCCGCTACCATATGTGGTAGCATAAAAAAACAAAAATTAATTTTAAAATAAAAGTTGAGAAATTAAATAGGATTAGATATAAATACCTACACACGAAATTTTACTAGTATATCATCCAGTTACTGCCGATTCACATTTGCGAGAACATGTCGGAAGTCAGGCATTTTAATTTATTTTGTTATGATTTTATTCTGTTTTTTCATGTTGATATTTTAGTCTAAAAATAATCGTCCATTTACTCGCGGTTTTTGGTGTGAATTTTAAAGAACCGCTTATATTGACATGGAATTTTTCATATATGTACATAGCTACAACAAAAGGAGTGATATTGTGCCGATGTGTGCTTTTGTCCCGGGAGTAAAAGGGGTATTCTCAGGGGAATATGCCCGAGAATACCTGCGGGTATTCTCGGGGATGAAAAAACATACGTTCAAAATAAGTCCGGAATTGGATAAACTAACTAATTCTCAGCAACTTTTGTTCTATAGAGATTTTCACTAAGTCAACACTTTCCGAGTTATTTACGAGTGAATATGTTCATTTTCCAACAAAAACCCCATAGACGATTTTTCGAAAATAACTCAAAAACTAATTATTTTATCGAAAAATATACTCTTAGCAAAAATATAGCTTACAAAAAAGTGAAAAGAATAATTTATATATGAAGGCTGCAAACCTAGTAGAAGCAGAGTTGTAGCTAATGAAAAGTAGGTTCTTATTCGTCAAATTCCAAATCTAATATTTAGACGTGAAATAACCAAAAAATTAAGCAGATTTCGGTAAAAACTCATTACAACTTCTTTAAAGTGTTTACAAACTTTATTTTTGTTTAAAAAAAATTCTAGCAACAAGAACATGCAACAAGCAACCTTTTTTGGTAAAGAAAAATCGTAAAGATCACCTACTAGTTAGCATTCCAATTGAAATTAATCGTTACCGCTTTAGCATTTACTTTTATAATATGTATTATTTATATGATCTCTAAGTTTCATCGGTTTAAAGGGCTCATTTTTGAAAAAATTTGGAAAAAAAGGTAAAATTTTTTTTAATCTTAAAAAAATTGCTTTTTTTTTCCTAATAACTTAAACATTATTATTGATAATAAAAAATCTCAAGCAGTAAAAAAATGTAGGTTTTGCTTTTCTGAATATTTGGGATTTATTGTTTTCCTATAAGACAAAAGATATAGCTGTTTAAAGTTTGCATATACTCGTGATTAGTGACTCGTTCAAGCCCTTTAAAGTACAGCCTTTTCAAAAATAAGCACTTTAAGCTGATGAAACTTAAGATCATATAAACCATACATAACTAAAATAACTTGTGGTTAATCAGTAACGATTAATTTCATTTGGGATGCTAATTAGGGGGTGATTTTCACGATTTTTTTTACCAAAAAAAGGTAAAACATTATTTTGAGCGTAACTTACTTTTGATGTTAAAAAACCAAAAATATAGCTTCTTTTAAACATTTTAAAAAAGTTATAATGAGTTTTCCTTGATAGATGCTTGATTTTTTGGTTATTTCACGTTGAAATATTCGATTTGGAATTTAACGAATAAGAACTTCCCTTTCATTAGCTGCAACTCTGCTTCTGAGTCTGCAGATTTCATATATATAGGAACTTCACACATTTTTTCACTTTTTTATAAGCTATATTTTTTAGTTAAAATACTTTTCCAGTTATTTGCGAAAATCCTTCTAAAAACGTGTTTTTTTATGAAAATGAACATATTTATTAGCAAATAACTTGAATAGTATTGAAAAGTATTGACTTAGTAAAAAGAACTTTATAGTTGTTTAAAATTAGTCATTTTATCCAATTCCGGACTTTTTTGAGCGTCTGTTTTTTCACTCCCGAGAAGGGGTAAAACTCATATTCAGGACAAAAGCACACATCGGCACAATATCACTTTTTTCTTTGACATGTTAGCTATGTGTATGCCAAATGTCATGTCGATCCAAGCGGTTCTTAAAATTCGGAGGTTTTACAATATTTTATCTTGAGTGAATGGACTATAAATATGACTTCTAAAGTTCAATTTTTTGTTTTATTTCAAGCACCTACCTACCTTCAAAAAATAAATAAAAAACATGATCTAAAATGCCTTAAGGGGCGCCAAAATACTTTTTTGCACACAGGCGTTAGTAACCCTTACGGGGGCCCTGATCAAGAGCAATATACGAATGAATTTGAAATCCGGAAGGGTATTCGCGAAGGCTGCATTTGCATACTCTCTCCGATGCTTTCTAATTTATATGTGGAAAATATATTCACGGAAGCATTAGAAGGGACCGAATTAGGCACTAAGGTGAACAGCATACCAATTAGCAAGCTACGATATGCGGACGAAACAGTGATTATAACCGACAATTTGGAAGATCAGCAGTTATTATTAGATACGGTGAATAGTATAGGTAACAACTATGGCCTCAAGATCAATATTTTAAAAACGAAATATATAGTCATTAGCAGAAACCCTTCAGAAGACCCGATAATATGCATAGGTGACGATCATATAAAATGCGTGAAAACTTTTAAGTACCTTGGCACCAAAATCAATGACCAATGGGGTGAATCAATGACTCGAATACAAATGGCAAGACAAGATTTTATGAAATTCAGACCGCTCCCATGTAATCAAAACCTAAAATTCGAAATACGCTACAGAATGGTCAAGTGCTACATATGGTTCATCTTCCTTTATGGCATAAAAGCGTGGACTTTGGAAAGAACAATAATTAACAAACTTAAAGCATTTGAAACGTAGGCATTGAGAAGAATGATGCGCATACCATGGGTGGACATAATTCGAAACGATGACGTACTTAAAAGATCCTACGTGTAAAAAAATATTTGGATCAGTTAAGAAAGGCAAGATTAGTTACCTTGGGCACATATTAAGAGTTCCCATAACCCTCTGTGTTCAAGAGCCATGACCTCACCCTAAAAACAAAAATAAGGATCCTTGAATGCTACGTGTACTTAGTGCTTCTATACGGAGTAGAAACGTGGACATCGAAGGCAGAAACTCTATCGAAACTTTAGGCTTTTGAGTTAGGGTTAAACAGAAGGATCCTGACAATTCTGGACAGATAAAGTCATCAATAAAGAAGTACATACTACGACGGATGAACACAACCGCAGATTTAGTCAACATCGTGAAGGGCCGTAAGCTGCAGTACTTGAGACATATAATGAGACATCAAGGCAGATACGAGCTACTCCAATGCATTTACGAGGTAAAATTGAAGAAAAAAGGGCCCCAAGATGAAGAAGAATATCCTGGCTTGCTAACCTGAGAGCATGGTATAGAAAGGCCTCAACAAACTATTCCGTATAGCAACCAACACAGTCATCATAGCGAGAATGTTCGCCAACGTTCGGAACAGACAGGCACCCTAAGAAGAAGAATCCTACAAGGGAAGATCGAAGGTAGGAGAGGAGTTGGCTGCAAACAACTATTCTGTTTAAGGAATATTAAGGAATGGACAGAAATATACAACACAGGCGAGCTGTATCGCGCCGCCAAGAACAGAACCTTAGTAATGAGTAAATCACTTCGGTGTATGACATGTTAAGAAAAAGAAACGAAGTTTAAACTGTGTCCAACATCCGTAGGTGATCTGTGTTGATTTCAAGATGGTGAATTTTCTTCTAGGACAGCTTCTTCTAGGACTTCTTTAATACTAGCGTTTTAATACCAGCGCCTTAACACAGCGAAAAAAAGGACAGCAAGGTGACCATACAAAATATCCTTGTTTCTTACGTCTTTAGGGTAGTAGAGCTAAGGACCAACACTGAATTATAACAAAATAGTTTAGTTTAAGTACAGCACGACCAGATTCACTTTGTATTTGAAATTTGGATGCGCACTCTTGTTGACGTTCGGTTCTTCCATATTTTCTGAATTTTATTTTGGTAGCGTTCAGGTCTTTTACTTGACCAGACGTTACCAAAATAAAATTTAAAAAAATTTTAAACAACCAAACGTCAACACCAGTTTGCATTCAAATCTCAAATACAAAGTGAAACTGGTTGTGCTGTACAAGCTTACGTTCTTAACGAAGCATTGGTTGAACGAGAGGAAATACTGTTACTTCCGTTGTATATATTAAAATAGGGCTAATGAAACAATTTGGCTTTAGAACCGAATGGCCTATGTCTGAATACCTCTTCACCAAATTCCTTGCACTTAGTACAGACAAATTGAAAGCCGGAATATGTTATGTACTTCAGATAAGATAACTAATAAAAGATTAGCATCTTATAGAATCGTTTATTTAAATTGAGATTAATGCATGGTGCTTTTTTGGCTATAGTTGTGCAACATAAAACATATTATAGGCAGGTGGCAGGCACTCCCGAAACGGCGAGGGACTGACTAAAGTGTGGTAAATGGCTAATTTTGGTTATACTTTATGTTTTTGATGGTGCTGAAAACGAAAATGAGGTTTATTTTTAAAGATAAATTTTCTTTTATTTAGTTTAATTTCTTTTTCTATCGTGCACAACAAATTTTACAATACTACCTAGCTAAAACATGATTTTAAACAAACACATAATACAATAATTATGAGTGAGCTAATAACCGGCAAAATAATTCAAAAGATGGAAAACATAATACGTTGTGAAATAAAAACAGATGATTGAAAATTATCAGTAAAACCTATAAATTTACATTATATTAATAGTTTTCCACCTTTAGACGTATAGGAGGAGTTTGACTAAAATACGTCTAATGGTGGGAAATTATTAATGTAATGTAAATGTATAGGTTTCTATTGATAATTTATCACCTCTACTAGTTTCATATGTTTTTGTTTCACAACGTATCAAGTTTTCGGTATTTTGCGTTATTTTACCAGTTATTAGCGCACTCATCACTGTATAAGAATATAAATAAGTCCTACATCAAAAATAAACAATAAGTCACATGCGCTATGGATAAAGATATGACCTGACTCGAGTATATTGTTCTAAGATACTTTTCTTGTAACATTTTAATATAGTTTACTACTTTTATTGGAAATTAACCACAATTTTAGTGTATTTAGTCCTGTCGCCAGGGGGGGTACAACGGCCTCCTTAATTCAGATGGACTTACCCAAGTTTTTTTATGTATTTTGACCCGCAGAACACGAATTTTTGGGTAACAGTTGATCCGGATGTCGATAAGATTGTTATAAACAAAGAGCTTGAGGAATTACATAACAGCGATTTTTCGCAAAACAAAACATTTTTTTTGTATTTTTTGGGCGATTCTCAGCAAAAAATGGTCTTGCAAGTTTTTTCGTAGGATGCATAGTTTTCGAGATAAACGCGGTTGAACTTTCAAAAAATCGAAAAAGTGCAATTTTTGAACCCGAATAACTTTTGATTAAAAAACAAAATAGCAATTCTGCTTACTGCATTTGAAAGTTCGAGTTAAATTCTTGTTTTGATCAGTTTTGATTGTTTGCATTACTAAAAATTAAGTTTTTATTTGTTAAACAAAGCCATAAACACATAGTGTTTCCCGTACCCAATGCATGCGTTTTAATGTACGTAATCTACGTAGAAATTGTCTGTATGCGTGCCTACTCGTTTTATTTCAAATGAGAAATGCATTGAAAACATCATTCAATCACTATGTGTTTATAGCTTTGTTTAACAATAAAAAAGTTATTTTTTAGCAATGATAGTAATCAAAACCGATATAATTTGACTTGAACTTTCAAATGCGGGAAGCAGAATTGCTATTTTATTTTTCAATCAAAGGGTATTCGGGTTCAAAAATTGCAATTTTTCGATTTTCTGAAAGTTCAAAAAATACAAAAAATGTTTTGTTTTGCGAAAAATCGCTGTTATGTGATTCCTCGAGTTCTTTGTTTATAACAATCTTATCGACATCCGGATCGACTGTTACCCAAAAAATTCGTGTTCTACGGGTCAAAATACATAAAAAAACTTAGGTAAGTAAATCTGAATTAAGGAGGTCGTTGTACCCCCACTGGCGACAGGACTAATTGATGTATGATTATTTATGGTAGAGGAGCCCAAGCGGGGATTTTTGCAGAAACTCGAGCGCGTCAGATTATCATAATATGCGGAGAACCCTGGTACCCTGTAGATGTACCTCTACCATATATTGGCTCTAAACACAAGGGAGTTCGTTAAGACGGGGCCGAAAAAAAATCTATCCTTAGAAACACTCGAAATCGTCAGATTAAGATAAGGTAAGTTAAGTACATGCAAAACAGTGTATATTTCAAAACTCTGACGATTTGGGCGAGGCGTAAGGAAATGGGTGAGTCACAAAGTTTCACAAGAAAAAAGCAAATATTTCGCGAAATGAACGATAGATCTAGAAACTAAAAAATACGTGCTTAATATTTGTTAAAAATCTATCGAATGATACCAAACACGACTGCCCACGGAAGTGGGGTGGGGGGTTACTTTAAGATTTTAAATAGGAGCCCCCATTTTTTATTGCAGATTCGGATTCCTTACGTAAAAATTGGTTAACTATTATTTGAAATATCTTTTCGAATTATGGATAGATGGCGCTGTAATCGGAAAAATCGATTGTTGGAAATGGAAAATTAAATTAAAAATGGAAAAGTCCTCACTAAAATGGAAAACTTTACGTAACTTTTTTTTGTTTTAGAACCTAGTCTTCACAACCCAATAGGTCCCCAAAGCGCTCGAGTGACTGCACATTTAGCATACTTTCCTCCCCTACTATTAGACATTTAGATTTGCACTTATTTTAATAATTAAATTAAACTGAAAATCGAAACTTAAAAATAAACATATTTTAATCTAAAATTTCCAATAAAAATAATAAATTAATTATCTAACTAAAATTGTATTCAAATTATAATAACATTAGATCACCTTACTAAGTGCTCTTTTCTTTTCGTATTAACACGTTGACGGACAGTGCGTAAAATGTATAAGCAAGTGTTGTGACACTATATGAATTGTGCAAATTAGAATAGGGAAATTACTGAACTTCTTTTAGCGCTTATAGTTTATGGAAACAATAAGATTATTAACATTTTTTGTAAACATGTGGATGACGACCATGGGTGTCGTGTTACACTTCATATGCATCTGTAGATGTAATGTGACAAAAGATCTACCGATTTTTTGTCCCAATTCGTTATTTTAAAAAATGACGTCTATAGACTTTGTGTCACATTACATCAATGGAAATTAGACGTATATAGACGTTCTGTCCGTCAACGTGTTAAGGTATGCTTAGAATAAAAATAGATCAACTAATTTCGTCTTGCACGCACTATTTCATTACCTTTTTTTTATTTTAGCTGGTTACATCTCGTTAACTTCTATCATTCTAGTGGAATTTTTGGGACTGGATAAACTGACAAACGCTTTTGGTCTAATGATACTCTTCAGAGGAGCAGCCGCATTGTTTGGTACCCCACTAGCTGGTACGATATATGACTTGACAAAGTCTTACACTATACCTTTCTTCGTGTGTGCAGCGGGATTCGGGATTGCATCAATTATTAGCATGAGTACTCCTTGTTTTAATAAAAAGGTTAAAGAAGTAGACGGTGAAGTATTAGCTCCAATGAATGTCACCGAAGAAAAAGATCAGAATATAGTGTAATTTTTATTAAACTGCTTTTATTACAGTATTTATATTTTTGTTCCAAAAAGTAACAATAACAATACATCAACGGAAGACTAATGACGTGTGATTTTTAATAAAATATTTATTAATTGTGCTTATATATTTAATCCCACCTGAGCCTACCTAATTTGATTATAGTTTAAATGATACCTACCTAATGTTGTTCTGAAGCTATTTCCTTGTGGCATTTTTATAATCAACTATTTATAATGGGAAATAAGCCACAATTTTACCAAAAAAAATATTTATTAACGTTTCGAAGCCCAAATCGGGTTTCGTTGTCAAAATACAAAATACTATTAAAATAAAACAAACATGTTGTTGCTAAGTAAAAAAATTCTTCTAATAATTTATTTATTCTGACTCATTTACATATATTGGCAATTCAGACGTAAATTATACATTTTAAAGTAGAAGACTTTAAAATGATATCGCCAATATTTATGAGTTGCGTTCCTGGGACGACTTTACTAAAAGATAGTTCATTCGATTACATGAAATCAATCCCAACTCAAGAATATCCGTAGCAAAAAATCAAAGAAGCGGCTCTAATTATGCTAAATGAAACCAATTGTGTCGCAAATTCCTCGGTAGAATGCAGTAGGATGTGGTTAGTGGTTACCCATACTGAAAGAGGAAGTCAATAGAAAGAAAATACCACGATTAGTAAGTTAATAATATATCGAGTTAGTATAAATTTTATATTTTAGTATTACTTATTGCATATCTATGTAATATTAATATTATTTATAATTTAAACATATTAAAGTCAAATTTGGTATTAGTTTTTTGAAGGTAGATTAAATGTAAGATCAAATATTCTCCTTTTCATGAACATTTTTCAGTGCGTCACAAATTATAGAAAAAAAGGTAAGTCCGTGATAATACACATTTATGACATTTATTCTAACGTGACATTTTAGTTAAATCTGACAATTGTCAAATTTTATTTTCAATTTGGAATAAAACCAAATCAATTGTGTCTATTGCATTTATAAAATGGTATTTTCTTTCATTTGTATAGTCTTATAAATTGTACAGATTATATTGATAATAGTATTATTTTATTTCATAAATAATTCTTTTTTTATTATGGCGCCATCTATCGACAACTAGAATAATCACCAAACTAGAATAATTACCAAAGTATTTACAGACGTGCCTTTTTTTCTGTCACATACAATTTAATGCGTCAGAGAGAAATCGAAAAACTGTGACGCACTGAAAGATGATCATGAGAAAAAGAATACTTACGATATCGGGATAGTATCACGAGGTTTTTTCCTGGTTTTCCCTCGTGATTTACTATGGAATCTCTAACGCGAGAATTTTACTGTCATCGTTGCATTTGGTTGTCTTTTTAAAGACAGATCACATGCTATGATTTTTTTGCGACGGATATTCTTGAGTTGGGATTGATTTCATGTAATCGAATGAACTATCTTTTAGTAAAGTCGTCCCAGGAACGCAACTCATAAATATTGGCGATATCATTTTAAAGTCTTCTACTTTAAAATGTATACTATACGTCTGAATTGCCAATATAAATGAGTCAGATTAAATAAATTATTAGAAGAATTTTTTTACTTAGCAACAACATGTTTGTTATATTTTAATAGTATTTTGTATTTTGACAACGAAACCCGATTTGGGCTTCGGAACGTTAATAAATATTTTTTTTTTTGGTAAAATTGTGGCTTATTTCCCATTATAAATAGTTGATACCTACCTAGTAACAGAACTTTTAAAAAGTATATACTAAATTTTATTTAATACAATCCTTTATGAAAGGTAATATAATTTAGTAATAAAACTCTCCTATTAAAGGGCTACATCACAAATACAAAACGTTTTCGACCTATTATAGATCGTCATCAGTTTTGAACAGGACGTTCACATGCTAAGCCACTAAAATCAAAAATATGAGCGTAAAAACCTTTTAAAATGTTACAATACTTAATTGGAAAATTTACATTGTTGATTTTAAATAACATGGATGTTTGAAATTCCCACATAACAATTTCATGTTCTTAGTAGATTCATAGAACATACTTTTCAGAAAAAGTATATACTGAGAATATGCGTAATTACCATTGCGAATGTGCAGAGCAGATACTGAGTATATACTACATTACAGTACTTAAACGTTCTATGTATATACTTAGAATGTACTATCGCACTTATTTTCAGTATATACCAAGAACATACTTTTAGAACATTCCAAGGACGTTCTATAAACCTTGTATTTATATACTTAGAACGTACTACCGCACATCTTTGTATGGGAAGAATATATATTTTTAAGATTATTCTGAGAAAGTGCTATCAAGTGCTATATTATATTGATCAGAAGTATGTTTTCAGCATCACCTAATCTCATATTATTATTCTACTGGTTCTACCAAATACCTATTATATTTAAATATTTTAATTGCAAATGAGAATGTAGTACCTACATTCTACAATATTATTTAAAAAGTAAGTACGTACTTATTTATAAATTTTGGTCATTTATATAAATTATTATATAATACTATCTAAACTAAACTATGTATAAGTAACTAAAATTATTTTATAAATTTTGGTCATTTATATAAATTATTATATAATACTAGCTAAACTAAACTATGTATAAGTAACTAAAATTTATATACTACGTACTTACCTGTTAGATACCCACTATTTAAGTAATATTGAGTTACCAAAATAGATATTTTGAAGCACCGCAAACAAAATAAAGAAATTATGTATGTTCTTTAGTCCTAGTACTTTATCATTCGTCTTCATCCTTAACACTGCATAGATACAAATAATGGCTGTTTTTGTTTTCATATTTTACCGTTGTTTCCTATCCCTGATCCATTCAGGTAAGAAATGGACAGAATAAGACGGGGGATATGTATTATTGTGGAATAACAACATCGGTAGTTAGTGTTGCCAAACGAAGGGAAATTTCCCTTTTGCGGGAATTTTCAACATAAAAGGTGATAAAGGGAAAAAGTTAACTCAAAAGGAAATTTTTTTTCCAATCCAAATTGTGAAATATTAAAAAAAATCAAAATGTTTGAAAATAATTAAACAATCTTCTCAGATTTTGTAAAAAGTAGGGAATTTTTTTATAAAAGTGGGAATTTTTAAGGTAAGTTTTGGTTCTGAAATGGCCCATATTGAATTGAATGTACCTAAACTCAAATTCCAACGATGTAAAATTACTTATGATAAACTCGAAATGGTAAAGTCATTTCCATTATGAAAATGAGTTTTCAATAATAAACGTTAATACAATAATTCTAGAGTGCTACGTATTAAGAGTATAAGTCAAAAATACATGAAATAACTATTACAACTAAATATAAAAATGGTGACGAAATATGATTAATAAATTAGTAATTAACTATTTTACTTTCTACTTTGGTAATACCTTATTAATTATATAATTCAAAATATAGAAGAATCCCGAAAAATCTTTTTTATGACTTATACTCTTAGTACATAGCACGTTAGAATTAATATTTAAACTTTTTTACTACCTACCTAAATACTACCTACATGCATACATATTACAATTTTTATGATATTTTAAAAGTATCTACTTATAAGTATGTGTGAAGAATGTACTTATGTATTATGTGTTAAGAATATTCGATAAAGGTATATTCTAAGAATAAACTTTTACAAATATTCCGAGATATTACGTACACGAATGTACTCAGTATATTCGGTACGAGAATATTCTTTGAAGTTTATGCAAAGAACATGAAATTTAGAATGTTTTTTAAGGTACTTGCTATGCTTGTACTACGCATATACTAAAAAGAATATACTCCGACGAATGTTGGTAGTATATACTTTGAACATGATGCGAGCATCATTGTTATGTGGGTTATCCTATATTGAGCACTAGGTACCATCTGACTCCCCACGTGGGTTGAACACGCCCTGGGGTGCTGAAGTTCTTAGACTAATTCTAGTCTAATTCTGCTGTATGTATACATTTCTATCTGTTTCCCCATTACTCTTGAATACCGTTCCTAGGCACTTTAAACTATTATTTTCCACAATCATTTCACCGTCCATAGCTATGATTTTACATATTTTTGGTAACTCAAACTTTAATAATGACAATTCAATATGCTCTGTTTTTGTACTGCCAAGTTTTGATCTTACTTACTTACTAAGTCCTAAGCCTTTCTACCTTTAGGTGTAAGGCTGGTGGAGTTGAGTTTGGCATTGTAGTCTCCATGCTTTCCGATCTTGCGTTAGATTTCTTGCACTTTCCAATGTCAATCCCTTCTTCTCGACTTCTTTCCTGATTTCATCTACCCACATAACTCTTGGTCTTCCTCTTTTGTTTTTCCCCTGCACTCTCGTTTCGAACACTCGTTTCGTAAGCCTCTCGTTCGGCATTCTACACACGTGCCCGAACCATCTAAGTTGTCCTTCTACTATTTTTTCTTTGATTGGTTCTAGTTTTAGGTTTTGTCTAATTGTTTCGTTTCGTATTTTGTCTGTCCTCTTTCTGTTTGCTATTTTCCTCAGGAACCTCATTTCCATAGCATTGACTCTGGATTTTTGTCTCCCCGTCAATGTCTATGTCTCGCTGCTATACATGATTGTTGGTCTAACTACTGATTTAACGACTGCCGTTTTTACTTTTTCCGGTATCTCTTTTTTCCCAAAAAATGTTGTTTTCATAGTGTTAAATAAGCTTCCTGTTCGTCCCATTCTCTCGTTTATTTCCATGTCTTGTTTACCATTTGATTCGATTATTACTCCTAGGTATTTAAAATATTCCACTTGCTCTAGTTGTTTCCCGTCTAATTCTATTGCGTGTGTCTTCCTCGTATTTGAAATTATCATTGTTTTTGTTTTCTCTGTATTAATTTTCATATTTATGTTTGATAGTTCTTCTTCTAGGATTTCAAGATTGCTCTGTAAGTATTCTCTATTTTCTGCTATCAATACTATGTCGTCTGCAAATAGTAGCTCCGATAGTTGAGTCTGTTTCATTTGCCAGTATCCTAATGTTAGTTTTCTCATTCTTCTCTTGGCTTTCTTTATCGCTTCATCCAGTACCACTGAGAATAGCAGTGGACTCAGCAAGCATCCCTGTTTGACGCCTTGACTTGTAGAAAATTCTCTGGATTCCTCGTTATTGTACCATATGTATCTCTCTATTTTTCTTGATTTCCTTCTCACTTACTTGTCTTAATGTGAATATTAGGTCTTGCGTGCTTCTGTCCTTCCTGAATCCACACTGTGTGTCTTCCGTAGTTGTTTCTATTTGGGTTTTTATTCTTGTCTCTATTATTCTTGCTAATACCTTCCCAGGGATATTTGATATGGTGATACCTCGGTAATTATTACAGTTTCTCTTGTCTCCCTTTTTGTGTATTGGTAATATAATGTCTTTCTTCCAGTCCTTTGGTAATTCTGCTCTATTTATGATATCATTCATTAGTTCTTTCATGCTATCCATTCCCTCTGTCCCCATGAATTTTATCATTTCCGGGCTGATATGATCCTTGCCTGGTGCTTTGCCCAGTTTTACTCTTTCTATTGCTGTCTCTAATTCCTCTCTTGTTATGGATTCCACTTGTTGTTCTTCATTCCTTTCTTGTATCTCCCCTATGTTGTCCTTGTCTACATGAGTTAGCTCTTTGAAATGTTCTCTCCATCTTTCCATTATTTGTTTTTCTTCTGTTAGTACGTTTCCATTCTTGTCTTTTATATTCGGCATAATGTGCTCTTTCTTTTGTCTGAGTTGTTTTAATGCACCGTAGAAGAGTTTTTGGTTTTCCCTATAATTTTTTGTCATTTTTTGTCTAAATCTCTCCCATGACCTTTCCTTTCCTGCTTTCACCGCTATTTTAACCTCTTTCCTTTTTTCTTTATATGCTTCGTAATCTTCCGGGTGTTTTGTGCTTAGGTATCTCTTCCATTTGTCTTTTTTGTTCTTTATTTTCTCTCGTATTTCTTCCGTCCACCATTCTGTTCTCCTCATTTCTCCTCATTAGGTTTTCCATTTCTGCTACAAAGATTTGGTCGCCGATCTTCACCGCTCCTCTCAGTTTGACCTCTAATTTCAGATTTATTCCTATGAAGTGTTCTACTGACTCCTTTACAGGCTTTCCGTCGGTAGCATCTAGTGTTAGGCCTTTTAATACTATATTATTTCTCCGTCTGTCTTTTTCCAATTATTCTATTCTATTGTTTGCCATTTTTAAACCTTCTTCCAATTTTTCGTTTTTTTCTTTCAGCTCCTTAATATATTCCATCGTTTCTTTTTGGTCTTTCCGTAGTTCTTATTTCTGCCATCATTTCATCAGTTTTCCACATAACTTCCCGCATCATTTTTATCATCTCTTCATTTGTGTCGTTGCTTTTATTCGGTGTTCGTCTCGTCAGGTTACTCTTTTCAAAATATAATTTATCTTCTTTATATTTTTTCTTCTTAGATTCTTCGTCGCCACTATCAGATAGTTCTTCATTCTTTCTATAGGTTTCCTTTCGGATTGTTCCTGTTCCGCCACTGGCCATTTTAAATTAAATGTTATCCTCAGCACTAATATAAATATTATTATTATACACTTAGAAGTTTATTTTTATTTCGCACAAGAACGCTTTTTAAGTTTAACGATTATTATCGATAACGATAGGTCTCTTTAAAAAACCGGTGTTTTTATTGTGATAGGTTTCGAATCCGAAATTACCTTATTGCCAATACACCTGCCACACGACCTCTCGCTTTGCTTGCCAAACTCGAACCTGGGGAAGTTTTGATCTTTTTCCTCAAAAGTTTTTTTTATGGTAGGGGAACAAAAGGGGAGATTTTGGGCGTTACTCCAGCGCGTCAAAATATCACATAGGGATAAACATTGTAGGTAACCTGTAAATCTACATATGGACTCTTATACAGAGGCGTGCGTTGGGGCAGTCAAGGTATGTCAGATTAAGATAAGGTAAGTTAAGTACATGAACAACAGTGAATATTTAAAAAATCTGACAATTTGAGCTGGGAGTAAGGAATTGGGCGAGTCACAAAGTTTCACAAAAAAAGCGAATATTTCTCTAAATGAACATTAGATTGAGAATCTGAAAAATACGTGTTCAATATTGTTCAAAAATCTATTAAATAACACCAAAAACGCTCTCCACAGAGGTTGGGTGGGGGTTATTTAAAATTTTTAAATGGAAACATCCATTTTTTATTGTAGATTTGGATTTCTTACTTAAAAATACCTAAGTAAATGTTATTTGAGTATGATGTTACTACTAGTAGGTACAAGCCAACCCCGTCAATATAAACACCATGCAAGTCTATGATCCCATTGCAGACAAAAATGAGTAAAAAGCTATTGAGTTTTATGAGAAAATTAATAGAATTGTACAAAAATTCCACGACAGGAAGTTCTTATTATTATGGAAGATTAAAATGCCAAGATTGGAGTTGGAGATAAGACACAGTACATCAGCATATGGACTTGGATTCAGAAACGAGAGAGGAGACCTCCTAAAAAATTCGCAGGAGACTCAGAACTCGTTGCCACCAATACATTTTTTCAATTACCACCTCGAAAACTGTACACGTGAAAATCCCCTCAGGACAAACCCGGGAGTTTCAAGACACAGTATGGCAAGACTAATCGTGGAGCAGACTTGGAGACGGACTACATTCCACTGGTGGGAGTATTTCGGGTCAGACTCAGAATAGCGCAAAAAAAGAAATCACAATAAGACGATATACGTAAGATAAAAGACCGCAATTACAATAATATAGTGAAGACTCGCTTCTCGCCATTCATCTCGACACGCTGTTCGCCAGGATTCTCGACGCGCTGCTCACTATTCATCTCGCTACGATGCTCGATGCGATCGATATTTTTAAGAGTCTTTAAAGTAAATGCAGAGATTATAGACTGAGAGAAAACCTGAGCAACGTACCAGTTAAATCAGGACATAGTAGAATAACGAATGAAACTAATGATGCCGAATGGATGATGATTTCTGACCATATGACATCAAGATTTACAAGCCTGAAGTAACTTTTCAAGTGGACATTTGCCCACGAGACGAATGGAACAGAGGAAAGTCTCGACCCAGACTGCAGGGTTGCACCTAGTATACGGACGGGTCTAAAACTGCAGAAGGTTCGGGCGCAGGAATATTCTGTAGTGGTGGAAATTTCAACATTTCTATTCCATTGGGAGAATGTACCTCCGTATTTCAGGCAGAGATTTTTGCAATCTTGCAGTGTGCAAGAGAAAACAACCTGAGGGCATTCGAACTGCAGCGGGTTAACATATGCACAGATAGCCAAGCAGCCATTGGGGCTCTTATAAGCCCTAAGGTGAACTCTAGGCTGGTGTAGGAATGTCGACAAGAACTTGATAGACTGGCACAACATAACAGTGTTATACTGGTATGGGTTCCAGGTCATCGGGGCATATACGGCAATGAAAGAGTTGATGCACTTGCAAAGAGAGCATCAGCTACAAAATACCTGGGTCCAGAGCCGGCCGTGGGAGTGCCAAAAAGCACTGTCCGTGAACGAAAAAAAGCCTGGGTCCGAAGCCAACACAACTCACACTGGGAGAGTGTACCCGGTCAAACACATGGCAAGATGTATATCGGACGGACATGTGCTAGTAGGGCTGAGTTACTACTGAAAACAAGCAGGAATCAGCTCAGAGTCATAACAGGTTTCCTCACTGGACATGCGCCAGTTAAGGGTCACCTGCATACAATGGGGCTGTTTCATGGAGACTTGAGCTGCAGACTCTGTAACAGAAAGCCTGAAACAGTCAACCATATTTTGCATGACTGTAAGGCATTGGATCGGAGGCGGCAAACACTTTTCGGAGACATCGAAGTGTCTCCAAATTTATATGGCACCCACCCACTAGACCTGTACAAGCTGGTACAGGGTTCTAGAATTCTGGAATGGGTTTCATAAACGAATGGAAGATGTACCATAAGCCAAGTGGCTGCAGTACATCCAGTTCACAACAGACGGCTTCCGGGAAAAAAATGCAGAGATGGACACAATAAGAATTTAAAGATGATACTGGACCTGACATTATACGAGAAGAAGTCGAATATGCAATGAAACAAGCTAAAAGTGGTAAATCTCCCGGGCCTGATGAAGTTTCTATCGAATTACTTAAAATTGTTGATACTGAATCTATTGACCTTCTTTTGGATTTATCTAACACCATATTTATATATAACAGGTATAATACCTAAAGAATGGCTCCAATCGACATTTATACTGGGTACCCAAAAAAGCCAATGCAAAGGAGTGCAATGAACATCGCACCATAGCCTTAATGAGTCGTGTCTTGAAATTGTTTTTAAAAGTGATTCACAATAGAATACATAAGAAATTAGACGAAGGCATAAGTGATACACAAATGGGATTTAGCAAAGGTCTGGGAACACGGGACGCACTGTTTGCAGTAAGTGTTCTTTCGCAGAGATGCCTAGATATGAATCAGGAAGTATATGCCTGTTTCATTGATTTTGAGAAGACATTTGACAAAGTGCAGCATAATCGTCTCAAAGAAATTGTGTTAAATAAAAACATAGTGAAACAAAAGTGAAAGTTGAGAATGAACTGACTGAGGATATCCAGATTCGTCGTGGGGTGCGCCAAGGGTGTATTTTATCAATATTGTTATTTAATTTATATAGTGAAGCCATCTCAGAATTAGCGTTGGCCGAAGTCAATGAGGGCCTAATAATAAACGGTGAGCCACTTAATAATATAAGATATGCTGACGATACCGTACTTCTAGCGGGAACACTGGAAGAATTGCAACACCTTGCTCAACAACTAAAAATATACATTGCAACGATTATGGACTAAAAATAAATTTGAAGAAAACCAAGCTCATGGTATTTACAAAAGCACAAAACAGCAGAGTTAGACTAGTACTGGATAATACAGAAATTGAGCAAATATCTTCGTACAAATACCTTGGAGTTGGAGCATGGATCACAGAGGATACTGATCAGACAAAAGAAATAAGATGCCGCATTGAAATTGCACGATCCATTTTTAACAGAATGAGGAAAGTTTTCTGTAATCGCAATATCAATATAACGCTCCGGATAAGAATGCTTCTTTGTTATATTTTCTCCACCCTTTTGTATGGGGTTGAGGCATGGACACTAAAACAATCCAACATTAAAAACCTGGAAGCATTCGAAATGTGGTGTTATAGACGTATTCTGAAAATATCATGGACAGATCGTAAAACAAACGCACAAGTGCTCGAATAACTAGGAAAACAATGCGAAGTTTTAAATTCCATAAAAATCAGGAAGTTGGAATACTTGGGGCACATCATGAGAGGTGAAAAATACGAACTATTAAGGAATATAATGCAGGGCAAAAAGGCAGAAGAAGCGTAGGAAGACGTAAAATCTCGTGGCTACGCAATCTCCGTGAATGGTTTGGATGCAGCTCAATTGAACTATTCCGGCGCGTAACCAACAAAATTATAATTGCCAGAATGATTTCCAATCTCCGATAGGAGCGGAACTTTAAGAAGAAGAAAGTAAACATGTCACCAACGGTTAGAGCTTTAGAGATAATTCGAAGAGGTTTTAAATTACAAGATACATAATATATTATATTTTAAGGTTCTCTCCTGCATTACTTCCAATGCCTGCCTTTATAAGTCTTAAAATGAATAACATTTTCATCATTTTGATGCTCAACAAAAGCATCAGTTGTCATAATTTTCGCTTACTCTCTTTTCTTCTCTTTTCTAGTGACACTCTTCGTTTTATTAATTTTGCTATTATTTGATTTGAAAGAATTTCTATACAGGGTGTTTCATTAATAATTGTCCATATGGTAACTGGAGAAACCTTAGCACAAAATACGAAGATATAACCTAAAACGCTTAAATAAAATGTGGTTCCTTACTGAGTTACAGGGTGTTTTATCTAAAAATTTAAAAATTATTTTTGCTCAGAATTTTAAAACTATTCGACATATCCTTTTCATACTTGGCAGAAAGTGCGACTAAGATACACCCTACTAAATTATGATAAACAAACGTTTATAGCTACTACCAGATTCGTACGACAGGGGATAGTAAATGGTTGACCCTTCTCAAATTCTACGCCACTGACGAAATTGCTATTTTAGTGTAATTTTTTGATCTTCCAATACTTTTTATGTAAATAATATACTGTTCATTCGTAACGATAAAGTGATTAGTTTTCGAGATATTTGAAATTAAAAATGAAGCGACAGAATACATTAATCAAAATAACCGTGTCGTTTCATTTTTAACTTCAAATATCTCGAAAATTAATGACTTTATAGTTACGAATGAAGGGTATATTATTTTCATAAAAAGTATTGGAGAATCGAAAAATTGAACTAAAATAGCAATTCCGCCAGTGGCGTAGAATTTGGAAAGGTTCAACCATTCACTTTCCCCTGTCGTACGCCTCTGGTAATATCCAGTAACATTTGTTTAACACAGTTTAGTAGTTTGTACAATACTTATACTTCCTGCCAAGTATGAAAAGGATAAGTCGAATAGTTTTAAAATTCTGAGCAAAACTAGTTTTTAAATTTTTAGATAAAACACCCTGTAACTCAGTAAGGAACCATATTTTATATAAGTGTTTTAGGTTAAATCTTCGTATTTTGTGCTAAGGTTTCTCCAGTTACTATATGGACAATTATTAATGAAACACCCTGTATATTATATCTTAACTAATTTACTTTTTGCCCCTTAAGATAGCTTGTTCTATTTACATTATTATTAAACTTTCTGTTTATTGATTTGTTCTTCTTCATCATACAATTTCTGCAGCTGATCTACTTTGCCTGGATTCTATCTGAACATACCACAAAATTAAACTAAGAATTTGTGATGGATTCAACCGTTACCTACCTGAGTGGAAGTTCATTTTATCTAATACACTGAAAACTTTTGTTTTCAATAGGTACTTCCCAAAATTTATTACAAATTAATGTCACTACGGATAAGTCCGATACCGGTAGGTCCGTATTTAGGTAGGTCCTTATTTATTTTATATGTCTATGGCTATAACTTTTCTAAATCCTGTTTGATCCCGAGGCTGATAGCTATCGAGGTAAATTTGTTAATCGCAATGTAATTATCTTCACAAACAGCTTACTCAAGACTGATAACAGGCAAATGGACATATAGTTTTCTAATTTATATTTATTTTCCTTTTGAAATACCAGTATTATAATAGCACTTAACCAAGCTGTGGGTACTCCACTATTTATGTACATTTTGTTATATATAATTTTTTAAGGACACACTCTCCAATAATTTAATACTCATAATACAAGAGACTAAAAAATTCCCCAAAATAGAACACCAGACATTACTGTCTTTAAGTTAAGGTGTCCCTTCCAAGGTGTAATAGACTATAAGAGCCGGTTGTTCGAACGCTAATCAACATTGATCACTATCAAATACTTAATTACTGTCACAACTGTCAATGTCAAACTTTGGTTGGGTTGCCGAAAACGTAATTATTGATGACAATTATGAAATTAGTTAATCAATTATGTTAATAATTGTTATTTTAATTGACTAACTAATATCATAATTATAATTAAATATGTTTTCAGCAACCCAACCAAAGTTGACATTGAAAGTTGTGACAGTAATTAAATATTTGATAGTGATCAATCAATGTTGATTGGCGTTCGAACAACCGGCCCTTAAAGCCGCCATAGGGGAAAATTCTTAATCATTTTAGGCAAGACGGGACCCTATAACTTAAACAGTAGAACCTAAAAGAAAACGTTTGAGCACTGTGCCGTCACTTTTCAGTGGCACATGCGTCTACAGTGGCGCATCAAACTTTCCACTTATGGACGGGATACATAAATTAAAAAATACCCTCCCTCATCACCAGAATTTAATTTTTTTCATTTTTTAAAGTTCTATGTGATTAATATATAAGATTCATCGTAATTTTAACCCACCACCCCCTTGTCCCTGCCCCCACCATCAAAAACTTTATTTTTCAATTTTATTTTTTTTGGTGGGATGCAATCAATTTTAAAATTTTAAAAAATTCACACGCATAGTTAAGGCTTTTATAAAACACGTCTATTTTTTATATACCTGTAGGTTGAGTGTACATAACCTCAAAATTTTTTTTTTTTTTTTTTTTGAAAAATAGTATATAAATTTTTTTTGGGGATAGCTACAGATCTAATTTTTTCTTTGTCTTGTGTATTTTATCAAACACTATATTTCTAATTTTTTTCAGATTTTTCTGTAACGTTGGTCACCTTCAAAAATCCAAAAAACTGTTATTTAAGGGGGTTTTGGGGGGTTTGAACGTGTTTTTCTGATTTTTAAATATTCTAAAGGACTCCAGTTACTTCAAGCTACATATACCCTATAAAAACAAAATTGATTTGATATATTATGAAGTGCATAAAATAGGGAAAATCCCCCAAAACCCCCCAACAGTTTTTCGGATTTTTGAAGGTGGGGAGACTTACGGAAAAATCTGAAAAAAAAATTAAAAATATAGGTAGTGTTTGATAAAACACACAAGATTAAGAAAAAATTAGACCTGCAGCTATTCCACAAAAAATGTTATACGCTTTAAAAAAAAATTTCTTTTAATTTTTTGAGGTTATGTACACTCTACCTGTGCGTCTATAAAAAATAGACATGTTTTATAAAAGCCTCAACTATGCGTGTGAATTTTTTAAAATTTTAAAATTGATTGCGTCACACAAAAAAAAAATAAAAACGAATCATGAAGTTTTTGATGATGGGGGCAGGGGGAAGGGGCTGTTGGGTTAAAATCACGCTGAATCCTATGTGTTAATCACATAGAACTTAAAAAAAATAAAAAAAATTTAATTCTGTTAACTTTTAATTTATTTATCCCGTCCATAAGTGGAAAGTTTGATGCGCCACTGTCGACGCATGTGCCACGGAAAAGTGACGGCACATTGTTCAAACGTTTTCTTTTAGGTTCTACTATTTAAGTTATAGGGTCCCATCGTGCCTAAAATGATTAAGAAATTTCACCTATAGCGGCTCTTAGTCTATATAGACTGGGAGATATTATACAGAAGTTCAGCCACGATTTTTTAAGTCCTGCCTTTTGCAATACTGGAAGGGTAGACGATGTACTTACAATCTGTGGAAACATCCACAAAGGACCCCGCACAAACCTTATGGAAAATAAGTCCCAGTGGATTTCGTTCATACTTTGGGAAAATACTCTTTGAAGCATCCTGATAAAAAGTTCTCGTGGGCACAACTCAATCGTATGAAGGATTTTCAAGATATAGACGCCCAACTCGGAAAATTATAAGATTTACGGGGTATTCAAATTCCGTGAGTTATTGGTTATTTGGCAACATGTAGAAGTTTGGATCAAGGAAAAGTACTAGTAGTCTAGGATTTTTTCCTGGCTATCCAATGGCAACCTTTACTTTGACCTTGACCTTCAACGGGCGTCATCTTCTAGAGTTTCGAGGGTTTTAGGCATTAAATTGATATAAACATATTACTCATGGGTTTTTGGGATCGCAAAACACGAATATGCCATAAGAATTGACCTCCGGATGACATGGTGGCCAGGGCCACTGCAAGGGACGTCATCTTCTAGAGTTTCGATGGTTTTCGGCATTTAATTGATGCAAATGAATTACTGGAGGGTTTTTTGAGGTCGCTATATACGAATATGTAACCAGAACCGACTCCCGGAGCACCTGGTTTCCAAGGTCAATGAAAGGGGCTCCTGGAGTTTCGAGGCTTTTTGGTACTATTGATGCAAACGAAATTCTCATAGCTTTTTGGAGTTGTTGAACACGAATACCCCATCAGAACAGACATCGGAGTACCTGTTGCCTAAGGCACGTCACGCTTTGGAAATTCGAGAGCTTTGGGTACTAAATTAATAGGTTTGTTCGTAGAACGATCAGCAACCGTTGCCAACCGTCAGACGCAAGCGCGTTCGTAGTCTACGAACTCGAACTGTTAACTGCGCAGCGCTAACTGTTAACTGCGCATGCGTCTGATGGTTGGCAACGGTTGCTGATCGATTGGATCGTACTACGAACAAACCTAATGTAAACTGATTACTCACAGGTTTTTGGGGCTGCATAACGTGAATACGCCATCAAATCCGACACACGGAGCACCTGGTGCCTAAGGCAGGTCTTCATCTGGAGTTTCGACAGTATGCATGTTCGGTAGTACGCATGTATGCATGTTTGGCAACCCCAAAAACCTAAGAGTAATCCATTTGATTCCTCCGAAACTCCAGAAGATAACCTGTCTTAGACACCAGGTGCTCCTGTGTCTGTGCTGATCACGTATTCGTGTTCAGCAACCCCAAAAACCTATAACTAATCCGTTTGCATTATTGTAGTACCAAAGACCCTCGAAACTCCAGGAGCCCCTTTCATTGATCTTGGAAATCAGGTCTCCGGGAGTCGGTTCTGGTGGCATATTCGTGTATAGCGACCTCAAAAAACCCTCCAGTAATTCATTTGCATCAATTAAATGCTGAAAACCATCGAAACTCTGGAAGATGACGTCCCTTGCAGAGGCCCTGGCCACCAAGTCATCCGGAGGGAAGTTCTGATGGCATATTCGCGTTTAGCGATCCCAAAAACCCATGAGTAATCTGTTTATATCAATTGAATGCCGAAAACCCTCGAAACTCTAGAAGATGACGTCCGTTGAAGGTCAAGGTCAAAGTAAAGGTCGCCATTGGATAGCCAGTAAAAAATCCTAGACCACTGGTACTTTTCCTTGATCCAAACTTCTACATGTTGCCAAATAACCAGTAACTCACGGAATTGGAATACCCCGTAAATCTTATAATTTTCCGAGTTTGGGTCTCTATATCTTGAAAATCCTTCATACGATTGAGCTGTGCCCATGAGCACTTTTTATCAGGATGCTTCAAAGAGTATTTTCAAAAAGTATGAACGAAATCCACTGGGACCTATTTTCCATAAGGTTTGTGCGGGGTCCTTTCCTGTGACATTTTCCTGTAAAAATGAGATTTTCCCAAAAAATAAAAATAGGGTTTTGCGATGAATTTCTAAGTTCTGCCATATCCGTAGATAGACAGGATACTATCGATTTTATGAAGAAAATTTTTTGGGCAGGAGGGTTGCAAACGGGGTAACGGAGTATATATGTATACAAACATGTAAGGAAAATAATGAAATTTTCATGATTTTCTAGATCCTGCCAACTAAATAAACTAAACATATTTATTTCAAAATGCTCAAAAAAATATTGGCATGATGTCTCCTAATGTTTAAGTATACTTGTCCCTTGGAAAATTCTGCGGAAAATTTTCACCCGGATTCCGTGATTTTCTTAGTCCTGCCTTTAAAAAGTTATAATACTTAAATACAACACAGGCCTACAGTGTTTTTGGTGCCAAAGTGTTTAGAGCTGAATTTAGGTAGATTTGGGGTGCTGATTCCGAATATGGCTTTAGTTTTGCGCTATCAGCTCTAGTTTTCAAGATAAAGTAGGTCATACCAGCTTTTAGGCATTAAAATACGAATATGCTGATATGGATATACTAAATTTAAATAAAAACCACACAATTAAAAATACGTATATTTTAAGCCATTTCGTCATCATCATCCAGCCCTTTGCGTTCACTGCTGGACATAGGCCTCCCTCATTTTTGTCCATTTTACTCCATTTTGAGCACTTTGCATCCAATTTCTTGACATTTTCTTGAGATCGTCAGTCCAACGAGTAGGGGGTTTCCTCTACTTCCTTTTGTCTAATCTCGGCCTCCACTCAAGTAATCTCTTCGTCCACCTCCCATCACAGCGACGTGCCCGGCCCAGTTCCATTTCAGGGTGGCAATTCGGGAAATTACATCGGTAACTCATGTTCTTAGTCTAAGTCTTAATTTCCAACTCGGTCACGAAGCGATATACTCAGCATTAACCTTTCCATTTTCCTCTGAGATATTTGCAGCATTTTAGAAGTTGTAGCTATCAATGTCAAAGTTTCGACACCATAAGTCACCACAGGCAACACACATTAGTCACATGTTTTACGTTTTAAAGAAATTGGTATATCGCTTTTAAAGATGTCTTTGAGTTTTCCATAGCCTTCCCATGCTAGGTTTATTCTTCTTCGTAGTTCGCATGTTGGGTTGTCTCTTGTGCTCTTTATTTCGTGTCCAATGTTTATGTATTTTTCCACTAGCTCTATTTCGTTGTCTCCAATATTAATATTTCCGGTAGGTAATAGGTTTGTCATGAATTTTGTTTTGGAGATGTTTATTTTAAGACCTACACTGGCACACACTAACTGAAGTTCATGTAGCATTGCACATATCTCCTTGAAGTTGTCAGAGAACAAAACCATGTCGTCTACGAATTAAACCATTTAACTACAATAAAACCCTTTTTACAATGAAACAGATATTATACAATTAGTTTTGAGCAAAAAACTAACAAAATAGCAAAAAAACTTTACTTGACGTATCGAAAGATTCGCTTGCGTGATTTCCTGGAATGAACATTTAAACAATCTCTCTTCAAACCTCAGCAAAAATCTGCCTTCATATGGGTGTCCCATATTCCTTGGTAGCGGTCCTTAATGGTTTTTATCTCTTGGTGAAGTCTCTAACCTTGCTCCTCACATGTGTCACCTAAGTTTTCAGCTAAACATATTCCATCCAAGTGATTGGAAGGTATTCAGCAAACGGTTTACCAGCTCAGCATAGTTTTCACTTTTGTGATTTCCCAGAAAATATTTCATAATGTCCACAAATGAAAGCCGTGCTTTTTTTATCTACCTCATTCATTGACCCCAAAAAAGCCGGATCCATTGTAAGAAGTCTGATCTGTGGTCCATCAAAGATTCCAGCTTTAAGTTTTTCCATACTTATCTGATGAAGCTTCTGGGGGAGCTGGGGAAGCTCCTTCCTATGTAGGCGAAGCATGGTCCATGGGCTATGAGCCATTATTAGGTGGAGGCTGAATGGGTTTACAAGTGGTAAATGTATCATTTTAAAAGTTTAAAAATACTCTCCAAGCTGTTTTATTTCCTCATAAAATAGTAATGTAACGACATTAAAGTATTATTTCTTGCATAAATAAGGCATAATACAGTGAGAACAACAAATATATACTGAGGAATAAGTTTAATTAACAGTGTACATTCCTTTGAATAGCATATTCTTCATTATCTCAAATATTAAAACTCTAATTTCGGATTTTGTCATATACATAAAACTAGAGCTGATACAAAAAAACGAAATCCATATTTCGATTTATCGCCCCTAATATAGTAAAAATCAGCTTAAAGACTCACGGCACCTAAACAATTTTTTTTTCTGTAGGCCTGTGCAATCAATACCTTTTCGGTAATCGGCAGGAAGGTTAAATGGTTCTTGTAAGACGGCAGGAGTCCTAGATTTTGTATGAAAATTCGTGAAAAAGTCAACGATTTTCTGCCATTTTGCACATGTTTCAAGAATCTTAATATAAGTCTATTTACAAAGAGGCAGGATGGTTTTATGGTTATTTTGTATCATGGGCCACGGACAGAACTATAATTTAACAGTATTTTCTAATATACAAGGCTACCCGTTTTGACAGGATGACACAAATTTATGTTTTTTTAAATGGAATACCCTGTATATTTTTACATTTTTGGATTCTACTCGATGTTCTCTTTGATAAAATATAGTGTTTTGAAATATTATACGAGGAAGTTTAAAATATAATTACGTTTTTTTGTTAATTTTTTAGGAACATTCACACCCTATACATATTGTTAGTGATTTGATATCCAAACTTCTATTAATTTATGTTTAAACGATTTTTAATATAGTCTACTATTGTCAGTTATTAATAGTATACCAAAATGTTTAATTTTAGTATACGGGGTTGGTTGAAACTCGGAATAAGTATTTTCTGAGTTTTCTTAAATAGGACACCCTTATTTTAGTATTATAATAAAATGATATTTTATGGTACCTTTTTATTTGTTAAGCATTTTCTATACCATATTTATATATTAATTTCGGCAGTAAATTGATACAGACAGATTACTCAGGTGGTTTTTGGGGTTTCTGAACAAGAATGTCACATTAGAACAGATCTTTACCTAGTGCTCGGGGTGACTGATATACACGCCATATTCTCTTAAATTTCGAGGCTTTCAGACACTAAAGTGATGCAAGTAGATTACTCGAGGAGTTTTGTGGTTGCTGAATATGAATACGCCATCAGAATCGACCTCCAAAAACCCTCTAAATTCGAGATCAGTCACCCTGGGCACCAGGTGCTCCGAGAGTCGGTTGTAATGTCATATTCGTGTTTGGCCATCCCAAAAACCCTCGAATAATCTGTTTGCTTTAATTTATTGCCGATATCCCACGAAACTCCAGATGACGTGCCTTAACAGCAACTCTGGGCACTAGGTGATTCGGAGGTCGGTTCTGCTTGCGTATTCATAACTCCATAAACCTCCCAAATAACAAAATTTTGCCCTTAATACACTTATTTTGACAGGTTTATGCACTTTTGGATGCATGTTATGCACTAAAATGCAATTTCCACCCATTTTTATATTGTACACCTTTTCCTGATGTTATCCTGAACACAATGCAAAAAGTTGCAAGTAGATAGGTGCTGTATTTAAAAATCGATTTATTCTGGTGTTGTTAATGTTAGGACATTTTGCTATTAAATATAGGAAACAGTATCAGGGCAATATCTACAATATCAGGAAAACCAGTTGAGTGCGGCAACTTAGCGCCTGTTACATGCGTGTGTATTGTGTATATTGTGGGAAGTAAGAAGGCGGGATAAAATTGCTATGCAACAAAAATATATTGATAACAAAAAACAACGTTTCATGAAAATAAAACACGGCTAAACAAATCTTAAAATCCGCCTACCAATGAAACGAGTGTGATTCATGCTCATAACACATTTTTATTTTCGGAGAGTCGCATAAATGGCCGGACGTCTATTTGTTTAGCAGTGTTTTATTTCCATGAAACGTGATTTACGTTTCATGTTTCTTTGATGTGCGGCGTGCCTAATGGAACTAAAGCTCTTTACAGATGGCGCGTTGTAATTAGTTTTTTATATCTCCAGAACGCTTCCATTTCGAAAGACAAAAACTGGTCCGCCTTTTTTTCTTCCAGAGATAAATCGATTCCATCAATTGCGAATCTCTAGTACCAGTCATAGGAATCTTTCTTGTCTTTCCCTTTTAGGCATTTTTGACACTAGATCATTAAATTGTGAGGTATTCTAGTACTAAAAGGTACTCCTGCTTTAAGTCAGTAGGATGCACGGTTTTCTGGAAAAATCCATTTTAAAATTTTTCGTTTGTTGAATTTGAAAAAAATTTAAAAAACCGGTGTATTTGCCGACTCAAAGCAAGAGTAACTTTTAGTACTAGAATACCTCATAATTTAATACTCTACTCTCAAAAATGTCTAAAAATTTAAAGACCAATAAGTTATGAGATAAAATATCCCTTGATCTTCCCAAGACGGATGCCTATGACCAGTACTAGAAATTCACAATTGATAAAATCGATTCATCTCCGGAAGAGAAATAAACGTAGCAGTTTTCGTTTTCCTAAATAGAATTTTTCTAAATTCTTTTAAACTCAAAAAACCAAAAAACGAAAAATTTTTCAAATCGATTTTTCTAGAAAACTGCGTATTCTTCTGAGTTAAAGCAAAAATACCTTTTAGTACAAAACTATCCCAGAATTTAATAATACAGTGTCAGAAATGCTTAAAAGTTAGACAGAAAAGTATTCGATAAAATATCCGTTTCCGTACCCAAAACGGACCCCTATGACCGGTACTAAAAATTGACAATTGATAATTGACATTTGACAATTGACCTCTGGAAGATCAATAAGTGTAGCAGTTTTCGTTTTTCCAAATAAAAGCATTCTGGAACTATTTTAAAGAAACTAATTACAAGACTTCGATATGCTTCTTCTAGACGAAGCATATCGAAGTAGAGGTCGTCCGCCAACCAGATGGTCTGATGACATCAAACGGATCGACAGAAACTTAATGCAGACAGCACAGGACAGAAATGCATGGAGAAGACTGAGGGAGACCTATATCCAGCAGTGGATAGATCCGGGTTGAATTATGACGATGATGAATTACAAGACGCCATCTTTAAAGACCTCTAGCTTTCCACGGAAGCATTTTTGAACTAGGTGAATTGAGTTAAATTTTCTTAAAATTATCTGAGGAATATCCGGTTTTCGTTTGTTATGAGAGTTTCTGGACACCCTGTATAATATAATGGGTAGGTAAATTTCCTACTATAAGCCATAAATTGTAAAAATTGTTTATTTACTTTTATTGCGTTTACTTAGATAAAAATGTGATCTAATCACTTAAAATAAAGATGTTGCAGTTTGCTATTAGATTTGAAAAGTGTGTAAAAATTCCGAGACATTATTCAGGAAAATAATATTTAATAGATACGATTGTTTTAATGATATACAAATTAATTTTTTGTATTATTCATCTTTGCGGTTATCCTGCCAAGTTTTAAACGGTTTTAGATTAGTGTTTTTTAAGCATACTCGACATGGCATGACTCAGAAAATTGTGGTGATATAAATATGTTTGTATAACACCCTGAAATAATTTTACAGACACACAATTTAATTTTTTTTATACGAAATAACTATACAACCATCCTGCCTCTTTGAAAATAGATTTATATTAACCTTCTTGAGATATGTGCAAAATGGCATGACTTAGAAAATCGTGTAATTTTCCACGAATTTTCTTACACATTTTTTAACTATATATAGTAAAAAAGGTGTAACTAAACATCCTGCCATTTTGAATAATGTCTACTGAAATTATTTATTTTATAACAAAATTTATTTTATGACTTAGAAAATCACGGAATCAGAGTGAAAATTTTATACAGAATTTTCCAAGAAACAAGTGAAGTTAAACATTAGGTGACGTCATGCCAACATTTTTTTTTTTGGTCATTTTGAAATAAATATGATTAATTTATTAAGTTGGCAGGACTTGAAAATTATGAAAATTTCATTATTTTCATTACATGTTTGTATATCTGTATACTCCCTTAGACCTTTTGCAACCGTCCTGTCCAAAAATTTTCTTCATAAAATAGATGGTATCCTGTTATTCTATGGATATGGCAGGACTTAAAAATTCATCGCAACTCCCAATTTTTTTTTTTTTTTTTTTTTTCATGGAAAATCTAATTTTCACAGGAAGATGTCACAGGAAACCAGTGGATTTTTCCACAAATTGTAAGTACCTTCTCTAACCTTCCTTTATTGCAAAGGGCAGGACTTAGAAAATCGTTGTTGAACTTCTGTTAATATCTGCCGGTTTAATAAGGACACCATCCCGGTGTCCCAGTTTTATACAATTTAAAAAAAATCATATGGCGACCCTGATAAACTTCGGATACAATGCAACATAACATGTATTAAATAAGCTTTGTAATAAATGCTATTTATTACATATTTATTCTTATTACGGAATTTAAGTAGAAGGGAGCTCACAATATAGGTTTTAATTTATTTTTCTACGAGCGTGCAAAAATGTCTACTTTCGCGCACGCATTTTAGTTTAGAAAGTTTCACTTTTCCGCACGCGTGTTACTTTTCCGCACGCGGTTTTTACTTTTCCGCACGCGTGTTAATTTAGATATGTTAATATGGCATTAAAGTAATTATGCAATAAACTAATATTTAGATATTATTTACTAATTTATTTCAAATATATCTTATTGTGTTCCTGTTTTAATGAAATTAACGCGACAATTCGATGAAATAAAATTATTTTGACATAATATTCGAAAGTCAAATCGGTAGACAATAACAGTCGGTTTGAATCATCATCATGGAAACCAAGATCGTCGTCATGCTAACTAATTATATTGAAAGTTTGGTTTTGACAACCTTGTCAAAGATATAATTTGTGTATGTATTTTCATATTAATTAAATTAATTGATTAGAATTTGGTAATTTTTTAAAGACTCTTAGAAAAAATATTGTTCCTAACTCTTGCAGAAAGTCTCTTTTCCGCACTCGACTGCTTGCCAAACTCCCGCTTCGCGTCGTTCGGCAAACTGCAGTCGCGTGCGGAAAAGAATGACTTTCTGCACTTGTTAGGAAAATAACTATTTTCTACGGCCGTGCCAAAAGAGCCATTTTCACGCACGCATTTCGTTTTTGAAAGTTGCACTTTCCCGTACGGCTTGCGGGAAAGTAAAATACCTTGTAATATGGCATTATAATACTGGGTTGGGATAATGTATGGAACCAAGCAAATATCTTTGAAACGAAAAGAACAATATTTATGAAATTTTGCAAGCAAGTACAGTGACGCAAAAGGCATCTGTTGCCATATTTTTTGTTACTATTCCACTTCCGGTTTCACCGGAAATACCCTTAACTTATTTAATTTAAATGGGACACCCTATATATTTTTGCAAATTTTAGAAGAACTTGTTATTTTTAATTCATACGTACCAAACTTGGTAGAGAAAATTTGTTAAAAAGTGTCTGTAGATAATTTTTTGTATTAATACAACGTAATAGGAAATAAACTGGTACCATCTATACTGTAGACTAAAATTGTTGTTTACATGCACTACATGACTTATTTGAATTTAGTATAGTAGGTAAAACTGTTATTGAACTAATTGACAGAAATAAGTTGTATTAAAAATGGTTCATTTAAGTGGAAAAGATCGTATTGAAATATTAATGATAATAGGTTATGGTGAATTTTCATTTTTTTTAAGTGAATTTTCCAAATCCATGGATTGGACGAAGGATTCATAGAGTGGCCCGCTCGTTCTCCGGACCTCAACCCGTTAGATTTTTTTCTTTGGGTTATCTAAAATTACTTGTTTACATTAGGCGACCAATATGCTTGCAGAATTTGAGACAAAGAATAATAATTGATGAATGTGAACTAATACGTGGAGAAATCTTGCAAAAAGTGATTCACGAATTTATTTATAGGTATGCACGTTGTCAGGAGGTGAACAGCAAACATTTTCAACATTTGAATTTTTTTTATTTATTTTTAATATCATTGGTCTAACGTAAATAAATTAACCTATTTTTTAACTGTAAAGAGATTTATTTCTTGTTTTAATAGTTTTTCTTCCAAACTTGGTATGTATGAATTAAAAATAACAAGTTCTTTTAAAATCTGCAAAAATATACAGGTGTCCCATTTAAAGTAAATAAGTTAGGGGTATTTCCGGTGAAACCTGAAGTGGAGTAGTAACAAAAAATATGGCATCAGATGCCTTTTGCGTCACTGTACTTGCATGCAAAGTTTCATAAATATTGTTCTTTTCGTTTCAAAGATATTTGCTTGGTTCCATACTTTATCCCAACTCTGTATATTAAACTATATGCAATAAACTAATATTTAGATATTATTAACTAATTTATTTCAAATTTATCTAATTGTGTTTATGTTTTAATGAAATTAGCGCGATACTTCGATGAAATAAAATTATTTTGACATAATAATATTATTAAAAGTCAGATCAGTAGACAATTACAATGGTTTTGAATCGTCGTCATGGAAACCAATATTGTCGTCGTGGTAACCATTATATTGAAAGTTTGGTTTTGACAGCCTTGTCAAAGAATTTATTTATGTATTTTCACTTCTAAATAAAACTTGATATAACTCTATTTTTGTGGATTTTTTCCAAACGTACGGCCCTAGAAAAAATATTGTTCCTAACTCATGCGGAAAGTGTCTTTCCCGCACTCGACTGCTTGCCCGAACTCCGTTATCGCGTCGTTCGGGTCAACGGCAGTCTCGTGCGTGAAAGTATCACTTTCCGCACTAGTTAGGAAAATAACTATTTTGTACCTAATTGATAGAAATTATTTACTATCTACGTGTACTGTACCTAGTAATATTTTTATTATAGTTGATAATATATTACACCTGTATGAAGGAGCTTAACAAAAAATAAGTACAATAGAATCAACAATATACTTTTTATTATGCTCTAGTTATGGAATGATATGTTTAATGAAGGCTTTTTCACATAAACGAATGCTTAGATTAACAAACGACTAATTATATTTACAATCAATCATATTATAATAATTAACAAATTCAATCTAACAAAGTTTTCTACAGCACATTAGCGAATTAGCTTCAAGTAAATATTAAAAAAATAATTCTTTCTTTTTCTTTTCTGTACAAAAATATTCACCCACAGTCATACACCCTATTTTCATTAAAATTAATACTATATTAGTGTAATATTATTACTAGTGTTATTTGTATATCTACTATAAAATCATTTAATAATATAATAATAATATAAATATAAATATATTAAATATCAATATCGCAGATAAACAATAATGTTTTCGTCATATATATGTATGAAATGTATTCTACAGCGTTCATGTTTAATAATTTAATAATTTAATGTATAGGGTGGAATGCACATATGGAATAAAATTATTTCTGTCCATGTTTAAAAAAAAATACAAAAAAAAATGCTGTGACCCGTCGATTCTTATATATAAATGTGCTCTTTTAGAACATGAATTAAAAAAATGTGCAGGGTGATTCAGGCAAACCTAGCATAGTCCATGAACATCTAGTTCGTTGAGATCAGGTTGTTAATTGAATTTACAGAGTGTTCCAGTCCATTAAAAATAAAGTTTAACCATTTGAATTTTTGGTTAAAACGTGCATATTTATATTAGGTCTGGATCCCGCGTATGAAAAAGAAGTTGATTAATAGCAAGCTGAAAATTTGTTAATAGCTTGAGGGTGTCTAGTCGGACAAACTTTGATATATGAGAACACTGGAACAGGGGAAGTTTTAATTGTGGAACAGGTTAAAAATTTGGATCGGTCTGACCACCAAAATGTCAGATGTATTTTGTCCGGCAGAACTTCCAATTGATTTGTTACCCTCTCATTGAACTCTCATGCAAAAATCAGACTGCTATTTATCACCTGCCATAATTCCTGTCATTTGACATATTCTACGTGTTCCACTCATTATAATTCCCATTTGGTGATAAATAGCAGCTTGATTTTTGCATGAGAGTTTAATGAAAGGGTAACAAATAAATTGGAAGTTCTGTCAGACAAAATTCATAATGTGACGTTTTCGTGGTCTGACCGTTCCAAATCTTTAACCTGTTCCACAATTAAAACTTCCCCTGTTCCAGTGTTCCTATATATGTCCGACTAGATACCCTTAAGCTATTAACAAATTTTCAGCTTGCTATTAATCAACTTTTTTCATACGCGGGATCCAGACCTATATGTCTGTATATAAAAATCGACGGGTCTCAGCGTATTTAATAATTTTGTATAACAAGGGCACAAATATATTATTCCACAAGTGCGTGCCACACTGTATACCTAATGAAATATTTAGTCTTGTCCAAATGTTAAACATTTTGTAAAGTAAAAAATAAATGCGTTAAACAACCAAAACTTTGTACTGTTGAATGTATTTAATTAAAAATTGAAATTACAGAATATTACGCAATAAATCAAATAAAAAAATATTGAAATGTTGGTAGAACATTTTGTAGATTTTTTAGAAAAGCTTTGAAGAAGAGAAAGCAAATTTTAACTTCGACATTTTTTTTGCTAAGTTAATAGCACTTGCAAAGCCAAAAGGCCAGTCATATTTGACTCCGACAAGCAAATATGATAAATAAAAGCTAACACACTAAATATAAATAAAGTAGTAGAACATAATAATAATAGACTCCCTTTTATACCGCTACCGCGGCCTTGGATTTATAGCAGGTTAGTCTGTTATCTCTTGGGCCTACGGTATACAAGGAAGGTAACAGGGCCAGTGCTACCCTTTAACCGAGTATTATTATCCCTGATTTTTAAGTTTTAATACAAAATACTCATTTTTTTAAGGTGAGACGACCTGGGGCCAGTAGATATTTAAAAATATCTACATTTTCACGCCAGCGAATCGCTGGGATTTGATATTTCGAATTTACTAGAAAACTAATTTCATTAGCACATAGCAATTATATCTTTAAAGGGTTTTACGCCAATTCATAACATTTACGTCTTTAAAAATTAGGCATTATTTTTTGGTGACAAATAATGAAAATTGAGTTCTTTGGATATGGTTTATTAGTCCAAGTAATGAAGCTCGGGGGTGCAAATTTTTTATTATATTTTGACCGCAAAAGTTGGTAAAACATTCATTCTAATCAAAAAACGTTCTATATATATATTTTTTTTTTGATAAAATGAATAGTTTTCGATTTATTCGCTATCGAAAGTGTTAGTTTTATATCGAAAAAATCAATTTTTTCTCCAAAAGTTTTCGTTTTATCAAAACAACTTTACTTAACAACAATGTACCTTTTGAAAAAATAAACAAAACTGTTTTTTTAATTTCTTTATATAATGTTTATGATATATTATATGTAAAAGAACGGGAACTATGCATTTCTCGAGGGTAACGTGTTCAAACTAATTTAAAGTATTTAAAAATATCTATCCCCAGAAGTAAAAAAAGTATCTAGCACAAAAATTAAGTGACTTATAATGAAAAGAATGTCAGTCCCTATTTTTTTCAGCGAAAAAGTGATCGGAAGCAGCCCCTAATCACCACCCTAATTAAAATTTATGTACTAACCTTTATTTATGTACCTACTATTAATAGGTTCTAAAAGTTTGACCGGCTTAGAATGATTAGTTTTTAAAATAATGGAGTTAACAGCGAATAACGATTTTTTTTAGTTTGGAAGAAAATGGCCTTTTCTTCAGAATAGAAAGATTAGCATTAGAGATATGAAAATGTTTCAATATGAAATTATAGCTTACTTAATTCCCAAGAACATGGTTTGCAAAAAATTTTTCTTCGGCAAAAATTAAGTAAGCTATTGATAATTAAAACTTGTAATAACATCCAAAAAGCACCTTTACCAACCCTTTCAAAGTAACCTCTTTTTGCGACTCAGGATTATAAAAAGATTTAATATTAATCGGCTTATAGATCTTATAAAAACCTACAAAATTCTTTTTTACTAAACTTTAGATAAAAAATAAAAAGTTACGGTTAAAAAATCAATATAATTTTTTGAAAAAAAAATAGGGAAAATCCCATTGGAAGCATAATAATGTAAGTTAGCGGTATTTTTAGTCATTGGCCTTATTCATTCTTCTTTATTTATGTATTATTTATAGATACTACAAGTTTGACTGGCTTAGAATGATTAGTTTTTAAAAGACTGGAGTTAAAAGCGAATACTTAACGAATTTTTGTAGTTTGGTAAAAAATGCCATTTTCTTAAGAACAGAAAGATGAGCATCAGAAATATGAAAAAATGGTTAAATATGAAATTGTAGGTTATTTAGTTCCCAAGAACCTGGTCTAAAAAATTTTTTTCTACGGCAAAAATTGAGTGCATCGTCAATGAGTATATCAAAAAACATTGATTTTTTATATGTAAAACACTTTCGATAGCGAATAAATCGAAAACCATTAATTTTATCAAAAAAATGTATAGAACATTTTTTGCTTAGAGTGAATGTTTTTAATCAACTTTTGTGGTCAAAATATAATAAAACATTTTCACCCCTGAGATGGGGTGGCACCCACCCCCATGGAAAAAGCGCCTTTCGGCATCATATAGTTTTTTATCCTTGGACTATCCACTACTTATTCTCAAATTTTCAAGCAAATCGATCCATTCTGTAAAAATTGTGAGGTGAAAAGCTTCGGTTCCTGGATTATAATATCATCAAATCGTCCCTTACATTCAAGTAAGACGCCCTTACTTTTAAAGGATTTGACGATATTATTTTGTTCTGCATTACCAACATTTAAAATAGGCAAATTTTGTTTGTATATTGAGTTCAATATACAAACAACAGTACAGAGCCTACTCAGTACAAGAAAGTATTTATAACAAAAAATATATAAATCAACGAAAGTTCAGTAAAAAATTATAAAACCATCTACAATTTTACCGACATTTGTTTAGTGTCAGTATCTATACAATAAGGTTTTTTTTTTGTTAGCGCAAAGATTACTGCGTTCACACGTTAAATTTTACTTAAAATATTTAAAATACAATTTTTATTTTGTCAAAAACCATAAATAAAATCTAGTGTCAAGTTTAATATAACGTTACCTCTGCATCAAATCTTTTGACACCAGGATTGTTTCATTTATATTTATTTAAACAATTATTTGTGAAAAATAGCTTATTAGCTAGAAAATATGTCTTAACAGAAAAGAATAAATAAAATTTGATGTGTATTTTATCATTTTTGGGTGTATTAGTTTGTGCTTAATTGTGTAATATAGTTAAAAAGATCAAGCCGCATTCTTAAAATACTTTTTAAGTTATATTACTAATCGTATTTTAAAATTTTATTTCTATACATTTTTCTGCCAAATGGGTTCATTACAATAATTATTAATTATAAGATCATCAGTAAGTATTAAGTTTATTAATGTATTCTAATTATTTTCAAAAATGGACGATATTTTGTTTCACAAGCCAATACTCTTAGCCAATTTCGGCCATATAATTTTATTAAGTAACAATAACGCAATGCAAAACAAAATATATTTATATTCTCATATAACTTAAAACTAACACTACTTTCTACATATTCGTAATAAGGGAACTAATATCTATAATACAGTACGACGATAATGAGATTGCGCAATATCATAGCAAAGTGTATTCAATGTTTTTCTTAAAATGTAGTGCTACTTCCATCTTAGATTTTCAATATTAATAATTTTTATATTAATTATGTATAACAGGTGGCGTTAAGATATTCTATTAAACCAAAAATTTTCAAGCCTCGACGAACGCAAAATTTAATAGGTAATAGATATATTTTGGCTCTCTTTTAATTATTATATATTTCCATAACGAACCAAATCTCGGAATCTTATGGAAAAGCAAACCCGAAAAGTGGTCAACCAGCTTGTCTACGCATTGTTGCGCTTTCAATACATGTTTTACTGTTTGTATCCTATTTTTCATAATATATTTTAGTACCATGCCACAACGGTAGTAACTGGTTAGTTCTTACTTGTAAAAATGGAGCACCAGAATTCGAAATATTGCAGACAATTTTAATCTTAAAGAATCTTTTCAGATGACTAACAGATCACGACGACTTGGTTAGATTGATGATCGATTAGTTCCACTTATGTTATATCTCAACGTTTAGAGCTGTATAGGTAAATAAAAATTATTACTGTTAAAAGTATCCATGTTTATCCATATTTATCAATCAGTCGAAGTGTACTCTTTATTCTCCCTCTTTTTACAGACTATGACAAGCATTCTAGTTATCTCAAGTCACCTGTCTCATTTGACGAAGTGTGGCGATTCAAAAATCCTACAAGTTTTATTTTGAAATTCCCGTCCTGTACCTATATAAAGTTTTAATTCTGCTTAAAGAACGTTTGGTACGTTTTAATTTGCTTCTTAATTTATTCTAACGAATGTTTCCTGTAGAAACATCTTAGAACATTCCCTTACAACACTTCCATTTTTCTTGGTTCATTTTAATTCAGAATTTCAGTTCACATCGAACTAAGAGAATTTCAACAATTTTTATTATAACAAATCCAGTAAATTTTATTATAGGTCGCTTTTTTCAATTTTCCTCGTTAATACAAGACAAAACTAGTTTACAATGAGTATGCATAAACTTACGTTAACAAATACAGTTAAAACCCAGTTTTGCCGATCTCTGGTAGTTAGTTTGTTTATTTACATGAGAATAGTCCAAGACAGAATGGTAACAAACTTGTATACGAGACTAGATTATGTACACTTATTTATTATATGCTAAGTAGGTACCTACGTTTAATCTAAAATTAAGCTTCTTGAGGTCTTGAAGCGAATAAGACTTCCACCACAGAACTATCAGCTAAAGTACTAATATCACCAACGTCTCTGTCGTTTACAGCGATTTTTCTTAGGATCCTTCTCATAATCTTTCCAGATCTAGTTTTTGGTAAAGCAGGTGCGTTCTGAATGATATCTGGTTGTGCAAAAGGACCTATCTTTGACCTCACTATCTGCTTCAGATCTTTAGTCAGTTTGTCGTTAAATACTCCATGCTCTGTAAGAGTTACAAAACAGTACAAACATTCGCCTTTAACAGGGTGAGGTCTTGCAACTACTGCTGCTTCTGCTACTGATGGATGTTCAGTTAAAATAGATTCTACCTCTGCAGTAGACATGAGATGACCAGAAACATTTAACATATCGTCTACCCGACCAGTTACCCATAAATAACCATCTGCGTCACGTCTGGCACCTACAAAAATAACAAAATGTTAAAATTTAATAGCTAATTTTGATTTGATAATTAATATATTGATACAGAAAAATCTTTTTAATGGTGTCAAAAACGATAATAGAGAACTGATGATAAACTTCTGCACGAACAACTAATTGAGTAAACAACGCCTTTTTTACCACAAATACTAATAAAAATGTACATTCAATAACACCCGTGGACAAAGATCTATGATAGATTATGTTGTAACCAACAGAGATATACCAATCAAAAATAATCGACGTAAGATGCCTAAACTTAGCAGATGCAGTAAGTAATTTCAGCCTAGTATTATGTAAAATAAGAATCATCATGAAATACTTCACACCTAAAAGAGTTGCACCAACATAAATAAAAATCAGAGTCGAAGGACTAAATTCGGAATCCACACGGCATACTTATCCAGAAAAAGAATATCAGAGAATATTGCTGAGAATGGAATATTAGAAAACGATAACTACGATAAATGCAGGGAAAAACTTAAAGTTAATCTAATTAGCGCAGCAATACAATCACTTGGAGAGAGGAAAGTAACGAATACTAACATATCAAAAACAAAACCCCATGGTTTAGAGAGAAAGTGAAGATAAAATGTGAAGAAAAGAAGAAAGCTTTTTTACCATACAGAGCAAAACAAACACAACAGGCATAAAACCACTATAAACGAATCAAAAACGAAACGAACACTTTAGTCAGACAAATAAAAAGGGAACACTGGGAGAGCTTCTCAAAAGAGATGGAACACGACTTCTAGAGCAGAACACAAAAGGAAATATGGAGAATGATCAGAGGACAAAGAAAGGAGATGAACGAAGCAAGAAAAACAAAATACATTCAAAAGGAAACGTATGCAGACAACTTTTGATCTCAATATGCTAAAGGTGACAATAATGAACCACCAACACCTAAAGTGACAACAAACGAAGAAACAAACATTGAAAAAGCAGAGGTAAAGGAAGCATAATACACTAGGGAAATACGGCAAAAATATACCATGTTCGGGACACTTGAGCAGCCAGGTTGCAAATGGATTTTTTAGGTACTATATACCTAATACATTATAAATACAAAAATGCCCGTCACAGTTTGGACGAGAAATTTGTTATTAACAAATAACGGTCAAAAATGAGAGTTTTTTCGTTTAAATCGCTACAGGTAAAAATAGGGTAATTAAATGTCTTATTTATAATATTTTTCTTTTAGTAGATGAGCCAAAGTTTAAAATACCGTTTTTTGAATTTTGGTCCGATTATTTGTTGCTTCAGATATTGCAAAATAAAACAAAAATTTCGAAAATAAAAAATTTCCTATAACTTTTGCTAAAATGCATTTAGAACTTTCATATTGCATGAAAAGTTGAGTCAAACAGTCCATACAATGCACAAAAAATTTTAAGACGATGCGTCAATTAGTTTAACTTTTATTCAATTTGTTTATCCCAAAGAGCTTTTTTTCGCAATGTTATTGTTCAGAAAATAATAATGATACAGCAATTCTGTGAAAACAACATGAAAGAAGAATAGTCATGTTTTCAAAGCATTTAAAAAATCATTAAAAAGTCATTTATATCACTCAGAAAACATTTTACTAAAATAGGGTCATTTTTGGATTATAACAATTTGAATAACTTTGTTAATATTGAAACTACAATGGAATTTAAAAAACTGGTATTTTTATAGCAGAATCATTCTGTTTCCATCTTGCAAAAATGTAGAATCTTACCACGCACTCAAATTTATCTGTTTTGTCCTTTGTTAAGTGTGTATTTATATGTTAATTTAAGTTGCCACCAAACTATTTTATTGGCTGACATTCGAGGATAATACCTTCTTTTTATTGACGAAATGCCCCTGAAGATGCTCTAGATAGCGAAAGTATACTTGGGCAAGATTAAATAAACTCAGTGCTCGATATCTGCCTTTTATTTCCGTAAATTTCATATATTCGAGCATTCAACCATTTCATATATAGAAGTAACTGCGAATTAAATAATAAAAGTGGCTAACTTTGAAGCTAATTAACCTAGGCAAAAAGTTTTTTTCTGAAAATTCGTATAAAAATACCAGCTTTTGAAATCCGAAAGTAGATTTACTCTATAGTCAATATTAACAAAGTTATTCAAATGTTTAGAAGCCAAAAATGACTCTATTTTACTAAAATTTTTTCGGAGTGAAAAAAACGACTTTTTAATGATTTTTGTCAATAGTTTAAAAAAATAACTATTATTCTTGCATGTGGTTTCCACAGAATTGCTATGTCATTATTATTTTCTGAATAATAACATTACGAAAAAAAAGCTCTTTGCGATAAACAAATTGAATAAAATTTAAACTAATTGACGAATCGTCTTAAAAATTTTTGTGCATTATACGGAATGTTTGACTCAACTTTTCGTGCAATATAAAAGTCTTAAGGCCATTTTTGAAAAAGTTATAGCACATTTTTTATTTTTGAAATTTTCGTCTTATTTTGCCCTTTCCGAAACAAAAAAGGATCGGACGAAAATTCAAAAAGTGCTATTTTAAACCTTGACTCATCTAGAAAAAGAAGAATATTATAAATAAGATTTTTAATAACCCTATTTTTACCTGTAGCGATTTAAATGAAAAAAGTGCCATTTTTGACCCTTATTTGTTAATAACTAAGTTTCTCGTCCGAACTGTGACGGGCATTTTTGTATTTATAATGTATATATATTTATGTTGTATGTATATTAATTATATTTAATATATATATATATATATATATATATATATATATATATATATATATATATATATATATATATATATATATATATATATATATATATATATATTACTCCCAGCGTATGAAGTGAGCCACATATCAAAAGAAACTGCGGTTGAAGTGAGGTCCTGTACAAAGTGAGGTCCAGTATACGGACCTCACTTAGTCAATCAATGTAAGACTTTTTCGTAGACATGTACTGATAGCAAACACTGTTTTTTTACAAAAAAAAGTGGGACCTCACTTTGTATGGTCCACATCAATTTTTAGTTCAGAGATTTTCCGCATAGAGGCGCTGACTTTGGCGTATATTTTCTAACCATGTATATTCTATGCCCTGTTGAATAACTTACGATACACATAGTGAGGACCATACAACTGGCAACATCTGTTCAACCAATCTTTAAAACAGTGGATCGTCAATCGTCGCATAAATTCAAACAGTACAAAAATGTTTAATACTTTAATCCTTTTTGAGAGCCTAGGCGCAAAATTTCGGTCGAGTTCTTTTTAAACGCATTTATTTTTTTCGAATCCTGAGATAACTAATAGGTATTTTAAAAAAATTTAAACGCAAAATAGAAGACTACATTATTCCCGAGGGCAGAAAGTCCCTTATAATGAACAAAAAGTTTCTTTTGAATGATATATTTAAAATTAAAAATCAGACTATTTTTTTTCACCCATGTGACTTATTAAAATAAATATTTATAGAAGTTCTCAAGGACTTTCGACCATGGATAATACAGTAATATTTCTTTCTGCGTTTAAATTTTTTAAAAATACTTAAGGTTTTCTCAGTATTCGAAAAAAATTAACGCATTTAAAAATAATTCGAGCGAAATTTTTGCGCATATGCTCTCAGAAAGGCTTAAAATACTATAAATTTTTGTAATCAGTATTTCAATAGTTATTTATGATATAAGTGTTAAAAGTACACGTTTAAGGCACGCATGTGAAAGTTTGCAGAATGAGCGACAGCGAGTTCTGCAATTCACATGAGTGCCTTAAAAATGCACTTTTTAACAGGCATATCATGCAATATTTTTTCTACAAACGTAATTACAGGAGAATATCTACAAAAACTTTTACTTGAACTTGACTGACATTCCATTTTTATATTTTTTTGACATTATATCAAAATTGCCTATACGATCAATACGAATTGCAGTGCCATAAAAATTTTAAAGCACTAGTGCCTTAAAGCAGCGCCGGATAAAGGGGCGGGCGAGCCGGGCGACCGCCCGGGGCGCCAGAATTTGGGGGCGCCAAATTTTGAGAGACGCTGATATATAAATATAATATTTACCCCCCTCCGTAGCTCAGTGGTAAGAGCGCCTGCCTGTGGATCGAAAAAATCCGAAAGGTTGTGGGTTCGAATCTCACCAGGGTCGGAAATTTTTCATTTATTATAAATTAATAAATGAATATAGTTTCTGTCCTCGTGGAATCGTTTCTCACCGGAGGGACCGCAGACGTTCGGATACAATTAGCGTCTCTTTGCAAAGACAATGACGGCGACATTGCAAAGTAACAAGGCGCTTACTCAACACACACTACTTACACATGACACTAGGTACCCAACTGTTCAAAATTACCGTACCGACCATGCCAATGGCCATTAGTTGTCGAGGCATTAGCTAAACAAAAAAAAATATAATATTTTTTACATTCATTATTTTTTTGGACTTTATAGATTATCTTTGGGCTAAGATTACTCCTAAGACAATTAATATTAAATAATTGTAACAATAAGAAAACTATTTCTAGCTCACAAAAATTCTCTAATAAAAATAATGCAACCTAAAAATTGTTATGGCTTTTAAAGGTCATTTGTCAGGTAATACCTATCACTTTTATGGTATTACAATGTTATACATACATACTTAAAATACACGAAGATCAGATTTACGAAGTATCAACAAATTTATGAATAGTCAGTGATATTATTATACTGCTGCTTGTCATTATAGCCTCAATGGTTAAATAGTTTTGTCTTCCTGTTCTGTAAACTTTGCTTTATCAACATTGTCGTGTGTCCGTGGGTGTGTAATTTGAAATAAAAAAAAAACAAACCAGGTATATCTATATGAATTAGAATTGACAAGTTCTTTTTCATAATATGAATATATAGAAATTTATTTCGAATACTTTGTACGCGTTAAGATGTTTCACTTTTTGCATAAAAACGGCACGAACGACGTATGAAAAAAAGGAATAATAGATTTTTGTATATATCATAAATTGAACGAGTAATTCCAAAATGATTTGTTATTTGAAATATCTCAGTGGCGTACTATGTTTTTCTTTAAAAAAATTCACACCATTTCAACAGTAGATATAAAATTATTAATTTTATGTCAAAAAATGCACAATAATTACCTCTTAAAACACATCAAATTTCATTTGCATATCTGAACCGGTTTTAGAACAATAAAGAAATCGTCAGTTTGTAAGAAAAATGTCAACACCCCATATCTCGGAAACGAAGTATTTGCTGACATACGCTTATAGAGCAAACTGTCATTATTTTTTCATATAGAATTACCCTTTAAAGTTTGTCGCATTTATTTAGAAACATCCTGTTTTTTCTTGACCACCCTTAATTTCCATAGTTTTTCCTGTATTATTTCACTTGACCGTTATTTTCAGTTCTTTCTGTTTTTCCAGTCCTGCAGGTTTCTTTTCTAATATTGCTTCGTCCATTTTCCTGCATCCTGCAGGATCTCTAAAAGATTTTCGGGGTCTGTCTCTCTTCCTTCTTATATACTCGATAGGTTATAATGTTAATATAATGTTATATGTTACATACATTTATATTGCAATTCAGTTTGCTCAATTTTCCTCCCGAAAAATTCCCCAACCAATTCAACCTATAAAAATTTTCCCATGTGCTTTCAAATTACCCTAAAAATGAGCGAAAGTACCCCAATCTGGCATCTCTGATTCGTCGCCCGTTGTAGACGGCGTCGGTGTATATTGCGTTGTCAATTGGGATATTCCCCAAACTCCCAAAAGTGATGATCCTACCGATCTACCGACATGTCCCTAGGATCTATCGAGTTTAAAAAAAAAATCCAAATGACATATTTTACTTAAGAGGAAACAGTAGCGATCAACAGGTAGCGAAAACGCGTTCCAAGATTACGGCTGTAATTTTGAATATTTTTTCGAGATATGTGGCACACGTATTCGTAATATAATAAAGAATGGCGGTACAGAGCCCAATTTAAAAAATATATTAATATGTGGAAATTACTCTGTAATTAAATACAATAGATATTAAAAAACGAGCCTGTACCGCCACTAAGAAGAACAAAAAAATACACTTTCTTCAAATAAACTTTTTTATCCGATGCCTAGATTTTGTGTCATTTTGGAACTACTAATATTTTTTATTTCATTAGTAGTTCCAAAATGACACAAAATCTAGGCATCTGATAAAAAAGTTTATTTGAAGAAAGTGTATTTTTTTGTTCTTCTTAATGGCGGTACAGACTCGTTTTTTTAATATTGTATTTATTTACAGAGTAATTTCCACATATTAATATATTTTTCAAATTGGGCTCTGTACCGCCATTCTTTATTATATTATAAATACGTGTGCCAAATATCTCGAAAAAATATTCAAAATTACAGCCTCAATCTTGGAACGCGTTTTGGCTACCTGTTGATCGCTACTGTATCACCTTAAAAATAAATTCGATAAACCAATTCATCATTTATTGCCATCGAAAAATTTCAGTAGGTAGTATTTTTTAACACGTTTGTATGATACCTTTCATTTCCTAAGAATGATGTAATGTATTATTTAAAAATTACATAATGGAGATTCCTAATCGTATTTCGGTATTCACATTTCATACAAGAGTCTCAAAGTACTCAAGTATAAACAATTTTTAGATGATTTTGGGAATATCGATTTCAAGCACACATACCTTTTTATGTAAATATTCATGTGTTTCATAAAAGCTGATGTGACACTTTCGTCCAGTTCTTTATTAGTAAATAAAAGTTGAATTATGGTTGTTTGGGTTAATAATTACTTCGCATATTATTTATAATACATATAGTAGGGGAGCAAAGTATGCTAAATGTGCAGTCACTCGAGCGCTTTGGGGACCTATTGGGTTGTGATTATTAGGTTCTAAAACCAAAAAATTAAGTAAAATTTTCCATTTTAGTGGGGACTTTCCATATTTTAATTTAATTTTCCATTTCCAACACCCGTTTTCTCCGATTATAGCGCCACCTATCCGTAATTAGAAAAAACGTTTCGAATAAAAGTTGCTTATTTTTACGCAAAGAATCCAAATCTGAAATAAAAAAGGAGTTCCTATTTAAGATTTTAAAGTAACCCAACCCCCCCCCCAGTGTTTGGAAAAAATATTCAGAAATTGTAGTGTATTTCCTATAAGCAGTTACCGTTAAGCCGGGTCCAGACTATGTAACAAAACATGTTAAATAACAAAGTTTTGTAACTTGTTACAAAATTTTAAATAAACAAGTTTTAAAACACAGTGTTGTATAACATTTTTCTGGTTATATAGCATGTTTTATGTTATCCAACAGATGTCGGTAAACATCAAAGAAAGTTATAAAACCGCACCGCGACTGATCTACACCTAAAAACATGTTATTGAAACATTTCTCTGGCATAGTACCTACGCGAGCAGCAACCGTTGGAGTCATATCGCCTTGTTCATTCTGGAGTGATTGTGCTAGATTTTTCTTTGCTCTGTTCACGTAGGGTTATTTACGCGATGAAATTGTCGAAAGAACTGAGGAACTGACTACTCATTTAATTGAGCTATTTCGTAAGTAACGAGTATTATGGGATTGCTATGGGATGAGCTACATTTATTGATTTAAAAAACAAATAAAAAACACGATGAATAGACTGAAATAGAAGTGAAAATAGATACAGAAACTGTAGTTAAAACTAATGCACGTACGCCTATAACTCAAGCCAACAAAAGAAAAGCAGTACGCGGAACCTTAACAGCAAATCGGTGCAAATCAACTCTAAATTTGACATAAATACTATTCTCTACAGAGCAGAGTGTTCAGACATAAAACCTGTAACATTCACTTCATTCGCTACACAGATGCAGACTGCTTCATCAGCTACTCAAACAGGCACTCAATCATACAATATATCTGAGCCTTTCTATTCCGTCCACTACACCTACATCCGCTACTTCTCCAGCTACACCAATTCAAACAGACAGTGACACTCAATCATGAACAGGTGAAGACGATAATACTGAGGAATTAAATTTTACACAAATGTTATACTTCCTCTCTGAAACAATGAGTAAAAAGTTTAAAAAATATACTTTGCTAATAATATAACTGTTAATCTTTCTCTTATTGGAATTGCATCTCGAAATGTCTTTCCTGCCTACTTTATGGCCGATGTCATTTATAAGAAATTCAAAATCAGAACTTTATATTCTTAAGAAGTTTTTAAAACTGCCATCACATTTAATGTCTCCTGTCGATGGGTCTATGTTATCTCTTTCCAGATCAGCTAAAAGAGCTGTACCACTACCTATATTTTGCTCGAGCTGCTAATGAAGGACACATCCAAAATATTAATTTAACACGCCGGTGTCGCCTCCACAATATTACACAAGCTGCTGTTGCTATGAAGAGATCCTCCATACTTATATGACGCAATTCTATATACTACCTAACCTACCAGCTATCCATCTAAAATGCTGCAAAATTTATGCGCATGTTGTTGTTTTGTTTTTTGTTATATAGTCTGGATACTCATGCTATATTATACCAAGTTACATAACAAAGTTGTACAACAAATTTGTTGTACAACTTTGTTATTAGCATGTTTTGTTACATAGTCTAGACCCGGCTTTAGAAGTTCCCCGTTTCAGGAAAAAATATTGTCTTAAGAGCGATAGCCTAGTGACCTAGTGGGTAGACCTCGGATCTCGGATTCGTAAAGCAGAGGTTTCGATTTCAAATCCGGGGTGTGGATCTCCGATTTTTTATTTATTGTTACTGCATTCATGTCTGTAGACAATGTTTCAATCTATTATGAGCACAATAAAAAAATATAGTAATAAAATAATAAATAAATATTTCAAAAAAAAACAAGAAAAAAAATACAATCACTGGAAGCGAAACTGAACAATACGGAAGAAATATAACCACTGGATTCGGAACTGGATATGGACCTGGATAATATTAGAAAACTGATATTATAATATGTAAGCAGTACGAGCCTAGTAGGCCCATGGCTTGATGTACTATTCTTTTCCACTCCCTTTTGTCAGTCGCTTTTGTTTCCCAGTTCCTTAAGTTAATTCTTCTCATATCTTCTCTAACTCCATTACTCCATCGTGACCTCGGTCCTCCTCTTCGTCTTTTCCCTGCCAATGCACTAGATAGTACCATTCTGGGAATTCTAGATGGAATCATCCTCTGCACATGGTCCAACCATCTAAGTCTTTGCGCCTTAATTACTGCTAGTATGTTAGGATCTTGATAGAGCTCAGTTAGTTCCTTATTTGTTCTTCTTACCCATTGTCCATTTAAGTTTTTCCCACCGAAGATTTTGCGCAGTATTTTCCTCTCCCAAACTAATAACAACTCTTGATGTTTTTTTGTTGTGACCCATGTTTCAGAAGCATACGTTACTATCGGCCTTATTACGGTCTTGTAAGTTCTTAGTTTTGCTCTTCGTGATATATGTTTACTTCTTAACAACCCATTAAAAGCAAATATAGCGCGGTTGCCCGACATAATTCTCTTTTGTATTTCTTCTTCACAGTTAGGATCTCTTGTGAAGACAGTTCCTAAGTACTCAAATCTCTAAACTTCTTCGAATTTATACTGTGTTCCCTTCGCTGTTGTCATTGTTATGTATTGCCCCCGAACGAATTGCTTATTTGTTCATTCCATATACTTTGTTTTTGCTTCATTTATATACAATCCTTTGGTTGCTGCCCTCTCCTCGAGTCTCATGACTGTTTCTATAAGTTCTATTTTGCTCCTAGCCAAGATTACCAAATAGTCTGCGAATGCCAAGCACTGATGTTTTTTGTGGTAGATCAGACCTGTTCTATTAATGTTTGCTTCCTGTATAACCTTTTCTAGTAATATGCTAAACATTATAGACCAGTGGTTCCCAACCTTTTATGTCTGGCGACCCACCTTCTGATGTTTTTTCATATTCGCGACCCATCCCTCATCCATGATTATATATATGTACGTTATTCAGCTACTGTAAGATCTACGCCACGACCCACCTGAAATCCGCCCGCGACCCACTGGTGGGTCGCGACCCACCGGTTGGGAAACGCTGTTATAGACGATAATGGATCACCCTGCCGCAGTCATTGTTTGACCTCAAAGCTTTCTGTTATAGTATTGTTTATCTTGACTTTATCATACTGATATATCATACTGATATTGTTTAAAAACACTAATAATATTGATATAAAATGTTAATCAATTTTATTTATTGTTATAAGAATCAAAGGTAAATATGATTAGGCGAATGAAGCCTTAGGTTTCGCAGTCAATATCCCAACCACACACACATGTTGCAATCTATTTCAATACGGTTTATAGTACAAACTATACACTTAGTATTAAAATAGTGGGATATATTTTTTTAGTTGAGGACACTTGGTCACATTGCATTGTTTCAGGATAAGGTGAAATATCTTCAATAAATGGAAAAAAGCATGTATGTTATATATTATAATACTTTCTATACTCTTAATATGTAGTCTCGTATAAATTTGTAGTGACATGATTTTAAGTATAAGAACAAGAAGCTTGCAACAATTTTCAGAGAAAATAGAAAACTAAAACTATTTTCAAATGATTATTCGAAATAAAACATATGATCATATTCACTGTATTTGCCATCTAGTGGAATAACTGTAAAATTAAGTCAGTAAAAAAGGTACATTAAGTTTAATTAAATTAAGTAAATCATCTTGTATACTAAAATTAAGGTTGGAAAATTGTCGTTTCAAAATGAAAATCGACAGGGGCAACAGTACCTATACTAAAATACACTCTGTATAGATAATTATGTCAATGTTAATAATACTGGATAGAGAATTGAATATCCTTTCAAATGAGCTAGCACACTAGCTCAGAACTACAAGTGACTGAAACAACGAAACAATAATAATTCTTACTGTGTTATACAGAAAAAAGCAGTAGAAACGATTAATCTCATATTTATCGACAACACTGTATGGTCCTCACTTGATGAGCTGTAAGGAAATATACACGTAAAGTTGTCCTCACTTTGTGCGCATAACGAAAAAGTATATACAGTCTCACTTTAATAGCTGCGTATAATGGCCTCACTTGGGTGGCAATATACTTGAACAATACGGGGCACATATACGCAATCTTTTTTGTGTATACTCGTTATTTTTCAATTGCTATTTACTTGTCAAGGTCACTATGAAGAGTTGAAACGATTATGTCTACGTTTTCTACCGGTCCTCACTAAGTGCGCGTAATGTCAGGACCTCACTTTGATATCTGTGCATAATATATATATATATATATATATATATATATATATATATATATATATATATATATATATATATATATTTGATGGAATGTGTCTAAAGATATTCAACCTCTCATTTTTACCGATGAGCCCACGGAGGTTGAAGAGGGCGAAACACATTTCTAAGAACTGGTGTTTGGATCTTTGATTCTATTCGAAAAATTTTTCCCAGCCAGAAATGGTGGATGTGTGAGTTATTCGTAAGGGGATTTTTCCACATTCTCTATTTCATTTGTTTGTTATATATATATATATATATCAATTTACAAATTATTGGGTTAACAGCTGAAATGGAAGACTCAGTGTACTCTTTTCTACGATTCCAATATTTCGTTAACAGTCGTTAACATCATCAGGGACGCTGAAATAATATTAAAGGTATAATAGTGAAACTGGGTATTAAAAAATGACTCACCAGTTTGAGATTTTAGTCAACGATGTTATAAATGTGTAAAAAAGCGGCATTAACAAAAAGAATTGCAGTGAATGTTATTAAAAATTAAAAATATAACAAATAAAAAAGATATAAAATGGAACTATAATATAAATAACTATGTTAAAAACCACTAATTATTAAAATCTTTTAAATTCGTCGCACAAAAAGGTATTAGAGACAATTATGTCAATATACTGTCAATTATGACAGAAATAGGTAGTATATTATGAACTAGAATCTAAACTAAAATCTTTATTGACATTTAAGTTTTTATCAAGTTCAAGAAGGAAAGAATAGATCTCTGTTAATTGCTTAATATCTGTTCTTTTATTAATTGTCTGTTCATTCTGATAAATAAATGCCATTTCAAGAAAACTTCTTTTGTGATAGTTCTTTTCATTTTTTAAAATTTTTACAGATTCAAAGTCCATATTATGGCTTTCATTTACAACATGTGTAGCTAAAGAGCACCTGTCTGGATATAATCTACAATCACTTTTATGACTTGTCATACGATCTTTGACTCGTCTAGTTGTCTGGCCTATGTACTGTTTGTCACAATCAATACATGGTATACTGTAAACTACATCAGTTAATAGCTCTTTTGGAGATCTATCTTTCATCTTTGAAAATAAGCTATTAATAGTTAAAACTGGTTTACTAGCTATTTTGATGTTTAGCTCGTTTTTTACAATTCGTGTGAGTTTTGGTGTAATCTCTCTAATGAAAGGCAAAGAGATGAATGAAACTACTTCCGGAATGACAACACTATTATTGTTAGCTGTATTATGATTATCTACAATAGTTGGTGTGATAGATGGAGTGTTAAATAATAACTGTTTAACATTACAGGAGGATAAGAATTGTCTAAAAACATGTTATATAGTTTTTTTAGATTAGTTTGATGGAATGATTTATCAGTAATTCGTTCAATCCTAGTTCGCATTTGTTTTACTAAGTTAAATTTTATTGAGTGTTTATGGTAAGACCAATAATTCAGGTATCTACCTGAACTTATTGGTTTCATGTACCAATCAACTAAGATAGTATTAATACGAAGCAAGTTTTCAATCCTAATAGCAAATAATTAATATTGAAAAATATCAAAAATCACTAAAAGATTTTTAAATTGAAAACTTACTGGTACATCCCCATGTATACGCCTCCAAGACTTCTACAATTTGCAAGTCATATGGATGCTGCAGTAAAGACGATAGGGAAGGAATTCTAAACCTTGCAATTCAAATCCCCCGTCTGCAGCCGGCTAGGAACTGAAAGATGCACCATAGTTACTCTACTGAGTAATACGAAAATAAAATAATAAAAATGTGTACCATTTTTATTCGGCTGCAATACGAAGGAAAAACAATCTTACTTTTTAATTAGAATAAGGAGTGCAGCCAGTCCCTTTAACTGCAGTTTTCTGCTCTTATTGGAGCGTCATCAGAAGGAACGTAGGCACTGTTCTCCTTAATCCAATCAAATTGCATCGAAAGGTTTTCCCAAATATTGCAGCCAAAGTGATGGTAATGGGTGGCTAGCGCCATCTGGCCGTAAAAATACGAAGCAAGTTTTCAATCCTAATAGCAAATAATTAATATTGAAAAATATCAAAAATCACTAAAAGATTTTTAAATTGAAAACTTACTGGTACATCCCCATGTATACGCCTCCAAGACTTCTACAATTTGCAAGTCATATGGATGCTGCAGTAAAGACGATAGGGAAGGAATTCTAAACCTTGCAATTCAAATCCCCCGTCTGCAGCCGGCTAGGAACTGAAAGATGCACCATAGTTACTCTACTGAGTAATACGAAAATAAAATAATAAAAATGTGTACCATTTTTATTCGGCTGCAATACGAAGGAAAAACAATCATACTTTTTAATTAGAATAAGGAGTGCAGCCAGTCCCTTTAACTGCAGTTTTCTGCTCTTATTGGAGCGTCATCAGAAGGAACGTAGGCACTGTTCTCCTTAATCCAATCAAATTGCATCGAAAGGTTTTCCCAAATATTGCAGCCAAAGTGATGGTAATGGGTGGCTAGCGCCATCTGGCCGTAAAAATACGAAGCAAGTTTTCAATCCTAATAGCAAATAATTAATATTGAAAAATATCAAAAATCACTAAAAGATTTTTAAATTGAAAACTTACTGGTACATCCCCATGTATACGCCTCCAAGACTTCTACAATTTGCAAGTCATATGGATGTTGCAGTAAAGACGATAGGGAAGGAATTCTAAACCTTGCAATTCAAATCCCCCGTCTGCAGCCGGCTAGGAACTGAAAGATGCACCATAGTTACTCTACTGAGTAATACGAAAATAAAATAATAAAAATGTGTACCAATTTTATTCGGCTGCAATACGAAGGAAAAACAATCTTACTTTTTAATTAGAATAAGGAGTGCAGCCAGTCCCTTTAACTGCAGTTTTCTGCTCTTATTGGAGCGTCATCAGAAGGAACGTAGGCACTGTTCTCCTTAATCCAATCAAATTGCATCGAAAGGTTTTCCCAAATATTGCAGCCAAAGTGATGGTAATGGGTGGCTAGCGCCATCTGGCCGTAAAAATACGAAGCAAGTTTTCAATCCTAATAGCAAATAAATAATTAATATTGAAAAATATCAAAAATCACTAAAAGATTTTTAAATTGAAAACTTACTGGTACATCCCCATGTATACGCCTCCAAGACTTCTACAATTTGCAAGTCATATGGATGCTGCAGTAAAGACGATAGGGAAGGAATTCTAAACCTTGCAATTCAAATCCCCCGTCTGCAGCCGGCTAGGAACTGAAAGATGCACCATAGTTACTCTACTGAGTAATACGAAATTAAATAATAAAAATGTGTACCATTTCGATGCAATTTGATTGGATTAAGGAGAACAGTGCCTACGTTCCTTCTGATGACGCTCCAATAAGAGCAGAAAACTGCAGTTAAAGGGACTGGCTGCACTCCTTATTCTAATTAAAAAGTAAGATTGTTTTTCCTTCGTATTGCAGCCGAATAAAAATGGTACACATTTTTATTATTTTATTTTCGTATTACTCAGTAGAGTAACTATGGTGCATCTTTCAGTTCCTAGCCGGCTGCAGACGGGGGATTTGAATTGCAAGGTTTAGAATTCCTTCCCTATCGTCTTTACTGCAGCATCCATATGACTTGCAAATTGTAGAAGTCTTGGAGGCGTATACATGGGGATGTACCAGTAAGTTTTCAATTTAAAAATCTCTTAGTGATTTTTGATATTTTTCAATATTAATTATTTGCTATTAGGATTGAAAACTTGCTTCGTATTTTTACGGCCAGATGGCGCTAGCCACCCATTACCATCACTTTGGCTGCAATATTTGGGAAAACCTTTCGATGCAATTTGATTGGATTAAGGAGAACAGTGCCTACGTTCCTTCTGATGACGCTCCAATAAGAGCAGAAAACTGCAGTTAAAGGGACTGGCTGCACTCCTTATTCTAATTAAAAAGTAAGATTGTTTTTCCTTCGTATTGCAGCCGAATAAAAATGGTACACATTTTTATTATTTTATTTTCGTATTACTCAGTAGAGTAACTATGGTGCATCTTTCAGTTCCTAGCCGGCTGCAGACGGGGGATTTGAATTGCAAGGTTTAGAATTCCTTCCCTATCGTCTTTACTGCAGCATCCATATGACTTGCAAATTGTAGAAGTCTTGGAGGCGTATACATGGGGATGTACCAGTAAGTTTTCAATTTTAAAATCTTTTAGTGATTTTTGTTATTTTTCAATATTAATTATTTGCTATTAGGATTGAAAACTTGCTTCGTATTTTTACGGCCAGATGGCGCTAGCCACCCATTACCATCACTTTGGCTGCAATATTTGGGAAAACCTTTCGATGCAATTTGATTGGATTAAGGAGAACAGTGCCTACGTTCCTTCTGATGACGCTCCAATAAGAGCAGAAAACTGCAGTTAAAGGGACTGGCTGCACTCCTTATTCTAATTAAAAAGTATGATTGTTTTTCCTTCGTATTGCAGCCGAATAAAAATGGTACACATTTTTATTATTTTATTTTCGTATTACTCAGTAGAGTAACTATGGTGCATCTTTCAGTTCCTAGCCGGCTGCAGACGGGGGATTTGAATTGCAAGGTTTAGAATTCCTTCCCTATCGTCTTTACTGCAGCATCCATATGACTTGCAAATTGTAGAAGTCTTGGAGGCGTATACATGGGGATGTACCAGTAAGTTTTCAATTTAAAAATCTTTTAGTGATTTTTGATATTTTTCAATATTAATTATTTGCTATTAGGATTGAAAACTTGCTTCGTATTTTTACGGCCAGATGGCGCTAGCCACCCATTACCATCACTTTGGCTGCAATATTTGGGAAAACCTTTCGATGCAATTTGATTGGATTAAGGAGAACAGTGCCTACGTTCCTTCTGATGACGCTCCAATAAGAGCAGAAAACTGCAGTTAAAGGGACTGGCTGCACTCCTTATTCTAATTAAAAAGTAAGATTGTTTTTCCTTCGTATTGCAGCCGAATAAAAATGGTACACATTTTTATTATTTTATTTTCGTATTACTCAGTAGAGTAACTATGGTGCATCTTTCAGTTCCTAGCCGGCTGCAGACGGGGGATTTGAATTGCAAGGTTTAGAATTCCTTCCCTATCGTCTTTACTGCAGCATCCATATGACTTGCAAATTGTAGAAGTCTTGGAGGCGTATACATGGGGATGTACCAGTAAGTTTTCAATTTAAAAATCTTTTAGTGATTTTTGATATTTTTCAATATTAATTATTTGCTATTAGGATTGAAAACTTGCTTCGTATTTTTACGGCCAGATGGGGCTAGCCACCCATTACCATCACTTTGGCTGCAATATTTGGGAAAACCTTTCGATGCAATTTGATTGGATTAAGGAGAACAGTGCCTACGTTCCTTCTGATGACGCTCCAATAAGAGCAGAAAACTGCAGTTAAAGGGACTGGCTGCACTCCTTATTCTAATTAAAAAGTAAGATTGTTTTTCCTTCGTATTGCAGCCGAATAAAAATGGTACACATTTTTATTATTTTAAGATAGTATTATTTTTTGTGCGATATAATTTGGTGTAACTACATAATACAGCTAACAATAATAGTGTTGTCATTCCGGAAGTAGTTTCATTCATCTCTTTGCCTTTCATTAGAGAGATTACACCAAAACTCACACGAATTGTAAAAAACGAGCTAAACATCAAAATAGCTAGAAAACCAGTTTTAACTATTAATAGCTTATTTTCAAAGATGAAAGATAGATCTCCAAAAGAGCTATTAACTGATGTAGTTTACAGTATACCATGTATTGATTGTGACAAACAGTACATAGGCCAGACAACTAGACGAGTCAAAGATCGTATGACAAGTCATAAAAGTGATTGTAGATTATATCCAGACAGGTGCTCTTTAGCTACACATGTTGTAAATGAAAGCCATAATATGGACTTTGAATCTGTAAAAATTTTAACAAATGAAAAGGACTATCACAAAAGAAGTTTTCTTGAAATGGCATTTATTTATCAGAATGAACAGACAATTAATAAAAGAACAGATATTAAGCAATTAACAGAGATCTATTCTTTCCTTCTTGAACTTGATAAAAACTCAAATGTCAATAAAGATTTTAGTTTAGATTCTAGTTCATAATATACTACCTATTTCTGTCATAATTGACAGTATATTGACATAATTGTCTCTAATACCTTTCTGTGCGACGAATTTAAAAGATTTTAATAATTAGTGATTTTTAACATAGGTAGTTATTTATATTATAGTTCCATTTTTTATCTTCTTTATTTGTTATATTTTTAATTTTTAATAACATTCACTGCAATTCTTTTTGTTAATGCCGCTTTTTTACACATTTATAACATCGTTGACTAAAATCTCAAACTGGTGAGTTATTTTTTAATACCCAGTTTCACTATTATACCTTTAATATTATTTCAGCGTCCCTGATGATATTAACGACTAACGAAATATTGGAATCGTAGAAAAGAGTACACTGAGTCTTCCTTTTTAGCTGTTAACCCAATAATTTGTAAATTGATAATTACTAATCAGCTGTGATCATTTCTAGTTTATATATATATATATATATATATATATATATATATATATATATATATATATATATATATATATATATATATATATATATATATATATATATATATATATATATATATTGTATGTATATTTATAAGGTATATATTACCCAAATAATCCATTTGAAACCTGGCTGCTCAAGTGTCCCGACAAAAACCTTATTTCTCTGGACTATAATAGCAAATCACCAAGAGGGCACATAATATCGAATGAACTGCTAAAATAAGAAGTAATAAGGACAAGATCTGACCAAATGAGTACTAAAATTAATCCGCAAATCAATAGACCAAAACAGAATACCACAAGAATGGAGATCAAGCATCGTGCATCCTCATACCTCTCTTCAAAAAGGGGGACAAATAGGACCCTAAGAATTACAGAGGAATTAATTGTTTAATAAACACCACATTCAGATTAACAATCAACGTAATAACAAGCAAACTGAATAAAATTATAACATTAACACAAGAACAACAAGGTATTATAATACAGCAGCTATATTTATAATATAGCAGGTTCAAGAGAAGTCATTAGAATAAAACAAACCGGCATATTTATGTTTTGTGGTCACTTTAAGAAGGCATTTGACAGGGTTAAATTGAAGGACGTTATCCATTTATTGTGCGCAAGAGCGGTACCTCTAGGAATAATTAAAACATTTGAAAGATTGAAAATATCTACCAGAAAACCACAATAAAAGTAAAAATAGAAGAAGAACTAACTGACCCAATTAAAGCTGGCAATGGGATAAGGGAATTCTCTGAGTTCTATATTGTTCCACCTAATCGTCGATGAAATAATAATAACAGTAAGAACTAAAAAATGGGAGAAAAACAACTTAAAAATAATTTGCTATGCAGACGACGCAATAATAATCTCTCAAAGTGAAAATTATTTACAACGTGTACTGCACAAATTTAATATAACCGCTAGAAAATTCAAGTCAGACTGATCATGGATGAAATAAAAAAAAAGTAAGAACTAAAAAATGATACCAAATGGGAGATAAACAACTTAAAATAATCTGCTGTGCAGATGAAGCAATACTAATCTCTCAAAGTTACGACGATATACAACGTATGCTGCATCAATATAATCTCCAGAAAATTTAACAGACATATTAATTTCCACAAAAAAGACTAAGTGCATGGTTATAACAGCAAATCTCCTATACCCTATTACACGAACATACGACTGTGTTGGATTATCTCGACAACGAATATTTTATTGTGCAAAATATGAAGAACGAAAGTAAATTGCAAATAATAATTACATTGTTGTTTATTGGAATAATTATTAGAGCCATTTACTTTTGTACTTTTTATGTTGTACACTAAAATATTCGTTGTCGCGATAATCCAAAACAGTCGTATTTTCGTGGAATGAACCATAAGATATAAATTAGTGCTGGAGGGTCAGATAATAGAACAAGTGATGGAGTTTAAATATCTAAGCATCACACAATCTAGCTACGGAAAGCTCGAAACAGAAGTGAAAGATCAAGTGTATAAAGCAAACATAACCGCAGGTTGCCTGAATAAAACAATATAGAGAACTAAATATATCGAAAAAGAAATAAAGGGCATGATTTACAAAACTGCCATAAGATCAATAATGACATACGCGGCAGAAACACGACCTGATACAGAGAGTATAAAAAGAATGTTAGAAACACCAGAGATGAAAACCCTTCGAAAAATAGATGGTAAGACTTTATGGGATATGTGCGCAGATATACGACAGAGATGCAAAATGAACAAAATTAATAACCGGGTAAAATACAGAAAAGTAGAATGAAACCACCACATAGGCCGAATGACAACAAATAAAGTAGTAAGGACGACGAGGGACGGTTCGCCAATAGGAAGGCGATCAGTGCGAAGACCACGAAAACGATGGAATGACAAACTTCTTGAAGGCACACTGAAAAAAAGACAGTCATGTCTACAATAAAAGAAGAAGAAGAATAAGAAAAATCTTTTTACTATAATTATTCTCAATAAATTAATTACTTTATACACGGAAATGTTTACAATTATTATATACCTAGCCACAATATTATGTCAAGTGATTTTAATATCTCATATTTTTTATCAAGGTCAAGTAATTTGAATTAAAGGTTGCGAATGCCATGATACTCATATGCACTATTTCGTCATATAGTTTAGTCAACAATTATAACCTTTAAATTATAACAGATATAAGAAATCCCCAGAAATGTATAATCATTAAATGATAACTATTGCTCAATAGTTTAATATCTTTAAATGTTAAATGTGGAGACAAAAACTGATTCGGTTAAATCAAAGCCGTGTTACTAACGTCCTGTTGACTTTGAAACTAACATTATTAATATACCTATGATAACCTTTATGTAACAATCGGTCGGGCAATAGCAATTGGACATGTCGGTCAAAAGAAAAGTAAATCTGAATTTATATTATAAAGGTTAGATGTTCTTGTAATCTGGGGATTGGTATGTATATTTATCAACAGATGATTAGGTATATATACACTCTGCGTCATTAAAAAAAACACCTACAATTTTTGCTATTTTTTAATTTTTACGAACCATACAAGAAATTGATTGTCATTAGATGATTGTGTAATGTTTAATAATATGTTCTAAAGCAGTATGCAACCATAACAAATATCGAAAAAAAGTTCTCTCTAAATGATGATTTTAATGGTGAATTTAAAAAAATAATAGATATTGTAAATTTTTTCTGTTTTAAAAATGAATAACCATTTTCAATTTCGTTGCAACACGAAACTACAGCCGCATCATATTCTAGTTCAATCGGAGAGTGCAACAAGCACCTCTACCGGTTTCGAAACTTATTAGTCTCTCATCAGGAGGCACATATGCTCCTCTCTCTATCTCTGACCCAACCAGTAGAAACCGCGGTGTGCAGTTACGGATTGCAACGAACGAAATGGCAGGGATGCCCTAGCGGCAACTGCTAGCAAAAGACTAAGTTTTCAATCTAATAGCACATAAAATAATATTAAAAATATTACTCTACATCCCACCAGATCGAAAACAATGGGAACCTTCTCCTGGTTACACCTCCGAGGCTTCTAAAATTTGCAAGCCATAACGGATGCCGAGACTAAAGAAAATGAGGGAATTTTACAATTTATAACTCACGTCCCATCTGTTCAGCGCCGTAAAGTTCCAACGAGAATGGTTCCCTTCGTACTCCAATCAGAGTAAACATGTAAATCAAAAATGAATAACCATTTTCAATTTCGTTGCAACACGAAACTAGAGCCGCATCATATTCTAGTTCAATGAGCTTCCTGATGAGAGACTAATAAGTTTCGAAACCGGTATAGGTGATTTCTGCACTCTCTGATTGAACTAGAATATGATGCGGCTGTAGTTTCATGTTGTAACGAAATTGAAAATGTAAAAATAGAAAACAGACGGTTTCGTTTTGATTTAAATCTGTCTCCTGCCATCCCCCGATAGCGCTATTTCTAGGTCTACCTGTTGTCAAGGAGGATATGCAAGAAGACAAATCTACATCAAAACTTCCGTATTTCTGGGTACAAAATTGAAAATGGTTATTCATTTTTGATTTACATGTTTACTCTGATTGGAGTACGAAGGGAACCATTCTCGTTGGAACTTTACCGCGCTGAGCAGATGGGACGTGAATTATAAATTGTAAAATTCCCTCATCTTCTTTAGTCTCAGCATCCGTTATGGCTTGCAAATTTTAGAAGCCTCGGAGGTGTAACCAGAGAAGGTTCCCGTTCCCATTGTTTTCAATCTGGTGGAATGTAGAGTAATATTTTTAATATTATTTTATGTGCTATTAGATTGAAATCTTAGTCTTTTTCTATTTTATTTATAAAAATCACCACCTCTATTTTGTATTGCACTCCTCATTAGACTTGGCCTTGAATTAATCAAATTCTGGATGGTGCTTTTAGGACAAGCTTCTCATTCTACCATATGCGCCAAATGAAGCTGCTCACAATTTGTTGGAGCAGGTATTCTATTTTTTACTCTTCATTTCAGTTGGTCCCAAACATGCTCAATCCAGTTCAAATTTGGTCTTTGAGCATTCGTTTTTGGCTCACCGACGGTTTCCAGTTATTGCGTTATCAACCTGGCTTCGTGTCGCCGCACTTTGTCTCGCATGAAAATAAAGTTTTCGTCCACAAATCCAGCAAAAGGCATTACATGCTCGTCTGAATTTCGATAATGTATCGGTGAGTACCTATTCAACGCCCCTCTATCAATAAACACGAGATCGGTACTTCGAATGAAATGCCTGCCCGAAACATTACCGAGCCTCCTCCAAAGCAACACGTGCTCGTCGAACATAAGCAGTATATCGTTCCCCACGTCTTCTGTACGTTTTGATGCTACCCTCTGCGTCATAAAGAACCATCCTGACCTCATCACTAAACAAAACAGTTTTTCAATCTTCTGTCGTCCAATGCTCGTGGTCTCTAGCAAACTAAAGTCGGCGTTGTCGATGTGCAGCGAGCTCTCAAACCAAATTCTCAAACCTTCTTCTCACTATAGAAGCGCTATCCACCCATGAGCATTTTGAAAACGGTTTTGGATTGCTCTAGCCGTAAAGTACCGATTTTGCAAAGAAGTGAACAGAACAGCACACAATACCACAACAATGGAGATCAAGGATCCTAAAGAAACTCTTCAAAAAAGGGGAAAAATCAGACGAGGAAAAACTTAGCCCCGATTTGTCTATTGCTGAACATAGGCCTACTCTAGATATTTACATCTATATCGAGTTGGTTGCAACTCTTTTATGGTAATCGGTCTTCACTGTTGGTATCTTCCCCAGCTTCGCATGTCTGCCCGCGGTCTCCATTTCAGCAAATTTGTTGTTCACTTGTCGTCTTTCATTCTTGCAAGACGGTAATTCTTGGAGATGGGCCACGCCCACCTCCATTTTTGCCTTGTAAGACGTTCGATAATATCTTCTACTCCGGTTCATCGACAAACTTCCTCGTTGTGTAGTTTATTTCTCAAGATTGTTCCAAGAATTAATCTTTCAATTCTACGTTGTGTCCTTCACAATTTTGTCTGTCCTGTATGTGAGGACTGGTAGAATATAAATCGTTGCCTAAGTTCTAACAGTGGATATCTCATTTTTCGCAACTTTTCAGGAGATCGTTTTAACTGTTTCTCTGTAACCCCAAAAGCTTTTGAGTTTTGGTTTTTAGTTTTTATTTATTGTAAATATTACTTTTAAGTTATGAAATGACTAATTAATAAAATAAATATACCATTAAAAAATTGAATGAGATATTCAGTGTTGTTGTTCAAAAGCTTGAGATAGCTAGAGTTGAGCGATTGAGATATTCAGGGTTTCCATTTTCAGTAGCACTAGATTATGAGATATCAAGTGTTGGTCGTGCATTATAATACCATAGAACTTTTTTAATATTGCTATTAAAAACAAAAAATTATTTTATCTTTAGTTTACAATGAAATTTAATAAAAGCAATACAATTGATATGGTTTTATATTGCCACCCCATTGCCTTATGAAAAAAAAAACAACACAAATATTGGTTAGGTACTTTGGTGCTACCTACAGTTTATTTTAATGAATCGATATAAAAGAATAATACAAATAGGTAAAATAAAATAATAAAAACCTTAAGTGGATTCTGATTCCTTTTTCTTTTTTCGTTTCATCTCTCTTATGCTTTGAGAGTCGCTTGGAATATTGTCGTAAAAGCCATGTGTGTCGCTCGGCATAAACTGCTTTAAAATTTGCAAATCATCGTACTTGTCTTTTTTGATCGTTGGTCTAGTATCATATAGCTTAGGAAATTCTATAGAATTATTGGAATTTTTTCTTTTAGAGCTGTTTGGGAGTTCTTCAAGTGGAGATCTATAATCCAAGCTGAAAAATATTTTACCGGTTGGTTCGTATACAAGACGCCTCAGATCCACCACTGTGGGCTCGCCAGGCCGTTTCCCAGGTCTAATCGAGGAATATATCATTGTTTCTTCTTTTGAATAATCTTTAAAAACGCTGTAATCACATTGCTTTGCCCTGTACGGCATTGGGGATTTTCTCGCAGTAATAGCGTGCAATATATAGTGACTGGGAAGAAATACCTCCATCTTTTCATATTTTCTCTGAATTAAGGAGTGCACAGTGTCGCACTCCATTTCGGTGTGCCCTTTTTCGAGATATTTTTGTACGATAGTAACATTTTTGTTGATGCTCAGATGAAGAACAGCATTAGAGAGTACAGAATTTCGGTTTTGGTAATTACATCCATCAGAGTATATAATCACCGTCTTTAATGAGGTATCCAGCAATTCACTAATATAGTCGACCATACATGTAGCGAAAATAGATGAACACATACTATTTTCCTGGGTTTCATCGATCCAATATGTCATGACATCTCTAGAAGCCATGTTATAAATCGTGAAGTTATAAATTGATAATTTTAATTTGTAATAGGCCGATGCATTAGATAGTAGTGGAAGTGGTTGTACTGCCATTAAATCGCAACACAATGTGTGACACTTTCCATCGATTGCATCCGTTTTATCTTTTTCTTTTTCTATACGTGATGCTTCTTTAAGTTGAATGTGTTTTTCATAAGTTGTTCTTGATACATTACCACGGAGGTGCAGTGTGCAAGTATCACATTTATCCTTTTTGGGTTGACAGATGTCAATGTTCTTTTTTCGTCTTGCCATATCGAAAGTATTTCTTGAAAGCGGTACTTCTCCTACTTCCATACATTTCAATTTATACATATCATATAACTGCCTCCATGACCTTATATCTCCTTGAAGAAAAGCTACGTCAGCGTCAATGTAGAACTTCTTGGTGAATTTTCGACAGTAATGCGATGGTAGAACAGGTAGAGTGTCAAAATACATACGTAGAGTCTCGTGTCTTTTCTTCAAGCTCGTTGGAATAGTTTTGCTTACTTCCCGGGAAATTTCAGCTTCATCATCTACTCCCAAGACATTTTCATTGTATGTTCTCTTATTAGTAGGTATGTTGTTATCACGATACTTAATCAGCCAAGTGTTAACTTCAGATGATTTTAAGCCAAATGTGCTGAGATACATCTTTTTGCATACGGGTATTTTTTTTTTCATTAACTTTTAAAAAATAAAAGTAGCTTGAGGACCTTTTAGAAGTACCTTTTGTAGTTTTTTGAATTGTTTTCCTGATTTCTACAGTTGAACACACATACATTCTTTTAGAGTCCCAAGTCATTTCTTTCCAAAAGTCATGGAACAACTTTTGCCTTGCTACCTCTGTAATTGAATCACATAACCTAGTGGCCCATTTTTTGCAGATTGTTGAGTTACAAGTAGGGCCCATTGTCCTCTCACTTTTTGGGACATCATTTAAAATTTTAAAATTGGTTGCTGATTTAGCTTCGCCTCTTCTGTACCCCATATAAGCTTCTCCCATCATTCTTTGCCTTTTAACCATGTTTTTTGTCCATTTCTTCGGATTGGCCAGTTCTTGCCTCTTTCTAGTTCTTTGTTGAATTGCTTCTAAGTCCTTTAACTCTGTATTACCACTATTACTTATCGTTATTTCACTCCCAATCACATTTTCATTTGAACTAGTAGTTTCATTCAAGTCAAATGTAGAATTATTTTCTTCTATATTACAACTAGCTTGAGCTATAAACTCACTAACACTTAGTTCAATGTTATTTACAACAGATAGTCCAGAAAATCCTGCTTCAGTCTTGTCTTCATCGCTTGGTAGATAAATAACATTAATATTAGTATCTGCTGCATTATTACCATAATTGGTTTCATTTAAGTCAAATGTATAATTATTTTCTTCTATATTACAAAGAGTGTGAGCTGTAAACTCACTAATATCCACTTCAATGTTTTTTACATCACATACTCCTGATAGTTCTGCTTCAGTCTTGTCTTCATTTACTGGTAGATAAATTACACTAACACTCGTATTTGCTTCATTATTATTACAATAATTATGGGTTTCATTCAAGTCAAATGTATCTAACTTACTACAAGTTTGAGCTGTAAATTCACTAACTTTAGCATGTCTTTCTCCAGAAGTTTTTTGCAACACAGGAAGTTCTCCACATTCCCTAAAAATAAATTTTATTATTATAGTCGGTTCGCCAAACTTAGACACAACTGGCTAGTGATTTTACTAGGTAATTTTGCCAATTTGGTAAAATTTGCAAAAAAATAATTACTAAATAGTTAGTAATTTTGACAATTTTGGCAAAATTGGCCAAAAACAAAAAAATTACCTACTAAAATTACTGGCCAGTTGTGTCTGAGTTTAGCGAATATACTATACCTAGGTAAAGAATGAAGAAGTTAAAATACATATTTTAAAAAGTATGAGACACAAACCTATTCTTGTCAAAAGTATTATTTTCATCTAAATTACTATGAGTTTGAGCTGCAAGCACACTATCTTTAGTACTGTTTAGTGTTAATGAAGAAGTTTTCTCCAGCTCTGAAAGTTCTCCACATTCCCTAAAAATTAATTTTATTATTACCTGTAAGTAATCAATTAAGAAATTAAAACATTATAAAAAATATTAGAATTTTCTACCAACCTCTTCTTCGCTAACATAACCATTAACTGCCCTCTTTTGGGTGGACGATTATAATTCTCCACTTTTCTCACTCGAACCATTATTACTTGCTAAAAATAAAAATAAAATTAAATTATACCAGATATTTATTTATTTTTACTTAATATACACTAACTGGGTATAAATGAATTCATTAAAATGTTTAACATATCAATATTAGATCAATATTAGAACATAAATTGGAATTTCAACAGTGTGTATCTCATGAAAGCCAAGACTTGCAACACTGAATATCTCACACTGTATTTTAAACTTGAAAAAATCTATAATTACATTAAAGTTCAACTAAATATTTGAGTAGTTTTCAATTATTAAGATATGTATTAATAAAACTAAATTGTTAGAGCTACTATTCCAATAATAAAACATTAATAATCACTTACCTTTTAAAAGACTAGTAGGAGGTGACCGTTATTGCTTTGAAAACCACGTGAGTTGTTCACTGTTGTGGTACAAACTGAGATATTCACTGTTAGAATTTTTCCACAAAGCAGTGCTTTCTGTTGGTCAAAAGTTAAATTAGACGTCACCAAACTATTCGTTGTGTCATTTTACACAAGATAGCGCTCTTAACTCAAAACCCCAAAAAATGAGATATTCACTGTTAGAACTTAGACAGCGAAATACTGGTTAGCTTTTATTTTTAAATGGATTAGGAGATTGGTTTTAAACACGAATCTCATTTTTCCGAATGCAGCCCAACCTAAAGTTATTCTTCTGGCGTAGCTAACAGGTCTGGTTGTCTCGCGTTAAGGGCGTAGGTGCAAAATTTCGGCTTCAATGCTTTTTAAATGCATTCATTTTTTTTGAATCCTGAGAAAACTAATAATGAAAAATTTAAACGCAGAATGAAAGATTATATTATTACCGAGGGCCAAAAGTCCCTTAGAATAAACAAAAAGTTTCTTTTAAATGAGATATTTGAAATTAAACATCACACTAAATTTTTTCTTTTTTTTTTCACCCCTGTAACTTATTAAAATAAACATTATAGAAGATTTAAGGGACTGTATGTCGGCCCTCGGTAATAACGTAATATTATATTCTGTGTTTAAATATTTCAAAAATACTTATTAGTTTTCTCAGGGTTCGAAAAAAATGAATGTATTTAAAAAGCATTGGAACCGAAATTTTGCGCCTATCCCCTTAATGCTATTTCGTGATCCGAGTATATATATCTTTCAATAACTTCTACTGGAGATTTTTCGATTTCTATTAGCTCTTTGAGGACGAGATTTGTCATCATTTTTGATTTCTCATAGTTTATCCTTTAATCGGCTCTCTGTATTACTGTGTATTTGTTGTAGTACAACTCCTAAGTGATTTGTTATAAGAACATCATCAACAGTCATCGGCATATTAGAGATGATTTAATTTAATACCTCTTCAGTCCCACTCTAATGCGCACTCTATGACTGTTTTCAATCAATTTGGTAACTGATTATCTCCAAGCCATGTCAAATGCTTTCTGTAAGGCAACAAAAGTAAGAAACAATGGACTATTACACCTACTCGCTAAAGATTTCGACTAGAGTTTTAAGACACTGCAGATGGTCATTTGTTCTGTGGCCTGACTAAAACCCTTCTTGTTTTTCTGACTGGTATAAATCGAGTTTCCTTCCAATCTGTATGCAAGTATACTTGTTATACACTAAAATTAAAAATCAAAGTGATAACAAATAAATTGAATGAAATTGACTAATACACTGGCAGAAAAAAAAATTATCCAAAGACAAATGCAAGAGAAATCACTAGAATAGAACAAACCGGCGTAATTATATTTCGTTGACCTGAAAAAGGCATTTAACAGGGACAAATTAAGTTACCCCCTTGTACGCAAGAAATATACTACTGGGAATAATCAAAACGGTCAAAAATATATATCATAAAAGGGCAATAAAAGTGTAACAAGAAGAAGAACTAACCGACACAATTGAGGCCATTAATCGGATAAGATTAATCTCCTAAATTCTCTGATCCCTGTAGTGGATCCTGGATAAAATAATAAAAAGAACAGAGCGATAAAAAAAGGTGGCAAATGGGAGAAAAACAACTGAAAATATGCAGAACTGAATATGCAGACGATACAATGTAAATCTCTCAAAATGAATACGTACCAATATGTAATTGCCAGAAAATTGAACGTCATAATTTCACCAAAAAAAGTGAATTTTTATAGCATCAAAAAATTAAAGGCATCATTTAAAAAACAGTCATCATATCAATAATGACATACGCGGTAGAAACATGACCCGCAACAGAGAGAACAAAGATAATGCTAGAAACAGCAGAGATGAAAACCCTTAGGGCTTGTTTATATGCAGGCGGCTTGTCAACGTCGACTGCGCGGTTTGCCTGTTTTACTTGATCTCACCCTAATGCCGCCTTTGAAGTTTCACCCTAATACCAAGAAAAATAGGGCGAAAACAGCTAAATCGCGGCGTCGACGTTGGCAAACCGCTCTTATATGAACAAGGCCTTAGAAATATGAATGGTACAATACGATACGGTACGATAATACAATAAGACACTATTGGACAGAACTGAAAGAACAATATGCAACAGAGATGTAAAGTGGAGAACATCAAGGTCTGGGTAAGAAAGAAAAGACTAAAATAGAACGATCGAATAAGCATAATGATAACAAAATATAGTAGAAAAGACGGCGCGAGACGATTCCCCAAGACGAAGACGACCAGGAAAGATCTCGAAAACGATGGAACTATAACTTGTTGGAACCACATTGAAAAACAAACAGTCATGTCTCTACATAAAATGAAGAATAAGAAGCAGAAGAAAAAGTTAGCTGGTTGAGTAGCAGTTCTAGTAGTAGGTTTGTTTTATCTTTATTTGGTTAATTAAAAAAGGTAAATCGCTTAAAAGATACTCTTTATTTATATCTCAAGTCTCCTGGTTGTTTGCTTTATGAGGCTTTGTATTTAATTATAGCAGCATTTTATTCAGCAAAGCATTTAGCATTCATACAAAACGAATGAATACAATTCGGAAGTGTGTCGGCACAGAAGTCGGCAAAAGAAGACCCATGACAATATAAAACTACTTCTGATTGCTTTTTTAATCAATGATTATTCCTGAGTTGTTGTATTTTTAGAATGCCTGTACTAATATAATCGCACAAATTTTCACAATCTTCTAAATATGTTTATTTAACTATAAAATAAGTTTTTACAATTTTCTTTATAAATTCTACCACTTATCTATGATTTGGCAATTTTAGTGTTTTTTGTATTTTTTTTTAAGTTCAATTTATTCCTTCCAATTAAGATGTTTCAATTTTTATTATGCTTCATGATTATCAATGAGTAATAATTATTAATGAGGCTAATAATTTACTTTTTATAACATTAAAATATTATTTTGCTATCTAGATTCTAGGGAATACAAATTTATGTAAAATAATAAACGTTCTGATTTGTTAAATAAAGGAAACCAATAAATGTGATAGAACTGGACAGTCACGTATTTTATACTACAAAATATTATAGGAAAATATTAATTGTTCTTGTTTCACTTATAAATTTCATTGTATAGTGTAAAATCGTTTAGATATTGAGTATGATTCTTTTTAACTGAGCACATCTACAAGTATAATTCTGTTTACGTACCGTCTCCTGTACAATAATATCCTGGGAATTTCGTGAAATAGGTAGTCTCATATCGATCGTGGTTATTGAAGAGAGTCCTCATCAAACTAGGCCACGGACGTGAAAACACCAAATAACCTTCACCTTCGCCCTTTATCTCTTTCCCTGCTTCATCGAGAAGGACGGGCTCTACGCCGAAAAATGGCACAGCCTGAAAATATATTGCATGTTATTTCACAAATACGTAGTAGGGGAGTGCATATAGATTTTCACTTCGGAAAAAATCAAACAAGATAGAACTTTTTGTAATTTAATTAAGAAATGTTTAATAAACAACATATCAAAAAGTTCTACTCGAGAAGTGGGTGCTTCATTTTTTATTAAACAAATGCACTACGAAATTAGATGTTTTTTTGAATAACTCCGAAAATATAAATCTTGGAAATAACTGACTTGACCATTGAAATATTTAGAAAATTTTACAAAAAAAACCTTTTATAAAAATTGTTCTAAAATTAAATCTGTATCTTGTATAATTTTTTATTTATAACGCTAAAGTCACCCTTCTCACAAACATTGGCGCACTGTAAACTAACGTACGGCGAAGTGCACGGTTGGGTTATTTTAATGTAATTCTTTAACTAATTGATTAAATAAAATTTTACAAATTGGACATGAAATAAGAATAATTAAGCTATCTTATGGTTATAAAAGGAAGAAATAAAATGTATGGGCATAAGTTTGGTGTGGGCGGAAAATGAGCCTTACATGAATTTTGTTTAAAAATGATTTAAAAATGTGTAACTAATACAATTTTTCTTATAAAACTCTCAATTTTGCACAACTTACCTTTCAAGCATCTTAATAAATGATGTTTCATTCAAAAAAAATCTCAAAAATTTAATTCAAATGATATGACGTCTCAAAAATTGTAATTTTTGAAATCTTCGTAGTTTTATAGAATTACCACCACTTTAAGACGGTATTAGAGAGATATCGAAACCCTATTTAACAACGTCCTTTAATAAAAGATCCTTTATTTTGACATATACGCAAGCGCAGTATCACGTCCTTTATTTTTGTCCTGTAATAAAATACAGGCTGCCCGTATTTAAGGAAAAATAGAGGACAAAAATATTTTAATAAAGGATCCTTTATTTTGACGTAACGTGTCAAAAATGTGACAAATTTGTCAAATTATGTGAAGAAACAAGAAAAGAAAGGCGTCTAACTTCGCTTATATTTATGTTTTTATCAACAAATAGAATTTTATAGGTTATTTTTATATTTACAAAAATATTTAATGTGTCATTTGTCAAAATAAGAGATTCCTTCGAAAACTGCGTTTCCGATAACTCTCATTAGGCAAATCCTGTATTTGTCCTTTATTAAAAGATCCTGTAATAAAGTAACTTTTAACTTAGGGTTTCGATATCTCTCTATTACTCAAGTTTGAACAGATCTATTACACTTTTATAAGTGCTTTTTTAAAGCTTGGGATGTCTTTAAAATGCACTAAATTATATATATGAAATAAACTATTTCTTTTTAAGAAAATTAAGAAAGATAACAAAAATGTAATACAAAAATCGAAAATTACCAGCTAAAAAAATGTTTATACAAAGTGATCAAAACTTTTTTCTGTGAAACTTACCTAAAATACATTTAATAATAAGCTTCAACAATAATAAATGTTCAGCAAAAAAATCACAGTATGTCTGCGTAACTTGGAACCTACTGATATCTTTTGTATTATCAGTTTTACGAAAAAAAGTTATTCTTTATAAAATACTCTGCATCGTATATAATCTAAGATGCAATCATCAAATATCAAATTTAATTAATGTTATACGAGGTAGTCAAAAAATATGAATTTCACTCAAGAGTAAAGTACGTTTACATTTCACAATATCGAAAATTGTTATTAAGAAAAGTTGTTTGGAATTAAAAAATTTGTTTTAGTGTTCAATTACATCCTTCTAATTAAAGTATTGTTAATTATAGAGGCACTTAACTCTTAAGAAAAATTCATATTTTTTACATACCTCGTATAAAATTAAAAAAGTTTGATATCTGATGATTGTATCTTAGATTTTAGAGCAGGGAGAGCATTTTCTGAAGAATAACTTTTTTTCGTAAAAGTGATAATAAAATAGTTATCATAATTGTAATAAAATGATGATAAGTATGCGTAGGTAATTTGAGAAAAAATTAAAATTTTTTTTTTTCGATTAGAATGATGTAATTGTATATTTAGACATAGTTTCTAATTTCAAACAACTTTTCAAAATAGAATTTTTTTATATTCTGGAATATAAAGATACTTTACTCTTTAACGAAATTCATATTTTTGACATAACTCGTATAAAATTGATAAAATTTGATATCTGATGGTTGAGTTTTAGATTTTTGACTATCCAGAGCATTTTATTAAGAATAACTTTTTTTCGTAAAACTGATAACAAAAAAGTTTTCCATGTGGCTCCTAGCTACGCAGACACACTATATAAGAGCTTCTCTATAAGAATTTTCAATGCCATATTCGGATTCAGCATAATCAAAAACAAAATAGAAACATATTTGATCTAAGTAAAATATTGAATTTATCGATATTTTTAAAATTATTTATACAAAACAATTTTTATTGTAGAAAATCTGCGAGTAGAACTTTTTACTTTAACATGTATATAAACTAACAAAAAAGTTTTAGAAAAATATAAGCTTGTTTGAATTTTTCCGAAACAATGCATGTTTTCGTTCTAATTGCACTCCCCTATAGGTACACTTAAAAAAAGTAAAATACAACTGAATCGTAACTTATGTAGAAATTCAAATATAATTAAACAGAAAATACAAAATTGATGAAAGGGGCAGAAAAAGAATTATAAATAGCATCAAGTCGGTTCTGGAATTCACAATGGCATCATCATAATATTGTACCTAACTTAGACCCCGTTCTCATGACAGGCGCTTAACGCGCGTTTTAATGACCCGTGATTATAACTATATGTATAATTTTACTTGAGACCGTCCACATGCTAACGCTCGTTTTAGGTCATTAAAACGCCCGTTTGCATGTGAACGGTCTCAAGTAAAATGTATGTAGTTGTAATCGCGGGTCATTAAAACGCGCGTTAAGCGCATGTCATGAGAGCGGGGTCTTATAAACAACTGTGATATTCTTAGGCCCCGTTCTCATGACAATCGCTTAACGCGCGTTTTGATAACGAGCGTTTACAACTACATACATTTTACTTGAGACCGTTCACATTCTAACGCGCGTTTTATTCAGTCATTAAAACGTGCGTTGGCATGTGATGGGTCTCAAATAAAATGTATGTAGTTGTAATCGCGCGTTATCAAAACGGGCGTTAAGCGCCTGTCATGTGAACGGGCTCAATATCAAGTAATAAATTTTTACGTTAATATTTGCAGAATTAGGTCTAATTTCAAATCGAAAACAATCCAACTTTTTTTTAAACGAAACAATCAACGAAATTAGTCAAATTATGCTATTATATTATTTATGAAATTATAGAGGCTATACACCTACACGATTATTTATTTGTTATGATTATACAAAATAAAAAAAACATTTTTTTTTATTTAGCTAATGCCTCGACAACTAATGGCCATTGGCATGGTGATGGTACAGTGGATTGTTCCAGTTAGGTATCTAGTGTAATGTGTAGTGTGTGTTTTGAGTAAGTGTCTTGTTACTTTGCAAAGTCTACGTCACTGTCTTTGCAAAGAGACGCTAATTTTATCCGAACGTCTGCGGTCCCTCCGGTGAGTACCGATCCCACAAGAATAGAAACCACTTTCATCCATTAATTTATAATAAACAAAATGATCTCTACCCTGGTGAAATTCGAACTCATGACCATTCGGAGCTTTCGATCCAAAGGTAGGCGCTCTTACCACTGAGCCACAGAGGGGGTAAAAAAACATAATATTAAAGTAAGTAATACCACTAATAGCAATAATAAGTGTTGTTCTGAAGCTATTTCCTTGTGGCATTTTTATGATTAATTATTTATATGGGAAATAAGCCACAATTAAAATGAAAAAAATAATTTTATTAACGTTTCGACTCCCAAATCGGGTGCCGTTGTCAAAATACAAAATAATACTGGTATTATTATTTTGTATTTTGACAACGGCACCCGATTTGGGAGTCGAAACGTTAATAAAATTATTTTTTTCATTTTAATTGTGGCTTATTTCCCATATAAATAATTAAGCAATAACAAGGGTATACAATCAAATTAAAATGGTATTTTCTAATAATCTTCTGTTTTTATCAATAAAATATGTAGAATTAGGTTTTAATACAGTGCGGAAACTACTTATGGATTAAAATTGTTTATATCCTTATCTTGGAAAATTATTTAAAACTCTGTATACCTATCATTAATTTAGGATTCATGTTGAATAATAAAAGATGATATTTTGAAATATGTATCTATTACATAAATGTTATTAAGACCGTATGTACACAGAAATTGCGTCGGTACACAAAAGCGCGTTGCCAAAACGCGCGTTAAGCGCCTGTCATGTGAACTTGGCCTAAGGGACTATGATGTGACAATACTTTCTGCGTGGCAAGGTATTGTTTGTCCGTAACAATTGTCTTGATGTCAATTCATCTATAAATTATTCGCCTATATCATGTTAGGTAGGTATACCATTGTGTGTTTGTCTGATTAGAGAACCTATTGTAATTGACTAATTGTCTTAAAACTTTTTATATAAAAATCAAATAATGATACAGCGATTGTAATCCTAATCCTAATTCTAGTTTTCATATCATCATCATAAACCTGTACGCGTCCACTGCTGGTTCCATCTGTATATGTCTTGTTTATGCAATTTCTGTAAATATAAACAATACGTATATTTGGGAACAACAATCAACAAGAGTGGACGCACTGAAAAAGAGATAGAGCAAAAGATCGTGAAATGAAAAAGGGTGATTGGATGCCTAAACCCGATGCTATGGTCAAAAGAACTATCTAATCAAAGAAAACGTCTCATCTTTAACTCCATCTTACTAAATCTCTGAAACGACGCCTACTTGCACTGGAAATGGACTTCTGGAGAAGATCGGCTAGAAAATCAAGGCTTGAAAAAATACAAAATGACCAAATCAGAAATATAATGTGAGTCAAGTCAACCATCATAAACGAAATTCAAAGGAGACAACTGATCTGGTATGGTCATGTAGAAAGAATGGACGAAGACAGACTGCCAAAACAAATTCTAAAATGGCCGCCAAGTGAAAGAAGGGAGAGAGGAATGCCGAAATAATCCTGGCTAGGCGGCACTCAGAAGGCAATGTCGGAAAGGAATCTTCACCTTGGGGAATAGAACGACCGACGAAGCTGGAAACTGGGAACCGGAAGGCGAAGAACGCTTTAAATAACCGGGATAATAATAAATATGTCTTGTGCGGCTTGCATCCAGTTACTGATAACACGCTTTAGATCGTCGGTCCATCTGGTTGGTGGGCGTGCTCTGCTCCATGGTGCTTCTCGTCGTGGCCTCCACTCGACAATACGTTTTGTCCATCGGTTATCTTGTTTTCGTAAATGATTTTTCATACTTTTCATTAATTTTCATATATCAGATATACAATGTTTGTAGAATTCTAGATTTTAACAATTTGATAAAAAGATTGTTTTATATTCCAATAAATATCAAAGTCATATACTTACAGCTGATCCAGGTTTCATTGGAATTGCTCCTGGTAATGGAGTAAGTACATGTCCACCGGTCTCTGTTTGCCAGAATGTATCCACTATTGAACACCTTCCTCTTCCGACTAGTTTGTAGTACCATAGCCATGCCTCAGGATTTATAGGCTCTCCTACAGATCCTAATACCCGTAAAGATGAGAGATCATGTCTAAAAATAAAATGATGTTTTATTCTAAACAATGAATAAGTTACATATTCTAAACAAGACGAGAACGACTAATTATCCTGTTTGAAATAAGTCTGGTTAGGGAACAGTTCTTTGTTTGAGTTCATATTACTGCGGACACTGCATCCATTCGCCAAGTCGTAACAATTATAAAGCATAAGAAAAAAACTAGGTTGAAAATGTTTATTTAATAGAACTATAAAAGTGGGACAAATGCCGGACAAATGGAGAAGCAGTAGGTATATTAGTACCAGCTTACAGAAACAAGGGAGATATACAATAATGTAAAAATACAGGGCCATAGATATACATACAAGTTAGGTTATGCTCAAAACGAGTAATATTAACCACTACCCTTTCACTCAATAAGAGCTCGATTGTGGCTCATTCCTAGGTTAAAGTAGTCCTTTCAGCCAAGCCTGTTTTACAAAGACTATCATTCAAATACATTCTGCCCTATCCTATCCAACCCTGGGTAGCTGCTCAGAACGTGTTCCCCCATCTCGTCACCAGACTAACAGAATCTACAATTGATTTTACAATTGATGCGATTTAGTCCAGAAAGCCACTGCGCATCCGCTAGGAAAAATATTCTAATTCGGATTTTTTGCACAATCTTACTCAAAAAGGACCCCTTTTAACAAATTTGCATGTTGCCAGGACCAAAAGTTGGTCAAAAATTTTTTAAACGTTTTTTTTTGTTTTTTTCCTAAAATTATTTTTTTTTGCATGGAACAAAATTTGTTTAGGTTTTTTGGATCATTCCAAATAGAAAAGGTCTTTAGTGACTTTTCTCTAATGTTGATAGTTTTTGACATATAAGCGATTAAAAATTGAAAAATTGCGAAATCGGCCATTTTTAACCCTCAAAAACTATGTGAAAAACTGAAAATTTGAATGTTGTCAAGGTAGGTAGACATTTTTTAAACATCGATTGATGAAATCCCGACGAGTTTTTTGCAATACAATATCAAAAACCCCTTTGTTTTTTAATTGCCAATCAAGCGTGCGCGTCACTATTTTCCACCGTTGCATGTGTATACAGTATGGTGAAAATGAAAGGAATAAATTAGTTATTTCGTAAACCGGTGTCTTTAAGGAAAAATCCCAAAACAGGTCGGTTTTTATTTTTAAATTATGATATTGTGGCATATATAGTATACTAGTGACGTCATCCATCTGGGCGTGATGACGCAATCGATGATTTTTTTAAATGAGAATACGGGTCATGTGCTGGCTCATTTGAAAGGTTCTTCAATTCTCTATTCAGTAATATAAACACGTACATAATTATTTGTACAGGGTGTCCAAAAAATTCTTATTAAATTAAATCATTTGGCAAATTGACAAAAAATTAAATTATTGGACACCCTGTATAAATAATTATGTAAATGTTTATATTACTGAATAGAGAATTGAAGAACCTTTTAAATGAGCTAGCACACGACCCCCATTCTCATTTAAAAAAATCATCGATTACGTCATCACGCCCAGATGGATGACGTCACTAGTATAACATATATGTCACCATATCATAACTTAAAAATAAAAATCAACCTGTTTCGGGATTTTTCCTTAAAGTCGCCGGTTTACGAAATAACGAATTTATTCCTTTCATTTGCACCATACTGCATACACATGCAACGGTGGAAAATAGTGTCGCGCACGCTTTATTGGCAATCAGAAAACAAAGGGGTTTTTGATATTGTATTGCAAAAAACTTTTTGTGATTTCGTCAATCGATGTTTAAAGAATATCTACCTACCTTGGTAACATTCAAATTTTCAGTTTTTCACATCGTTTTTGAGGGTTTAAAATGGCCGATTTCGCAATTTTTCAATTTTTAATCGCTTATATGTCAAAAACTATCAACTTTAGAGAAAAGTCACTAAAGACCTTTTCTGTTTGGAATGATCCAAAAAACCTAAAAAAAATTTGTTCCATGCAAAAAAAAAATAATTTTAGGAGAAAACAAAAAAAAACGTTTAAAACATTGTTAACCAACTTTTGGTTCTGGCAACATGCAAATTTGTTAAAAGGGGTCCTTTTTAAGTAAGATTGTGCAAAAAATCCGAATTAGAATATTTTTCCTAGCGGATGCGCCGTGGCTTTCTGGACTAAAGCCAGTCAAACTTCTTTTAAAAATGATATGCCCACAACAATATGGATTTTGTAAAAATAAATCTATTGAAGCTAATTTATTATTATTTACTAATTATATTAATGATGTCATAGTCAACAATAACCAGGTAGACGTGGTATACACTGATTTCGCCAAAGCCTTCGATAAGGTCAACCATGATATTCTATTAGAAAAATTATTGTACTTTGGGCTAAGCCATTCATTGCTAGAACTTTTTGTAACATACTTGACACATAGATGGCAATTTGTATCATATAAAGGAGATAAATCGGAAGTTTTCCTGGTGGAATCAGGTATACCACAAGGTTCAAATTTAGGACCGCTATTATTTTTACTGTTTGTGAATGAATTACCTTCTTTAATTACATCTCGGTGACTTTTATATGCGGATGATTTAAAAATATTTAGAGAAATTAAAGATTTGAATGATTATTTTCAATTACAGTACGATTTAAACGAGACTTATGATTGGTTAATACGTAATAAACTGTATTTTAATTTGAACAAATGTACGATCATGACATATAGTCGTCAGGCAAACCCTAGTTATTTTATGTACAATATGGGAAATAATAACTTACATAGGGTCAATGAAGTGACGGATCTTGGTATTACGTTTGTAAATAATTTAAGTTTCAACTTACATGTTCAAAATATTATGTCTCAGTCATACAAAATTATGGTGACTTATTAAACGTGTAACATATAAATTTCATTAAACGGCTCAATTAAACGGCTCTTTAATTCATTTGTTAGAAGCAAATTAGAATTTGGGAGTATTGTCTGGAGTACCTTATTAAATAGTGGTCACATGCGGCAAATTGAATCAATTCAAAACAAGTTTATTAAATATTTATTTTACAAAAAGCACAAAATATCGCCAGAATATGATTCGTATCAACCATTAAGAAAAGAATGCTCCGTTAATACATAAATAAAGAAGAATTAATAAGGCCAATGACTAAAAGCAAAGCTAACTTACATTATTATGCTTCCAATTGGATTTCTTTTTTTTTAATATATTGATTTTTTAACCGTAACCTGTTTAATTTTTATCTTAAAAAGTTTGTTAAAAAATAATTTTGTAGGTTTTTACAGGATCTATAAGCCCGTCCGCACATTAGAGATGGCGGTTTTTGACAAAACACCGGTTTTCGGTTATACCGTTTTTTTTTTGCTTATGGTTTAACCTGGCGGTTATAACCGGCCGAAAAAACCGGTTTTTGGAAAAACCGGTTATCGGTTTTTTTAATCCAATAGGTTACAAGGTTACATTTACAATGCACTTTAGTTTGCGATACTCCATTCGACTCGATATCAATATGATCAAAATTAGTACTATCGAAAGAACATCAATATCAATATAAATAAAACAAAATTTTTAATAAAACCATTTTATTCTATTAATTAATATATTTATTTATTTTCTAAAATACCCACCAATGTTCCTCTCCTCCCAAACTTAAAAAATTCCCCAACCATTTCAACTTATAAAAAATTTCCCAGACTCTTTGAAATGGGATTTAAAAAAAATAATATCAACATAAATATTTTACTTAAAACTAAATTGGATAATGCAATTTATCTTTTATTTTTACTACCATCAAAAAAAATTATCGTGTATTACTTTTAACACGTTTTTATATATTTGTAGAATAGGTACCTACATTTTAACTCATTTAATACTTCCTGTATGCGTGTATCGTTTTGAAAACGTAGCGAAATTCTTGGAGATTCGTATTCGTAATCAGTAATACGATATGCATAGTCAGAGCATTATTTTTGGTAATCAGAAAAAGTCATTCAACCACTTTCAATGTCAAGAGTTAAGAGTTTAGTGTGAAAAATAGATGATGTTTGCCTCTAATTCAAACAGACACTTCTTATGTAAATATTATGATTAGAGATACCTTTTCAAGGAAATATAGCAAGGAAAAATAACTGCTTCTGGCTGATGTGAGATTGCACTTTCAGTTTGCTTCTGTATTTATAAAATAAAATAAAATTTGAATTATGGTTTTGTTGGGAATAATTACTTGAGAATAATAATTGTGATTGGGATAAAAAATAATACCTAACCTAATCCTAATCACGGTAAAAACCTAATAACCGGTTTTTACTTTAAAAAGAAAAAACCGGTTATAACCGGGACAAAAAAACCGGTAAAACCGGTTATTGCGAAGTAAAAAAACCGGTTTTAGGTTTAAACCAGTAGGTTTTTCCCATCCCTACCGCATATGGAGCGACGCTCGAAGCACTCGGCTCGATTCAAATCGCGTAGATTTCTCCCTGCCACTCAAGTTCCTTCGTTGTGGCATTGAGCACGAGGCGTTTACGATTGCAAAGTCTCCTCTCTTGTACGACTCTCGTCTCTTGCGATCCGTAGTGCACGAGAAAGTTCGAGTGAGACGCACGTTTTTAGTCATAATAGGTAGTTTATTTTATTTGTTTCCTTCGTTTTTTGTTGTTTTTTTGCGCTGAATGAAATTTTACTTTTATTTAAAGATCGGTGCATGTTATGTTCATTGATTGTAGTACTACCTACTGACTTTGTGGAAATATATTGTTGGTAATATAAAATTCTGAAAACATTGAACTTTTTTTTCTAGGTGTTTATTATAAAATTCGTTGGGGAAATAGAACCCTCAATTGTATAATGCTCATTGTATACAAATGATACTAAAAATGTAACAATACCGTACTTTTTACAGATCTAAATAGTCGTTTGGGTTGATAAAAAAAAGATGTGAGCAAACTGAATCGACTAGTGTGCGGAGAGCAATCGCTTGTGCCGCAGGGTTCGTACAAGACGAGCGAACTTCGAGACCTGTTTTCGATCGACTCATATGCGGACGGCCTAAGACTGTTAATACCAAATCCTTTTAAAATCCTCAGTCGCAAAAAGTGGTGACTTTGAAAGGGTTGGTAAAGGTGATTTTTGCATGTTATTACAAGTTTTAATTGTCAATAGCTCACTTAATTTTTACCGTAGAGAAAATTTTTGCTAACCAAGTTCTTGGGAATTAAATAAGCGACAATTTTATATTTAAATATTTTTTTTGTATTTTTGATGATAATCTTTCTATTCTGAAGAAAAGGGAATTTTTTACCAAACTTCAAAAATTCGATATTTGCTTTTGACTCCATTTTTGTAAAAACTAATCATCCTAAACCAGTTAAACTTCTAGAACCTATTAATAATACATAAGTAAAGAAGACGAAATAAGGTTAATGACTAATTTTATTCAGGATGGTGATTAGGGGTTTGCTTTCGATCACTTTTTCGCTGAAAAATATAGGGTCTGACATTCTTTTCATTATAAGCCACCTAATTTTTGAGCTAAAGACTTTTTTTTATTTCTGAAGATAGACATTTTTAAATACTTCAAATTAGTTTAAACAAGTGATCCTGAAAAATATATAGTTTTCCCTTTTGACTTTGAAACTACAATATTTAGCATTTGCCGAAGAAGACCTAACATATAATAGTATAGCTCGATTGCTATTGGTCTGTAAGATAATTAAAAAAAAAACGGTTTTGTTGATTTTTTCAAAAGGTACATTTTTGTTAAGCAAAGTTGTTTTGATAAAACAAAAACTGTTTGAGTTATTTGCAGAAAACTGATTAAAACATTAATTTTTTTAATATAAAACTAGTACTTTCGATAGCGAATAAATAGAAAACTATTAATTTTATCAAAAAATGTATAGAACATGTTTTGCTTAGAATGAATGTTTTTACCAACTTTTGCGGTCAAAATATAATAAAAAATTTTCACCCCCGACATGGGGTGGCAACCACCCCCATGGTAAAAGCGCCTTTTGGCATCATATAAATTTTGATCCTTGGACTATCCACTACTTATTCTCAAATTTTCAAGCAAATCGATCCATTCTGTAAAAATTGCGAGGTTTTGTTCTATTTTAAGCTTCATTACTTGGACTATATTATATTTAATAGTAATCAATAAATACATAATAATAATAAAATAATAAATAAATATAATAATTAATAGAATAAAATGGTTTTATTAAAAATTGTGTTTTATTTATATTGATGTTCCTTCGATAGTACTAATTTTGATCATATTGATATCGAGTATCGAGTCGCGTGGAGTATCGCAAACTAAAGTATATTGTAAATGTAACATTGTAACCTATTGGATTAAAAAACCGAAAACCGGTTTTTGCAAAAACCGATTTTTTGGCCGGTTATGACCGCCAGGTCGTCAGGCCGGTTATAACCGTAAGCAACAAAAACCGGTATAACCGAAAACCGGTGTTTTGTCAAAAACCGCCATCCCTACTCCTAGTCGTTAGGAACGAGATGGTTTCATAAGATCTGCCGTAGCATCCAGAGCTTCGATGCCAAAGTTTGACAGCAAGCGCAGCTTCAACGTACCCACTCAGAAAAAATGAGTATAAGGCTACGGCTCCACGGGCGGGAAATTGACGCTAGCAGTAGCAGTAAAATGAATTTAAGGTTCCGCGGAACGGAATAGGGATAGCCGAACTGTACCGATTACAGGACTTGTGCGTAGTCGGTTCAGTTCGGCTATTCCCATTCCGTTCCGCGGAACCTTAAGTTCATTTTACTGCTACTGCTAGCGTCAATTTCCCGCCCGTGGAGCCGTAGCCTAAGACTCTTCCTAAAGTCAAAATTTCATTCACTTTGTTGACATTGTTTGGCTACAAATTGGTTTCTTTTTTGTTTCAATTAATATCCTTTATAACTTTAAACACACTATAATAATTCTATTTCTATTAAATGGGGTGTAAAGTAAAAGAACAAAAAATGGATTGTGCTATTAACACCCAACACAACATACTAGACCACACCTTCTTTTAAGGTGCTAATATGTGAATTTTAACAATTTTTGAGTATTTTGCGCTACCGCAAATTAAAAGATATTGTCTGTTTCAAATTTATTTCCTATTTTTTAAACTATTAACTACACAGTTTTCACTATAGCACGTTTAAATATTATTGGCTAAAGATTGTAAAAATAATTGAAAAATGTCTTGATTTCTGAAAAAAACTTTATTTTACTTTGCATTTTACATATAAACCCCAAAGGCAAGTTTCAATGGTATAGCGATTAAAAAATGAAACATTATTGTTTTTCGACCCACCCTAATGTGTATGTATTTGTGAATAGTGTTTTAGTTATCGTGTACTTGTATCTTCATTGATAATAATTTTATTACCTTGCTTTTGTTAATAATTTTATTCATTTCATTATTAATTGACGACTTATTTGACTGTACTACAAATAGGATTGCAAATGTAAAGACTGAAATAGTTTTATACACACTTATGAACAGGTCAACACTGTTGTACACAGGTCAACAGGGAAAGGTGTACTTTTGAAGTGTGTAAAACAAATAATTCCTAGCTGAGCGCTTTCGGCTTATAAAGCCATCTTCGGAGCTATGCTACAATAGAAAGGTCTCTAATGAATAATTGATCTTAGAATTCAAAAGTTTAACTTACGTCAAATAGGATTGCACCCAAGCTCGGCAAAGCAAATTTATTTTCTATTAGTTATGTATTTTTTTTTGGAAGACATTAATAAAGACCTTCCAGATTTTTTTCAGAGACCTTAATGAAGACCTTGATACTTTGAAGACCTTTACTTTATTATTATTAATAATATTATACACGGATTATACGACATATTTATGACAGAAACTCAATACACATGAGAAACGTTGATACGACCTATGCTTATTTATTTATTTCCATTGGCGTCAGATCAGATAATAGCGAAACTACAGGGTAATATTCCCTGGTGTTTAATATATGCTGATGACGTAGTGTTTGTAGGAAATAGTAAAAGCAATTTAGGACCAAAACTGATATAGTGGACACGAGGCCCTTGAGGAAAAACGTTAAAAACTTAGTAGGACAAAAACGGATTACTGGAAGTGTCCATTTAAAGATGGAGTTACTATACTCCTTCTCAGAGGCATCTTTCAGTGCGTCACAAGTGGCAGAAAAAAAGGTAGGTCCGTAGGTAGGTAGGATACGTACAATTTTTATAATATTTATTCCGGTTGTTGATAGATGGCGCTATAATCGGAAAAAAGATTTAGGTATTTAACCATTATTTACCTATTACATAATATGTAATAGGTAAATAATAATATTATTATTATCTATACGACGATAATTTAAAGTTCTTCTCAGTCTTTCAGTATCATTAATGATGTAATATATGATTTTAAGAATTTAGAGAATCATAGCATGACATTTTAGTTAAATCTGACAGTTGTCAGAATCGTAATCGTAAGTTGGTATAAAAACAAATCAATTGTGTTTATTTCATTTATAAAAAGGAACGTTCTTTGATTTGTATAGTTTTATAAATTGTACAGATTATAGTCGTATAGATAATACATGAATCATTTTTTGTTCGATTATAGTACCATCTATCAACAACTAGAATAAAGGTTATAAATTACTTTAATCACGGACGTACCTTTTTTTCTGTCACTTACAACTTAATGCGTTAGAAAGAAATCGAAAAACTGTGACGCACTGAAATATGCCTCTGAAAAGGAGCATACAAATAAAATAATGTGATTGGACGGTGAAATTATTGTGAAAAGTAATAGTTTTAACTACCTAGGTATTACAAAGTAGTGGGGAAATAAATGGAGATGCAGGCATATGCATTATGCAGAAAATTTTGCACATTTTCTTTTTAAATTACTCTACTATTAACATTATCAACTTACTTAGTAACTAATTCATCGTCGAATTTCATTAAAGCTCTGATTGCAGTTGGAGCTGTGTAGAATTGGGTAACTTTGTATTTATCAACTACCACCCAAAATCTGTCGTTGTCTGGGTAAAAGGGTGTACCCTCGTACTGAAATAAAAATATAGCATAAAAATCGTTATAAAAATTTTGATATGCAAAACATTAATATATTAGGCCTAGGAAACAGTTTAACACAAATCATTTAATTTTTTTTTATATGTTATATTTATAAAACATTAGCATTTTATTTAACAAATATTTAGAAATTTAATTTCAGCCTATTTTTACAAATACCTATAGTTCTCGAAAACACAATTCTTTTGAAAATTATTACCAAATAATAACGCAACTATCTACTATTAAGCATTTTTAATATAAAAAAAGTTTTTTTTTATTTTAAACAACACTTGGTTATTTACAACTAGTCACAAAATATTAGACTAACGAGCAAATTTTCTTTATTGACAATCTTAAAACTAATGTTTGTTGAGTTCTCCCCAATGGTATTCCTCAATTTTTTTAGCCGGCTTAAACCTAGCACTTAACACGCACATGACTATTTGCTATTTATACTAACATTTACTATTTACACTAACTCAAAAGGTTTCACACTAACTCGAAAGGTTTAGTTCTATTGAGTCTTCTCACTATTCCATGCTGATCCAGGAGTTGCTCTACGTTTGCATGATTATGATGTCTGTTTTCATGCTTCTTTGCGAATACTTTAATGACATCTGCCACCATTTCCACACCTAGGTCTCTGTGTAGGCCGCTACTTCTTATGTATCAGGGAGCATCTAGAATGTCTCTTAGTACTTTATTCTGAAAACTTTGGATCATTTTGATATTACTCGCACTGGCACATCCCCAGAGCTATATGCCATCTGTTTGTATTATAGGCTTCAGTACTTGTTTATATTATATCATTAGCTTATTATGTACTGCCAGTTCTGAATTTCTTCCGAGGAACCAGTATAATTTTCTATATTTGATGTTCAATTCCATTTTTGAACTTATACTTCTCTACGCGCGATATGAGGGTGAATTTTAATAGGATTAAAACCTTTGATTCCGGCGCAGTCGCATTACAACTTTGTTCTGATTGGATGTTCAAATGACATGACAAAAATTACCCAATATGGCAGCTGTGGGACTGTGGTTTGGTTATGTATGGTTGCTGCGTTTTAAAATTTGTAGGAAGAGAAACAACAAACAAAAAGTTAGTTAATGGTTATACTGCCTTTTTAAATAGTTTTCATATTATATTTTTGGACTTATTAACATAGAAGAGATTATTGTTGCATGCCAATGTGAAAGCCCATCAAACCGTGACTAGCATGAGTGCCGCAAAATTACTGATAAAAAACCTATTAGCTCGAAGGCGAAGAGAACTGTGGATAACAACAATCAACCGGGACGATCTACGATCTCGCTTATTCAAAGCTAAAGAATCTTACACTGGTAAGTGTTTTAAAAATAGTTGATCAAATTTTGTTATGATATTTGAACATAGCCACTTTGCACGATGCAAGTGATTGCGAAATTTATTAGTCGTTATATTGATACATAGTATGTAATACTTTTATTTACATAATTTGATTACCATCAAAATTTCTATCAATATTCACCTAATATATTGTTTTCTTACTCTATGTTTTGTTGTATTTTTTCAATTCTAAATCATTTCAATTCAAAATCAAAATAATTTGATTTACATAATTTAAAAACGTCAAAAGTTTTATCCGTTTAGTTAGTCGATCTTCGCACATAATGACACACTGTCTCCGAGGCGAAGCGTTTAATGCGAGTGAACCCCAATACAACGCCAATAACAGGAGCGCTGGTAAGTTGGTTCGAATCCCAATAGAAACTTTTATTTTTTTATACATTTTATGATTGTAAGTTTATTTATTATATAATTTTATTTTTAGAAAATACGTACTTAGTTAAAAAATTTTCCGACAATTAATGTTCAGAAATCATTTGTGGCATTTTTAATGTGTTTGTGTGTGTTTTATTCTTTTATTATTTTAATTTTTGGCACTGTTTTAATAAAAATGTTTGAGAAGTAGTAAGTATAAATTAGTTTAATATTTAAATAAAATATAAATAAAAAGTATATTAATTTCGTTTATAATCATATAATCATAATAAAAGTATAACTTCTTAAGTGCGTACAAAAGTACACACACATTATTTTTTTCTTTTTTAAGTGTTCTTTCCTTATCAGCCTGACATCTAGGTTCATACCCAAATATTTTGATGTATTGGCATATTGTATAGTAGTGCCATTTAGTACTATTAGTGTTTTATTTATTCTTTTTGTTGGTGAAATCTACATGTACTGATTTAGTCTCATTGAGTTTGATACGCCATTTCTTGGTCCATGCATTAACCTCATTGAGCGTCTCTTGCAATTTTACTTTTGCTTTAATTTCATCATCATCAACTGTTGATATATTTGTGTCATCATCAAATGTAGCAGTTGTGGTTGTATCTAATACTGATGTATCGTGTACAGCAGACAAACAAATGGACCTAAAATACTACCTTCGAGTACTCCAGCATCAACTGTTCTCAATTCAGAGTAACCTCCTCCTCCTAAGTGCCTTCTCTATTGAGGTTGGCGATCAATATGGCAAATTTCTCTATGTTCTGGGATTGGTGGATTAAATCATTCCCTGTTGTGTGGGTCCAATCTCTGATGTTTCTAAGCCAGATTTTTTCTTTCTTCCTATACCCCTTTTACCTTCGAATTTGCCTTCTAATATTACCTGAAGCTGCTCAAATTCCCCATGGGGCATTATGTGTCCTAGATATGACGTCTTTCTAATTATGATTGTATTGACCAGATGAGGACGTGTGTTCATTATTTCCAGTACTTCTTTATTTGTAGTTCTGCTGGTCCAGCTTATTCTTGGCATTCGGCGGTACATCTACTTCTTCTTCTTCATGTGCCGTGCTCGATTATCGAACGTTGGCTATCAAATTGGCTATAGTAATTTTGTTAACGGCAGCTCGGAAAAGGGATGCAGAGGATCTGTTATACCATTCTCTCAGGTTTTTAAGCCATGACGTTCTTCTTCGACCTGGCCCTCTTCTTCCGTCTACCTTGCCTTGTATTATTAAATGGAGTATATTATATCTCTCTGGGTGTCGCATAACATGGCCAAAATATTCAAGTTTTCGATTTTTAACTGTTCTGACGACTTCTGTGACTTTTCCCATCCGGTGCAAAACAACTTCGTTACGAACTCTATCCACCCAACTTATTCGTAGGATTCTTCGGTATACCCCAATTTCAAAGGCTTCCAATTTCTTGAGAAGAGTATCTGTTAAAGTCCAGCCTTCGACACCGTACAAAAGACTAGAGAACACATAACATCTCACTAATCTAATTTTAAGATTCAAAGTAATGTTGTTTCCACATAAAAGTTTCTTTATCTTAAAGAATGCAGCTCTGGCCTTCTCAATACGTATTCTAATTTCTTTGCTCATGTCCCAGTTCTCATTTAGATTACAACCAAGGTAGGTGATACTGTTAGTTCTTTCTAATTGTTCACCATAAGCTGTTACTACTTCCGGTTGTATTGGCGTCTTACTGACAACCATCACCTTGGTCTTTGCGGTGTTTAGCTTGAGTCCATATTCATCACACGTTGTGGTAATCCTATTTATCAGATGTTGAAGTTCTTCATAATTGGTCGCAATTAACACCGTGTCATCCGCATATCTCAAATTATTAATATTGACGCCATTCATTTTGATACCACATTGAGCATTATCCACTGCTTTATTGAAAACAAACTCAGAATAGATGTTAAATATTAGTGGGGACAAAATGCAGCCCTGCCTTACTCCTCTTCGTATTTGAAGTTCTTCAGACGTCTCCCAGCCAATCCTGATGTTTGCACGTTGATGCCGGTAAAGATTTTTGATAATGCGTAGGTCTTTATCATCAATACCCACTTTCTGAAGAATAGCAATCATTTCCGTATGTTTTACCCGATCAAAGGCCTTCTCAAAGTCAATGAAACACATATAAACTGGATGTCCGACATCTCTGCATCTCTGTACCATAACCTGAATACTAAACAGTGCTTCTCTGGTCCCAAGGTTATTGCGGAATCCAAACTGTGTATCACCAAGCTGTTCTTCTATTTTTTGGTACATCCTAGAGTGCAAAATTCGTAGAAATATCTTTAAAACATGACTCATCAAGCTAATGGTTCGGTAGTCACTACATCTTTTCGCGTTTGCTTTTTTAGGTATCGTCACAAAAGTCGACAGCAGCCAATCCGTTGGTATATAGCCAGTTTGATAAACTTTATTAAAAAGATGAAGGAGAGATCTTTTACCTGAATTTTCGAAGAGCTTTATTATTTCATTCGGTATTTCGTCTGGTCCCGTCGCTTTTCTGGTCTTTGCTAATCTTATTGCTTGTTCAATTTCGTCCATAGTTATGTCAGGTCCTGTAACTACTTCGTTAATTTCAAGCTCGGGCCTTTCATCATTAAACAGTTCCTCAATGTATTCTTTCCATCTGTCTATTTTATCCAAATCAGTGATAATCAGTTTTCCGTCTCTATCAACGATGTTATTCGCATGTTTTTTGTTCTGACCGGTGAGTTCTTTTATTTTTCTATACATATTAAATGAATCATGTTTTCTCTGCAACTCTTCAATTTCTAAACATTTTTTTTCAAAGTATGTTTCTTTTGCCGCTCGTATTTTAGTCCTTATCTCTTTATTAATGCGTTTATACATTTCGATGTTTTGATTCTTAAATTTGCGTCTTTTTTCCATCAAATTCAAAATCTCATCGTTCATCCACTGTTGCTTCTTTTGATTTTTCTCTTTGAAATTTGGAGTTGAGTTGCTTATAATCGTTTTGATTTGGTTCCAATGATCCTCGATGGATTCTTGTTGTTCGCTATTCTCAAAATTGCTCTCTAAATTGTTTGAAATCACCTGACTGTTGTTTCTAATAAAATCGGTATCCAGTTTGTTAGAGGATCGTGGTTGTTTTATCCGTTTAAGTTTTAATTTTATTTCGGCTAACAATAGATTGTGATCAGATGGCACATCGGCGCCAGGATAGGTTTTTACAGACTTTACTGCATTTCTGTAACGCTCACTGATGGTTATGTAGTCAATTTGGTTTCTTACGATATTATTGAGGGTATCTGCTGGAGATTTCCACGTATATAATCTCCTTTTAGGTAATTTGAAAAAGGTATTCATTATACATAGATTATGTTCTTTGCAAAAATCTGCGAAATAGTCTCCCCTTTCATTTCTATCGCCCAGTCCATAACAGCCAATAATATTACTTTGTCTGCCTTTTCCTATCTTAGCATTAAGGTCACCCATCAGAATGGTGAGATCTCTAGTCTTGAGTTGGTCGGTAACAGTTTTTACATCGGCGTAGAACTTGTCAAGTTCTTCCAGTTCACTTTCCGCTGTCGGTGCATACACTTGTATTAAATTTATGTTTCTGGGTTTCGCGTTCAACTGAATCATTATGACTCGTTCAGATACCTGGCATACCGCTCTAACACATTTGCTAACCTCGTTTGAGACTATGAATCCTACACCATGACGATGGTAATTACTCTCTTCTCCTGCATAATATACTTCATGATCATCCACATGGCATTGGCCAGATCCGGGCCATCGCATTTCACTGATACCCAGAATTGATATTTGCAGCCTTTTCATCTCATTTATGGCATTGTGTGTTTTTCCTGGTTCATATAAACTCCGCACATTCCATGTGCCTATTCTACAACTTCTCTGTATATCAAATTTGGCCAAGCGGGAGATTCTTCGCACCCCTGCCCCATTTAAGAAGCGCCCGTACTCGGGGCCATCGTTTATTTCCTCAGCCATATTGATTAACCTGGGAAAAATAGTGTAGTAGTCATTCCCTTGGCTTTCTACACCGCTGTGTACACGCTGTTTAAGTGGTTGCCACCGCACCGAGTACTATTCTGTATTGACCGTTCTGGCCTAAATGACTTCCGCTCAATACAGATACTGAAAAACCAGCTGCCGATTTCCAGGTTCGATTTTATACAAGCCCTAAAACCAGGGGGCTGCCACCTCCGTCCTCCAGACCGTTGTGAAGACCTTCTTCTCCGCCCTGGATGCCGTTGTGGACTTCATCCGTGACCCTGGACAGGGGACCCTTAGCAGGTACTAGTTTCCCGGGTCAGGAAACACCTGGAATCTGCAGAAGGCAGGGATTGATTCAATTTTCCTGATAGGACTATCCAAAAGGAGTTCCTACCTACTACCGGAGGTAGCAGGTAGGTACCGGAGGTACAGGAGGTACATCTACATTTCGACTGAATTCAGTTTGTTCAGTTTGTTGACGTCATACTGTTTTAATGTCCAGGTCTCACAGCCATGTACTAATAGAGACCACACATAACACTTTAGTGTTCTCAATCTTATTGTGACTGATAGCTTGGGGTTACAGAGCATTTTACGCATGTTCATGAATCCAGATCTTGCTATTTCAATGCGTCTTCTAATTTCTTTTGAGTTGTCTAGCTGCCTGTGTAGCTCTCTGCCCAGGTATATGAAGCTTTGGGAACTCTGAAGGGTGATACCATTGATTTGTATGTTGAGTGTAATTTGTTCATGGGGGTTCTTGTGGAATACCATGATTTTGGTTTCGAAATTTTCAAAACTTTCTGAAAAATTTCAGAGTGCAGGTTGGACGCGTTTCCGCACGCCCCACGCCTAAACATGTAGCTCTAGCGTGGTTAGGTTTCTTTATTGCAAAACTATAAAAAATTTAATTTTAATCAAAAAGTTATACGCTAAAATAAAATATATTATTTTTGTCGGACAAAAAAGAGGGCGCGATAGTAGAGTCCGACACCCGCAAAATGTCACTCTACCGCGGTAGTTTTGTTACAAAACTCTTAATTTTCAATTAAAAGTACGTAGTGTAGGTATATTTAATTAATAAAGATTGTAGATCTCTTGTCAGACAAATTTATAGCCTCGTTTCGTTAGTCCGACAACGTAAATATGTTAATGACGCGGGACGCGGAAACGTGTCCAACCTGCACTGTGAAATTTTCCAGAATGTGGTAAACTCACTCAAACGAAGCAGTTAAAACCATTTTTAAGACTTCTGTAATCATCTTCCAAAAAGGACGATGTATTGTGGATTAATAGTAAGATTAGGTTGAACAAATCACTAAAACTAAAATACCGGCATAACATAAGTTAAATAAAAGGAATATAGCCTAAATAAAATGAATATCTATAACTGAATAAAAAATGTACCGCAAGAGGCAGCTGAAGTAGAACACTAGTCTTCCTACCTTTCTTTTATACGGTAGATCCCAAACAGAGCAATATATCATGCTACTCCTAGCTACTTAGAGGATGTGAAAATTAGACTATTAATACATATTAATTGATAAATGCTTTTCGGATAAATCTAGTAAGTCCATAAGTAATTTACCAAGAGCGTCATTACTCAACACTACAGTTATAGACAATTGTTTTTGACTGGAATAATGCAGGAAAAACACTGGCAGTTTTTTCAAACATTTTTCTTCTCTATTGCATATTTGAATTCATCAGTAATAATACATAAAACATCATTTTACTCATTGAACATTATTCAACAAACAGCTCCACAAATTTTTATGAATTCATTCGGAAAAATACATAAGAATTTGATAGTGTAGGTAAAAAGTTTATATTATAGCCAAGGAAAATTATTGCCAGTCATGTTTATAAATTATAATGTTGGACCTAAGTTTTCAAATAAGATTTTTTCTACTAAAAAACATGTTTATATAAAACTGCAGAGATTGACATGGCATTACTTTTAGATGCATAATTTGGAAACAGAAGACGCAAGAGTTACCATTTTGGTAAGTATGATCGGTACCAAGAGTACTGTCCCATATAATATATTACTTAAGCTGAATGGACAAAAATATTTGGATTTTTTGTGAATTTAACCCGTTATGATCCACCACTGGGGGGTTAGTGGGCTTAGAGAGGTAGTACCTTTGTATCGGATTGACTAAGAACTGGTCCTCACAAGCTCGCACGGCTAGATGAAGCGAATATAGCTCTTCCAAGTGGAGCCTTAGCCTCTCTCTAGTCAAGACCGTAATCCGTGGTGAAAAGACACATCCTACACGAGGTGCCCCTGTTAACGCAGAACATTGCAGATCTAGACCGGAAGGTCCATAAATATTCCTGAAAATGGTAAGCAGCATTTCCAGTACCATGTTGGAGCGTATGGGAATTGATCCGGAACCGGCCTAATATTGGATAATATCAGGTAAGACTGCAGCAGTTTGATTTGCTTCTATACTGCGACTCACCAACCCGTTCGGCAAGCGTGGTGTTTTATGTTGCCAATATCCCCTCAAACAAATCGAAATGTCAGATTTTGAAACAAAGATGGAAATACCCCAGGTGAGTAGGATAAATCCAGAGTCTCACACTGATTTATCAGTCTGTCCCAAGGATTCTGGGGGGACAAAAAACTGACGAAACGAGAAATACGAAAACCCTTTTCATTCTATATTGCCACCTATAATGCCAGAACTCTATTGTCAGAAGAAAAATTCTTCGAAATGGAAGATGCAATCAAAGAAATTAAATGGGACGTAATAGGAGTGTGCGAAATAAGACACCGTGGTGAAAACTTAGAGACGCTGAAATGAGGACACCTCTTCTATAGCATTGGCTCCGAAACCGAAGCAGTTGGAGGAGCCGGTTTCTTCATCCTTAAAAATCATAAGAAAAACGTAGTTGATATAAAAAGTGTGTCTACAAGAGTTGCCTATGTAACCCTAAAGCTCAACAACAGGTATAAACTGAAAATTATCCAGGTATACGCTCCAAAAACACAACATCCAGGCGAAGAAGTTGAAGACTTTTATGATGATATAACTGTAGCTCTAAAAGACACACCCACCCACTTTACAATCTTGTGTGGGGATTTTAATGCAAAACTAGGCCTTAAAGAAGACGAAGCAGAGACATCACTAGGAAATTTTGGAACTCTATGTAGAAATAAGCGGGGAGAAACACTCTTAGGTTTCTTGTTGCAGAATAACCTGTTCCAAATGAACAGTTTTTTCGTTATAAAACTACATAGAAGGTGGACGTGGGAAAGTCCTGACGGTAAAACAAGAAATGAAATAGATTACATTATCAGCGACAAAAAACAGATTATCACAGACGAGAGCGTCCTTAATAAATTTACTACAGGAAGTGACCATCGAATGGTAAGAGCCACAATAAAAATAGATCTCAAAAAAGAACGAAATCGTTTGATAAAAAAGAAAACTTTGCAAGCCTGGACGCCCGCCCCCATTAAATATTGACAAATACCAACACCATATAAACGCTGCTTTGGAAATAAATACAACTTCAGATGAAAGTATAAATAACTTAAATGAAAACATAATTAGAGCCATTGAAGAAAGTCAACAAAAAAAGGCCCAAAAAAGAAGAGAGATGAAAAAATAAGCCCAGAAACTAGAGAACTAATCAAAACTCGAAGTAAAATGAGAGGAAGCGAAAATACTGAAAATAGTGCGTTAACAGACATCAACAAGAAAGTGTCAAAGGAAATCAGAAAAGACCTAATTAAGTTTAAAACTCAAGGCATCCAGAAAACCATAGAAGTAAACAAAAGTTTGAAAATTTACGAAGGAAATTGAACAACGGAAAATGCGAAATATATCAATTAAAAAATAAAAAGGGCGAAATAACATCAAACAGAGAAGATTCACTAAATATCGTAGAAGAATTTTATTTGGAACTATATAAGAGCCAAAGGCAAAATCAAAATAATCTGAGGGAAGCGGTTTCAAAGAAAATAATCAACCAAGGCTCCGAAATACTACCAGAGATAACCACTAACGAAATCCATCAAGCACAGAGAAAAATGAAAAATGGAAAAGCACCAGGTGAAGATGGAGTCGTAATAGAGGCCATTAAAAAGGAGGCCACATTCTTATAGGTAAAATAAAAAATCTCTTCAACTCATGCCTTCATCAAAAGTCGATACCTGAAAAATAAAAAAACTCAGTAACACTACTGTTGCATAAGAAGGGAGATAAGACAGACTTAGAACATTACAGACCCATTAGCCTGCTAAACCACTTGTACAAATTCTTTACAAAAGTAGCGACATCAAGAGTAGAAAAGAAGCTAGATTTTTACCAGCCAAAAGAACAAGCTGGATTTCAATCAAACTTTGGAACAAACGACCATCTGCAGGCAGCAAAATTACCTATTGAATAGTCAATAGAATATAATAAGCCCCTTGTCCTAGCATTTGTGGATTTTTATAAAGCCTTTGACACGATAGAGCTGGATAGCATTTTAGAAGCTCTAAATGAATGCGGCATTGACTATCGTTACAGTACACTCATCTATAATATGTATTAAAAGTCAACAATGAGTGTTAAAATACATGATAAAACCAAACAAATAAGCATAGAACGCGGCTTAAGACAAGGCGACACACTCTCGCCAAAACTATTCATAACTGTTCTGGAAAATGCCTTTAAGATGCTCAACTGGGAGGATAAAGGGATCACAATAGATGGAGAAAAGTTAAATCATCTTCGTTTTGCAGATGACATAGTCCTTATAACTGATGACCTAGGAAAAGTAAAGGAAATGCTAAATGAGTTAGACGCTATCTGCTGGAAAATAGGCCTGAAAATTAACTTTTCTAAAACTAAATTTAGGACTAACCTGATTCCTATCAGACAGCTGATTATACGTGAACAAAAAGTAGAACTAGTGGAAAAGTACATTTACTTGGGTCATGAAATTAGAATTGGTAGAGATAACCAAACATGCGAAATAAAAAGAAGTTTAACTCTTGCTTCGGCAGTGTCTCTTTGTCGGGTCGTGTTCCTGCCGCGTATGTTATTTACACTATTTATTATGGGTATATATCTAATATATTGTGTATAAACGAAAGCTTGTTTAATCAAATAAGTCAAAATATACGGAAAGAATTTTTTTGCTTCGACTTACCGTCATAGGTACTGCCAGACACAAAAGGAAAAGAGAAATTTAAATACTTTAAAAGTGAGTCAATAAACAAATGAAGGGTCAGAGGGAAAAACGATGAATGTCAATTTTTGGTCATTTTGCGATTTATGTAGAATCTGTTAGCTTAGAAAGAGTACTACCAACCTGTGAATGGCAAAGGGCAAATAACGATGAGAATCGTCTTAAAAACACGTCACAAGATTGGACGCAAGGGGGAAAACATTGAATTTGTAACTTTGTTTCTCATTTTACAGAAAATGCTTACATATATAGACATTCATCGTTCTTCCCCCTCGCCCTTCAAATACTTAAGGAAGCTTTTTAAGGGAAAATTATATACCATAGGAAAAACTAAACAAACGTTAGTATTACGATTGTTAATAGAAATAAACCTGGATCCCGCGTACCAAAAAAAAATTATTAATAGCAAGCTGAAAATTTGTTAATAACTTAACGGTGTCTAGTCAGACAAACCATGTATGCGAATACTGAAACAGGGGAAGTTTTAATGGTTAAACAGGGGAAGTTTTAATGGTGGAACAGGTTAAAAATTTGGAACGTCATGTATTTTGTCGGAAAGAACTTGCAATTGATTTGTTACCATTTCATTAAACTCTCATGCAAAAATCAGATTGGTGTTTATCACCAACTGGGCAATTTAGTGAGTGAAACACGAAGAACATGTCAAGTGACAGGAATCATGTTGGTTAGTAATAGCAGTCTGATTTTTTCATGAGAGTTTAATGAAAGGGTAATAAATCAATTGGATGTTCTGTCCGACAAAATATATAGGACGTTTTCGTAATCTGACGTTCCAAATTTTTAAACTGTTTCACAATTAAAACTTCCCCTTTTCCAGTGTTCCCGTACATCAATGTTTGTCTGACTAGACACCGTTAAGCTATTAACAAATTTTCAGCTTGCTATTAATCAACTTTTTTTGGTACGCGGGATCCAGGCCTAAAATGAATTGCTGGTTAGTCTAAATTTTGTAACTAGTTTTAAATATTCAAGGCACCTCTTAAAAGTTTTTTTTTATTAAAAATAAATAATACAAATTTTTACTTACTAATACTGACGTAGCTGCATTAGCTAAAGGACCATAAACAACGTAAGTGTGGCCTGTTATCCACCCAATATCAGCAGTGCACCAATAGATATCATTGGGTTTATAATCGAAAACGTATTTAAATGTTGTAGCTGCATATATCATGTAACCGCCTGTTGTATGGAGTACACCTTTTGGTTTTCCTGTTGAGCCGCTTGTGTACAACATAAACAGAGGATCCTCTGACTCCATCCACTCCGGATAACAACTAGTAGAGGCTTGGGGTACAATGTCGTGCCAGAAGATATCTCGCCCTGGTGTCATAGGTGTCTGAAAAAAATAATTTTTGTTAATAAAATGTTAAATTATATAAAACCTATCTAATTCAAGTTAAAATTTTCTTTATAAATATATTAAACAGGTTAATTTAAATTTGTGTAAATGAAGTACACTTACAAATTTAAAATATCCCTGTTACCACAGTTTTGTAACACAACGACCTGTATCACTGCAACTATGCCCCTCTGAGACATTCCTTTCGTCACCAAAGCAATAATCATTCCCCTTTTCATGTCTGTTAACCCCATATAAGGCATATTTTCGTTTTTAAATACAAAAGTTAGTTTATTTATTTTTGTTCAATTTATAGCTAAAGCAAATAGTCCATAACGTAATACGAAGCTGTTTTATGTGATTGCTTTACCGGAATGTTTGTCTTCAATAAAAACGCTTTATTCTTCCCAATAGTAGCAAGTGATTCAAAATCAATAAATAATATTAGTTTGAAATACATGGTGATTTTAATATGCAGTCTGTTCCAACGAAAATTTGACCCCCTCAGAAACTCAGAAACCAAGAGCTTCTTCAAAATATAAAAAGTCACGTCAATTTTTAATGGAAGGGGGACGAATATTCATGAAAAATTCTTGCCCTCAAATGTAACCCCTTACTCTTCCGCATTGATCCCCACTTTTTTTTAATTAGCAAGTGTGGTAAAGTGGCACATCATTTGAAAGGCATTTTTTTCTCTAAACGACGCAGTTTAATTTACGTAATAAGTTTGAAGATAATTTTGGACTTAACAAATTTATTATAAATTAGATAAATCCAAAATTATCTTTAAGGTTATTCCGCAAATTAAAAAAAATAGAGGGTCCTGCAGAGAAAACAAATACCTTTCAAATGATGTGCCACTCGACTACTTGTTATTTAAAAAAAAACTGATAATCTGATGCGGGGCAGAGAAAGTGGGCGAATTTTGTGTGAAAATTCGTCCCTCTCCCCCTTAATAAAAAATTGAAATGTTTTTTAAATTTCGAAAAAACTCTTGGTTTTTGAGTTACTAGGGTGGAGGTCAAATATTCGTTGGAACACTCTGTATATTTGGTTGAGAGCATATTTCGGTATGATTCACCACGACAAAATATAAATAAAATAATGATTGATAAATTAATTTCTGTCACATTAAGCAATATGTAGAAAAATTAAAAACTAATATATTAATAACATTATAATGGCATTCAGATATAGATATAACAAATACAATCATTTCTAACGGTTTATACCTTATATGATTTTAATTTGTCTCAAATTGTAATAAGACTCTAGTTTTCAATCACTACAAAAATACGAACAATGAGAATTCATATTAAACATTCCACCGATTCCACAATCTTCGGGGATGAGTCTGGAGCCGGAGCGACCTTGTTCTAAAAACATTCACGGTGGTGGAGTGACGTTATTCGGGCAAGCATGAAAATTTAATTTTTAGGCCAAGGTGATAGGTTCGGAAACTCTTGGCAAGGAAGACACGATATATTTTGCAGTATAAGGAACGTATTACTACTTTTAGCGTTCTTTCTATGGAGTTTGTTTTCCTACTTAAATAACTATATATGCATTGTCACGCAAAACGTCAAACTGACAGTGCCCATTAAAATCTGCTCTTAATAAAATTAACTATTTAGTGAGTTAATTAGTAGAAAAAAGGACACTATTAGTGTTTGTTGTTAATTAATATAGGTGTTTTAAAAACTGATATTGATTGAGTGCGCTAAACAGGTCTATAAGCGACCCCCAATGGGGAAAGCTTTTTCCCCAGGGACACCATTAGGTGAAAACTTTTTAGGTGTTAGTGAGAATAGTGAAATGGATATCATTGAATCAAGTTTAATCGAAAATTTGAATGATTCTACTGCGAAAATTGCAACTAAAACCAGAGATTTTATTAAAGTGCCGACACAACAAATCCCACCTCCGCAAAAAGTTTTAGAGAAAAAATTGTTCAACGTTGCATCAGATAAGTACAATTTTAATAACGTTTATGTATACAGTAGAACCCCGCAAATCCGAACTAATTGGGGGGACAGCCTGTTCGGATTCCGAAAAGTTCGGATTATCCGAAAGTTAGCCTTAGTTCAAAGCTTTCATTGTGATTTTGAGTAGCCAAACGTTCTCGCAAGAGTGTGGACAATATTTTTGGACTCAAGTTGACTACGAGAGAACCAAAGTAAGTTTGTGTTTAACCTGTATAAACACTTTATAAACCTCTATATTAAAGTATAATATTTATTTTTAAGAAATTTTAAATGTCAAAGTCCTAGTAATCCTACATTGTCCAATGTTCTGGATTTACTCTGTATAATAAACATATTTTTAAGTTTTTGTCTTGAATTTTTAAATTTTTTTCACTTTCCGTTGGTTCGGATTTGCCGAAAGTTCGGATTCGCGGGGTTCGGATTTACGGGGTTCTACTGTATATAGAAAAATCAAACAATCAGGATATTGGTCGTTTACATCCACTTACTGTTGCAGACATCTTGCATAAAAAATTGAACATTCCTAATATTTTTGAAATTAAAGCCATTGGAAAAAACAGAATTAAAGTTTTGTTAAGGTCAATAATATATGCAAATAATTTGGTGAAAAATATAAAATTAAAAGACCAAAACTTAGTAGCGTATGTCCCTAACCATTTACTAGAAATTAGAGGTCTAATAAGAGATATTGATACACAACATGATGAAAAGTATTTGTTAGATAATAGTAAATCTCCCTCCCCCATAGTAGCCTTTAGAAGAACTTACAGACAAGTTGACACCGATGGTCAAGCTAACTATGTACACAAAAGGACAATGATAGTCACCTTCGAAGGAAATATTCTTCCTAGCTACATTGCAATAAAATAGTGTATTTTTTCCAGTTGAATCCTACATTGGCAAAGTAATACAGTGTTACAATTGCTTAAGATTTGGACACATTTCCAAGCAGTGTCGCAGTCCACAAGGACATTGCATAAAATGTGGAAAACTCAAAAATGAAGATCATACAGGTCAAGATAATGATGTTCAATGCATACATTGTAATAGTAAAGATCATGTTTCCATATCCAAGAAGTGTCCAAAATACGAACAACAAAAGAAGATAAAGAACGTAATGATTGAGCAAAAAATTTCCTTTATCGAGGCAAAAAATTACTGTGAATCGTCCTCCTCGGGATTGTTCATTCAGAATAGATATTCCACACTAGACAATATCGGAGACAGTTTTCCTCCCCTCCCAACATCTTCAAAAAAATCAACCCCTTCTACTACCACGCATAAAAACCAAAACATATCATCAAATAATACATTCCAACCCTCCTCAAGCTATTATAATATAGCTAAAAAACGAAAAATATCACCAAACCAATCACAAAACAATTCACCCATGTTCCCTTTTAATTTTGGGCCCTCCAAACCCCTTCCTGCTAATTTAAACACTCCAATTTGTCAAACCAAATCAGATCAGAGAGTATTGGAAACACTCATTTGCAATTATATTTTTAATTTGATCACAAATATTCAAACTGTCGATGATATAAAAACTATGAGTCAAGATAGTATTTACCATTGTATAAAAACGATTTTAGAGGATATCACTAATAAATAACATGTACCCAGAACTTAAATCATTACAAATTTTGCAATGGAACGGTAGATCCGTTGTTTCGAATAAAAATAGTTTAATTCATTTTTTAATAACTGAAAATATTGATATTGTATTATTAAGTGAAACCTGGTTCAAACCAAATCAAAATTATACATTTAAAGGTTATAATGTAATTCGCCAAGATAGATATGACGGGTATGAAGGTGTTGCAATTTTAATTAAAACAACTATACCATTTTGTGAAATAAATATTAGAAACAATTTTAATGAGGATATTTTAGTTTGCGATGCTATCGTTAAATGCAACACAATAGAATTAAATTTTTTATCTATATATAGACCACCAAATATTAGTACATCCAAAAATAATTGGATAAATATCTTCTCACAAATCAAATCACCTTTTTTAATTGAGGGAGACATGAATGCTCATCACTCACTATGGGGTTCACTGCGTAATGATCCAGTTGGTAATCAAATTGTTAGCAGTATCGAAGACCTAGATCTTGTAATTTTGAATAATAGAGAACCTACATATCTTCCTAGATATGGTACGCAAAAATCTATTATTGACATTTCACTCTGCACAGCTAATATAGCCAGTAAATTCACTTGGTCAGTTTTATCTGACACTTTAGGCTAATCATTTTGCTATAACTATGAATTTTTCAATAACCAACACCTCACAAGAAATAATTTATCCAAAAAGCAAATGGAATATCAAGAAAGCCAATTGGTCCTTGTATTCATCCTTAATTGAAAACATGTTTTCCAACTACAATAACTCTTTCAATACTTATAAAAATTATAGTTTTCTAATAGATTGCATTAATGATGCTGCAGATAGATCTATCCCTCAATACAAAATTTTTAAATCCAAAAACCGATGGCCTACAACATGGTGGGACCCAGAATGCGATCTGATAATCAATGACAGAAAAGAAGCATTAGCATTGTATAAACGTTCACCAACCCTTGATAATTATCTAAACTGTCAAAAAGTTACTGCTCATACTAAAAAATAGTTGAAACAAAAAGCCAAAGCTAGTTGGATTAAATGGTGTTCTAATTTAAGCAAAAATACCTCCTCTAAGGAGATATGGTCACAAGCCAACAAAATGAATCGAAAAGCACCTATTAGTATAAAACCCTTTAATGACAATCTGTTAGACGACTTTTTTAATAAAGTATGTCCTCCATTTGCTCAAAATTCACCTACACGTTCTACACAAAGTCATCATTCAAATAACCACTTCCTGTTAAAACCTTTTTCTGAAACTGAATTAGATTTTGCCCTTAAAAACCGTATAAATACTTCTCCTGGTATCGATCACATAAAATACCCCATGTTAACCAACCTGCCAGATGTTGCTAAAAAACTTCTTTTAAATGTCTTCAATGATATCATCCAAAAAAATATAGTTATCGATTCTTTCAAAAATATCTTAGTTGTTCCCATCCTTAAACCCGGAAAAGACCCAAAAATCGTAAGTTCATATAGACCAATATCCTTACTGTCTTGTATATTTAAAACTTTAGAAAGGCTTATAAAATTTAGATTAGATTGGTGGTTACAAAAAGAGAATTTACTCTCAGTAAACCAGTTTAGTTACAAAAGAGGTTTTGGAACTCTAGACGCTTTAACAACACTTGTTGTAGATGTACATAATAACTTAACTAAAAATAACTACTTAGCAGCACTATGCTTAGATATTGAAGGAGCATATGACTCAGTTTGTTTATCAACCTTAAAACATAAAATGGTAAATTTTTTTCATATGCCAATTGCTTTCGTTAACACAATAATCGGTGTCTATACAGATAGGGTAATTTATATCAGAGATCATAATAACAAACTAATAGGACCTCGACATAATTATCACGGTATACCACAAGGCTCAGTATTATCACCAATTTTATTCAATCTGTACACCTCTCACATACACAAGATGCAAATAAACAACATCCCATTCAAAATCATACAATATGCAGACGACTTTTGTGTCTATACAGAAAACAAGAAATATGAAAACGGTATGCAAAACCTAAGTGCAGTTTGTAGTTCCCTCTTTCCGTGGTTCTTAGAGAACGGTTTAAATTTATCAATTAACAAATCAGCAGTATCTGTCTTTACAAGACACAACCTTCCTATAAACCAAGTAGTATTACTGAGTGATCAATCTTTTAAATTTAAAAATATTGTCAAATATCTGGGCCTCATTCTGGACAAAAAACTAACTTGGAAACAACACATACAATATATGCTGGATAGATGTAATAAAGGTAGTAATTTCCTTAGAATGACAACTAGAGTGTGGTGGGGCTACGATGTTGAAACATCTTTATTGTTTTATAGAACTTATATACGATCCATTATAGATTATGGTGCTACTCTCTACGGTTCTGCTTCCAAAAACCTTTTAAGAAAAATTGACGTTTTCCAAAATTCTGCCTTGAGAATCTGTTTAGGTGCTATGAGATCTACTCCTATACAACCAATACATGTTGAAGCTTCTGAGCCTCCTTTGGAGATTAGAAGAAATTTACTAAGCGAAAAATGGGTACTCAAAGCACACTCTACAAATTTCGAATTATTTTCCAGTATATGTCATCTTAACGAATCAGATCTTACTCACAAGTATTGGATTAAAAAACCATCTCCGCCTTTATGCACTGCATTACAGAACAATCCTATTTTTTCAAAGGAATTGAACACAGTTGACAAAAACTTAGACTACTTCGCTCTCTTCCATAACACTGACGTAATAATACCCACATACAACGAAAACAACATAATCAGCGACAATATCCTGAAATCTACTTTGAACTGCTACAGTGATGCCACAGATATACAGAGAGAGTCTATAAAGTGGAATAAATTCAATATCTCAAATACTAATTGTTTTTTTGGAAAATGCTCAGACCCGTCGATTAGTATTTCAAATTGTCCTTTTTGACATTCAATAATAATGTATACAGGGTGTCCCAATTTAGAGATATGACGTCATCGTCGATTTTCTTAAATGGCAACACTGTCATTTTGATAGCTAATTTGATAGGGTTTGTAAAGTTATACATAACTGCAAAATATCAAATTTTTATTCTCTACCATTTACAAGATAATAGAAAATAACAAAGTTATATCTGTAATTTGGAATATATTCAAAATTAAAATACTAACTGTTTTTTTGAAAAATGCTCAGACCCGTCGATTAGTATATCAAATTGTCCTTTTTGACATATAATAATAATGTATACAGGGTGTCCCAATTTAGAGATATGACGTCATCGTTGATTTTCTTAAATGGCAACACTGTCATTTTGATAGCTATTTTGATAGGGTGTGTAAAGTTATACACAACTGCAAAATTTCAAATTTGTATTCTCTACCATTTAGATGATAATAAAAAATAACAAAGTTCTGAAAAAGAAGTAATCAACTAATAATTGAATTTAATTATTTCAATAAATTAAGCAAAAACTCATAATGTTGCCCTCAATTATTGTCAAATTGTCAATGGGCAACGTTATGAGCATTTGCTTAATTGAAATAAATAAATTCAATTATTATTTGATTACTTCTTGTTCTTCATAACTTTGTTATTTTTTATTATCTTGTAAATGGTAGGGAATAAAATTTTGAAATTTTTCAGATGTGTATAACTTTACACACGCTATCAAAATAGCTATCAAAATGATAGTGTTGCCATTTAAGAAAATCAACGATGACGTCATATCTCTAAATTGGGACACCCTGTATACATTATTATTATATGTCAAAAATGACAATTTGATATACTAATCGACGGGTCTGAGCATTTTTCAAAAAAACAGTTAGTATTTTAATTATTGAATATATTCCAAATTACAGATATAACTTTGTTATTTTCTATTATTTTGTAAATGGTAGAGAATAAAAATTTGATATTTTGCAGTTATGTATAACTTTACAAACCCTATCAAAATAGCTATCAAAATGACAGTGTTGCCATTTAAGAAAATCGACGATGACGTCATATCTCTAAATTGGGACACCCTGTATATATTTTTATTGAATGTCAAAAAGGACAATTTGAAATACTAATCGACGGGTCTGAGCATTTTCCAAAAAAACAATTAGTATTTGAGATATTGAATTTATTCCACTTTACAGACTCTCTCTGTATACACAGATGCATCTAAATCAAGAGAAGAGACTGGCTGTGCTTATTTTTTACCCTCAGGAGGTTTCGAATGCAAGTACAAACTTCCCAATGAGTTTTCAATTTCTCTGCGGAAGCATTGGCCATACTCGAAGCGTTGAAATATATTAAAAACTCTTATACTAAAAAAACCTTAATTCTTTCAGACTGCCTATCAGTTTTACAGAATATTAAAAATACTGTTTTGCCAAAAACATTTAGTAATCCTTACATATTTTTAATAGAGGATAATATTCTCTAATATGTTAAAGCGTTTATAGTAGAAGATTCTGACTTCAATATAAAATTTATTTGGGTTAAGGCACATATTGGACTCAAAGATAATGAATATGTAGACTACTTAGCTAAATCCAGTATAACATCAGGCACTTTATTGTCATATTCTTTATGTGTATTAGATGTTATTACTATTTTTAAAAGAAACCAACTATTGATATGGAAAGATCAATGGAATCTTTACTGCTTAACAAACCCCACAAGATACACCACTTTACAACCAGTGATTCCACAAAGTTCTTGGTTTAAGAGTTTTAAAGCTCCACGTAAATATAAAACAACTCTAAATCGACTACGTTTTGGGCATGCTTGCTATCCAAGTCATTTATATAAAATAAATGTGATTGAAGATGATAATTGTAAACATTGCGGAAAACAGGGTGATCTTGATCATATCTTTTTTGAATGTACTAAGTTTCAACAGCATTCAAACTCTCTCTATGAAAATTTAATTAAACTTAATATGCATGCACCATTCAATATCCAGTCTCTGTTGGCTACAGACTCACAACAAATATATAATATCATTATAGATTTCTTGTCAGATACACAAACAGTCCTATAAGATTTGTACGCGGGAGTGAAATTTTTTATGATTTATGTTCAGATTTGCATCCCTTTATCATAAATGTTATATCAGTTTATCAGAAATCCATCATTGTTTTTATTGTATTATTATTGTATTGTGTTATTTATTGTATTAGTATATTGATTGTGTTTATTTTTGTATTAGGGATAGGATTGTATATTCTTTATTGCAACTGGCTGAATGAGTAACGTCTATGCCATTCAGCCCTATTCTGTAACTTTTAACAAATCGAATAGAAATGACCAAGTCGAATCGTAATTACCCAAAATCGGAATGTTTGATATCTATCGCGTCATTTTTGTGTTTGGATCGGTATTCTGTAACTCATATCGTAATCGGAATCTCTGACTTCTATTTCACGCGGTTCTGAGGAGGTGGCAGCCGCGCAGTAACCAGCGAAATTGTGTTCTGTGACCTATTTTGTTACTTGAGATATGACACCGTTGCCATTTCCTCAATGTTTTCATACTTTCTTCATACTATCCTCAAAGTTTTGAGAAGTAAATAAAATATTCGTGTAAATACTGGATGCAAAAAGCTTAAAAGAGGATAAATGGTTTTAAATTAAAGTTAATTAAAATTGATATAAAAAAGAAGATAAACTGATAAATAAAAAAGATAAGTGAAGATAAGAAGTATAAATGCTTTTAAATCAAAGATATTTAAATTGATGTTATTAATTCATTATTATTAATAAATTATTTAAAATTGATATTACTAATAATATGCAATCTTTAAGATTCGATTTCAGTTGAAATAACTGCTAAACAACTTTTCCCAAAAATGGCATCTTTTCTATAATTTGTTCAGGCTATGAGCGTTGACTGATAAATATACAAGTATACTGGTATAATATTTATTTATCAAGCTATTCTTGTGCATTATACCATTGATTGCAATTGTACAAGAAATATACGAACAAAATATGGCAACAATGTGAATGGGAAACATTCAGACGCCAAGTAGCAAATAAATAAGGTTAGGTCCAATTATTCATACTCGTACAACCATCGTACAACATGTCTAAATGAAATATATATAGTTCTCTAAACAAATAACACCACAGACTAAAAATTAAGCAGCTAAAAAAAGGTACAAATACTATAAATAATTATAAATAAGTAGTATGTAATTAATTATTTTTATATATAAAATATAAACGTCAAAACAAAACAAAATGCGCTTGCGTCAACCACAATTCCGATAATCGGAATCTCATCTCGACAGGGTAAATGCTGTCGAAGTGATTTCTATTCACAAAAAAAACTATATATGGGTGCATATCTTAGAGGCTATATTGTTTACTGTAGAAGAAATCAAAACATCAGAATAAACGTATTTTCAATTGAAATTATTTATTTATTTATTTATTTATTTATTTATTTATTTATTTATTTATTTATTTATTTATTTATTTATTTATTTATTTATAAACGGGCAAAGCCCAATTATAATATATGTTAACTTTTAAACTTTTAGATTACAGAATAATAAGTCTTACTTAGTTAATTTTTACTAAAACCTCAGGACTGTGACTCAGGAACTTGCTATACGTTTGGAAAAGGTCAATATTAAGGTGCTGGTTTGCTAGTCTCGCAGTTCTAGTGAGGAAGTTGTTAGAACATAGTTAGTACGCTGGATTGGGTAATGGAAACTAACTGTAGCCCTGGTTGTTCTTAGTGGGACATGAATATTAATTTTTTGAATAAGCTCAGGAGTTCCAGTTTTTCCATGTAGGAGGTTGTATAAAGTGATAAGATCCCTTCTCTTATGACGAGCAGTGATTGGTGCTATATTTAGGATATTAAGAATATCTGCATCATTGTAGTTGTCCAAGATATTAAGTTTATATGCAATTTGCTTTAAAAATTTATGTTCAACTAACTGAAGAGCATTAGTATGTACTCCATAAAAATGGAGACCATACACAGGAGGCATACTTAAGATGGGGACGGACCAATGCACAGTAGAGGGTTTTTAAAGCTGTAATATTTGTGAAGTCCTGGGTGCATCTTCTAATAAAATCAAGCATCTGGAAAGCCTTATTAACAACATTCTCTAGATGATGAGAAAGCTGTAAGTTTGTATCAAGGGTGACCCCCAAGTCTTTAAAAAGGGAAGTTCTTTCGAGAATATAGTGACCAATATTGTAATCGAAAGCAATAGCATTTCTGGAACGGGAAAAAGTCATAGTTTTACATTTAGTTGGATTAAGTTGCATGCAATTTCTTTTACACCACTCTAGCAAGTTATTTAAATCGTACTGTAGTTTTTCACAATCCTTCTTCTTCTTCTTCTTCTTGTAACAGGACTATGTCCTGTTTCTTCTGTTACAGTCTTTGCTGCGATTCGGAACTCCAACTCTCGTACCATCGTTTTTTGGGTCTTCCTATGGGTCGCTTGGTGTTGGGCTTCTGTGTTTTCGCCCAATGCACCATACGTTCAGGGTCCATCCGATCTACGTGGTCTCTCCACATGCGTCGTCGCGCTCTTGTCCATCTCACTACGTCTTGAACGCCTAGCTCTCTCGATGAGACTTCGTTTCGTATTCTATCTCTGAGTGTGATACCTCTTATGGATCTTAGGGTTTTCATCTCTGTTGTTCTCATTATTTGTTTGGTCTTTGTTGTCTCGGCCCTTGTCTCAGCTGCGTATGTCAGTACGGGTCTAACACATGTCCTATAAATGCGGACTTTGCTTTCGGTGCTCATATATTTATTCCGAAAGATTACATCCCTCAGGAAACCAGATATTCTCGCTGCTTTCGTTGCCTGCTGTTTTGATTATTGCCACAGATGCCTGTAGCTAGATATTTCCACACTTAAGTATCTACAATCCATTACCTGTTCGATTATATGGTCGTCTACTACTAATTTACATCTAATTGGGTTCCTGGATATTACCATCGATTGGGTTTTCTCTTTGGATAGTGTCAGGTTATACTTTTCGGCGGTTATTTTGGATTTTTGTAGTAGGCGTTGTAAGTCATCTTCGTTTTCGGCTATTAAGATTGCATCATCTGCGTAGCAAAGTATTCTCATGGTTCGGTTACCCATTTTGTATCCCTGATTCATTATGTTAACACTACCTAGAACTTCATCCATTATTAAATTAAATAGGCATGGACTGAGGCTGTCCCCTTGTCGAATGCCTGCATTGATTTTGATTTCTTCCGTGAGCCCGTGTGTGGTTTTACTTCGTGTTTTGTTGGATCTATTGAGCTCTTTGATTGTGTTTCTATACCTCTGACCTATGTTTTTCTTTTCAAGGATAGTGAGCACGTCCTTTAATCGCACTCTGTCGAATGCTTGTTTCAGATCTACAAAGCATGTGAACATGGGCTTGTCGAATTCTATTGATTTCTCAACTAATTGTCGCATTATGAAAATAGCGTCTATTGTGGATCTGTTTGGTCGAAAACCCTGTTGTTCTTCCGATACACCGGCTTTCTTATATATTTTTTGGGATAGAATTTTTGTCAATAGTTTTGATGTAGAATTGAGTAGTGTAATTCCTCGGTAGTTCGTAGGATCTGTCTTTAGGCCTTTCTTGTAGATGGATATTGTTATACTATCTCTCCATTCCTCTGGTACTGTCATGTTGTTTACAATTTTTTGGAATAATGTTGTTATCTCTTCTATTATTTTTGTACCTCCGTATTTAATTAATTCATTTGGTATATTATCCGGACCTGGTGATATTCTATTTTTTGATCTTTTGATTGCTTCGTTTACTTCTTCTTGGGTGATGTTGTCATGCTCTGTTTCTTCTTGGTGAATGTTTTGTAGGTCATTTCTTTGTACTTCATTATTATCGTCGTTATCGTCTTTGTATAGATTCTCGAAATGAGTTACCCATTCTTCTGGTTTTTTTGCGTTAATTTGTAATTCTTTGCTAACCGGCTTCTTCCTGTTCCTCAACATGTTCCATAACTTCATTTGACCTCCTCGTAAATCATGTTCCATGTCATTTGAGAATTTTTCCCAATATATTTGTTTTAGATCTTTGCTTCTGTTAGTTGTTCTATGTCTTTCTGATTTATATCTTTGATACTCTTCTGGGGTCCTATTGTTAATATATCTTACGTATCCATCTTTCTTCTTGTTTGCTAAATCTTTGACTTCCTGTGTGAACCATGGTTTTTGGTTTCTGCCACTGTTTAAGTCAATTCTTCTTTCTTCAATGGCTTCTTTTGCACTACTAGTTATATGATTTTTTATTTTTTCCCATGCTTCGTTTATATTGCCTGTGATTTCAATAGGGCTAAGATTGATCTTTTGCTCAAGTCTTTTTTGGTAGAGATCCTTAGTACTTTCGTCTTGTAGGGATTATATGTTGAACTTGGTGATATAGTTAGGTGGTTTCTTTCTCCATGTTATGTACGCGTGACGGTACTGTAAAAAAAACAATATGCATAGATATCACAGCAAATTTACTAGCATGTAAATTGGAGCTGTAGAGTAAGTCAGTCAAAGATAGTTCGAGATTAAGTTAGTTTAAATATCTAGGCACTACACTCTCTGGAACAGAAAGCTCGCAACAGAGTGAAAGATCAGCTGAATAGAGCAAATAGAGCCGTAGGATGCCTGAATGAAATAATATCACCATCATCATCATCACGCAGCGCTACAACCCTGGGTGGGTCTTTGCTGACTTACAACTTTTTTCCAATTCGTTCGGTCTTCCATCAACGTAGTGTCAAATGGAATGTTCATTTTCCAGAGATCTGCTTGGATGTTATCTCTCCAACGCATTTTGGGACGGCCGAGTGGTCTTTTGCCTGTAGGAATCTCCTCCCATACCATCTTACACGTCTCTCGTTATAAAATCTGTGCACGTGGCCTGCCCATCTTAGTTGGATGAAACAATATGGAGAAATAAAAATATTGCTAAAGAAATGAAAGGCAAAATTTACAAAACATAGTCATCAGACCAATAATGATATATACGCAGCAGAAACACGACCTGTCAAAGAGATAACAAAATATAATGCTAGAAGCAGCATACATTATGTGAAAATCCATAGAAAAATTAATGACAAGACACTATTAGGCCTGGATCCCGCGTACCAAAAAAAGTTAATTAATAGCAAGCTGAAAATTTGTTAACAGCTTAACGGTGTCTAGTCGGACAAACATTGATCTATGGGAACACTGGAACAGGAGAAGTTTTAATTGTGGAACAGTTTAAAAGTTTGGATTAGATTACGAAAACGTCCCATGTATTTTGTCGGATAGAACATCCAATTGATTTGTTAACCTTTCATTAAACTCTCATGCAAAAATCAGACTGCTATTACTAACCAACATGTTTCATGCCATTTGACATGTTCTTCGTGTTCCACTCATTAAAATGCCCAGTTGGTGATAAACACCAGTCTGATTTTTGCATGAGAGTTTAATAAAATTCCAACAAATCAATTGGAAGTTCTTAAAAACTTGTCTTAAAAAATGTCCGACAAAATACATGGAACGTTTTCGTAGTCTGACGTTCCAAATTTTTAACCTATTCCACAATTAAAACTTCCCCTGTTCCAGTGTTCCCATAAGTACATCAAAGTTTGTCCGACTAGACAACTTTAAGCTGTTAACAAATTTTCAGCTTGCTATTATTCAACTTTTTTTTGGTACGCGGGATCCAGGTCTATATATTATATACTGACATATGACGGAGATGAAAAGTGGAAAACACCAAAGACTGGGTAAGAAAGAGAAGAGTGAAATGAGACGATTGTGTAAGCCGAATGACAAAAAATAAAGTAGTTAAGTCGGCGAAAGAAGGTTCCTTAATAGGATTGCGATCGGGATGAATATCACGAAAACGATGGACTTCAACAGACAAAAAACAGACAGACTACATAAAAAGGAGAACAATATGAATAAGGACCTATATCCTATAAGAAAGCCTGTGTCTACTTCTTAGTCATCACTGAAATTAAAAATAAAAATAAAAAATAACAGGAAAGGCATCATTGCGAAAACTAACCATGGAAAATAAGATTTTGAAAGCTATATGTTTTGAGAAAATCTTAAAGAGCAGTTCTATTGAAATGCATCATAACGTACTGAGCGTCATATTTAAAATAAAGAAATTTTGGCCAACTTTAGGTATAACCGGAGTCACTAGAAGGATTTAACTAATTTACATTATTTTGACGTATAAAAATACACCTTTTCTTAGAGTTGCCGATATACTCGATTCGCTCAGTTTGGGATATTTTGCTAGATTTGCTAGATCGGAAACATAAAACACAACAATTCCTAGCACATAGTGGTATCTTAAATAAACTTACTGCTCCAGACTTTTTTTATTAAAAAAAAAAGGATAATCATGGATAGTGGGAGTATACATTCAGTCAATTCGATTACAAACCTTCTATTTGTAAATATTAATTCGCTACAAAATTGAAAAATTAAACATCTAAACCTTTGTTTTTCTCAAGCATTTTGAAAAAAATGTGAAAACTTTAAATTATCCCTGTTTGTCTGTCCCAGAGACTTTTTAAACATAACGCTATAAAATTTCAAAAATAATCATTTAAACCTTTGTTGTTTTCAACCATTAATGTGAGAAACTTAAATTATCCATGTCTGTCTGCCCAGAGACTTTTTAAACACAACTCCTCCGTTTTTAGACCAGATATAATGACAAATGAGGTATCGAATGAAATTTTATAGCCCAAAGATGATATTAAGGTGAGAACTTTGATCTAGGACTTCCAGTTTTAGAGTTGCAAAATAAAGTACTGTTTTAATGTCCCGAAATAGTACAAACGATATATTATTCGACGCGCCTTAACAAGACGAGCACAAATATATACTTCCGATTTGATGCCTTTCGGTCCGTTTGTCTTTCTATCCTCGAAGATAACTCCTCCGTTATTAAAATAAATAGAATGCCAAATGAGGTATCTAATTCCCATTGTCTCACTACCAGTTTCTCCAGATCTTCTTTGAATGCATCTTTCCACCTTTTTCTAGGCTCCCTTCTTCCATCTGACCTTTCCCTGAACACATTGTTTATAAGGCGATTGTGGTTACTGCGTATCACATGCCCTGTCGATTTGAGTCTATTGGACTTTATATTTATGTCTAGATTTTCCTTTCCCAATAGAGACTCTAATTCGTTATTGAATATGCTCCTCCATTAGTTTGTCACGCTGTCTCTGCAAGAGCCATATATCGTTCGAAGGATTTTACGTTCCCACACCAGCAATTTATTTACCTCTCTTTTTGTTAGCGTCCATGTTTCACTTCCATACGCGACTGCTGGTCGTACCTTTAGCCCCGGCGCAAATTGAACCTAAGCGAGTCACAACCTGCACCGGCGGGACGGGTGACCTGTGCAGTTATTTTTCTAGCGTGCCGCATATTGAACACAAGCCAAACCGACCGTCGGCTGTCGCCGTAACGAATAGAGACGGGCAAAATAAGTGCGGACGTGTAACGATTACTATTGATACCGGTTCTCAGTGGTACTGAGTACAAATACTGATTACAAAATACTGATGTATCTGATCCTTGTACTGAATTGAGTAGGCAACTTAAAATCGGTAGTTCCGTACTTGTAACTAGTAACGTTTTAAAAATATCTTACACGTCCCTAGTAGTCGTAGCGGTATGACTTTCGAAAACATCGAATTTGATCATAAGCAGGTGCATAAAAAGATATCTTACACTGAGTACCTTATTTCTACATACTTTTATAATAACAAGCATAAGTTAAACACTGCATTGATTGTGATTGCAAAAACGGTTCGCATGTTTTAAATAGGATTTTTGCTGATTGTGTATTTTGCTAAAATATTAAATAACACAAAAAATACAATTCACAACCATCATTTAATTTTTAACGATAAACAAAAGTCTAATTTGATGACAAGTTTGAAATTGATCGACTTTATCGATAACATTGTCATTAACAGATATTTTTAAATACAATGAATCATTTTCCAATGATTGTGTGGATTTAAGAAATACATACTAAACAATGTTTTTACCTGTATAAAGGAGATTATAATTATGACACACGGTACTCCTTATTTTTCAAATAGTATGTATGCTCTTGTAAACGCATAACTTTGATTTATTGGCTAAATCTACATTAGATACGTCACAAGAAATTAAAAATAATTAACATGTAATAAATTCACTGTTTTAATCAGATATATTATATTCCCTACTATTGCAATAAAATATTTAAACGAATAAACGAAAACTTTTTGAGTAGTGCTGATTGATACAACAGAGCAATAAAATGTTATTCATAAAGATAGTGTAAAATTTATCGCCGTTTATCAGGTCCGCTGGTAATGAAGTTATCAGCATTTAATTGCAAAGCGGTCTGTTAGCTGAAAAATACTTGTAAATATCATCCGTATTCATTTCAGATACTTCCATCTCGCAAACAAAAACACGTAAAAATTAACATCTGGCGGTGAGTCACCCGTCCCAAGCACAAGAAAATTGTACGCTGACGACAAACCTTCCCAGGCGAGACCTGCGAACGCATGAACTGATAGTAGGATGCGCAGAACGGTCTACGCAGTCCGCCGACGCAGGTTGTGTCTGGCTTATGTTCAATTTGCGCCGGGGTTTATTAGCGTTTCAACTTCTCACTCTATTTTGTTGTCATTTGTGATTGTCGCTCATAGATATTTAAATTCTTTAATCACTTAATTACTTACTTAATTACTACGTTTATAATAATGTTTTGCCTTATTCGCCTAGGTTCTTGTTTTGAAACAACTATGTATTTTGTTTTGTCTTCATTTATTTTTAGACCGATGTTTAATGCAGCTTCTTCAAAGCTCGAGAAAATATCCTTAACTTCTAATATTGATTGTGCCACTGCATCTACGTCATCGGCAAAGGCAAGTACGATTTTTTGCTTCTCGAGTAATTTTTCGCATGACATTTTCTAAGGCCCGGTTGAACATCAATGGGGACAACGGATCTCCCTGTCTCAGTCCAGAATTTACGCAGAAAGCATTTGATATTTTCCCCCTATTCTAACTTGTGCCAAGGAGTTACTTACACACATTTTGTGTTACCGCAGTTAGTTTCTTACAGATAAATACTTACTAGATAAATATCATTCAGGTCTACGCATCGACATCCGAATCAACTGAAGAAGAAATAGAAAATTTCTACCAGACTGTAGAAAACTCTCTCAAGCTGACAAAAAAACATGAGCTAACTATTATCATGGGTAATTTCAACGGCAAAATAGGACAAGGTACAGTCGAGAATGTTATGGGGTCGTATGGTCTTGGCACAAGAAACGAAAGAGGAGAAAGGCTGATACAATTCTGCGAAGAGACGGATATGGTTGTAATGAACACATTTTTTAAATTACATCCAAGAAGGCTTTATACATGGAAAGCACCCGGTGATACCCCAGGGAAAATCATAAGAAACCAAATTGATTTTATCAACAAACAAAAGGTTTAGAAATTCTGTCACCTCAACAAAAACATATCCAGGCGCCGATGTCTTCTCAGATCACAGTCTATTAGTTGTAAATATCAACATACGACTCAAAATAATTCATAAGAAAATGAGACCCAAGATAGATATCTTCTTTCTTTAGGTGCCGTGTCTGTATTCAGACGTTGGCCGTCATCATGTTTACAATTTCTTGAAATCTCTCTCTATCGGCTGCTGCGCGAAATAATTCTTCTACTGTGCAGCCACACCATTGTCTAATATTACGTAGCCATGAAAGCTTCTTTCGACCAATCCATCTCTTTCCCTCCACCTTTCCTTGTATTATAAGGCGAAGCAGATGGTATTTAGGTCCTCTAATTATATGGCCGAAGTATTCTGTTTTTCTCCTCTTTATGATGCTTATGAGCAGACGTTCCGAATTCATCATTTGAAGAACATCTTCATTGGAAGTGTGCGAAACCCACGATATCTTTAGGATTCGTCGATAGCACCACAATTCGAATGCTTCTATTTTGTTTAGCATTGTGGTTTTTAACGTCCATGTCTCACAACCATACAATAGGATAGACCACACATAACATTTCAGCACCTTCTTTCGAATATTCATTGACAGGTTTCTATTACATAAAACTGGTTTCCAGGTCATAAAAGCCTTCCGTGATATTTCGATCCTAGTTATTATCTCTTCATCAGAGTCACAATTTACATTTAACCAGCTGCCAAGATAGATATAAAACTACTGAAAGAAAATAACATCCAGGAAAAAGTAAAAAACACAGATTAATAAGAATTTTGCGAAAATAGTTGAAGACACTCCTAGTGGCATAGAAGAACAATGGAACGAAATGAAGGCATTTATTAACACACTTTCGCATGAATATCTTAAATCAAAAAGAGAAAAGAAGCAAGAATGGATGACACATAAAATGTTGCAGATGATGGAAGAGCGAAGGAAATTAAAAGGTAGAAATAACAATAAATACAAAAAGTTGCATACGAGTATACTAAGGGAAATAAAAGGGACAAAAGAAGCATGGCTGATGGAGAAATGTACGGAAATTGAAACACTACAACGCAAACATGACGATTTTCATATGCAAAAAAAGATTAAAGAAGTACAAAACATCAGAAAACAACGCAATATAGGCACAGTCGTAGACGTTGAAGGTCAGATTTTGACTACAATTAAATATAAATTAAGAACATGGAAAGAATATATGCAAGAATTATTCAAAGATGCTGCACGAGGTCCGTATGAAATAGACAATCCCTACGGCCCAGAAATAACAAACGAAGAAGTAACCATGGTCATTAAGCGGATTAAAGATGGGAAATCACCAGAACCTGATGAGGGGCATGGTGAAATTTTTTCCCATTGTTTTCGGTCTGGTAGGATATAGAATAACATCATTGTGTTGTTTTATGTGCTATGAGATTGAAAACTTAGTTATTTGCTAGCAGGTGCCGCTAGGGCATCCCTGTCAGTTCGTTCGTTGCAATCCGCGACCTGCACGCCGGAGTTTGTCCTAGTTGGGTCAGAGAGAGCAGCATATGTGCCTCCTGATGAGAGACTAATAAGTTTCGAAACCGGTAGAGATGCTTGCTGCACTCTCTGATTGAACTGGAATAATGATGCGGTTGTAGATTCGTGTTGCAACGAAACTGAAAATGGTTATTCATTTTAGATTTACATGTTTACTCCGATTGGAGTACGAAGGGAAACATTCTCGTTGAAACTTTACCGCGCTGAGCAGATGGGACGTGAATTATAAATTGTAAAATTCCCTCATCTTCCTTAGTCTCAGCATCCATAATGGCTTGCAAATTGTAGAAGGCTCGGAGGTGTTACCAGAGAAGGTTCCCATTGTTTTTGGTCTGGTACGATGTAGAATAACATTTTTTTGTGTTGTTTTATATGCTATTAGATTGAAAACTTAGTTTTTTTAGGAAACAACTAGTTAGAGCAAATTATACTGACTCTAGTATCAAAAACATTGTATGTGGAGTACCACAAGGTTCAGTATTGGGTCCTCTTCTGTTCCTTATCTCTATAAATGACATCACTAATTTAAAAATCGATGGGAAAATTTTTCTTTTTACTGATTATACCAGTATCACTTCGAGCAACTCAACTATTGCATCTCTTCATGAAACTATAACTTCAGATCTACTGACGATAAAGACCTGATCTGACTCTAATTTATTCTCTTTTAACGTAGATAAACAGTGGCATTATCCTATAAAGGAGCTTTTTAACCTTTGCCTCTTAATAACAGCCAGATCAGTGCAGTTGATTCTGTAAAATTTCTTGGTATTTTTTTTAGACAGTAACCTCAAATGGTCTCTTCATATCGATTTAAGAAACTCGCCTCAGCTTGATATGCAATAAGATCTGTCTCAGGGGGACTCAATTTAGCATATTCTAAAATATGTAACATATTTTTCGTTGTTCGAGTCTTATCTTCGATATGGTCTTCCTTTGTGGGGTTCTAGTACAGCTGCTCAATTTGATGTTATTTTTAAATTACAAAAAAGAACAATCAGATATCTGTGTGGCCTCAGAAGATCTGCACATTGCAGAAGTTACTTCAGAGATCACGGAATTTTAACACTTTCATCTTTATATAATCTAGAAACGGTTTGTTTAATTCGTAAACACCTTCATGTCTTTCCAGCAAGGCCCAATCATCTTTACTCCACCAGACATTCAATCTTTGATATTTATTTACCGATCCCATCCACTGAGTTAGTAAATAAATATATATTATATTCCGCAAAAAAAACTTTACAATCATCTCTCTTTACAACTTAAATCTGCAACATCTTTCCCAAAGTTCCGAATATCTAAAATACCATACTACATATTCAATAGAAGAATTTCTTAATGAATAACTTCATACGCAGTAGCTTAAACTTGTCAGTTCCTAATGTTGTATTTTATTTGTTGTAAGTACGTTTAATTTGCAATTTATATAAATTTTGCAATAAATTGTTTTGTCTTTGTTTTTATATCTTGTATACTGTCTATTGACGATTTATTTAATTTGAGTAAATTGTAGTTGTTATTTGTTATTGATATTATTTTTTTGACTGTATGTAAGCTTTGTCCATAAAATTGTAAATATTTTCAGTGACAATAAAGCATATTTCTATTCTATTCTATAAGCATGGGTTCTTGGTTGTATAATAATTTCCACTCAGCCAAAATTTAACCAACTTCGCAAAAACATATAACACTAGTCAACAAATAAACAAAAAAAAGTTGCGACTGATGTTAAAATAGCTGTATATAATATTAAATCTTTTGTACACAATTTTGTGCATATGCCAATTTTCCCATATCACTATTTGTATAAACACAAACACACATTTTATCCTGCATAGTAAAAAACAACGAGGATAGCTCCTGGTTACGGTTTAAATATTATAAGTTGTCCTGGCTAGTAAATTCCATTTAAAAAAAATCCATTATTTTAATATAGAACCTAAGAGTTAAGCAAGTCCTTTGAACAAGTGAAGATCTCGAACTAAATCATGTAATTCGGCTTGTTTGATGCAATAAGGTGCTTTTTCGTCGCTTCCGGGAAAATAATAGTCATTTTTTTATGATTATATCATCAGGTTCACTTTTGTCACCATACATTTCCAAATCTTTCTCCCAATTTGCCGAGGTGCTGGAATTGGTAAATCTTCTCCACGAAAAACCGGTTTTATTGCTGAGGTAATATCTGGATATTTAATTTTATGCTTGCTCTTCCTTGAAAACCCAGACACTTTTGTCATGCAGGAGTAACAGTCGTTAAAATGATTTAGAACTATGTAAGTTAGGTTTACTGATTAAGGACTACCTTTGGTTTATTATTTATTTAAATGTTAATGTGTTATTCCTAGTCATTAGATACCCCAGTGTTCCAATAATTTTTAGAAAAAACGTTAATTTGATAAGATCACGGCCCAATATATTACAAATGACTGTTTAAAAAAAATAGTAAAACACTCACAAACTTAAAAATCATAACTCATTTTTTGAACAAATCATAACTCAAAAATCTGTTAGGAACTCTTTTACTATCGTAATCATATTCAGAGAGCAAAAATTAACAAAAAAAAGCATTTTGCATTCGAGTCGCAAATTGGTTGTAAACCAATTAGTACAGTGTAATTAGTACAGTGTAGTGTATGTAGACTGTACCAAGTGTATTAGTGATGCCAGGTTAGGGAATCTTTTGTGAAATTATAAAATTAGTAAAAATCTTTCGCGGATGTCTAAATTATATTTTATTGTTAAAAATGCTGAGTCTGTATATTTTTATAGATTATCAAAAAACGCATCACTTACTAGTTACTAAATTTATTTACAGGAAGGGGAACAACGGCATTTTCGTACATTAACTGTATGGTAGTTTCGATTTCATGGGTGTTATACATTTCTTGTCTAGTTGTAGGTACGGTAAAATACTGTATTTTAAGATTGACTGCTATCATTTAAATTTGAACGAAATAAATAGGACTCATAAAGTATTATTTTTAAAGTCAATTACGGCATTTTCGAGGTACTGGGAATCTAGCTGAACAACGTCAAGATAATGTGTTACAAATGCAGCTCAAAGAAAAAATTATAAATTAAAAATTTATATGTAAATACGAAATGAATAATACTCGAAAGCCATTAGAATGCCATTATTTACATAATAATATAAGTTATGTAATATTGAAAAATTTCATTATTGATCAATATTTTTATGTTTTAATTCCTAATTATATGTCTTTAAACTGTTTGATCTAATTTAACGTACACAGCTGTATGACAAAAATATCCTTGGTAAATATTTTGTTTAGATATATAATATATTGCAATGATTTTTTGGTTAATTTCCTGCGATTTATTAATTCATCTGATACTACATATCATAGAACAAACACTGTTTTTAACTTACACTTTATTTAATTGTCACCTAAAAGGTTTTGTTAAACATTAATTTCATATGATGGAGGTTTTACGTTGACATACTTTGTTTATTTGGATTTCTCATTTTGGAAGATGTCCTTGATTAATATTTTCTTTGTAAAAATTCAAACAAAATAATAATATATATAAGAATTGCCAATTATAAAAATACAATTGGTTTCGTAGTACAGTGGAACCTCGATAAGTCGGACTAATCGGGACCACGGCCGATCCGGGTTATCTAAAATCCGGGTTAGCCGGAGAATATGGTAAAAATTAATAATACTCTCACAAATAAACTTAATTATGTATAATTGCCAAAAAATGAAATACTTATGTCCAGTATATCTAAATTACGTACAGTTGTATACATTATAGTTTATTTCTTGGTAAAAAATCTCAGTCAAAGTCAAAACATTTTTATTTTATCTGATGAAAATCGATCCTGGTTAGCCGGATTTCCGGGTTATCGGAGGCCGACTTATCGGGGTTCCACTGTAGTTGGAATTCTGTATTAATCTTATTAAAAAAAATTACATAGATAAAATTTCGAATTTAAAATTTGCAAAGATACATACATACATACAAATAATTAATACACTGAACAACAAGTAAATAATATGTTTTACATGGCAAAGATGGGTATCTTAATTTATGTAAACATAAATGTTTGATGTTCTCGATTTTCAATTGGAATAATCTTTTCTCCAATTTTATGGGGTTTAAAACAAAGTATTAGAACATGCAATACAAAGTAATTCAAATGTGAAATATAACACGAAATAGTTTAATTTATAAAAAGGGAGCAAAAATTAGCTGATTAAGCTGCCGCATGCCGTAAGAATGACCTTTCATATTTGTCAATTTAGTCCATTTATCTTTAGGCGTTAAATGCAATAGTCCCGGTGTGTTAAGCTTCGCTATTATCAATATATAACTTTGACTCTATTCAGACCGAAATAAATTCACCTGTTCGAGTTCGCGTTTTTTATAAATAATGCTGAAGAGCAGCAAATTATCAAGGTAATGCATGATTTTTTTAAGTAGTCACAATTGGACATTGAACGGTCACTATTTAGAAATGGTATGACAGAATAGCACAAAGAGATAGGAACATAATATAGTGACACAGGCGTTTTCAGATCAGGTATTACTTTTCTTATAATCATATTAACTAAATTAGCTTATATAAGATGGCGCCTGCTCGACATTTTTAATTGTAACTAGAATATCATAAAACCAATGATATTTAACAAATGATAATTTTAATTGAATGCGTCACTAGAATATTATCCAAACAATCTATAGGTGAATTAGTTTAGTTATCCACAAAACTAATTTATGTTTTATGGTTTTCAAAATAGATGGGCATTGTGTATCAAAACTCATGCCTGCCTATAACTAATTCGACTATTTTCTAACATTTTTTACATTCGAATTTTCCACCTAATCAAATTCTGTTTCAAAATCGAGTACTCTAAGTAGTGGTATATAATATTTATTTACAATTTCTGTTATTTTCTTAAAAAATTAAACTAGTCCCTCTAAAATAAATATCCAACGAAATTAAAGCACACATTAATCCCAGGAACTTTAATTTTATTTTAGATTTTATAATCATTAGTTGGGGAGTATTAAAACAACTCTCTAAAAAATCCATAGTAAAACTGATATATCTTATAAATGCCTCGTTCGGATTAAGATATATGCTTAACCCTGGAAACCATACAGTATACTGTATTGGATACCAATACAGTATCATCGTACAGATCAATTTCTTTACTACCTGTAATTTCGAAGCTATAAGAGAAGCTGTTGTTGAAAAGTCTGAAACCTCATAAAAGGCTCTAATTCCATCCCATCATGTTGGGTTTAGAGAAAGTCATTTAACTATTGACCAAATCCATAGAATAATGGATATAATAGAGAGGCCACTAGAAGAAAAGAAAGTTTGCTCCACCATCTTCCTCGACGTGGCGCAAACTTTTGATAAAGTATGGCACGAAGAACTTGTACTAAATTTACAATCAAGATGTAGTAGGAATAAATAAACCAATACACGTTAAATGCTACTACTAGGATCACTCCCGAATCATATGCATATACACTGATGTATGTACATTGTAAATCCCAAATCATGATTTCCAAAGTTTATAAGTAAAGTAAATTATGACTCGGGAGTGCTCCTAGTAGCATTTAACGTATCTTGGTTTGTTTATTTCTACTGCATCTTGATTGTAAATTTAGTATAAATACAAATAAAGCAGGATTTTGCGAAGTAAATACACAGAATAACTGGAATCATATATTCCAGATACAGTTTTTGTGTTAAGCTAACGGAACTAAAAGAAATCAATGCAGGTGTACCACAAGGTACTGTGATAGGATCAGTCCTGTTCCTAATATACACTGGTGATATCCCTGAATTAACCATAATAGGTACCTTTGCTCTTGATATCGTCGTCTTGGCTGTAGGTAGAGGCCAGAGGAAGAAAACTAAAAGCAACTGTTAACGGGCTTAACAACCGGACTAAAAGCTGACGAATTAAATTAAACGAAATGAAGTCATTAAACGAAATGAAGTCAGTGCACATTAATTTTACCAACAAGCAAAAACAACACAGTCCTGTTAATGTAAATAATAATCAGATATTATATGCCGATAACCCCCTCTGTGGCTCAGTAAGCGAGTCTAGTAGAGGAAGAAACCCTTAGAGTTAGCTAAGTAAAAAAGCAGAGTAAAGTGCAAGTGATGGTATATGTGCAATAAATCAGACCCTAAGGGTGTATAGCTAGACCACCTACACTATGGACAGACGACGGCGAGTCAAAAGAGTTGCTGGGAATTGGTTCCAGGAAGCCCAAGACCGACAGAACTGGAAGAAATTAAAGGAGGCTTATGTTTAACTTTGGATGCAGAAGGCTGGGTAATGTTGGAGGGATACTAGTGAGTTTGTCCTTAGTCTTAAATTTTTCGTAGTAATTTAGGCTAGGAAAAAGTTAATCACTGCTCATACCGTTTGATCAGATTGTAATATTCTTAAGAATCTTATTGGTGTTTATTAAATAAAAAAGTACTAATCTATTTCAGAATAAATTGATAGAATTCTATTGCCGATTTACACGACGAAGATAACGAGTTGTTTTACGGGAATATGAATTCAGTAGGGTAATTCATGAACATTACAATTGTGCGGGACGTCAATGCCAAGATTGGCAACGGAACTTGCGAAAAATCGTGTAGACGATTACGGAAGAGAAGTGAGTGAAATGAGGTTGTTACAATTCTGTCAAGAGAATAATTTCATAATCACAGAGACTTTCTACAAACTTCCTAGGCGAAGACGATATACGTGGAAGTCTCCGCAAAAAAACAAGTAAAGAAGTCCAGTAAGAAATAATAATTGGTTTCGGTGGTGATACAATGACGATAACATATTCGGGATAATTGATATTCATGACAGAACCTACACGAAAATATCTACATTAAAGAATCCATTCAAAATAAATTTATGTAAAATGGAATTTTGTGTAATATATTCAGACTAAAATCTCAGGGAATATTCCATCATCGCCATTTATTTGGTAATATAATTATTTAACTCCACAACAAAAATATAAACATTAATATGATAGTTTTTTAAGTTCAATATAAATTTTTTTTCTATTTATATATATTACTATTTACTGCAAAATGTAAACAATATTGCAATTAATGATAAAGCTGAACTTTAGTAAAAATAGATAGCATATAAAAAACAACGTATCGAACCACGTATCTTAATAGCCATTAAGCTACTCCGGTTTGTTAGTGTACTCCTATTTTTTAGTAATTAACATTATATCATTTTTATGCAATACAAGCCTTAAGCCTTAAAATTAAGGAAAATCATTAGAGACGGCAGTCTAAAATAAATATCAATTATTTTGTAAAATTCGTTCAGTTACAAAGATGTTCAGTCTACAGTCTACATGCTACATTTTATTTTAGTATCATAAGTGTTTTTTTATCGATAACATAACAAAGTTGTACTTAACCACGAGTGCAGTGGTTTGAAGTAAACTTTCAATACCTATACATAGAGTGTGGCAAAACCAAATGGAATAAATTCATTATTTCGTGAATGAGCAATTCTGGAAAAAAATACCGAAACGGGTCGATTTTTATTTTTAAATTACGATTTTTTGTCATATATATCATACTAGTGACGTCACCCATCTGGGCGTGATGACGTAATCGATGATTTTTTAAAATAATATGGGTCGTGTGCTAGCTCATTTGAAAGGCTATGAGATTCTCTATTTAGTAATGTAAACATTTACATAATTATGTAAACAGAGGTTTTTAAATTAAATTAATTGACACCAAAAGAAGAATGTATGTAAATTATTTAATTCAAAATACATTTTGCTGCTGTCAGTACACAGAAAAAATATTTATTGGGCATATAAATATTGCTTTTCGATTAAATAAATTGTTCTAGCTACCACCCACCTGCCTCTTGGTAGTTTGAACGTTTAAATTAAACGAAATCTGTGTTTATTAAATTTGTGAAATAAACATTTTTTTTTTCTATTTTCTGGCAGTTAATAAAATATATTTTGAATTAAATAAATTTCCTTCTGTGTCCATTAATAAAATAAATTCTTTTTGTGTCAATTAATTTAATTCGAAAAAAATTCCCTGTATAAATAATTATGTTAATGTTGATATTACTGACTGAAGAATTGAATAACCTTTGAAATGAGCTATCCCGCGATCCCTATCCTCATTTAAAAAAATAATCGATTACGTCATCACGTCCAGATGGATGACATCATTAGCTTGATAAGTATGCCAAAAATCGTAATTTAAAATCAAAAATCGATCTGTTTCGGTATGGCTTTGCCACACTATCTATTTGCGGATGTACAGCAAAGCAGTAGTTACAGATTTGCTTAATGTGATGGGAAAACAAGTCGATGCTAAAAGATTAAAAATTTATCAAATGTGCGTCTTCATCTTTGCGTCAAGTTTGCACCGTGCACGTGCTGGTTTTATAAGGACTGAACTGGTCGGACCAACTGAAGTTGGTCCGACTTCCTCATAAAACCAGCACGTGTACGGTGCAAACTTGAAGCAAAGTTGAATACGCACATTTGATAAATTTTTAATCTTCTAACATCGACTTGTCGCATCAAATTAAGCAAATATGGCTTAAAATTTGTTACTCAAAGATTATGTGACCAATTTCTGTGGCTAGTTTCAACTACAACGATTTAGAGTTTAACTTGCTTGATGATGGTCTGGTAAGACCGAAAACGTTCGTTCATCTGTGATGTAAAGCTTTTGTTAAACTTGATCTTTTTAAGAAAATTTTTTAATAAAATTTATACCAGCTACAAAAGGAAGTCTTTTTTATTTCTCCAGTATGTTTATATTTAAAGGAAAAGAAACTAATAATGTTTAGGCAACTACGAAGAAACACCAGACATTGTGTGCATATTAACATCCACTATGCATACCTAAACAATCTCAGAGTAACTGATGACACAGTATTAATAGCAAAGAATATCATATAATTGAACGAAATGTTACAACTAAACAAGTACCTATCAAGAACGGTAGGCTTAAAAATGAAGTACAATGCAATAAAAATAACGAACCAAGACTCGACAAGTACAACAATATAATCACATCACAGACAATTTCGAAAATTTAAGTATACCCATGATACTATAAATAACGAGATAATAATATTATAATGTTGCACATCCTGAAGAGAAGGGGAATCGTGACGTAACTGGAGACCCGCAAGTACAATCGTAATGGTTTAAAATGTCCGATTTGGTCCGATTAATTTGAATCGTTCGCTGTTGTAATCTAAGTGTATTTTATATTTTATTTTTGTAAAAGTGAGATGTCTTTTATAAACAAAAATGACACAAAAAATTTGTTTAATATTATTTTGCGAATTGAATCAGTTCATCACAGAATGCATACAAATTCCATTTAACTTTAACAATAAATATTCAAATTAAAATTCCGGTCTCCATTTAGGTCATCATGCGCGAACTCGGACGAATTTGAGCTACGGGAAGATACTATCTTGTTATTTATAGTATCATGGGTATAGTTACGTCATTTCGTTAAGCTAAAAAAACCAAATTAAGATGTCAAAATGAAATGAAGGACGCAATTAATCTGCGCCTCTTTATGATAAATTGGTATACATAAAAAACAGCTCAATTCCTATAAAATTAAAAAAGAACACTTTTTTACTCCGGGTATGTAACTGTGGATTAGAGACCATGTCCGTTACCATGAAGCCGCATAAACAACTAAAAACAACATAATTGGAGTTTCACTGAAAGACAGAATTAGAAACACCGAGATAAAAAAGAGAACAAAAGTTAGGTACATCCTGAATGAAGTAGGAAGTAAAAACCAAATGAGGGTGGAGCAACCACAGCCAGACACCGTGATAAGAAGAAGTTGTCATGGAAAAAATCTGAGAAAAGTGGAAACCATGAGAAATAGAAATGAGCACAGAGAGACCTTAACAGAGATGAGTAGACAATATAATAGAGTGGAGAGCCAAATATTGAATAAGATTGGCACAAGACAGAGAAAGATGGAAGCAATTGGAAGATACTAATATTTAGGAGTGGATCGATGACGAACGGAAGGAAAGGTTGATATGCGGGTATTAAGGTTATACCTTATTCACACCTGTTCTATTATCCGAGATATTCATGGGACATTCCCTATAGACTATAGAGTACTAGCATGCACCATGTCGGCTATGGTAACTTTCCCACCCTTTCTGCCCTGCACGAAGTCCTACTTAGTATACCGAAAGAAAATCCGATAAGATTACCGATTAAAAGTTATATATTTTACCAATCCTAGATATTTTTTAAATAAATATAAACCTTACCTTATTGCTACTATACTGCACGCCTGTTGGTGACGTAACTCTTCCTAAATGTGATACTACTATACAAGTTTCAACGTTGTGTCCTTTTTGTGCACATTTAGCCATAGCTTGATCGCAGATGGCTTTAAGCTGAAGAAGTTTCTCACCTCTCCATGCTCCATCTGATGTAACCAAAACTTTGGCTTCGCAGTCTAGTATTCTTTCGGCAAAAGAGTCGGCCGAAAATCCGGCAAACTGAAATAGAAAAAAATATTTTAGAATCAAGTAATCGGAGCAAAATATGTTAAATAGTTATATCTTTTTTCTTCTTCTTCCTCTTTATAAACAATTCTGATTACCTCTATGGAAGGTGGTCACTCCATCTTTGGCGCGGTCGGCCGATACTTCTTCTACCGTTTCGTGATTTATCTCTTGCTATTTTAACCACAAGTGTCTCCCCTATTCTGGTTATGTGGTTGTTCCATTTTTTATTCTATTTAGTGTCCATTCGTTTATACACTGTACGTTACATTGTCTTCAAATGTCTTCACTTCTCTTTTGATCTCTCAGCGTATTTCCTGTAATTCTTCTCAGTACTCTCATCTCTTCCGTTTCCGGTAGTCTTTGTGTTGTGACTGTATCGGGTCTTGTTTCTGAGGCATATGTCATTATTGGTCTTACACTGTCATTATAAATTCCTAACTTCATCTTAGTGTTAATATGTCTGTTTCGCCATATTGTGTTATTAATGCATCCTGCCAGTCTATTTGCTTTTTGTACTTGATTTCTCACTTCTTTGTCCAGGTCTCCGTAACTTGACCATGTAATTGCAAGGTATTTTACTTCCATTACTTGTTCAATACTGATACCATCAATTCCTATTTTACATCTGATTGGTTCTTTACTGACTACTATTGTTTTGGTTTTCTGATATGAAATTGTCATATTGAATTCTTTTGCTCTTGTTAAATCTGTGGACTAATCTTTGCAGACTATCTTCATCTTGGGCTATCAATATTGGGTCGTCTGCGTAGTAGAGTATTTTTACTTCCTTGTTTCCCATTTTATATCCTCTTCCTTTGTTTACGTTTTTGATGATTCCATCCATTACTAAATTGAAGAGCATAGGACTCAATGAGTCTTCCTGTCTTATTCCGCTGCTTATTATCTATAGGTTCTGTCAGTTGTCCATCTATTCTGACTTCCATTTGTTGTTTTAGTAGCTGTTTTCAATAGTTTTTAGGATATCTAGGAGCACGTCTCTATTATACAGAAGATGGATTACATCTTTGAGTCTTACTCTGTCAAATGTTTTCTTCAAGTGAATCAGACATAGAAATGCTTGACTATTATACTCTAGTAATTTCTCAGTAATTTGTTTTATGGCGAATATTGCATCTCTACACGATCTTCCACTAAGAAAACCCTGTTGTTCATCTGCTAAAGTTATACTCTGATTCATTAGGTCTTTTTAAATTTTCATACAGAAGTAAAAACTTCAACTTGTATTCTGGTATAAAATCGTTTATTAAAAAACTATTTAAAAAGTCATCCAAATGGATTGCAAAACGTTTTCGTTCTAATTCAGAACATCTTCAGTGCATTCTGCTGGGTAGTTTGAAACTAGCACACTAAATAAAGTGGTAACCCCATAATATATGGTTTAAATATCTTATTTTAATAGAACTTGGTGGCTACAGAGTTGGTCTGTGCCCATTGAACTGACAAGTACCTAGCATTTTCGAGCAGGGAACCATATTGCCCTTTGAGCATGTGTTCTATTATATCTAACAACATCGAATTGTAGCCACCATGTTCTATTAAAATACGATATTTAAACCATGTATTATGGGGTTATCACTTTAATTAGTGTGCTAGTTTCAAACTACCTAGCAGAATGCACTGAAGATGTTCGGAATTAGAACGAAAACGTTTTGCAATCCATTTGGATGACTTTTTAAATAGTTTTTAATAAATGATTTTATACCAGAATACAAGTTGAAGTTTTTACTTCTGTATGAGTTTTTTAAACCATGGTATACAGCCAACTATTGGGTTTTTTCCCAATGATTTTTTTAAACTTTAGTTGTAAGTTTTAGGGCCGGTTGTTCGAAAGCTAATCAACAATGATCATTATCAAATATTTAATTACTGTCACCAACTGACAATGTCAACTTTGTTTGGGTTCCTGAAAACATAATATGAAATTACTTAATTAATTATGTTAATAATTGTTATGTTAATTGATTAACCAATCTCATAATTTTAATCAATTATGTTTTCAGCAACCCAATAAAAGTTGACATTGACAGTTTTGGTGACAGTAATTAAATATTTGATAGTGATCATTGTTGATTAGCGTTCGAACAACCGGCCCATAGGGTAGTATTTAACAAGTTGAAACCAAGTTCGCTCGTTCTCCATTCTTCCGGTATTTTATTGTGTTTTATGATTTTGGTAATTAATGTTGTTAATTGTTATGTCATTTTTTCTTCACAATATTTCAGTAATTCGTTTGGTATTCAATCCTTACCTGCAGCTTTTCTGTTCTTCAGCTTTTCGAATGCTTTTCGGACTTTCTGTGTACTTATATTTTCATATGTGGTAATTTCTGGTGTTTCGGGTTCTAGCATCATTTGTTCTTCCTCTGTATATATATATATATATATATATATATATATATATATATATATATATATATATATATATATATATATATATCTTTTTTAAATAGTCAATACATGTATCCTTTTCTATGTGCTTTAGTTCTATTAGTTCCTTTACCTCCGTTCTTTGACCTCTTATAAAGCGCCATATTTCCTTTTGGAGACCAAAAAAAAGTATGTTCCATTTCTTTCGAAAAACGTTTATATATTTTTTATTACGTTAAAATTTTTGAAGTTATAATTCTTTAGGCGCGATTGAGAGTAAAATTTTATAATTCTGCGCGCATGCGCACACAGACAGTATGCCGTTTAGTTGCTAAATATTTCAAGTTATGTATACAGTCCGTCTAATTTACTTACCGTTTCACGTCATTATCTACGCCAGACATCTAAGTTGACATAGTTACCCAAAGTATAAAAAATCCTGAATCCATTTTAAATCAAATAGATCACATAATTATTGTAAACGTGGATTATACAACAAAACAAATTAATATTCAATGTAAATAAATAAAAACTTAAGAAATAGAGAACAAGAATTAAGTTATAATCATTTAAGATTTGCAGTGCAAGCGTTTTTGCACTGCATTGTTTAATTATTATTAAAAAACGGCTCCGAACTCTTGGGAGAAGCTGATAGGTTTCTTTGTATATATCTACAATAACAACTAAAAAAGTTGTCAGATACCTCGATTATTCCAAGTCGTGATAAAATTAGGTGAAATTTATATTTTTATAGTAGAGGATCTTTCTATAGTAAAGTAAATAATAAAAACAGTAAATATAATAGAACAGATACTTATGTATAGTAAAGAATATAAACAAATATGAAGTGTCATCACCGCAACTGTCAAATAAATGTTACCAATTTATTCTAAAATGTCACCTTCATTCGATTACAGTCACAGTGTGCTCCGAACAAATGTGCTTCATAAAAACGCTTTAGAATCCATTTATACAAATTAAATGAAACATATTATATTGTGTATTTCTTTAGGTTAACATTAATAGAAATCTTCAAATATTATTTCTACGCGTATATAATAAAATATGTCTAGTGGCTGTAATTCCAGTGTACTCGGCAAAATGATTATAAAAAAAGAACACACCTACCGCCAAATATTTCGTGTTGGTATCATGCGACGTCACAGGCTATGACGCGGATGACGTGCAACGGTTAGTAAATTAGACGAAGTATATAAATATATCAGTGCAAGAAAAGGCGTGAAAAGAATATATTAGTGTTTTTAGTAAATATATTTATTATAATTTTTGTGTTTTTGGATTTGTCTTCCTCAGGAGTAAGATGAGTATTATTAAAACCTTTTATTGTATATTTATTATACTTCACCTTGTCTGTTTGTTACCGTGAATTGTCCTTAGGTACGTCCGACGGGCGATGGACGAAGAGGTTATTGGAATGGAGGCCAAGAGAATACAAGAGAAGCGACGGTCGGCCGCCTACAAGATGGACTGACGACTTAAGAAAGGTAAATAAAAACTGGATGAGAGCGGCGCAGGATAGATGGGGTTGGAAACGAGGGGAGGAGGCCTATGTTCAGCAGTGGACTTCTGAGGCTGGATGATGATGATGATGATGATGATGATGATGATGATGATGATGATGATGATGATGATGATGATGATGATGATGACGTCCGAACCGATACAGACACAGTCCTCGTAGCGTATTTGATATAGCATTCGGCCAGAGATCGAGAGGTCTGAGTTCGAATCCGGAGCAATCCTATACTTTTTTTATTTTTTTGAAAGCGGTAAGCACAAAATTAGTTTGGTGTTTAAAAAAAATTAAGACAAACTGTTTAAAGTATATTTATTTTTAAGAAATCCTATAATAGAAGTATAACTTCTTACGTGCGTACAAAGTACACACACATTCTTTTTTAATTAAAAAAATCTCTTTAGCAAACTTAGAATATTATTGAGATAAGATAGTAAAGTAAATAAATACACAATTAACCAACGCGAAGTATTGATTATTATTCATGCATAACAAGGAACTTCAATAAACCGAAATCATCAAAAGAGATTAGTTAATTATATGCACGTCAACAAGGAATACAGGAACTTTTAAAAGATAATTAAGTTTTCAAACACAGAGACTGGCAAGGTGATATAGTTAAACTTCATAAAAACATCTAAACTAATAGTATTGTAGACTTTTTGTTTTTTTGATTTTTAAAGAGAGTTTTTTATGAACATTCGAATTGCATTTCAAAATTTTTTAACGAGAAGACATTCTCGTTCGAAATCATATTCAAGCGGAAGGTCACAAAAAATTCTACACAGAGCTAGTTTGTCGATGATTAGAGGAAGGTTACGATTTCATACAATTAGTTTTTACTTGAACAAGATTGAAAGTATCGAAGATAACGTCTAAATGGCAACAAAAATAGTAAATAATTTCACAACCTTAGGAGCTGGGCATAGTTAGAATCAACTGAACGCTTTGATGTACCATGCTGCTAGTTTATAAGGAGTATATTTAACTGTAGCTGTCGATACAAAAGTCTGCGATTACTACAATAATAGAGTATGATACGATAGAGAACGGTTACGGGAATGAAGACACAGATTTTTCATTAGACACTCACCGGTTGTAAAAAGATTTTTTTAATAAAAAATATATTTTTTTGAAGTTATACTTCTTTAGGCGCGATTAGGAGTGAATTTTTATCATTCTGCGCGCATGCGCACACAGACAGTATGGAGTTCGTTGCTAAATCCAAAGTATATACTCTCTCTTAACTTCTATGCTTTGCTAAATCTTTTAAGTTATATATGTATGTATGTATCAGTCCAAAAAAGGTGTGTAAAGAATATATTAATGTTTTTAGTAAATATATTTATTATAATTTTTGTGTCTTTTGATTTGTCCTTCCTTGGGAGTAATATAATACGTATATTTTTACATTTTTTTATTTCACTTCGTCTATTTGTTACTAGACAAGGCGAAAACGGCGGGTTCGTTGAAAAAAATATTCCCTTGATATTTTTTTTGCAGAATCACATTCGTGAAACACCCAGAATAAGGTTCAAGAAGTCGCCCACGTGAAAAGTGGTCCAAATTTTGTTTGACAATTTTTTTTATTCAAATTGCAAAAATCAGTGTTTTTGGCCCGGACAATTTTTTTGTAGGTTTTTTGGACCATTTTGAATAAAAAAGGTGTCTTATAAAGTTGATCGTTTTCAAGTTATAAGCGATTTAAAATTGAAAAAAACGTAAAATGTCGATTTTCAAGGCTTAATAACTCGGTTAAAAGTTATTATTATGAAAGTCAGAAAGTGACTAAATCAAAGTTTAAAGCCCGCCTACAGGATCCTGAAGAAATTTTTGCCCTTATTTTATTACTAAGCTGTTATTTTTAAGTAATAATATTGAGCGCCATGCACGTGTTAGGCGGCCGTAAATGCTGAGTGCGAGAGATATGCCATTCCGGCAGTCCAATTGTGCATCGTACTTGCACTCACATTTACAGCCGCGTCAATACGATCTAACCGCCCATTGTTATTAATTAAAAATAACTGCTTAGTAATAAATTTATAACACAGATTTCTTCAAGATCATGTAGCGGAGGCTTTAAATTTTGATTTAGTCACTTTCTAACTTTCATAATAATAATTTTTAACCGAGTTATTAAGTCTTAAAAGAGACATTTTCGCGTTTTTCAAATTTTAAATTGCTTATAACTCGAAAAAGATCAACTTTAGAGAAAAATTATAATAAACCTTTATTGTCCAGAATGGTCCAAAAAACCTAAAAAAAAATTGTCCGAGCCAAAAATATTGATTTTTTGCAATTTGATTAAAAAAATGTTAAAAAAATTGATCCACTTTTCACGTGGGCGAATTCTTGAATCTTATTCTGGGATGTCTCACGAATGTGATTATCCAAAAAAATCTCATGGGAATATTTTTCCCAACGGACCCGCCGTTTTCGACTTGTCTATACCGTGATTTGTCATAATGTCCGAGAAGCCGTATAAACATTGATTTTTTTTTTAATTTTTGGATGTTTGGAATGTGGTAAGTATTAAAATTAGTTTAATATTTAAATAAAATAAAATTAAACCGTTTAAAAAGTATTTTATTTCGTTGAAATCGTAGAATAAAAGTATAACTTCTTAAGTGCGTACAAAGTACACACACACACACACATTATTTTTTCATTTTTCCCATACATAAAAAAAACAATTTTTGTACAGGTATATTTTTATAAAACATTATTTCATTGGGAAATATTTCATATTTGGAACTGTCCAAGAAGACTGATATACTTTATGTAATTTTATAATGATGATAAAAATAAGAGCATAAGAGACCCTATAAATAATAGGTGTTGTGGAACTCTTAGAAATACTGCTAACTACAAAGAGTGTACTGGATAATATATAATTTTAAATACACTTACCACTAAAGAATGTACAGCGCCTATCCTAGTACAAGCTAACATAGTAACTACTGCTTCTAATATCATGGGCATATACACAGCTACTCTATCTCCTTTTTGAATTCCTTTACTTTTAAGTACATTTGCGAATCTACATACTTCTTCCAATAATTTCTTGTAGGTTAATCTGCTGTAATCGTCAGGATGGTTTCCTTCCCTGCAACAGAAGGAATATTTTAGATAAACAATCGGCAAAAAGAACACATAGTGCGTTTAGCAAAGTAAAGGTTACTGTAGCATTTTTTCCACTCTGTATGTTAAAAAAATGTAATAAAAAAAATTTAAAAGGCTTTACATAATATTTCGAATTGCGTTTAAAAATCTTCGAAGAAAAACACTTATTGTTGCGTATTAAAATCTTGGAAGAGAATAAACATGGTCCAATTGTTTATTTACATTGACAAATGCCGCTAGAATAATCTACGTGTTTGTTACGTTTGGGATATACCTCAGCCATATGCCTAGGGCATATGCCTCGAGAAAGTAGAGATTGAGAATTTCTAACTACAAATATTCAAGGTTAAGGCAATTAGTACGAAGGAGAAACATTTTACTTTACTTCCATTTAGATTTTCGTGGAAGTTAGGCTTGAGGATATTCAGTGATGAGCGCGCTAATAACCGGCAAAATAACGTAAAAGATGGATAACATATTAAGTTGTGAGATAAAAAGAAATGGAACTAATAGAGGTGGGAGATTTAGTTATAAAAACCTATATATTTACATTATATTTATTGTTTCCCACCTTTAGACGTATCGGACTAGTTTGGCAACTGCCACTGTGACAGTGACAGTTTTAGTTCACATACTCCTCTGATACGTCTAAAGGTGGGAAACAACTTTTGTTTTCCATCTTTTGCGTTATTTTGCCGGTTATAAGCGCGCTCATTGCTGTATACGCCACACTTGCTTGGGTACACTTTTGTCAATGTAGGTGTTTCTTGAGAAGCTTTTGTGTAAGCTATTATGGATTTCTTAATTTCTGGTTTACCTCTTACTAAGATAGTTGCTGCCTACATACAAGACCAAAGCTGAAATAATATCTGTCAATGTATCCAGTTATACGCTGCAATAGTTATTTTTGTGATAAGTGCGGAAAGCCATACTTTTTTGCGACTGCAGTTAACCCGAACGATGCGATAGCGGATTTAGGGCAAGCAGTCGAGTACAAGAAAGACACTTTTCGCATGAGTTAGGAATAATATTTTTTCTACGGCCGTACGCTTGGAAAAAAGCCACAACCTATAGAGTAAAACATCAATTTTTATTTAAGACTAAAACACGAGTACGAAATACAAAAATATATGCAAATTTAATCATTTGGAAAAGCAAGAATGTCTTTACTTTGTAATAATTAATGTAAACGAGCAATTCGTGGCATTTTGCAAATGTAACACTGATGCAAGCTGATCCTTGAATTGTTCAATAGGTACGTTCCCTGACAAGGGTATCAAAACCAAATTTTCAAAAAAATAAAATTGATTTCCATGACGACGACCCAAAACCACACTGTCCTATTCAACTGATAATCAACGAATTATCAGTAGTAATTGCACAAGAGCTCTAAAATTATTGAATTTTTCCCGAGTGACACTTTGACAGTTTTAATTTCACGAGCCAAAGGCGAGTGAAATTATGACAAAGTGTCACGAGGGCAAAAATTCTATATTAATTTTAGAGTTCGAGTGCAATTTGTTGCGATTATTTCATGAATAAAACTGTTCAAAACCAAAATTTTATTGTAATTTATTTATGTAAGTACAAATTAGTACAATTAAACACAAAGGATTTATAAATATTTGACGATTGAAAGTCATCACTTTTATAATTTTTAAAACATTAATTGTCATTAATGTCACTGAATGTATTTTTTCGTAGCAACGAAGGGCATCTGACGTAATATACTTAACGACGGGCAATTATCAAAAATAATCGATTTAATTCAGATTTCTGTAGCTTTCTATTGGTCAGAATCTCCTATGAATGAAATCATCAGTAGTAATTGCACAAGAGCACTAAAATTCTATATTAATTTTAGAGATCGAGTGCAATTTGTTGCGATTATTTCATGAATAAAACTGTTCAAAACCAAAATTTTATTGTAATTTATTTATGTAAGTACAAATTAGTACAATTAAACACACAGTTGTTATAAATATTTGACGGTGGAAAGTCATCACTTTTATAATTTTTAAAACATTAATTGTCATTAATGTCACTGAATGTATTTTTTCGTAGCAACGAAGGGTATCTGACGTAATATACTTATCGACGGGAAATTATCAAAAATTATCAGCTTAATTTAGATTTCTGTAGCTTTCTATTGGTCAGAATTTCCTATGAATGAAATAATCAGTAGTAATTGCACGAAAACTCTAAAATTATTGATTTGTTTCCCGAGTGACATTTTGACAGTTTTAATTTATGTCAAAGTGGCACGAGGGCAACAAGTTTTTTTATTTTAACAATTTATATTAACAAGAGCATTTTTTTATTAAAGAACAACAAACGTTTATTATAGAGGACATTTTCATATACAGTATTTACAAGGTCATTAGTAGTGATTAAATTGTATATGTAGATTTTGTTAAGATTTAAATAAGAATACACATTTATGATATGACCATAATCAAAATAAATTCTTCTATAACTTTTTATTCATTTCCATTTTTCTAACATTTATTGTAGCGAACATTTTGAGATACAATATTTACCAGGTAATTAAGAGGAGTAATGATTAAATATTTTTGTACGAAGATGTGTCTTTTTATTATTCAATTTGAAACTGCCCAGTTCACACAAAAAGAAGAAAGTATGTAATTTATTTAATTTAAAATACATTCTACCGCTGTCAGAAAACCGAAACCAATGTCTATATGACAAATGTAAACATTACTTTTCGCTTAAACTAGATGTTCAAACTGCCAAGAGGCAGGTGGATGGCAGGGTGGCAGCTTTAACATTGAATTTAAGCGAAAAGCAATGTTTATTGGTCAATAGACAAATAGACATTTTTTCTGCCTTCTGACAGCAGTGAAATGTAGTTTGAATCAAATAAATAACATACATTCTTCTTTTTTTGTTAATTAATTTAATTCAAAAATTATTTTTCCGGCCATCCTATATAAATAATTATATTAATCAAAAATGAATAACCATTTTCAATTTCGTTACAAAACGAAAACACAGCCGAACCATATTCTAGTCCAATCAGAGAGTGCTGCAAGCACCCCTACCGGTTTCGAAACTTATTAGTCTCTCATCAGGAGGCACATATGCTGCTCTCCCTGGTCCAACCAAAACAAACCCCAGCGTGCAGTCCCGGATTGCAACGAACCAAATGGCATAGATGCCCTAGCGGCAACTGCTAGCAAAAAGACTAAGTTTTCACTCTAATGGCATATAAAACAACATAATGCTATTCTACACCCCACCAGAATGAAAACAATGGGAACCTTCTCTGGTTACACCTCCGAGGCTTCTACAATTTGCAAGCCATACGGATGCTGAGACTAAGGAAGATGAGGGAATTCTACAATTTACAATTCACGTCCCATCTGCTCAGCGCGGTAAAGTTCCAACGAGAATGGTTCCCTTCATACTCCACACAGAGTAAATGTAAATCAAAAATGAATAACCATTTTCAATTTCGTTGCAAAACGAAAACACAGCCGAACCATATTCTAGTCCAATCAGAGAGTGCTGCAAGCACCCCTACCGGTTTCGAAACTTATTAGTCTCTCATCAGGAGGCACATATGCTGCTCTCCCTGATCCAACCAAAACAAACCCCAGCATGCAGTCCCGGATTGCAACGAACGAAATGGCATAGATGCCCTAGCGGCAACTGCTAGCAAAAAGACTAAGTTTTCACTCTAATGGCATATAAAACAACATAATGCTATTCTCCACCCCACCAGAATGAAAACAATGGGAACCTTCTCTGGTTACACCTCCGAGGCTTCTACAATTTGCAAGCCATACGGTTGCATAGAATAGCATTATGTTGTTTTATATGCCATTAGAGTGAAAACTTAGTCTTTTTGCTAGCAGTTGCCGCTAGGGCATCTATGCCATTTCGTTCGTTGCAATCCGGGACTGCACGCTGGGGTTTGTTTTGGTTGGATCAGGGAGAGCAGCATATGTGCCTCCTGATGAGAGACTAATAAGTTTCGAAACCGGTAGGGGTGCTTGCAGCACTCTCTGATTGGACTAGAATATGGTTCGGCTGTGTTTTCGTTTTGCAACGAAATTGAAAATGGTTATTCATTTTTGATTTACATTTACTCTGTGTGGAGTATGAAGGGAACCATTCTCGTTGGAACTTTACCGCGCTGAGCAGATGGGACGTGAATTGTAAATTGTAGAATTCCCTCATCTTCCTTAGTCTCAGCATCCGTATGGCTTGCAAATTGTAGAAGCCTCGGAGGTGTAACCAGAGAAGGTTCCCATTGTTTTCATTCTGGTGGGGTGTAGAATAGCATTATGTTGTTTTATATGCCATTAGAGTGAAAACTTAGCCTAATTATATTAATGTTTATATTACTGAATAGAGAATTGAATTACCTTTCAAATGAACTATCACACGACCCCTATTCGCATTTAAAAAAATTATCGATTGCGTCATCACGCCCAGATGGATGACGTCATTAGTATAGTACATATGCCAAAAATTATAATTTAAAAATAAAAATCGACTTATTTCGTTATTTCTCTCCAAAATGTCCCATTCTCGAAAAAATAAATTTTATTCCATAACTTTGCCTCTCTCTGTATACATATAAAATATGCATGTAATTATAATGTTTAAAATTTATTTGCGCACCCAATACCATACCAACAAAATAAATATAGAAAATAATATATGCCGCTAAATAAACCAAAAAGTTTAATATCTTTATAAGTTTAGACAAAATTATTTGGACACTCAAATACAGTACTTACTAAAAATCAGATATATAACATTAATTATTACTTTATCAGATAAAATATTAGTTACAATTTGAAAGGCAGATATTTGCAGGTTATCGATTAAAACACATTGTCAGGCATATAATATAATTCTGCTACAACCCTGAACTTCCTTAGTACCTAACAAAAGATATTGATCTTTTAGAATTGCTCTTGAACTTTCTCTTACACAATCAGTATCCGGTAATGATTACTACAAAGATATTTCGATAATTAATAGGATATCATAACGGTAGTATGATATACAGAATTAGACAAATATATAAATTCCTTTCAGTTGTACATGTCAAATTTCCAAATACCACCATTTCCACCAATGTATGATATAACTCACAAATATATCCCTGTGAACTACGTATTATGGTATCAACATTGACGGTCAAACACCTATAATGTATTTATATACATATGTATATGTAGGACGCAACAAGGACGAAAAAACAAAATATGTATATAACCGTGAATACTCATTTCTGACTAGTTGGTCGTCATCAGTACGGTGTAGCCAAGTTAGAGTAGGAGTTTGTTAACTTGGGAAAGGATCACTACAGGAACAGTCCAACCAATTTGTGAGAGTAACGTTAGAAGACCCTGGGGATTCCAGAGCAACAACTAACACGTCCATGGAGGAAGCTACAGCTACCTGAGGAAAGGAATACCAAACATATAGAACGTTTTAAATGACAAGAAAATGTTAACGCGAATTAAGTAATAACCGGGCAGAAATAAAAAGTATATATCAGCATCTCGCGCAACTAGGAAGAAATGCACAAAATATGTATATAAGATGGAAGACAATCGTAAATACGTATTTCTGACTAGTCGGTCATCATCAGTAGGTACGGTGTAGCAAGTTAGAATGGGGGTATGCTAACTTGGTAAAGAATCATTACTAGAGCAATGCAACTAATTTTTGGTAGTCGTGTTATAAGACCTTGAGGATTCCAAAGCAACAGCTAACACGTTCAAGGAGGAAGCTATAGATACCTGAAAAAAGGAATTCCAAACATTTGGACCGTTTCAAATAACAAATAATGTGTCGACATAAACTTGGATTAAGTTACAAGTACGCTGGCACTTGGAGTTTGGTGTCGGAATGATTTATTAAATAGGAAAGTGACCTGTGATGGCCCTGCGCCTGTGCTGGCCCTGATTTTTTATTTTCCAGTATGTAGCTCTGGTTGCCTAATTTGTTTACCGTGTGCTTTCGATATCGGCCGCTTAGTTTGTAAACGAATTTTGTTGAAGCATCAGTGTCTAATGTGGCTGCTATAAAAAAAAATGAATCCGGTAAGTAAATGATGTTAAAAATTGATATTTGAAAATGCATGTTACGTTTGTATCTAAAGGGATAATGGGATATCATTTGGAGAAAGAGATTTTAGTTAGTTCTTTGTTACATATACGATAGTAGTTTTACGCTAATGTTTTCATATGTGGAAAGTTTTTAGTGTTTTTGTGTTACACTGCATTTTGCCTGTAATGGCCCCAGGTTAGTATACCTACGATGGCCCTGGGGCCATCATAAGCATATGCACACTTGCACAGGGACCATCGTAGGGATAGATATAATAAAACTTTTTTATTTCAGAATAATTTAAAAAACAGACAGCAGTGGGATGAAGAAAATATGGCGCAAGCATTAGAAGCATTGCGAAATAAAACAATGGGTTATACAACAGCAGTAAAACCTTTAAAGTACCTCGAACTACTCTACGTAGGAGATTTAAAAATGAACAAGGCAGTATAAAAGGATATTTAGGTGGATATAAGCCTACATTTGATGTCAATGTTGAAGCCGAAATAGCAAAGCATGTTGTTAATTTAGAAACCAGGCTTTTTGGTCTTACCAGTACAGAATTAAGAAAGATTGTTTTTCAAATAGCGGAGAAGCATAAAATTAACCACCGATTTAATAAAGAAAAAGGCATTGCTGGTAGAAAGTGGCTGAAGGGATTTCTCGCAAGGAACCCACAGATAACTGTTAGAACTCCCGAGCAGACATCTATCGCAAGAGCAGAGGCTTTCAATAAAGAGAACATTAGGAAGTTTTTCAGTTCCATTGGAGAAGTTATGGACAAATATCAGTTTTCTCCTGAATATCTACAATGTAGACGAGACTGGTATGAGTACAGTTCCTACAAAACCTCCCAAAATTCTTGCAACCAAAGGAAGAAAACAAATTGGATTTATTAGCAGCGCTGAACGTGGACAAAATTATACCGCTGTTTGTTGTATGAACGAACATTCGTTCCTCCCGCCTTTATTTTTCCTCGAAAACGATTTAAAGACGAGTTAATGGATGACGCACCTGTACGCAGTGTAGCATTTTGCCAAGACAAAGGCTGGATGACTACAGAAATATTTGTCAAGTGGCTAAAGCACTTTGTCTTGCACGTTAAACCATCGAACCAAAATAAAGTCCTATTAACTCTTGATGGACATAGTAGCCACAAGGGGTTGGAAGTACTGGAATATAGTAAGGCAAATGGAATAATACTATTTTGTCTTCCGCCACATTGTTCCCATCGCGTCCAACCCCTTGATGTTAGCGTTTTTGCACCACTACAAACTTTTTATAATGCTGAAATACAAAAATGGATGAGAGTTAACTCAGGACGCACTGTCACTTACTTCCAAGTAGCAAAACTTTTTAATAATGCATATCTCAAGACTGCAACTCCATCAAATGCAATAAACTCTTTTACAAAAACTGGAATATATCCGTTTAATCCAGATGTTTTTCAAGACTGGGAATTTTCTGCTGCTTCTACAACATATAAGGAGTTGGAAAATATATCTGAAGAATCACAACTCATAAATTCAAACAGTAAAGAAAAACCGCAAAATGAAATCGAGGATCCTATCTTAAATGAAAGTCAGCTAGTGAGCAATAATTCCATTACAACAATCTTACATAATTCCCAGGGAAATGAAAATGACCACATTCCAAGCACATCCAAACACTACATACGCAGAGAGCAAATTGAAGAATTGTCCCCTCTTCCGAAGGCAACAATAATAAAGGAAAGGAAAAGAAAACGTGGAAAGACAGGTGTTATCAACAGCACCCCAGATATAGAAGAAATCAAGGAAACCAAAAAAGAAGTATTAGAAAGAGAGAGAAGAAAAACAGCAAATACAGCCAGAAGAAAAATTGATAAACTAATAAAAGAAGATAGTCCTGAGGAAGTAATGTATGATCAGAACGATAGTGATGAATCAGATACAGCATGTCTATACTGCAACGAGCTCTATTCTCATTCCCGTCCTAACGAATTTTAGCTAAAGTGGCAGAACTGCAATAGCTGGTGTCACACGGAATGTGCTGATGTTCCTAGGTCAAAAAAGACTTTTATTTGTGATGTTTGTCAGCGAGAAAAGCATTTCTAGCTCTTTGCTGTTTATTTTTTTAATGTTTAAATTTTTTTTATTATAAAATATAAGTACCTACCTATTTCGTAAATACGTTTTTTTTGACTGTTTTTTAATTGAAAATTTTTAAATAATTTTATTTATAAAACCCGATTTTAAATTTTTTTAAGGGGGCCATCATTAGATAACATGTGCCTATGACGGCCTCTTCATTTTTTAAAGTAAACTTACGTGCATAGAAATCGGCCCACCTAAAAATTTGGTAATTTTTGAAGTCTCGTATTTCCTAAACCTGTTGGCCGATTTAAGTGATTTTCTTAATATCGCTGTTATAATATTATTGCTAAACAGGTAAGTGTTATTTTATACCGGGTGTAACAATGATAGTGTGTTTTTTCCTCAAAGTTCAGAACACCCTGTGAAATATTCTAGTGTATATAAAATATTGAAATTAAAACTCAACTGTAGCATTAGACTTTCTTAACATTTTGCTTTTTTATTCATTCGCTTATGTTGGATAATAAAAAAGTTAAGTATTTGAACAACTAGCAACGTTCTTCATCAATACAGGGTGTTTCTAAATAAGTGCGACAAACTTTCAGGGGAAATTCTGCATGAAAAATAATGACCGTTTCATTTATAAACATATGTCCGCAAATGCTTCGTTTTCGAGATACGGGATGTTGAATTTTTTTTACAAACAGACGATTTATTTACTGCTCTAAAACCGGTTGAGATACGCAAATGAAATTTGGTGGGTTTTAAGAGGTAGTTATTGCGCATATTTGACATAAAATTAAGAATTTTATATTTACCATTGGCGTGCATACGGGTCATATTACCCGGTCATATTACCAGTATGCACGTCAATGGTGAATATAAAATTCTTAACTGTATGCAAAAAATGCGCAATAATTACCTCTTAAAACTTGCCCAATTTCATTTGTATATCTCATGCGGTTTTAGAGCAATAAATAAATCGTCAAATTGTACGAACAAATTCAATATCCCGTATTTCTGAAACGAAGCATTTGCGAACATATGATTATAAACCTAATGGTCATTATTTTTTCATGCAGAATTACCCCTTAAAGTTTGTCGCACTTATTTAGAAACACCCTGTATTGATGAAGAACGTTGCTAGTTGTTAAACTAACTCAATATTTTAAATACGCTAGAATATTCCACAGGGTGTTCCGAACTTTCAGGAAAAAACACACTATCATTGTTACACCCGGTATAAAATAACACTTACCTGTTTAACAATAATATTATCACAGCGGAATTGTTAAAGAATAAGGCTATAAAATATTAAAAAAATCACCTAAATCGGCCAACAGGTTTAGGAAATACGAGACTTCAAACATGACCAAATTTTTAGGCGGGCCGATTTCTATGCACGTAAGTTTATTTTTATATTTTACTCTAAACTAGAAGTAAATAATAAAGTTGATTATGTAGCAATGACAACAACATATTATAATATAATTTTTCACCAAAGCTTGTTTTTATATTTCAACTAGTTTTAAAGTTATAACAAAAAATGTTTAGGGGGGGCCATCACAGGTCACCTTCCCCTAATAGTTTAAGGCGATGATGGTAAGTAGATTCAAATGATATCGTATGAAATATACAAATTATTAACAAATAAGAGCCCGTAGTCAACAAGTTTAAAAACATTATCAATACACGAAAACACGGGGGTTCAATGGAAAACACGAAAAACTACGTTAGGCAAATGACGCTATTGATTTTTAGCCCGATCAGGGAACGCAAAATTTTACGAAAACCTCCAAAAAAATAAAGGAAGGATGAAAATTTGGGAATAGGTAGTTGAAATCGTCTAATATTATGTAAGAAAAAATTTTTTCTCAGGGGTGAAAAAATATACTTACGTTCAAAATAAGTCCGAAATTGGATAAAATGACTAATTCTAAGTAACTTTTGTTCTATAGAGTTTTTTTACTAAGTCAATACTTTTCGAGTTATTTGCGAGTGAATGTGTTGATTTTTAACCAAAAAAAAAAATGTTTTTGGACGGTATTTCGGAGATAACTCAAAAAGGAAGTATTTTAGCGAAAAAAATATTCTTAGTAAAAATATAGCTTATAAAAAATTGAAAAAAATGGTGTATGCGTGACGTCTGCAGATCCAGTAGAAGCAGAGTTGCAGCTAATGAAATGTAGGTTCTTCTTCGTCAAATTCCAAATCGAATATTTCAATGTGAAATAACCAAAAAACGGAGCACTTTTTGGGGAAAATTAATTACAACTTTTTTAAAGTCTTTAAAAAAAGGTTTATTTTGTTTTTTAAAAAAACTTCTAACATTAAGAGTTACGCTCAAAATATTTTTGGTCCCTTTTATTTTTTTGGTAAAAAAATGGTGAAAATCACCCCTTAATTAGCTTCTCAAATAAAATTAATCGTTATCGCTTTACAAGTTACTTTACTTATGGATTGTTTATATTATCTATAAGTTTCATTGGTTCAAATTGCTCATTGTTTATGGAATTAACTTAAAAAAAAAATTAGGAATTCCAAAAATCTCAAAGAGTAATAAAATGTACCTACGTTTTGCTTTTCTGAATATTTTTGATTTTTTGTTTTCTTGTTAGACAAAAATTGGTTATGCTATGGCTGTTCAAAATTTGCCTAAACTCGTGATTAGTTACTCCTTCAAGCCATTTTAACTACAGCTTTTTCAAAACGAAGCACTTTCAACCGATGAAACTTGCAGATCATATAAATAATACATAGACAAAGTAATTTGTGAAGTGGTAATGTTAAACTTTATATGTGATGCTAATTAGGGGGTGATTTTCGCGATTTTTTTAAGAAAAAATAAAAGGGACCAACAATATTTTGAGCGTAACTCACTTACTTTTAATATTACAAGTTTTTTTAAAAAACAAAAATGAACCTTTTTTTAAACACTTTAAAAAATTTAACATGAATTTTCCCCTAAAAGTACTCTGTTTTTGGGTTATTTCACATTGAAATATTCGATTTGGAATTTGACGAAGAAGAACCTGCTTTTCATTAGCTGCAACTCTGCTTCTACTGGGTCTACAGACCTCATGTATACACCTTTTTTTTTTCAATTTTTTATGTGCTATATTTTTGCTAAGAATATTTTTTTCGTTAAAATACTTACTTTTTGAGTTATCTCCGAAAAACCGTCCAAAAACATGTTTTCTTTTGTTAATCATGAACATATTCACTCGCAAATAACTCGAAAAGTATTGACTTAGTGAAAAAACTCTATAGAAAAAAAGTTGTTTAGAATTAGTCATTTTATTCAATTCCGGTCTTATTTTGATGTATTTTTTTCATCTTCGAGAGGGGGTTATTCCCCTCCATTTTTTTTAAATGGAGGAGATGTAGAATTTTAAACTTTTTCTTATATAATAATAGACAATTTCAACTACCTATTCCCAAATTTTCATCCTTCCTTTATTTTTTTTTGGGGTCAGATTGTTCTTTGATCGGGCTATTTATTTATCATTACACGTAAGTATTTCAGTAAAATCACTAGTTTTTAAATGTAAATTTTAAAAATGAGATAGTTTATACATTCTAAGGTAATGTCCCTGACTGTTTATTGTCGTTTTAGGAAATTGACATTGTATGCAAATCCATGGTATAAAGTACAAGATATTAGCGACACACAAATTATCTTAGAATAAATAAACAAAGATCATAAAATCATGATTTAGGTATTATTTCTAAAATAAATAGAAGTTTAAATACATACAGTGTGTCAATTTGAAAAGTTGCCACCCCCTATAATTTGGTCCCTATAGAAAATCTAAAAATATGCAAAAATACGTCAAATTTATTTGTGAGGGGGACATTTAGTAGACCAGTTTTCAACTAAATTACATCAACCCTCTAGCGGAGGAGTAAGCTACCCCCAAAATCTTTAACAGAAAGAGGGGTTGAGTGATACCTCATTTTAAAAGTATTATCAATTACTTTTTCAAAAATACCACACACCTTATATTTCTGTTCAGTACTTTTGAAAAAATCTTGTGACTCAATACTCTAAAAAAATTTTGGAGTTCTGAACTCGATACTTAATATCTTTACGGTTTTACTTGATTTTTCCAAAAATACTCCAAATATACTCTAAATACTAAAATACCTAAAAAAAATCAAATTGGGTTCAACACTCCAAAAAAAGTTTTGGAGTTCTGAACTCGATACTTAATAGCTGTATGGTTTCACTTGATTTTTCCAAAACTACTGAAAATAAATATAATGTATGTGGTATTTTTGAAAAGGTAATCGAACGATCTTTAAAATGAGGTATCACCCAACCCCCCTTTCCATTAAAGATTTTGGGGGTTGTGTCCTCCCCCGTTAGAGTATTAATGTAATTTAATTGAAAACTAGTCTACAAAATGTCCCCCCCCCCCCCACAAATAAATTTGAAATAATATCTCGAGAAATACACTTCCAAATGAAAGAGCAAACAATAAGTGTTTAATATTTTTCAAGAACCTATCGAATAACATCAAACACGACTCTCCACTCCACCCCTTGGAGGTGGGATGGGGGTTAACTTTAAAATCTTAAATGGCAATCCCCATGTTTTATTGCAGATTTGTATTCCTCATGAAAAAATAAGTAACATTTATTCGAAATATTTTTTAGAATTGTTAATAGATGGCGCTAATAAATAGTGTTTTTCCAATTATAGCGCCATCTATCCATAATTCGAAAAAATGTCTCGAATAAAGGTTACTTATTTTTATGTAAGGAATCCAAATCTGCAATAAAAAATAGGGGCTCCTATTTAAGATTTTAAAGTTACACCCCACCCCACCTCCAGGGGGTGGAGTGGAGGATCGTGTATTGTTATTCGATAGGTTCTTAAAAAATATAAAAGACGTATTTTTTGGTTTTTTATTTGGAAGTTTATTTCTCGAGATATTAGACCGTTTCCATAATTTAGGTACCTATGGTATCACGAACAAATCGTTTTTTCCGATTATAGCGCCATCTATCCACAATTCTAAAAAATATCTCGAATAAAAGTTGCTTACTTTTACGTAAGCAATCCAAATCTGTAATAACAAAAGGGGTTTCTATTTAAGATTTTAAAGTTACCCCCACCCCACCTCCAGGGGGTGGAGTGGGGTGGTCGTGTTTAGTGTCATTCGATAGATTTTTGAAAAATGTTGAACACGTATTTTTCAATTTTTCGATCCAATCTTCATTTCGCGAATAATTCGATCGTCCTGCTAATTATTCGGTCGTCCCAGGCGACGAGTTCCACCCTGGGCACCAGGTACCTCGGAGACCATCGCTGTCATGAAATTCGTGTTAAGGCACCTCCAAAACCCCAAGTATAAAAATTTAACTCATTTCCGTCAATATTTCGTGAGTCCTAATTTTTTTTTTCATCTCTTCGAGATGCACTTTAAAGATGCTTTTTCTCATGTGCAAAAATTTTTGCCGGAGACCAATTTAGCTCACAAAATTGCCTGACACTCTCACGAACCGAATGCAATAAGTTGCATGACGATTCATCTTACTGCACAAAATTCCTAGGTTTAATGCTTCGTTGCCTCGTCTAATATAATCGTTAAACAGAACAGGTGTTAAGTGGTTTCTATTAATTGCTTTTTAATACAGCATATATGGATTTAAATAAAATACCACTTAACCTTAATACTTAATTAAAGCGCAACTGGAAAAATATAAAAGAATCATTAGTACACTCGTGATAAAAATATCACAAGCACCGAATATTTTAAATACCTACCTATACGTGTGTCGAATGTCGAATACAAACTTGCTGAACAGAACACAATTAAAAATATGCAAAAGATGTGTCATTTGTCGGTGTCTGAGGTGGCTCTAGTAGATTCAGATGATAGATTAAGCCGGAAACTCACGGTACTGCGGTGTCGTTCGACAAGATCATCGATGATATATTATCAATTCTGCAGCAGACAGGCCAGTATCTCTGTGGTCAAATTGTACGATTTTTAGTTATTTGTTTAATGCATGGTTATACACGATCAAAAATTTTTGCCAATTAGTCGAATTCAACAAAATTGAGCGACGCCGCAGTACCGTGAGTAGGCATTAGATACAATTCCTGGTTCCAATCCTAGATAAAGGATGGTTGATGAATGAGGCAAGCCAGTTTCTTCTTCTTATTGCGCCATCTCTTTTTGAAGGATGATGATACAAATGGCAACTGTACAATAACAACCATCTTTTCAGGTCTTTCAGCCACGAGTTCTGGCGTCTTCCTAACTTTGCCCTGTATTGTGATTTTTGCCCTGTACTTTACCTTCCAAGATGATTTGAAGCAGTTCATATCTTTACTGTCAGCAAACAGCTTATTCACACTTCACACTAAAAACTTCTAACTCTCGGAGAACACATAATCATAAACTCATCATTCGCCGTTTTGAATCGGCGGTACTGAAGAAAGGCTTCCCGTAAATAGTTCCATTGCATCCTATCTTCGGGATGTAAAGTTGTGTTATAGAGGTAGCACCTTTTATCGGAACGACCACATCGAGCGTCATAGACGGGAGATACAACGGGAGATACAACGAGTACTTGATAACTGGTTCTCATAAGACAACTAACTCTCCCTTATGGCTCCACGTGCCACACCCCGGGCAATTGCATTGGTCTGCAGGCTAAACTAAGTGAGGGTAGCCAGATATGGCGAAAACTCCACCGAGCGATTGCCGGTATAAGCAATCCCACACTTACTGACCAACGGCTTCGGGCGGATGAGTTGGTAAGTGGAAGGGCACTCTTTTGTCCTGGTGCTAAGAAATTGGCACCAAAGGCGAATGACTCAAGTAAATGATCAACGGCATAAGGATACAGAAGGCAAGGAGAAACCACTGTATTAAAGATCCAATTGGATATATCTAGTACAATTATCATGGCAATGAGTACTAAAAGAAAAAAAGAAACTGATCATGGGAATCGGAGCCCAAGCTCCAGCAGGGGGGAAACAGACAAGGACTCCCAGGTCGTTAACCGGCGAAAGCCTTGTCAAACACCGATAAAAGACAAATTAAAATTAACGAAAGCAAAGATAGGTACGTGGAATGTCAAAATCATGTATCAGCCGGGTAAAATGCATAACATACTTGAAGATATGAGAAGACTAAATATAAATATACTAGGAGTAAGCGAAACGTGGTGGCCTAACTCAGGATGCCTTTCGACCAAATCCGGTACATTATATTACTCGGGAAACACTGACAACCAACATAGACGTGGAGTAGCAATACGATACAGAGGTCAACAAGTCAATAGAGGGTTTTGTCCCAATCTCAGAAAGAGTGATGCTACTACAAATAAGGACATCACACACGAAACTAAATTTGATCCAAGTATATGTGTAACAAAAATAAGAAAACTTCTGTTGGAGTGAAAGTAAAAAGAAAGATATAGGTACTCCAACAGAAGTAAGGAAAAAAAAAGAAAAGACTAGGTAACTAAATAGTTGTGGCTGAAAAGAAGAGAATGTGGGGTGTGTAAAGAAAAGGGTGAAGTGACTTCTACGTTGAGAAGCCGCAATAGGAAAAATAAAAAAAAATACTACTAAAGTGCAGTAGTACTGAAGAAAGGGGGATTAGAAGGGATAGAAGTAGAAGTGGGAAGAGACAGAGGCAAACTGAATAGAGTTGGCTAGCAAGACATGCAAGAAAACCACTTGACACTCAAGGATGGATACGGCTCGTTTGCATGCCTGTCGAAGAACAGTAGCTCTATATAGATAGTAATGATGACTAAAAGATGAAATAATAAAATAAGAATAATTTACTGAAACTGAATGAAGATGGATAATTGCTAAAGACGAACAAGATAAATAAATCTAACAAATCATGGGCGCCATGAAAATGATCTTCGATCATTTTCCCAGGTATCTTATACTGCTGTCAAATATATCAAACCTGTAATAATGAACATAAAGGAGTAATAAAATAATTGATATACAAAATAAATAAATATTTATTAAAAATAACTGCTAGATCTTTGACAATCTCTGAGTTACATAAAGTGCATATCATGTGACTCTAAAATGACATAAGTTATACAAAAGTTATATCCAAGATAACAACAATAATGTTATCTGTTACAAAATTACAGGTATAAGTACCTCTCACTAACATATAGGGTACAAAATTACATAAGTCTTCTACCAAATGGTTATAGTACGCCTGCTACGTACAACTAAAGGAAACTGACAAAGATGAAAATACTACAAATAAATAGGCCCAAGCCTCACTAAGGGAAAATACAATAATGAATAAATAAAGTTAAATATACAATTGACTAAAGTAGAAATGAAGTTGAGATAAATACAGACGATGACCTAAATTAACCGAACAAACGGAATAAAGCGAATAACAGTAAAATATTTGGGAAACAAGCTAGTAATATAAAAAAAATAAATTTACCCGAATTACATAAACCAATATCAAAGCAATAATAAAGTATTAAAAACCTAATTTTCTCTAGGCTTATTCCTGTGCACAAGAAGTTACCGTAGATACAAAGTTTGGGAACCAAATAATCTAATATACAAATATGTCAAAAAAAAACCAGAGGTAACCTAAATCTGGAAAAAACATAGTGTATTTAACAGATAGTCTGAAATATAAAAAAAACCAATAGTTACTAAAACACCTCACTAAATGTTCCCAAACGAGGTTGCGGTTGCATCCTAGAAAATGATGCACCAGGATGGTGCGACCCCATGACTCCTGTAGGCCCAGGTGCCAAGACGAAAATTGAGCTGGAACGCTCCCATAGCTTGCTCCCAATTAGACATACTCCCAATGGTGACTTGGCCGTGGCTGCAGTGGTTTCCCTAGGTGGTCAAAGGGCTACGTTTTCATGTTAGGGTTTCTTCCAAATGGCGAATGATTCATATTAGGCTCCAACAGGAGTTGTCACACACATGTCTCCCTAACTCCAGACAACCCTTGCTGGTAACTTTTTACTTTAAAATCTGGATCGATGTTATAAAATAGGGTGTATGGAACTCATCCCCCATTTCATGGTACCAGTACCAAGTACCAAACCAACCCACTTAGCAGCCACAAATCAAGTGACGAACGAGAGACGTTTCTCCGCCAAGGTGAACGTCAAATTCTCTCAGAACACGAAATAATTCTCGATAGGTGGAGTACGTTCCATCACCGAGGTATGACGTCACCTCAGTAGTCCTATACGAGAAATTAGAGAATTTAAATGGAGACCGAGGGAAAATAATTATAATAATAATTAAAGAGCTAATTTCGTAACGTGACCGTTACATGAGATTCCAGGTGTTTCCTGACCAGGGAAACTAGTACCTGCTAAGGGTCCCCTGTCCAGGGTCACGGATGAAGCCCACAACGGCATCCAGGGCGGAGAAGAAGGTCTTCACAACGGTCTGGAGGACGGAGGTGGCAGCCCCCTGGTTTTAGGGCTTGTATAAAATCGAACCTGGAAATCGGCAGCTGGTTTTTCAGTATCTGTATTGAGCGGAAGTCATTTAGGCCAGAACGGTAAATACAGAATAGTACTCGGTGCGGTGGCAACCACTTAAACAGCGTGTACACAGCGGTGTAGAAAGCCAAGGGAATGACTACTACACTATTTTTCCCAGGTTAATCAATATGGCTGAGGAAATAAACGATGGCCCCGAGTACGGGCGCTTCTTAAATGGGGCAGGGGTGCGAAGAATCTCCCGCTTGGCCAAATTTGATATACAGAGAAGTTGTAGAATAGGCACATGGAATGTGCGGAGTTTATATGAACCAGGAAAAACACACAATGCCATAAATGAGATGAAAAGGCTGCAAATATCAATTCTGGGTATCAGTGAAATGCGATGGCCCGGATCTGGCCAATGCCATGTGGATGATCATGAAGTATATTATGCAGGAGAAGAGAGTAATTACCATCGTCATGGTGTAGGATTCATAGTCTCAAACGAGGTTAGCAAATGTGTTAGAGCGGTATGCCAGGTATCTGAACGAGTCATAATGATTCAGTTGAACGCGAAACCCAGAAACATAAATTTAATACAAGTGTATGCACCGACAGCGGAAAGTGAACTGGAAGAACTTGACAAGTTCTACGCCGATGTAAAAACTATTACCGACCAACTCAAGACTAGAGATCTCACCATTCTGATGGGTGACCTTAATGCTAAGATAGGAAAAGGCAGACAAAGTAATATTATTGGCTGTTATGGACTGGGCGATAGAAATGAAAGGGGAGACTATTTCGCAGATTTTTGCAAAGAACATAATCTATGTATAATGAATACCTTTTTCAAATTACCTAAAAGGAGATTATATACGTGGAAATCTCCAGCAGATACCCCCAATAATATCGTAAGAAACCAAATTGACTACATAACCATCAGTGAGCGTTACAGAAATGCAGTAAAGTCTGTAAAAACCTATCCTGGCGCCGATGTGCCATCTGATCACAATCTATTGTTAGCCGAAATAAAATTAAAACTTAAACGGATAAAACAACCACGATCCTTTAACAAACTGGATACCGATTTTATTAGAAACAACAGTCAGGGGATTTCAAACAATTTAGAGAGCAATTTTGAGAATAGCGAACAACAAGAATCCATCGAGGATCATTGGAACCAAATCAAAACGATTATAAGCAACTCAACTCCAAACTTCAAAGAGAAAAATCAAAAGAAGCAACAGTGGATGAACGATGAGATTTTGAATTTGATGGAAAAAAGACGCAAATTTAAGAATCAAAACATCGAAATATATAAACGCATTAATAAAGAGATAAGGACTAAAATACGAGCGGCAAAAGAAACATACTTTGAAAAAAAATGTTTAGAAATTGAAGAGTTGCAGAGAAAACATGATTCATTTAATATGTATAAAAAAATAAAAGAACTTACCGGTCAGAACAAAAAACATGCAAATAACATCGTTGATAGAGACGGAAAACTGATTATCACTGATTTGGATAAAATAGACAGATGGAAAGAATACATTGAGGAACTGTTTAATGATGAAAGGCCCGAGCTTGAAATTAACGAAGTAGTTACAGGACCTGACATAACTATGGACGAAATTGAACAAGCAATAAGATTAGCAAAGACCAGAAAAGCGACGGGACCAGACGAAATACCGAATGAAATAATAAAGCTCTTCGAAAATTCAGGTAAAAGATCTCTCCTTCATCTTTTTAATAAAGTTTATCAAACTGGCTATATACCAACGGATTGGCTGCTGTCGACTTTTGTGACGATACCTAAAAAAGCAAACGCGAAAAGATGTAGTGACTACCGAACCATTAGCTTGATGAGTCATGTTTTAAAGATATTTCTACGAATTTTGCACTCTAGGAT